>NC_059113.1:72141602-73341602 GCF_020740685.1 Jaculus jaculus | reverse complement strand
ATGGTGGCAGGGGAAAATGATGGCATGAGCCGGGGGTGGACATCACATCCGGGCCAACATCACATGGACAAGAGCAACAGGAGATTGTGACAAAAACTGGCAAGAAGAATCTGGCTATACCACCCATAGCACAACCCCCAATAATGCACTGCCTATGAGAGGTTGTACTTCCCAAATTGTCATCAGCTGGGGACCTAGCATTCATAACACCTAAGTTTATTGGGAACAACTGAAACAAACCACCATATCATATTAAGATTTACACGTTCTTATAAATTAATATGTTATATTCTATGTATGTATACATTCGAACTCTAATCAATGCATACATATAAATCTCCACAAATATTTTCACTTGTGGTAAAAACATTCAAATCTCTTCCACATTTCTTAAAATATACAATTTATATCTCATCACTCTTTATTCAATAACACACTAGAGCTTATTTTTTAAAATATTTTATTTTTATTTATTTATTTCTTAGAGAGAAAGAGAGAGAGAAAGAATGGATGGACCAGGCCTCCAGCCTCTGCAAACAACAACAACAACAACAACAAAAATCCTCCAGGCACAAGCATCACCTTATGCATCTGGCTTATGTGAGTCCTGGGGAATTGAACTGAGGTCCTTTGGCTTTGCATGCAAGTGCCTGAAACATTAAGCTATCTTTCCAGCCCCACTAGAATTTATTTCTGCTAACTATATTGAGTATGGGCACCCAAGCTTTCTCATCTTCCTTTCTTCCTCCTCTCTTCCACATTAATAACCACTATTCTTCTCTTAGCTTTTATGACAACATTTCTGTGTATTATTAAGACTATGTGACAACTCTCTTTCTGTGCTTGGCTTATTTCACTTAAAATAATATCCTTCAATTTCATTCATGTTGCAAATAACAGAATAAAATCTTTTCATATAAGCAATATTCTTTATGCATAAAAATTATGACTGAAAAACAGAAGAAACTATGCAACTCTAGATGTCCTTTGAAAGTGAAGATGGAACTCCCAACAGCCCTTAATCTCTGCAAGAGGCCAGACTTGATTAGTACCATTGGCACAGTCATTCCATTTCTACATTGCTCACCCCCAAAAATGAGGATGCAGAATTCAATATATGCAAGAGAGTAGTCACATACATTCCAGAAAGTGCCCTTGAAATATCCTAAAAGCATGGCAGATGCTATCCTGGTTGGGTATTGGTTGTTGTATACAGTATTATATTCTAAAAGTATGTGCTTTGTCTATTCATAACATTATTACTTGATTATGAGGGTCTTCATGATGTCCCTTCTGTGTTTTTATCTCTTTGAAAATGTGAAAAGAAAGCAGAAATCAAGAAGAATTGTATAAGTCTGTCAGTGGCAGAGAACGAATAAAACCTTTGCCCTTATTAGAGCACCTACTTCACATTCAGTTCTAACTGTGACTGTGATTTTCATACTAAGAAAGATTGATAAAGAAGATAATGATTATTTCTGGCTTTATCTTTCAAACAAACGGAAGTGCAAGATGGCGACCGCCTAGCTGCACTCCAGATACCAGGGAGAAAACGGCAAGAAATTAAGGGCTAACAGGGTCTTTTTCCCAGTGGGAGGGCACAGAGTGGGGAAAAACAGGGAAGCACACATCCCCACGCCCTGGCCCGCACCACCCCATGCTCCCCGGGCAAAGAAAGGCAAGAAATTAAGGGTTATCAGGGTCTCCTTGCCAGTGGCAGGACACAGAGTGGAGAAAAACAGGGAAGCATGCATCCCCCCTCCAGTGGGTAGTCTACCCCCACACATACAGCCACCGCGCCCCATGCCCCACACCCCATGCCCTGCGCCCCGAGCCGTGCTGCTGTGCTCTGTTCACGCAACCGCCAGCCCATCACTCTCCTGCCAGCCCGCTGTGCTGACACGCCGGGATCTCTGCCTTTGTACTCTGACCGTGCGTGTTGGCCAGCCACGCTGAGCTCGGTTCCCATGCCTGCAGGGGCCACTTCTCCCTTGATTAAACTGCTGCCAGACCCCCTGCTGCTATGCTCTGATCACTTGCCTGCTGGCCAGCCTCTGCTGTGTCCTAATCCCGTGCCTGCATCAGCTGCCTCTACACTACAATTGCACGTGCAGCGGGCCCAGTCCCATAGCAAGGGCTACACAAGTCCACACTGAGTCACTAGCGCCAGCTAAGATGCCATTCCTACCTGTCCATCACTACCACCCCCCAGTCCCCTGAGGTGGGAGAGCTCAGACAGTTTGCAGGTCCCAGTATTCCCAGCCAGAGTTTGGGCAGCTTCAGGGCTTGCTGCCTCAGTCTGCTTCCAAACTAGAAGGCAGGCAGCTTTGGTGCATTACTGGGTGAGAATTCAGGCAACTTTGGTGCCCCTGTCAGGCTATAGATAGGTGGCTTTGGAAAGAGAGAGTAAAAAACCCAGGCTACTTGCAACTGCCCCAGGCTGCCTTGAATTCTCATCAAGCTAGATCCCAGGCTGCTACACCCACCTACCTGCCCATACACTGACATGGGTAGACCACAGAGCAAAAGAAATAACATGAAAAATAAAATGCAAGAAAATCCAGACAGATCACCCAGTCCAACAAGGATTACATATAACCAAAACATAGAAGAGTGTTCAGGATCAGAACATCAAGTGGAAGGAATGAACAATGCAACCCTGATCAACCTACTGCTAGAACTGGCAGGAAAGCTACAAAGGACAGATATTCATGTGGATGCTACCATCACTAAGCTAGAGCAATATGATAAGACACTGGAAGGAATTCAAATAGAGCTAAGAGAGTTGAGGGAGAGTGAAAAAAAAAAGAGGACCTTAAAAATCAGCTGGCCACACTAAATGAAAACATAAAGAAATGCAAGGATGATTTCCAAGAATCATCAAGAAAATCAGAAAATGAGACAAAAAGGGAGCTGGACAGAGTGATGGAAGTGATACATAGGAAAGTAGTAGAAAATACAAACTTAATTGAACATGTCCAAATCTCGCTAGAGGCCTTCAAGAATAGAGTCAGCGAAGTAGAAGATCTAGAAGACAGGATGGAAGAAACAGTTGGAGAGTCGAAAAATTTCAGTAAGTTCAAAAGTTCCTGTGAACAGAACATGACAGAATTGTGGGATACACTTAAACGTCCTAATATCAGAATCATTGGAATACCAGAAAGAGAATTTCAGACCAAAGGCATGGAGAACTTATTTAACACAATAATTAAAGAAAACTTCCCCCATCTCTTAAAAGAAAGGCCAATCAAGATACAAGAAGCAAATAGAACTCCTAACAGACTAGACCCAAGGAGAAACTCACCAAGACTTATTATCATTAAGATGTTAAACATTGACACCAAAGAGAAAATCCTAAAAGCAGCTAGGGAAAAACAGCACATCACTTTCAAAGGAAACCCCATCAGAATTACTTCAGACTTCTCAATGGAAACCCTGAAACCAGAAGGGCCTGGAATGAAACTCTCCGAACTCTACGAAACTATGGCTTCCAACCCAAACTACTCTACCCCCAAAAGTCTCCCTTATAATAGATGGTGAAAGGAAAATTTTCCATGACAAAACTCAGCTTTACAATTATATGAACACAAAACCAAACCTACAGAAAGTATTCCAGGAAATTCTCCACAAAGAAGAAACAAATAACCAAACACAAATGCCTACAAGAAGCAGATCACAGCAACCAAATCCAGAGTAGACAGAGAAAATGCTAAACTTCCTGGAAATGCCAACACACCTCTACCACCACAACATGGCAGAGGTAAAATCAAATCTCACAGTCATAACCCTAAATATTAATGGCCTTAATTCACCCATCAAGAGACACAAGCTAACAGGGTGGCTCAAAAAATTAGACCCCTCAATCTGATGCCTTCAATAAAAAACACCTTACCACTAAAGAGAGAAACATCCTCAGAGTGAAAGGGTGGAAAACAATATTCCAAGAAAATGGATAAGAAACAAGCAGGTGTAGCTATATTAATATCAGATAAAATTGACTTCAAACCAAAAACAATCAAAAAAGAAAAGGAAGGCTACTTCCTACTTATAAAGGGAACAATCAATCAAGAGGATATTACAATCATAAATCTGTATGCACCAAACACAGGGGCACCAAAGTTCATAAAACAAAACCTACTTGACAATAAAACAGAAATAACCACCAACACCATCATAGCTGGGGACTTTAACACACCATTATAAGTAAAAGACAGATCATCCAAACAGAAGCTCAACAGGGAAGTAAGAGAGCTCAACAAAACCATAGAGCACTTAGACCTAATAGACATCAACAGAACTTTACACCCCAAATCCACAGACTACACATTTTTCTCAGCGGCCCATGGAACATTCTCTAAAATAGACCATATACTGGGTCACAAAAACAGCCTCCACATATTTAGGAAAATCGACAAAATTCCCTGCATGATATCACATCATAATGCTATATTCCTAGAAATCAACAAGAAAAACACCAACAAGAACCGCAAAGGCAACTGGAAACTGTATAGCACACTCTTAAAAAATAAATGGATAGTGGATGAAATAAAAAATGAAATGGCAAAATTCCTGGAATTGAGTGACAATGAGAACACATCATACCAAAACTTATGGGACACAATGAAGGCAGTCCTCAGGGGAAAATTCATAGCACTCAAACCTTCATAGAAAATACAGAAAGATCCCAAATCAATAGCCTAACCATCCACCTTAAGGCATTAGAAAAACAAGAAAAATCCAACCCAAAGAGCTCCAGAAGGAAAGAAATAATTAAAATCAGATCAGAAACTAATGAATTGGAAACCAAGGAAACAATTAAGTCAATTGACAAAACAAAGATCTGGTTCTTTGAAAAAATAAACAAGATTGACAAACCTCTGGCCAATTTGATCAAGCAAAAAAAGGAGAGATTCCAAATTAACAAAATTCAAAATGAAAAAGGAGAGATCACAACAGACATAAGTGAAATCATCAGGCAGAATCATCAGGACTTATTTCAAAAACCTCTACTCCACAAAACTGGAAAAGGTGGAGGAGATGGATAAATTCCTGGATGCATATCATCTACCAAAGCTAAACTCAGAGCAGATTAATCACCTCAATGAACCCATCACACTCATGGAGATTGAAAAAGTAATAAAAAATCTCCCAAAAAAGAAGAGTCCAGGACCAGATGGATTCCCAGCTGAATTTTATCAAACCTCATGGAAGAACTCAAACCAATCTTTCTAAAACTGTGCCACACCCTTGAAGAACAGGGAAAGGTACCCAACTCCTTCTATGAAGCTAGTATCACCCTAATCCCAAAACCAGGCAGAGATGCCACAAGAAAAGAAAACTACCAGCCCATTTCCCTAATGAACATACATGCAATGATCCTCAACAAAATACTCGCAAACCGAATCCAACAACGCATCACCTTGACCAAGTGGGCTTTATCCCAGGAACAAAAGGGTGGTTCAACATATGAAAATCTGTCAATGTAATTCACCACATAAACAAGCTTAAACAAAATAACCACATGATCATTTTGATAGAAACAGAAAAGGCCTTTGAGAAGATACAACATCACTTCATGATCAAAACATTGGAGAGAATCAGTATGGCCAGTCCACACCTTAACATAATAAAGTCAATATACAAATCTCCAAAGGCCCAAATAATACTTAATGGAGAGAGAATGGAGGAATTCTCATTGAGATCAGGAACAAGGTAGGGATGTCCTCTCTCACCTCTGAATTTTAATATAGTTCTGGAAGTCCTAGCCTAAGCAATAAGACAGGAGAAGGAAATAAAAGGGATAAAATTTGGAAAGGAAGAAATTAAGTTAGCTCTATTCGCTGATGACATGATTGTATATGTAAGAGACCCGAGACACTGCATCCGAAAACTCCTGAAGGTGATTAACTCCTATAGCAAAGTAGCAGGATACAAAATCAATGCACAAAAATCGGTAGCATTTCTGTATGCAAATGACAAAGACACAGATAAAGAAATAAAGAACATAGTCCCATTTTCAATAGCAACAAAAAAAATAAAATACCTTGGAATAACGTTAACCAAGGAAGTAAAAGATCTATACAACGAAAATATAAAAACTCTCAAAAAAAAAAAAAATTGAGGAGGACTTGAGAAGATGGAAAGACCTCCCATGCTCCTGGATAGGCAGAATTAACATTGAGAATATGGCAATCCTACCAAAGGCAATATATAGTTTTAACGGAATTCCAATTAAAATCCCTACAGTGTTCTTCACAGAGATAGAAAAAATGATCTTAAATTTCATATGGAAAAACAGAAGGCCTCGCATAACCAAACATATACTCAGTAAAAGAAATACCTCTGGTGGCATCACCATACCTGATCTAAAGCTATACTAAAAATCCATAGTAATAAAAACAGCAGGAGTATAGACCAATGGAATAGACGTGAGGATCTGTATTTTGGGTCAAGCAACTATAGCTACTTGATATTCGACAAAGTCCCAACCAATATAGGCTGGAAAAAAGATAGAATCTTCTACAAATGGTGCTGGACAAGCTGGATAACCACATGCAGGAAACTAAAACTTGTTCCACACATTTCACCATGCACTACACTCAAATCCTAGTGGATCAAAACCTCAACATAAGACCAGAAACTCGAATACTCCTGGAAGAAAATTTACGAAGTATGTTCCATGATATAGGAATCGATAAAGACTTCCTGAACAAAACCCCAGTGGCTCGAGTTCTTAACTAGTCACTCAATAAATTGGATCATATGACCTGAAGAGTTTCTTTACAGACAAGCATATAATAAGCAAAGCCAATAGAATACCCACAGAGTGGGAGAAGATATTTGCAGGTTATCCAACTGATAGAGGCCTTATTTCTAGAATTTATAAAGAACTCAAAAGTCTATACAATAAGAAGACAAACACCCCACTCACAAAATGAGGTGCAGAGTTGAACAGGCAATTCACAGAGGAAGAAATACAAATGGCAAACACACACTTAAGAAAATGTTCATCATCCCTAATCATCAGAGAAATGCCAATTAAAACAACTATGAGATTCCACCTTACCCCAATAAGAATAGCCAACATCAAAAATTCAAATGAAAATAAATGCCGGTGAGGATGTGGAGAAGCAGGGACATTCATTCACTGTTGGTGGGAATGCAGGATGGTACAACCACTGTGGAAAGCAATATGGAGACTCCTAAAATAGCTGAACAGTCCCAGTTATACCCTTACTGGGCCTCTACCCTAAAACCTTCAAACCAAAGGCCAGAGAGATCTGCTCAACCATGTTTGTACTGGCTCAATTCATAATAGCTAAAAGCTGGAATCAACCCAGATGTCCATCATTAGAAGAATGGATAACAAAGATGTGGTATATCTACACAATGGAATTCTATACAGCAGTAAGAAAAAACGACACAAAAAAATTTGAGGAAAAATGGTTGAACCTGGAACAGATTATCCTCAGCGAACTTACCCAATCACGGAAAAAAAAATCCACACATAGTCTCACTCATCTACATCACCTAACCTGAATCTACCCACGATACCTTACATACTCAGCAAGCATCTCATGGACTAGACAATAGGATGGAAGGGAGCGTGGGGAGGGCATCGAAGGGTGGAAAACAGTAATCTGGACCCAAACAGCCTTGGTATCATAAAAGTCTACTTCCTAAAAGTCAGACCAAATGGCTGAAACTTCACTAGACCTTTACAGGAAACACCTGAACCACAAGACACTGGAGAGGGTAGGATCAAGACTAACCTAAATCTTGTACATCTTCCCTCCCTCCCTCTCCCCCTCTCCCCTCTATCTCTCTCCTCTCTAACTCTTGTATATTAGTTATGTTTTTTCCAATTTATTAGTGGGCACTGGCCTGTAACCCCCACTCCCTGCTTGGGGCTACCATCCACAATGAACTTTTGATCAGAGAAACCTACAAGGTTTCCCAAAACAATGACAGACTTCTGTCAGAGTACTTGATGACCCACCAAAGGCCAGTGGTAAGACCCTATTGCTGAAGACTCCATATGCAGCTGATATGCAAAATCGAATGGCATGGCTGGAATCCAGGAGAGAGTCAGTCCTCAGCCAGTCAGCGTGTATAATACCAGAAGGTGCTACATGGGCGATTGGGGGAAACAACCAATTTCTGTCCAAGCAACTCATTATCTAATCTAATTAGCAACAAATAACCTGACGTGATGCCCACACAAGTGCAATAGTGGCACACAGCCATGGTGAAGAACCAACTACTCTTGATTTGGCTAACTGATCCACTCAGTGGTACTAGACCCATAGCTGGAGCTGGGAAACAAGTCAGAACCATACCCAAACACAAGCCCACTCTACAATATCAATCTATCATCAATCATGGGGTACAAGAGGGCCTATACCTATCAATCTGTCTATCAAAAAAGTGTTATTTCAATTTTCTGGGTGCTAACTTACTCTCCGTTGGAGAATCTGCTTCTCTTTTTCAGATGGATGCAGTTGCTAAGGAGAGAGCTGCCCTAATATACCTCAAAAGGGGCCCAACTGAAACTAAGGACAATTGGTGAAACAAGCTAGGGTGATATTTTCATGTGAACCAGATACCAGCACAAAGGAGAAGGAGACCAATGCAGAGAAAAATCAACTCCTACCAAATAAGAGAGCCAGAGCCTCAGAGGCCCCCAACACCTCAGCACTGATGTAGACCAAAAATGAACCCAACATGGCTCAGGGAAATTATGCAGGAAGAGGGGGCGGAAAGAATGTCAGAGTCACATGTTGGGTCATGATTTGCAGAGACATTTAGCATACCAATAACTGGAGACCAACTCCACAATGCACGACCCATTTACATCAATATGGAGGGTCTAATGGGAGGGAGTAGATCATAGATGAGCCTAAACAATGGTACCAAACTTCTTGTATTTGAAGAAAAGAAAACTATTAAATCAAATTAAAAAAAAAAGAAGATAATGATTATTTACTTGAACATGTCTCCCACATGATGATCTTTAGATGAGGAATCCATAGGGGACCAAAGATCCCCCTCTGTTGGTAACATACATAAGCAAAACTGAGGTGTGCTTGTCATTGATAATGGTAGGACTTGGGAAGAAAATAGCAAAACATGGGAGATTGTTACCACATATGTCACAATTTACATTTCTGGAGTAAAAAAAAAAGTTTAATTATAAAATCATAGAGTATCTCATATCATATTGCCATGTGTTACAGTCAGGTTCACATTGCTGGTGGCAATCACCCAACTAAGAGCAGCTTGTGGGAAAAACAGGTTTATTTTGGCTTACATGCTCTAGGGGAAGCTCCACAGTGGCAGGGAAAAACAATGGCATGAATAGAGGGTGGGCATCACCTCCTGGCCCATGATAGGTGGACAATAGGGACAGGAGAGTGTGCCAAACACTGGCATGGTGAAACTGGCTATAACAGTAAAGTGGTACCAGGAGTGGGGTATGAACCCATGCTGACATATGTCCATTGGATTAGTTTACAGTAGTCCAATAGGAGTTGCAGGCCCAGGAATCAAGGAACCTTGTAGCTGGTCATTCCACATGGCCAGATGCCTCAGTAGTCCTTATCTAGCACTGCAGATGGCACTGAAAGGCCTGGAGGCTTCCTGAGGAGCTGCTGGTTTTTGATCCATGCTCTTCTTCAATCTTGCTGGAAAGCAGCAAGAAGCTCCAGCAGTCAAGTGGGAAGAAGGAAAGGGCTCTCTTCACCTAGAGCTTCCTTATATAAAGACCCCTTTGAGAGGGGGTGCACTCTGGGGTAAGGGCTCACTCTGGGGGAAGGGCTTCCTCCTTTATTTTATTCTCCCTGGAAGGAACTTCAGAGACCAATATAAAAGTGATTTCTGTGGATTACACAACAGATCAAGTTGAGAACACTTTAACTATCACACCATGTATACATGACTATATCCATAGCTAGACATATTTTGATTCTCTCAGATAGACTTGTTTGGGTTAAAATTTAAAAATAATTTGCTTCCCAGATATATTGTTTTGACTTCCTTTTCTACAAAGTATGATTAAGTGCCTCTGCATGACACCCAAGGGAACACTTTGTTAAATGTTTGATGCCTAAAACAGTAGACCAGGATGAAGCATGATTTTCATACATTCTGCAGAAAATCAAGAGAAGGTTGTCCCATCTTGGCAAAAAAATAAATAAAAATAAAAATCCTGGCCAGATCTAAGTACCTGAAGCCCAGGGAGCCCTCACCCTCAAGTCTATGCTGTTCACTTTTTTTGAGTCCAACTGCACTTTGGCCAAACCAGAACTGAGGCACGAAGTCTGGTAGCCATGTGAGGGAAAAAGTGTGCTCTTCAAATCTCATTCGGTCACGTCTTATTAATGAAGGATACTAAGCGTCACCTTTTGTCATGCCTTCCAGCCTTTGTTGGTAGCAGTGCTGTCACTGCTCTATCTAGGGAATCTGCTTCATATGCTAATTTTGTAACCAAGTATTTGTGTAAAATGAGCAAGAATTAGAGGTCTCTGATAAGTTGAGGAATAATTAGGGTTTTAGTATTAAGTATTCCACAAATGCTAAAACAAGCATTTAATATTTTGTATTAATTCAAGACTTTGTCTCTAAATAAAAATATAATAAATGACATAATGTGAAATTAAAATAAAAATAAATTATTATTTTGCATCTCTTTCACTGGCTATTTTAAATTTGGCAGAAATTTGGACTTGTATATATTTATTAACTTATGTTTGCCATGATTTTGTGCAAAAATTCATTACACAACAATTTCAACCACCACAGTATATCTTTTTTACTTTGGATAAAACTTAAATTCTTCAACCCTGTGCCCAGGACCCTGCAAAATCTTCCATATTCTGCTTGCTTTTTTCCCCAGCTTCATTTCATACCATGTGCTTCCTCTTTCTCAGAAGAGACTTCTCTATTGTTTATTTCTACCCTACTGTTCTCAGAGTCCCTGGCATCTTGCCATGTTTCGTCTGCCTAGTACGCACCACTCTATCATCATGTCCCTGATTCTTAATTCTTTCTGTTTTAATTTTTTTGTAGTGACAATTTCAATAATTATAGATAATAAACCATGATACTTCCCTCCTCCCTACTTTCCCCTTTGCAACTCCACTCTCCATCATATCCCCCCTCTCAATCAGTGTCTCTTATGTTGATGTCATAATTGTTGTCTGCTATTATGAGGACCTTGCATAGGTAGTGCCAGGCACTATGAGGTCATGGGTATCCAAGCCATTGTGTGTCTGGAAGAGTGCATTGTTAGGAGTCCTACTCTTCCTTTGGCTCTTACATTCTTTCCACCACCTCTTCCACAATGCACCCTATACCTTGAAAGGTGTGATAGAGATATTTCAATGCTGAGCACTCCTCTGTCACTTCTCAGCACCATGGTGCCTTTTGATTCACTGTTTTCTGAAAAGAGAAACTTCTCAAGCCAAAAGTGAAAGAAGCTTTAATATATAGGTATGAAGGTTTAAAGAAGTGCTTACTGGGTAGTTTGTTGAGCATAATAGATGCATTTAACCAGGTACAGCAAGCATTATATCCCCAGGGCTCATGACCTCCCCCATCATAGATTTTTAGTATCAGACATGTATTCCCTCCCATGGAATGGGCCTCCAGTCCAATTAGTGAGTAGCTGCTTTCCCTCATAACATACATGCCACTTTTGCATTCATTGGCTCATTTGGCTTAGCTGGCAAAACTTAAGACTTGTAGTGTCCACTGTTGTTTATCCCCACTGATGACTTCTCTGTCCCATATTGTTGCAGGCAACATTGCTTTTTCCAGCTTTCCGTTAGCTGGTCTATAGAGGAGGTTTTCATTTCAGCTCTATCAAGATTTCTCAGTGACTTTTCAGCCCAGGCATATGGAATCTTCAGTAAAAGGGTCTTGCCATCTATTCCTGGAGGGAAGCCAAGAGGCTTGGCAATGGCCTGCAATCTATTTTTTTCTTTATCCTCTTAGAATTCATTTCCTTCAGGAAGTTTTCCCTGCCCTCTTGCTCCTATTTTCTGTCAGTGATCATTTTACAGACAACTGTTACTTACTCAATAATATCAAAAGAAGAGTCCTACAATTTCTTTTGGTGCATGGTTAGAGGAGTCCTTGACAAGCTGTTTTATGAAAATTCTTATGCTATTTTGCATGATACAAATGTTCATGTGTATGCAGATACCTGTGTATGTGTGGATACATATGTACACATGTGCTTGTGCCTGTGGAGGCTCAGGGATGAACTCTTGAGCCCTATTTAGGAATACAGTCCACTTTAAAAAGATATTTACTTTAATGAAATAGAAACAAAAAGAACAATCCAAAGAATTAATGAAACAAAGAGTTGGTTCTTTGAAAGGATAAATAAGATTGATAAACCCTTAGCAAATCTGACCAAAAGAAAGAGAGAAGAGACACAAATTAATAAAATCAGAGATGAACAAGGCAACATCACAACAGATTCCAGAGAAATTCAAAAAATCATAGGGACATACTACAAAAGCATATACTCCACAAAGTATGAAAATCTGAAAGAAATGGATGATTTCCTTGATCTATATGACCGACCTAAATTAAATCAAAATGAGATTAATCACTTAAATAGACCTATAACAAACATGGAGATCCGAACAGTTATCAATAATCTCCCAACTAAAAAAAGCCCAGGCCCGGAGGGATTCACTGCTGAATTTTACCAGACTTTTAAGGAAGAGCTAACACCATTGCTTCTTAAGCTTTTCCAGGAAATAGAAAAAGAAGGAATTCTACCAAACTCCTTCTATGAGGCCAGCATCACCCTGATACCAAAACCAGGCAAAGATAGAACAAAAAAAGAAAATTACAGACCAATCTCCCTCATGAACATAGATGCAAAAATTCTCAACAAAATATTGGCAAACAGAATACAAGAGTATATCAAAAAGATCATTCACCCTGACCAAGTAGGCTTTATCCCAGAGATGCAGGGATGGTTCAACATACGCAAATCTATAAATGTAATACATTACATAAACGGGTTGAAGGACAAAAATCACATGATCATCTCATTAGATGCAGAGAAAGCATTTGACAAAATCCAACATCCCTTCATGATAAAAGTCCTACAGAGACTGGGAATAGAAGGAACATATCTCAATATAATAAAGGCTATTTATGACAAGCCTACAGCCAACATATTACTAAATGGGGAAAAACTGGAAGCTTTTCCACTAAAATCAGGAACAAGACAAGGGTGTCCACTGTCCCCACTTTTATTTAATATAGTTTTGGAAGTCTTAGCCATAGCAATAAGGCAAGAGACACACATAAAAGGGATACAAATTGGAAAGGAAGAAATCAAGTTATTATTTGCAGATGACATGATTCTATACATAAAGGACCCTAGAGACTCTACTAGCAAGCTGTTAGAGCTGATCAAAGCCTACAGCAATGTAGCAGGATACAAAATAAATACACAGAAATCAGTAGCCTTCATATATGCTAACAACAAACACACAGAGGATGAAATCAGAGAATCACTCCCATTCAAAATTGCATCAAAAAAATAAAATACCTTGGAATAAACCTAACCAAGGAAGTAAAGAATCTATACAATGAGAACTTTAAAACACTCAAGCGAGAAATTGCAGAAGACACTAGAAAGTGGAGAAACATTCCTTGTTCCTGGATTGGAAGAATCAATATTGTGAAAATGGCAATCTTACCTAAAGCAATCTACACATTTAATGCAATCCCTATCAAAATTCCAAAGGCTTTCTTCATGGAAATAGAAAAAACAATCCAAAAATTCATTTGGAATCACAAAAAACCTCGAATATCTAAAATAATACTGAGCAACAAAAAAGAGGCTGGTGGTATCACCATACCTGATTTTAACCTATACTACAGAGCCATAGTAACAAAAACAGCATGGTACTGGCACAAAAACAGACATGTAGATCAGTGGAACAGAATAGAGGACCCAGATGTAAGCACAAATAGCTATAGCCACCTGATATTCGATAAAAATGCCAAAAATACTCATTGGAGAAGAGACACCCTCTTCAGCAAATGGTGCTTTGAAAACTGGATAAATATCTGCAGAAGGATGAAAATAGATTCTTCTCTCTCGCCATGCACAAGAATTAAGTCCAAATGGATTAAAGACCTTAACATGAGACCGGAAACTTTGAAACTGCTAGAGGAAAAAGTAGGGGAAACCCTTCAACATATTGGTCTTGGCAAAGACTTCCTGAATACAACCCCAATTGCTCAGGCAATAAAACCACAGATTAACCACTGGGACCTAATGAAATTTCAAAGATTTTGCACAGCAAAGGACACAGTGAAAAAAGCAAAGAGGCAACCTACAGAATGGGAAAAAATCTTCGCCAGCTATATATCTGATAGAGGATTAATATCTAGGATATACAAAGAACTCAAAAAGTTAAATAATAAGGAATCAAACAAGCCAATCAAAAAATGGGCTATGGAGCTAAATAGAGAGTTCTCAAAGGAAGAAATACGAATGGCATATAAGCATCTAAAAAAATGTTCTACGTCACTAGTCATCAGGGAAATGCAGATTAAAACTACATTGAGATTCCATCTCACTCCTGTCAGATTGGCCACCATCATGAAAACAAATGATCATAAATGTTGGCGGGGATGTGGAAAAAAAGGAACCCTTCTTCACTGCTGGTGGGAATGCAATCTGGTCCAGCCATTGTGGAAAACCGTGTGGAGGTTCCTAACACAGCTAGAGATTGATTTACCATATGACCCAGCTATAGCGCTCCTAGGCATATATCCAAAGGACTCATCTCATTTCCTTAGAAGTACATGCTCAACCATGTTTATTGCTGCTCAATTTATAATAGCTGGGAAATGGAACCAGCCTAGATGTCCCTCAACAGATGAGTGGATAATGAAGATGTGGTACATTTATACAATGGAGTTCTACTCAGCGGTAAAGAAAAATGAAGTTATGAAATTTGCAGAAAAATGGATGGACCTGGAAAGTATTATACTAAGTCAGGTAACCCAGGCCCAGAAAGCCAAGCGCCACATGTTCTCTCTCATATGTGGATCCTAGATACAGATGACTGGGCTTCTGCGTGAGAATGAAAATACTTAGTAGCAGAGGCCAGTAAGTTGAAAAGGAGACATAAAGGGTGGAGAAAGGAAGGGAGGAGGATACTTAATAGGTTGATATTGTATATATGTAATTACAATGATTGTAATGGGGAGGTAATATGATGGAGAATGGAATTTCAAACGGGAAAGTGTGGGGGTGGGGAGGGAGGGAATTACCATGGGATATATTTTATAATCATGAAAAATGTTAATAAAAATTTAAAAAAAAAATAGTGGCATGAAAAAAAAAAACAACAAATTTCCATGGTAATCTTAATAATAAATAAAGATGGAATTGGGATATTAAAAAAAAAAAGATATTTACTATTAATTATTTATTTTCAAGCACAAGGGACAGGGGGAGAGAGAGAGAGAAGTGGAGAGGAGAGAATGGGCATTCCAGTGTTTCTGAACTCTCCAAACAAAGTCTATGCACATGCACCACCTTGTGCATCTGGCTTTAGGTAGGTACTGGGGAATTGAACTCAGGTTGTGATGTTTTGCAGGCAAACACCTTAAGTACTAAGCTATCTCTCCAAATTATTTAGACAGGGTCTTTCATTGGCCTGGAGCTCAGCAATCTAACATGGTCAGTGAGCCCCTGGGATACTTCTGTCTCCTCTTCCCTGGAGCTGGGATGACAGTAGCATATTACTGTGCCTGACCTTTTTACATAGGTCCCAGGATCAAACTTTATGCTTGTGAGACAAGCACTGTATTGACTAATCTATCTCCCCACTCCCTTCAAGTTCTTCATTAAGGAATAATTTCATTCTATTTGCATATAAAAGAAGATTTAGTAAAGAGTCTAAGCTGTTGGCTATTTTTGTCATACTTACTAACCCGAGTTAGTACAAAAGTTATTGTTTGGTAGAGTAATGGTTTGAAAGTAACATAGTCTGTTTCCTGAGCACATTATATTTATCATTGTGCAAACATGGGAATAGACAAATTTAATTCATTAAATCATTTTACAATATCATATAAACTATTCCTGCATGGATTAGTAATCTACACAAAGCAGATTTAATACAGAGTTCAGTAAGGACTGTTTCCACAGCTATTCAGTGTCCCTACCACAAGAACATTAGTCACAGAGGTAATTGTTTACAACACTTTCTTTAATTTGCATTTCATTTCATAGGTCTGGTTATTACATTATCATGGAATTTGTGACAAATATTATGACAAAGATTATCACTCTACATCCATAACAAAGATCTGTTTCATACTGTTTGACCTTATGAAAAAGTCATTTCCTAATGCTTTATTTGAGATTCAGTTTATTTTTTCTTGATATTGCTCTTTTTAAAATCTTGTTATTGGCAACCTTCCTACATATACATAATACACCCTGATTCATCCTAATACTTTCAAAATCGAATGCATCATTGTTTTAGAGGAGTTTTTCACCAAATAACTGTTTAAGGTAGTGTGTGTGTTTATGTGTGTGCATGTGCATGAGGGGAGGGGCACACATGCCTATATGTACATTTTTCTTATTTTTCAAGTTAATGAGGCAGTGCTGCTCCTGAAAGTTTAGACACAGGGAATGTGGAGAGTGTGGCCTTGTTTTGTTTTTCTTAGGAAAGAAAGCTTGTATTAATACTGCCTTACCATGTTGGTTCTAAATTATTGCTGAAAAAAGGCTAAGAGTAAACCATGCATGGGGCAGAATATTTGTGAATTATTAATATAACAGTAAACCCTTTCATTTTGCTGATGATGCATAACTCAAGCTTCATGATTATAAAAGCTAATTTTTGAGGGGCAAAATGGAACTGCATATGCCATTTGCTTTGGTACCCTGATTACAAAGCCAGATGTTAGCAACAGATGTCAAAGAGTTATTTTTCAGACCCAATGCTTTACAGTCATGATCCTACCATTTATCACTTCAAATGGGAACAGTTAATTTAACAAGTACTTTGGTTATCAGCCAATTTCCATAGGAGTCCTTGAGTTTTGGAATTTGATGTAGAGAGATTTGATAAAAGGCTTACAATGGAAGCACTATAAAGATGACTTTAGCATTGTGAGGTTTACCAACACATAGAGCAGCAAAGGGATGAATGTTCTTTCTTCTGATGGATGAACAGAAATTGAGTGTTGACAAAGATGGAACTTACTTTTGAAATATTGAATGGTTTCTCCAGTATTAAATACAAATAACCAAAAATCAGACCTTCACTAATATAGTGAATTTTCTTATTATATGTATTTGTTTGAAACTAGAGTATTCATTAAAAATATTTCTGGAGGAGATACAGTTTGGTGGTTAATGCAATTGTCTTCAAAACCTAGCAACCTGGGTTCTATTCCCAAGTTCCCATGTAAAGCCAGATGCCCAAGGTGGTGAATGCATCTGGAGTTCATGCATAGTGGCTGGAGGCTCTACCTCATCTATATTCCCTTTCTATCTCTCTTTTTTTTCCATCTCTTTGCTTGTTAATAAATAAATTTAAAAATATTTTGGTAGTATTTGTATTTTAAATTATTTTAGTTTTTTGATATTTTGTTCATCATCATCATTATTATTATTAACATTATGTTTTGTATAGGTACATCATCTTTTGTAGCCTCTTTTACTTCATTCCTGCCTTCCACTGGGGATGCTCCTCAGTAGGGTTTTAGATAGGTATTCCCCATGGGGTTGTAGTTTATGCATTGTGGGAGTAGTAGTCAGTTATTTCTGGGAAGGGGAGGATAAGATGTCTCAACCTGTGGCTCTTTCAATCTTTCTCCCCCCCCCCACCTCTTCCACAAAATTCTATAAGTCCTGGTGGGTGAGTTTTAAATCTACTTCAGTGCTGAGCTCTTAGGACCCTTTGGATCTCTACTTTGGTAGGTGTAGGTGTTGAGTATCCACATGGTCTGTCTCCTACACCCTTGAGCTGATTATAAGAAGGAGCATGGAGAAGCACTCTTGCTCTTCTCCTCATTCCTCCGTGGTTTCAGCTGTGGCTTAGCTGAAGTGTGAGTGATAGTTTATCTCCTCCATTCTCACTACTTTCTGGAAAAGGAGAACAGATTTTCCAACAGAAAGTGAGGTCACCATAATTTAAATAGGATAAGAATTATTAATTTAGGAAGAATTTGATATATTTAACCCCTCATTTAGCCAAAGGCTAGAGAAAGCTTGACACTGGAGAAAATTATCTTTGTCTCCACAGGATTCTGATCTGGTTTCAATCCAGATATGGGTTGCTTTTCACTCAGCAAATCTCTTAGCCAATCACAAAGCTATTGGTTACCCACTGAGGCTTTGTGACACTGTTGCACTGGCATGCACGTCATGCCAGTGTGCTTGCTTCTGAGTATCTTATATGTCTTGTTGCTCAGTCCTGATTAGCTATTTTCCCCAGTAGCTCATGTACAGCTTTTCTGTACTAGAGAGGCTGTCTGGGGATTGTCTTTCTTCTGAATTCCAGCCAGGTCTCTCCATGCTCTGTCTCAGCAGCATATGATGTTTTCAGCAATAGGGTCTTAGCTTTTGCCTCAGGCAGGTAATAAAGTGCTTTGACAGAAAGCTATCTTGATTGGGGACCTCACAGGTCTCTCTGATCAACAGCTCAATGTGAGTAGCAACCAATCATGGCACTGGGAGTTACAAGTCAGAGACAGAAAAAAAAAAATTCTTTTAAGTTTAGGATTCATCCCACCATCACCATAGCCCTACTTTTCAGGCGCTCTCTCTTACTCCTTTTGAGTGTTATATCTTTTAGGGTATCTCCACGGATAAAGGTTTCTATGGTATCAGATCATTTGGTTTAATTTTGTATTTGTTTCCCTTCTCCCCTCTACTTCCTGTCCCCTACCCTTCCCCCAAACTCTTCCATCCTTATTATCTGGGCCTTGAGTTACCTATCAGATATAATAGCAACTTGAGCAGGTGCAGATTAGGAAACACAGATAAATGACACCATGTGGTATTTGTCCTTCTGTGATTGTCTGAGTTCATTGAGTATGATCTGTCCCAAATCTGTCCATTTTTCTACAAATTTCATTATATCCCTTTTTCTTACAGATGAGTAGAATTTCATTGTATAAATGTACCACACTTTGTAATCAATTCATCCAGTGGTGGGCATCTGGATTGATTCCAGTTCTTAGCTATAATGAATTGTGCAGCTATAAACTTGGTTGAGCAAATGTCTCTGTATGGAGCATTTAGGATAAATGGCCAATAAGGAAATAAGTGGGTCTATTGGCAGCTCTATGTTGATCCTTGTTGTTTTTGCTACTTTGGCTTTGTAATATAGCTTTAGATCTGTTATGGTGCTATCTCCAGACATGTTTTTATGCTGAAGATATGTTTGTTTGGATATCCAAGGTCTGGTGTCATTGCATATGAATTTTGAGATAATTTTTTCAATCTCTTTGAAGAATGATGCAGGTATTTTTATTAGTATTACATTAAATTTGTATATTGGTTTTGGTAGAATTGCCATTTTCTATTATTTTTAATTCTACCTATCTACAAGCATGGGAGGCCTTTCTATCTTCTCAAGCCCTCCACTATTTCTTTCTTGAGTGGTTTTATCTGTTCATAATATAGTTTCATATCCTTGGTTAGTGTTATTCCAAGGTATTTAATTTTGTTTTGCAATGGAAAATGGGGTAGCCTCACTTATTTCTTTTTTCTGTGTATTTGTCCTTTGTGTATAGAAAGGCCACTGACTTTGCTGCATTTTGTATCCTGCCACTTTACTGAAGGAATTAATCACCTTTAGAAGCTTTGAGATGGAGTCTTTTAGATCACTTATATATAGGATTATGTCATCTGCAAATAGGGCTAACTTGATTTCTTCCTTTCCAATTTAAATCCCCTTTATTTCTTTTCCCTTTCTTATTGCTTCTGCTAGTACTTCTAGTGCTATGTTGCAAAGCACTGGTGAGAATGGGTACCTTGTCTTGTTCCCTATCTCAGTGAGAACTCCTTAAATCTTTCCC
The DNA here is from genome assembly GCF_020740685.1 of Jaculus jaculus. Taxonomy (NCBI): domain Eukaryota; kingdom Metazoa; phylum Chordata; class Mammalia; order Rodentia; family Dipodidae; genus Jaculus; species Jaculus jaculus. The sequence continues at coordinate 73,321,511 of NC_059113.1, read as the reverse complement.
CACTATGTATTATTTGGGGTTTGGGTGGTTTGTATATGGCTTTTATAGTGTTGAGATATCAATCCCCTCTGTACCAATTCTTTCCAGCATTTTGATCATCAAGTAGTATTATATTTTGTCAAAGGCCTTCTCTGCATCAATTGACATGATCATGTCGTTCTTATGGTTAAGTTTATTTATGTGGTGTATTACATTGACTGATTGCCATATGTTGAACCATCCTTGCATCCCTGGGATGAAACCTACTTGATCAAAGTAGATAATGATTTTGATGTGTTGTTGAGTTCAGTTGGTGAGGACTTAGTTCAGGATATTTACATCTAAATTGATCAGGGATATAGGCCTATACTTTTGTTTTCTCGTTTCTCTGTCTGGTTTTGGAATTATGTTGATGGTAGCTTTATAAAAGGAATTTCAGAGGATTTCCTCATCTCTGATTATGTGTGTTTGAGAAAACTTGATTTCAGTTCTTCCATGAATGTTTGATAGATTTTGATTGAGAAGCAATCCAGTGCTGGACTTTTCTTTTGGGGGAGGTTTTTGGTTATGTTTTCAATTTCCCTGGATGTTATTGGTTTGTTGAGGAGATTAATTTGCTCTGAGTTTAGTTTTGGTATGTATCTATGTATTTATACATTTCTTCCAGATTATCCATTTTGGTGGGGTAGAAATTTTGGAAGTATGCCCTGATGAATGAATTTTCAATGAATGAAATTCCTAATTCAGTGATGTGTGTTGTGATCTCTCCTTTTTAATTTCTGATTTTGTTAATTTGAGACTTTTCTCTTTTTTTGCTTGATCACATTGGCCGTAGGTTTATCAATCTTGTTAGTTTTCCAAAGAACCAGGTCTTTGCTTTCTCTATTTCTTTAATTTCTTACTCAGTTTCTAAGTCATTAATTTCTGATCTGATTTTGATTATTTCTTTTCATCTGGAGCTCTTAGGGTTGGATTCTTCTTGTTTTACCATGTCCTTTAGGTGGACATTTAAGTTATTAATTTGGGATCTCCTTGTCCTTCTTATGAAGCCATTTAGTGGTAGGAATTTTCCCTTTGGGACTACCTTCCTTGTGTCCCATCAATTTTGGTAGATTTTATTTTCATTATCAGTCAATTCTAGGAATTTTAAAATTTCTTGTTTGATTTCTTCCATAACCTATTAATTGTTTATAAGTGTGTTGTTTAGTCTCCTGTAGCTGGTGGAGTTGTTGATGAGTTTCTTGTTGTTACTTTCTAACTTAAAAGCATTGTGATCTGACATGATACAGGAAATTACTTGTTTCCTTGTTTACGGAGGCATGGGTTGTGGCATAATATATGGTCTATTTTGGAGAAGGTTCTGTAGGCTGTTTAGAAGAATGTATACTCTTTAGAGTTTGGGTGGAAAGTTCTGTAGATGTCCATTGGATCTAGTTCATCGATGGTGTTCTTTAGCTCTATTATTTCCCTGTTGATTAGTCAGGAGGTGAGTTTCTTGAAGAGAGCAGATAGAAAGATCCATTTTTTTTTTTTTTTTGATCCACTCCGATAACTTTTGTCTTTTGATGGGTGAGTTAAGACCATTAAGATTTAAGGTTATTACTGTGAGGTTCAACTTAATCCCTGCCATGATGAGGTGCTTTATGGAGTTTACTGCTCCCTTGTGCTTTGTACTATTTAGAGTCAGGTCTATTTTTGGTCATTGTTATCTTCTTATTGTTAGCTCTTGAGATTTGTTCTTTGACTCTTCGGTGTGACATATTCCCTGTGGTATTCTCTGTAGGTTTGGATTTGTGTTCATATAATCATAGAGATGGCTTTTTTAATGGAAATTTTCCTTTCGCCATCTATTATAAGGGATACTTTTACTGGGTAAACTAGCTTGGGTTGGAAGCCATAGTTTTTCAGACTTTGAAATGTTCCATTCCAGGATCTTCTGGCTTTCAGTTTCCACTGAGAAATGTGAGGTAATTTTGATATACTTCTGTCTTTGTATGTCATGAGTTGTTCATCTCTTGCTGCTTTTAGCATTCTTTCTTTATTTTCATTGCTGAGAGTTTTTTAAGTTATTTTTATTAGATACTGATATATTTAGTATGTAAACAGAACATGTTGGTACTATCCTTCCCTCCTCCCTGCTTTTCTTTTTTTTTTTTTCCTTTGAATTATTTTTTTTTTAAATTTAATTTACTAGTTTTCTTTTCAGTAAATACAGGCAGTTTGGTACCATTATTTAGGCTCATCTGTGATCTACCCCCAACCATTAGACCCTCCTTGTTAATGAAAATGGGTCATGCATTGTAGAGTTAGCCCCCAGTTATTGGAATGATAAATGTCTCTGCATATCATGACCCAACATGTGACTCTGACATTCTTTCCGCCACGCAAAATTTCCCTGAGCCATGTTGGGTTCATTTTTGGTCTGCTTCAGTGCTGAGGTGTTGGGGGCCTCTGAGGCTCTGGCTCTCTGATTTGGTAGGAGTTGATTTTTCTCTGCGTTGATCTCCTTCCCCTTTGTGCTGGTATCCAGTTCACAGGAAGACATCACCCTTGTTTATTTCGCCAGTTGTCCTTAGTTTCAGTTGGACCCCTTTTGAGGTATGTTGGGGCAGCTCTCTTCTTAGGATCTGCATCTATCTGGAAAAGAGAAGCAGATTCTCCAATGGAGAGTAAGTTAGCACCCCGAAAATTGAGATAACACTTACTTTTTTGATAGACAATATGGTAGGTTTAGGCCCTCTTATACCCCGTGATTGATGGTAAATTGATATTGTAGAGTGGGCTTGTGTTTGGGTATGGTTCTGACTTGTTTCCCAGTTACAGCTATGGGTCTAGTACCACTGAGTGGATCAGTTAGCCAAATCAAGAGCAATTGATTCCTCACCATGGCTGTGTACCACTATGGCACTTGTGTGGGCATCACATCTGGTTATTTGTTGCTAATTAGGTTAAACAATGTGTTGCTTGGACAGATCTTGGTCATTTCCCCCAGTCACCTATGTAGTGCCTTCTGGCACTAGACACGCTGACTGTATGGGGACTGACTCTCTCCTGGCTTCCAGCCATGTCATTCCATTTTACGTGTCAGCTGCGTATGGAGTCTTCAGCAATAGGGTCTTACCACTGGCCTTTGGTGGGTCATCAAGTACTCTGACAGAAGTCTGTCATTGTTTTGGGAAACCTTGTAGGTTTCTCTGATCAAAAGTTCATTGTGGATGGTAGGCCCAAGCTGGAAGTGGGGGTTACAGGTCAGTGTCCACTAAGAAATTGAGGAAAAAGATAACTAATATACAAGAGTTAGAGAGGAGAGAGATAGAGGGGAGAGGGGGAGAGGGAGGGAGGGAAGATGTAGGAGATTTAGGTCAGTTTTGATCCTACCCTTTCCAGTGTCTTGTGGTTCAGGTGTTTCCTGTAAGGGTCTAGTGAAGGTTCAGCCATTTGGTCTGTCTTTTAGGAAGTAGAATTTTATGGTACCATTGCCGTTTGGGTCCAGATTACTGTTTTCCACCCTTTGATTCCCTCCCCGCCCTCCCATCCATCTTATTGTCTAGTCCATGAGGTGCTTGCTGTGTATCTGGGGCAGATTCAGGTTAGGTGTTGCAGATGAGTGAGACTATGTGTTGATTTTTTTCTGTGATTGGGTAAGTTCGCTGAGAATGATCTGTTACAGGTTCGACCATTTTTCCACAAATTTCTTTATGTCGTTTTTTTCTTACTGCTGTATAGAATTCCATTGTGTAGATATACCACATCTTTGTTATCGATTCTTCTAATAATGGACATCTGGGTAGATTCCAGCTTTTAGCTATTATGAATTGAGCTGCTACAAACATGGTTGAGCAAATCTCTCTGGCTTTTGGTTTGAAGGTTTTAGGGTAGATGGCCAGTAATGGTATAACTGGGTCTGTTGGTATTTCTATAGTCAGCTATTTTAGGAGTCTCCATATTGCTTTCCAAAGTGGTTGTACCATCCTGCATTCCCACCAACAGTGAATGAGTGTCCCTGCTTCTCCACATCCTCACCGGCATTTATTTTCATTTGACCTTTTGATGTTGGCTATCCTTATTGGGGTAAGGTGGAATCTCATAGTTGTTTTAATTTGCATTTCTCTGATGATTAGGGATGATGAACATTTTCTTAGGTGTGTGTTTGCCATTTGTATCTCTTCCTCCGTGAATTGCCTGTTTAACTCTGTGCCCCATTTTGTCAGTGAGGTATTAGTCTTCTTATTGTTTAGACTTTTGATTTCTTTGTAAATTCTAGAGATAAGGCCTCTATCAGTTGGATAACCTGCAAATATTTTCTCCCATTCTGTGGGTATTCGATTGGCTTTGCTTATTATATGCTTGTCTGTAAAGAAACTCTTCAGCTTCATATGATCCCAATGGTTGAATGAATTTTTAAGAACTTTAGCCACTGGGGTTTTATTCAGGAAGTCTTTTTCCATTCCTATATCATGGAAAGTACTTCCTAAATTTTCATCCAGTCGTTTTGGAGTTTCTGGTCTTGTGTTGAGTTCTTTGATCCATTTGGATTTGAGTGTTGTGCATGGTGAAATGTGTGGATCAAGTTTTAGTTTCCTGCATGTGGTTATCCAGTTTGTCCAGCACCATTTGTGGAAGATGCTATCTTATGTCCAGTCTATATTGTTTGGGCCTTTGTCGAGTATCAAGTAGCTATAGTTATTGGCCCAAAATCCGGGTCCTCAAGTCTATTCCATTGGTCTATATTCCTGGTTTTATGCCAGTACCATACTGTTTTTATTATTATGGCTTTGTAATAAAGATTTATATCGGGTATGGTGATGCCACCAGAGGTATTTCTTTTGCTGAGGATATGTTTGGATATGCGAGGCCTTCTATGTCTGTGAAGAACACTGTATGGTTTTTAATTGGAATTTCGTTAAATCTATATATTGCCTTTGGTAGAATTGTCATCCTCACAATGTTAATTCTGCCTATCCAGGAGCATGGGAGGTCTTTCCATCTTTTCAAGTCTTCCTCAATTTCTTTTTTGAGAGTTTTTATATTTTCGTTGAATAGATCTTTTACTTCCTTGGTTAACGTTATTCCAAGGTATTTTATTGTTTTTTGTTGCTATTGAAAATGGGACTATGTCCTTTATTTTTTTTTTCTGTGCCTTTGTCATTTGCATACAGAAATGCTACTGATTTTTGTGCATTGATTTTGTATCCTGCTACTTTGCTATAGGAGTTAATCACCTTCAGGAGTTTTGGGATGGAGTCTCTCGGGTCTCTTAAATATACAATCATGTCATCAGTGAATAGAGCTAACTTAACTTCTTCCTTTCTAAATTTTATCCCTTTTATTTCCTTCTCCTGCCTTATTGCTTGGGCTAGGACTTCCAGAAATACATTGAAAAGCAGAGGTGAGAGAGGACATCCCTGTCTTGTTCCTGATCTTAATGGGAATTCCTCCAGTCTCTCACCATTAAGAATTATTTGGGCCTTTGGAGCTTTGTATATTGACTTTATTATGTTAAGATGTGAACCTGTCATGCCGATTCTCTCCAATGTTTTGATCATGAAGTGATGTTGTATCTTGTCAAAGGCCTTTTCTGAATCTATTGAAATGATCATATGATTTTTATGTTTAAGCTTGTTTATGTGGTGTATTACATTGACAGATTTTCGTATGTTAAACCACCCTTGTGTTCCTGGGATAAATCCCACTTGGTCAAGGTGGATAATGCTTTTGCTGTGGTGTTTGATTCGGTTTGCGAGTATTTTGTTGAGGATCTTTGTGTCTATGTTCATGAGGGAAATAGGCCGATAAATTTCTTTTCTTGTGGCATCTCTGCCTCGTTTTGGGATTAGGGTGATACTAGCTTCATAGAAGGAGTTGGGTAGCTTTCCCTGTTCTTCAATTGTGTGGCACAGTTTTAGGAAGATTGGTTTGAGTTCTTCCATGAAGGTTTGATAAAATTCAGCTGGGAATCCATCTGTTCCTGGACTTTTCTTTTTTGGGAGGTTTTTTATTATTTTTTCGATCTCCATGAGTGTGATGGGTTCATTGAGGTGGTTGATCTGCTCTGAGTTTAGCTTTGGTAGATGATATGCATCCAGGAATTTGTCCATCTCCTACACATTTTCCAGTTTTGTGGAGTAGAGGTTTTTGAAATAAGTCCTGATGATTCTGCCGATTTCACTGATGTCTGTTGTGATCTCTCCTTTTTCATTTTGAATTTTGTTAATTTGGAGTCTCTCCTTTTTTTGCTTGATCAAATTGGCCAGAGGTTTGTTAATCTTGTTTATTTTTTCAAAGACTCAGCTCTTTGTTTTGTCAATTGCCTTAATTGTTTCCTTGGTTTCCAATTCATTAATTTCTGCTCTGATTTTAATTATTTCTTTCCTTATGGAGCTCTTTGGGTTGGATTTTTCTTGTTTTTTCAATGCCTTAAGGCAGATGGTTAGGCTATTGATTTGGGATCTTTCTGTCTTTTCTATGAAGGCATTGAGTGCTATGAATTTTCCCCTGAGGACTGCCTTCATTGTGTCTCATAAGTTTTGGTATGATGTGTTCTCATTGTCATTCAATTCCAAGAATTTTGCCATTTCATTTTTTATTTCATCCACTATCCATTTATTGTTTAATAGTGTGCTATTCAGTTTCCAGTTGTCGTTGGAGTTCTTGTTGTTTTTTTTTTTTTTTTCTTGTTGTTGATTCCTAGGAATATAGCATTATGATCTGCAGGGAATTATGTCGATTTTCCTAAATATGTGGAGGCTGTTTTTGTGACCCATTATATGGTCTATTTTAGAGAATGTTCCATGGGCTGGTGAGAAGAATGTGTAGTCTGTGGATTTGGGATGGAAAGTTCTGTAGATGTCTGTTAGGTCTAAGTGCTCTATGGTTTTCTTGAGCTCTCTTACTTCCCTGTTGAGCTTCTGTTTGGATGATCTGTCTATTACTTATAATGGTGTGTTGAAATCCCCAGCTATGATTGTGTTGGTGGTTATTTCTGTTTTATTGTCAAGTAGGTTTTGTTTTATGAACTGTGGTGCCCCTGTGTTTGGTGCATACAGATTTATGATTGTAATATCCTCTTGATGGATTGTTCCCTTGATAAGTAGAAAGTATCATTCCAGGCCCTTCTAGTTTTCAGGGTTTCCACTGAGAAGTCTGAAGTAATTCTGATGGGGTTTCCTTTGAAAGTGGTGTGCTGTTTTTCCCTAGCTGCTTTTAGGATTTTTTCCTTGGTGTCAATGTTTAGAGTCTTAATGATAATATGTCTTGGGGAGTTTCTCCTTTGGTCTATTCGGTTAGGAGTTCTGTTTGCTTCTTGAATCTTGATGGGCCTTTCTTTTAAGAGACGGTGGAAGTTTTCTTCAATTATTGTGTTAAATAAGTTCTCCATGCCTTTGGTCTGAAATTCTTCTCCTTCTGGTATTCCAATGATTCTGATATTAGGACGTTTAAGTGTATCCCACAATTCTGTCATGTTCTGTTCACAGGAACTTTTGAACTTGAAATTTTTGGACTCTCGAACTGTTTCTTCCATCCTGTCTTCCAGATCAGAATTTCTATCTTCTACTTCACTGACTCTATTCTTGAGAGCCTCTAGTGAGTTTTGGACTTGTTCCATTAAGTTTGCATTTTCTACCGCTTTCCTATGTATCACTTCCATCGCTTTGTCCAGCTCCCTTTTTGTCTCATTTTCTGATTTTCTTGATGATTCTTGGAAATCATCCTTGCATTTCTTTATGTTTTCATTTAGTGTGGCCAGCTGATTTTTAAGGTCATCTTTTTTTCACTCTCCCTCAACTCTCTTAGCTCTCTTTGAATTCCTTCCAGTGTCTTATCATATTGCTCTTGCTTAGTAATGGTAGCATCCATACGATTATCTATCCTTTGTAGCCTTCCTGTCAGTTCTAGCAGTAGTTTGGTCAGGGTTGCATTGTTCATTGCTTCCACTTGATGTTCTGATCCTAAACACTCTTCTATGTTTTGGTTAGTTGTGATCCTTGTTGGACTGGGTTATCTGTCTGGATTTTCTTCCATTTATTTTTCGTGTTGTTTCTTTTGCGCTGTGGTCTACCCATGTCAGTGTATGGGCAGGTAGGTGGGTGGAGCAGCCTGGGATCTAGCTTGATGAGAATCCAAGGCAGCCTGGGGCAGTTGCAAGCAGCCTGGGTTTTTGCTCACTCTTGCCAAAGCCGCCTATCTATAGCCTGACAGGGGCACCAAAGTTGCCTAAATTCTCACCCAGTATGCACCTGAGCTGCCTGCCTTTGAACTTGAAAGGGGACTGATGTATCAAGCCCTGAAGGTGCCCAGTCTCTGGCTGTGTACACTGGGGTCTGTAAACAGTCTGTGCTCTCCCGCATCAGGGGAGTGGGGGATGGGGATGGGTGGCAATGTACAGGTAGGGGATGCCACCTGCACTGGCGCTAGTGACTCAGTGTGGACTTGTGTGGCTCTTGCTGTGGGAGTGGTCCCGCTGCACGTGCAGTTGTAGTGCAGAGGCAGATGATGCGGATATGGAATCAGGACACAGCAGATGCTGACCGGTGGCAAGTGATATGAGCACAGCAGCAGGCGATCTGGCAGCCACCTATTCATGGCAGGTGTGGCCCCCACAGGCCTGCGAACCGAGCACCACGTGGCTGGTCTACTCGCAGGATCAGAGAACAAGGGCAAGGTAGGAGGTCTCAGCTTCAGTGCAGCAGGCTGGCAGGCGTGACTGGTGGGTGCCCGATCAGAGCGCAGCCACGCCCGACGTGTGGAGGGTGCGTGGGCGGGTGGGCAGACGGGGGGCGCGGGGTGCGATGGGGTGTATGGAGCCAGTGAGGCACGCAGCGAGGGGGCGCGGGGCGCGCCGGGGCACCAGGCAATCAGGGTGGGGTGTGCGGGAGGCAGCAGGGCTTAGGGGGCATGGGGTGGGGTGCCCTGGAGGGGCGGGGGTGTGGGGCGCTCTGGTCGGTCTGGGGGAGTGAGGGTTGTGTCGTGGTTGCGGGGGGGGCACGCATGCAGGGGGGGTGTGCAGGGCACGGGGGCTCGGGGCGCCTGGTAGTTGCGGAGGGCATGCGGGGGGGCACGGGGCATGCAGTGGGGCATGGGGGAGTGTGCAGGAGGCGCCGGATGCGTGGGATGCCACGGTGTGGGGGGGCTAGGGGCGTGGGGCACGGGGGGGGCATGTGGGGTGCGGGGGAGAGGGGGGTGCGGGGCGGAGGGGACGCGGGGCACACTGTGGTGCAGGAGGCCACAGGACGCCGCGGGGTGCTCTGGACACACTGGGGGGCGGGGCGCGGGGGAGTTCCTGTGAGGGGCGCGGGGTGTGGAAGGGGAGGGGTACACTGAGGCATGCTGTGGCACTGGACGTGCAGAGGGGGCGGGGCTCTGGGGGGATGGGAAGCGCACGGGGGTGTGGCGCAGGGGGTCGCCGGGCGCAGGGGGGCACAGGCCATGTACAGCGGGGGGATGAGGGGCGCGCAGAGTGGGGGGGCGGGAGGCGCCGGGGCATGGCTCGGGTGGGCAGGGGTGTTGCGAGGCGCACGGGGTTCGGAGCTCGTGGGGGTGGGGGCACGGGGCACGTGATGGGGCGGCGCGCTGTGGTGCGGCTAGGAGCACGGGGTCCGCGGGGACTGGTGGCGCGCTCGATTGGGCGCGGGGGGGCGCAGCATGCCATGGGGTGCTCTGGACTTGCAGGGGGTGGGGGGCGGGGGCGGGTCGCTGGGGAGGGGGTCACAGGTCGCGTCGGGTGCGCTGAGCACGCTGAGGTATGACAGGGCGTGGGACGCTGTGAGAAGCCGCGTTGTGCTCTGGATGCATGGGGGGAGGGGTGGGGCACATGGGGGGGCTCGAGTAGCTTGGGGGGGGCGCAGGGGTCTTGGGGTGCGCGGGGGGCACAGTAGCGTGGGGCACGTCCAGGCGCCCTGGGTGCGGGATGCCAAGGGGCTTTGGGGCACGCCTGCTGTGTGTGGATAGGGAGTGTGGGGCGCAGGGGGGTAGGGGCATTCGGGGCGGGATGGGCGGGGGGGTGCGTGGGCGTGGGGCGCAGGGGTTGTGGCATGCGTGGGGTCCGCCAGGGCATCGGGCCGTGCCCGATGCCATGGGTCGCGGGGGTGTGTGCTTCCCTCTTTAACCCCAATCTGTGCCCTCCCTCTTGCAAAAAGTTTCTAAATTCCCTTGAATACTTGCCTTTTTTTTACTTGTTGTCTGTAGTGCAGCTAGGTGGTCGCCATCTTGACCGGAAGTCTCCTCCCTCCCTGCTTTTCTGATGAGGCTTTTCTCTTTGGGGATGCAGGTCAGCCCCATGTGGATTGTGGCTCATGCATTATGGGGCAGCAATCAGTCATGGGTGAGAGTCAATGTCTCTGAGCAAAGTGTCCCAACTTGTCATTCTCACAATATTTCCACCTCCTCTTTGGTAAAGTTCCCTGAACCATGTTTGTCATTTTGTTTACTTCAGTGATGGACACTTAGAAGCCTTTGGATCTCTGGTTTTGTAGGTGTTGAGTGTCCTCCTTATCTATCTCCTTTACCCTTGTGCTGATATCAGATTCACTAAGAAAGCAACAATCTTGCTCATTTCCCCAACTCCTGTGTGGTTTCAGCTGAGGTAAAGTGCACTGGGTCATTTATTTCATCAAGTCCAGCTAACATCTGAAAAAGAGAAGCATTGTTAAGAGTTTTAAATATGATGTGCCTTTGAGAGTTTCTTCTTTGGTCTTGTCTGTTTGTTGTTCAGTGGGCTTCCTGTATCTGGATGGGCCTCTCTTTTGAGAAGTTGAAAGAATGTTTTTCTTCAATAATTTTGTTGTGGATATGTTCTCTATGTCTCTGGACTGTATTCTATCTCCTTCTGGTATACCCATGATCCAGATGTTTGGTCATTTGAGAGTATCCCACACTTTCCTCATATTCTACCCACTTGATTTTTTTGAACTTTGCAACATTTTTGGCCTCCCAATCAGTTTCTTCTTTCTTGTCTTCCAGGTCAGAGGTTCTATCTTCCACATAAGCAACTCTGTTAATGAGGGGTGCTAGAAAGGTTTTAATAAGATCTATTTGATTTTCTTTTTATCTTTTATGTTACTTTGCATTGTGTCCATCTTTTTTTTTGAAGTACAATTACAGTTCAAGTCCTGAATTTCTTGGTGCTTCCTGGAATTCATTCTTGCATTTGATCAAGTCTTCATTAAGCTTAATCAACCAGTTGTTGAGATTTTCCATTTCTTGACTCACCTTCAATTTATGCATGTCTCTTTGGAATGTTCTAACATTTTCTTCAATCAAGTTAAGCCTACTGCCAAAACTGAATGCTCTAAGAGACAATTTTGTTCAATTTCAGTGATAGGATTGTGGGTTTTTTGATGGTTTGTTTCCTGTTCAGTGATTATTTTGATCAGGTTCTCATGAGTTGCTTTGTTTTCATTTTTGGATTGAGTTTCTGCTGATTTCTCTGTGATTTCATTGGAGCCTTTCAATTCTGTTGTGGGACTAGGCATCTTTGGTGGAGGTCTCTGTGTTTTTTGACTTTTGTTGGTTTTGTTTGCATTATGGTCTATCCATCTTGGGGAGACACTTTATTCTATTGAGGAGGAAGCAAGTTTTTGTCCTTATGGGATCTGCAGAGGCTGTTCTAAATTTTAAATGAGAACTGGATTTGTATACTGATATATGATATGGTTATAACCACAGATGTGTAGATTGTGGAGATTACAGGTACATTAAGGAACCTGAGAAACTGGGAGCTTTGCTCTACTCACTTCACTAGCACCTACTCTTCAGAACAGGGGAATCACATGCCAGGAAGCTGGAGATCCAGAGGCCAGAGATGTGCTGTGGGGAGCCATGGAGCAAAAGACTCTCCATTTTGCCTGGTCTGTTCGTAAGTTGGCTCATTATTCTAGGTTTCCTGAAAATTCCAAGGCCCTAAATAATGTCAGCCATCTTATTCCCCCCTTTTTCTTCCCCTATATAACCACTGTGTAAAAAGTAAAGATTTAGAGACCTTTATAGTAATATAGACTTGGTCTCCTTCTTTGTGTCTCTTGTCTCTCATCCTGGTTAACTTCCTCTCAAGTCCTTGTTCAACTCCCCACTGGCTGGGCAATGTGCTCCTATAGTGGTGCATGCACCCCAGCTCATTGGAAATGGCATGTTGGTAACCAGGGTCCAGTCAGGATACCATAGCAAGAGGCATGCTTCCACAGCCCCCACACAGGGACCAGGGCTGCACAAGCCATGTGCAGGGGTACCTACTGGGAGGGACCAGGGAACTAGGAGGAGTTGGAGAACAAGTATCAGGCCTACTCACTCCTTTACCTTTTGAACCCTCTGGAGCAGGGTATCCAGGAGTGGGGAGGCAGGGGCACTTGATTAGGAAGGCAGAGCAAGGGGCCTGCTTCTGCAGCAAGCTCCCAGGTCCAAGCAGCACCAAGGAAGCCACAGGTGGACCTACAATGACCAGGAAACTGGAAGGTGCCCCAAGGAACTGGTATCTGGCCTACTAACTCCACACCCATTGCACACACCCTCTAGTGCAGGGGATTAGGAACTGGGGACCTAGGAGCACTTCATTTTCATTGTGTATATATTGTCTGGAGCCTATGGTACACTGGAATAGTTTCTGCCCTGAGCATTTTAGCTGTATACTGAGGATGAATCAATACTGTGTCCAAAGCTCTCTACTAGTTATATTTGTTACATTAGTTATATTTGTTACATTAGTCTAACTTAACTAAATATTCTATACACCAGTGAAAGATGAAAGTGAAGAGACAAATAATCATATTTATAAAAACAAAGTGTCTTCATGTGAAAGAATTTGATGCAGATCTAGACCTAAATTGTTCGAAGGCTTCTGCATTAAAATTGCTCTGTAGTACTTTTGTATAATTTTGTAATTTTCTTAAATCTAAACAGTCAACAATAGATGGAGTACTTTGCCTATTATTGAAGGAAACAATAAAAAAAGAAATGTAAGTGGTTTATCTATTCTTCAAAAGTGTCAATATAGCTCACTCCAATGATGGAGGATGAATGAACATTTTGATGTCTTAAGTTAATATTTAAATATTTAAGTTATAGCTGAATTATATTTTTTTAACTTTTTCCAAATTTAATTTTTTTGGTAATATTGATTTTTATCAATTCCTAATCTCATGTACAAGATATGAGTAATTTTGGATTTTTCTTTATAATTAATATTAACTGCACATTAGATATTGGTCTATGAAGCCAATGTCCATGTCCCAGTGATTTTGTGGACCCTGAGTGTGAAGTGAAGGCATTACCCTTAACATGTGAAATCTTCCAAATGTGGATTTGCAATTAACACCAGTAGGCAAGTAGGAGGAGAAACTTCTTTCTATATGATGAAAAGAAACATAGTATTTTCTTATAACAAATAGCAACAATGCTGTTACTGGTCTGGAATACTCTTCTGGTTCAGGAAAAGCCCTTGCTTTCTATGAGTTTTCTGTTTTTGATAGAAGTAGAAGATCCCTGCACTGTTAGGTGTTTTCTGGGAGCAATTCCATCTTCAGACTTCAAGGAGACATGAATGGATTTGATATGGCTATGGAGGAATGCATGTTCTCATAGCAGCTACTTATGGGCAGATGACCCTCCTCCTCCTCCTCCAATGCTTCTCCTCCTCCTCCTCCTCCTCCTCCTCCTCCTCCTTCTTCTTCTCTCTCTCTCTCTCTGTTTTGTTTTGAATTAATCAAAATCTAAAGGATATAAGTAAGTTATATGGAAACCTACTTTTTAGACAAGGGAACACTTTGGAGCCATAGATTGATACTAGAAAATTTTCAGTGCCAGGGATAGGATACCTTCCAGTGAGTTGTTGGCCAAGAAGGTCCCTGATGCCCCCAAAACATTACAGCCCATTGTGGAGGCCCCTAGATACCCACCAGGAATAGATAGTAAGACACTATTGCTGAAGACTCCACAGGCTTGGGCTGCCACATCACTGAGAAATCCTGCTGGAACTGAACTGAAAACTTCCTCCATCTAGGGCAGCTGACAGTAAGCTAGAAAAAGCCATGCTGCATTAAGTTCAATGGGAGAGAGAGAAATTACGAGTGAAGATACTCATGCCGTTTGGGTCCAGATTACTGTTTTCCACCCTTCAATGCCCTCACTGCCCTCCCTTCGATCCTATTGTCTAGTCCATGAGGTGCTGAGTATGTAAAGTATCTTGGGTAGATTCAGGTTAGGTGTTGTAGATGAGTGAGACTATGTGTCGATTTTTTTTTCTGTGATTGGGTAAGTTCACTGAGAATAATCTGTTCCAGGTTCAACAGTGGATAGTGTAAACCTTAAATTTTGCCAGCCAAGCCAAATAAGCCAATAGGTGCAATATTGTTTTGAATGTAAAATGTCTGTCACAGGAGCCTGTATTAAATTCAAGTTGGTAATGCTGTTTTGAGAGGTTATAGGACCTTTAAGAAATGGGGTCTCCATGGAAGGAAATAGATATACCTCTGAAGGCTATTCTAGCTTTGCAATCTTCTTCAATTTCTGTTTCTTCTCTTTCATGAGGATGGACTCCTCACCACATATTTTCACTCTGATGCTCTGCCTTATAATACCACATCCCAGAATCAATATAATCAACATTTATTGACTAATGACTCTGATAGTGAAAGTCAAAATAACTTTCCCTCCTTTGAAATTGTATCTGTTAGGAATTTGCTCACAGCTATGTGAAAGGTATTAATACTATATATCTCTATCATATGTCTATCACTTACCTATAATTTATATATTTTACTTAGTCATCATATATAAGATATATAAGAATATATATACATGAATAAATATATCATTTTCTTTTATTTATCTCATCTCAGAAGTTCATATGTTAGACAGTTAATGTACGGAGTTGAAAGTAAAACTTTTAAGAGGGACTAGATTCATTATCAAGAGATCAAACCTTTCATAAAGGATGAATTTCCCCTTGTCTAGTGCATGTTCTATTGTTTTTCTCCTTGCTATGATAAAATGCTTAACTAAAGCAAATTAAGGAAGGAAGGACTTAGATTGGCTCACAGTTTTAGAATATAGTTCACCCTGGCTAAGAATGCTGGGAGGTCAGACAATTGTAGCTGTGTAGGCAGAGAAGAAAGCAGCTGATCACATTGAGTTTGCAGTTCAAAATAAGAGGTAATATCTGAACAGATAGCTTAGCTCTTAAGGCACTTTCCTGTGAAGCCTAAGGACCCAGGTTTGATTCCCCAGTACCCACGTAAGCCAGATGTACAAGGTGGCACATGCATCTGAGTTCATTTGCAACGGACACATTCCTTCTTTCTATATGCCTCTTTATTATCCTCCCTCTCTCTCTCTCTCTCTCCAATAAATAAATGAATAAAAGATTAAAGAAATCAGAGAAAATACTGGTGATCAATTCATTTTCCCTTTGTTATTTAGTCCATAATTCCAGCCCATAGAACCACACTGCTCACAGTTAGTGCAGGTCTTCCCACCTCAGTTAACCTACTGTAAAAAAAACCCCAAAGACATGGCAACAGGTGTGTCCCCTAGGTAATTCTAAATGGTATAAAAATGAAAAGATTAAACATCTTAGGTGCCTTTTCACTCATTAGAAGGAGCCAAAGGACCTTCACTAGTTGCAGTACCACAGTCAGGGACTTTTCAGCTTCTAAAGCCATTAAGCCAAATATATTTCTATTTTTCATAATAGAGTAATATAATATAGATTAAGACACTGCCATTTGAACTGTATTTTTAAACCTATTTAGCCTAAAGGGCTGATTAAAAATTGGTTAGGACAAAAAAAAAACACAGTAAATAATTTCATATATATATATATATATATATATATATATATATATATATATATATATATAATTTAGTAGTTTTATTTTCAGCAAATAAAGGCAGTTTGGTACCATTGTTTAGGCTCATCCATGCTCTACCCCCTCCCATTGGACCCTCCTTGTTGATGTAAATGGGTCGTGCATTGTGGAGTGAGCCCACAGTTATTGGTACAATAAATGTCTCTGCATATTATGAACCAACATGCGACTCTCACATTCTTTCCACCCACTCTTCCGCAAAATTTCCCTGAGCCATGTTGGGTTCATTTTTGGTCTGCTTTAGTGCTGAGGTGTTGGGGGCCTCTGAGGCTATGGCTCTCTGATTTGGTAGGAGTTGATTTATCTCTGTCTTGGTATCTTTCCCCTTTGTGCTGGTATCCGGTTCATCAGGAAAACATCACCCTTGCTTGTTTCACCAATTGTCCTTAGTTTCAGTCAGACCCCTTTTGAGGTATGTTGGGACAGCTCTCTTCTTAGGATCTGCATATATCTGAAAAAGAGAAGCAGATTCTCCAACAGAGAGTAAGTCAGCACCCAGAAAATTGAGATAACAATTACTTTTTTGATAGAGAGTTTGATAGGTGTAGGCTCTCTTTTACCCCGTGATTGATGGTAGCTTGATATTGTAGAGTGGGCTTGTGTTTGGGTATGGTTCTGACTTGTTTCCCAGCTCCAGCTATGGGTCTGTACCACTGACGGGATCAGTTAGCCAAATCAAGAGCAGTTGGTTCCCCACCATGACTGTGTGCCACTATTGCACTTGTGTGGGCATCACATCAGGTTATTTGTTGCTAATTAGGTTAGACAATGAGTTGCTTGGACAGATATTGGTCATTTCCCCCAGTTGCCCATGTAGCACCTTCTGGCAATAGACATGCTGACTCTCTGGGGACTGACTCTCTCCTGGCTTCCAGCCATGCCATTCCATTTTACATGTCAGCTGCGTATGGAGTCTTCAGCAATAGGGTCTTACCACTGGGCTTTGGTGGGTCATCAAGTACTCTGACAGAAGTCTGTCATTGTTTTGGGAAACCTTGTAGGTTTCTCTGATCAAAAGCTCATTGTGGATGATAGCCCCAAGCTGGAAGTGGGGGTTACTGGTCAGCACCCACAAAGAAATTGAGGGAAAACATAACTAATATACAAGAGTTAGAGAGGAGAGAGAGAGGGAGGAGAGGAGGAGAGGGAGGGAGGGAAGATGTACAAGATTTACGATAGTCTTGATCCTACCCTCTCCAGTGTCTTGTGGTTCAGGTGTTTCTTGTAAAGTTCTAGTGAAGGTACAGCCATTTGATCTGTCTTTTCGGAAGTAGAATTTTATGGTACCATTGCCATTTGGGTCCAGATTACTGTTTTCCACCCTCCAATGCCCTCCCCACCCTCCCCATCCCTCCTATTGTCTAGTCCCTGAGGTGATTGATGGGTATGTAAGGTATCTTGGGTAGATTCAGGTTAGGTGTTGCAGATGAGTGAGACTATATGTTGATTTTTGTTCTGTGATTGGGTAAGTTCGCTGAGAATGATCTGTTCCAGGTTCAACCATTTTTCCTCAAATTTCTTTATGTCGTTTTTTCTTATTGCAGTATAGAATTCCATTTGTGTAGACATACCACATCTTTGTTATCCATTCTTCTAATGATGGACATCTGGTTTGATTCCAACTTTTAGCTATTACAAATAGAGCCGCTACGAAAATGGTTGAGCAAATCTTTCTGGCCTATGGTCTTTTTCCATTCCTATCTCATGGAAAGTACTTCCTAAATTTTCTTCCAGGAGGATTCGAGTTTCTGGTCTTATGTTGAGGTTTTGATCCATTTGGATTTGAGTGTAGTGCATGGTGAAATGTATGGATCAAGTTTTAGTTTCCTGCATGTGGTTATCCAATTTGTCCAGCACCATTTGTTGAACATGCTATCTTTTTTCCAGTCTATATTGGTTGGGCCTTTGTCGAATATCAAGTAGCTATAGTTGCTTGACCCAAAATACAGATCCTCACATCTATTCCATTGGTCTATACTCCTGCTGTTTTTATTACTATGGATTTTTAGTATAGCTTTAGATCAGGTATGGTGATGCCACCAGAGGTATTTCTTTTACTGAGTATATGTTTGGTTATGCGAGGCCTTCTGTTTTTCCATATGAAATTTAAGATCATTTTTTCTATCTCTGCGAAGAACACTGTAGGGATTTTAATTGGAATTGCATTAAATCTTTATATTGCCTTTGGTAGGATTGTCATCTTCACAATCTTAATTTTGCCTATCCAGGAGCATGGGAGGTCTTTCCATCTTCTCAAGTCCTCCTCAATTTTTTTTTTTTTGAGAGTTTTTATATTTTCGTTGTATAGATCTTTTACTTCCTTGGTTAACATTATTCCAAGTTTTTTATTTTTTTTTGTTGTTGTTGTTGCTATTGAAAATGGGACTATGTCCTTTATTTCTTTTTCTGTATCTTTGTCATTTGCATACAGAAATGCTACCGATTTTTGTGCATTGATTTTGTATCCTGCTACTTTGCTATAGGAGTTAATCACCTTCAGGAGTTTTGAGATGGAGTGTCTCGCGTCTCTTACATATACAATAATGTCATCAGTGAATAGAGCTAACTTAACTTCTTCCTTTCCAAATTGTATCCCTTTTATTTCCTTCTCCTGTCTTATTGCTTGAGCTAGGACTTCCAGAACTATATTGAAAAGCAGAGGTGAGAGAGGACATCCCTGTCTTGTTCCTGATCTCAATGGGAATTCCTCCATTCTTTCTCCATTAAGAATTATTTGGGCCTTTGGAGCTTTGTATATTGCCTTTATTATGTTAAGATGTGAACCGGCCATTCCGACTCTCTCCAATGTTTTGATCATGAAGTGATGTTGTATCTTGTCAAAGGCCTTTTCTGTTTCTATCGAAATGATCATGTGGTTTTTTATGTTTAAGCTTGTTTATGTGGTTTATTACTTTGACAGATTTCTGTATGTTGAACCACCCTTGTGTTCCTGGGATAAAGCCCACTTGGTAAAGTTGGATAATGATTTTGATGTGTTGTTGGTTTCGGTTTGCGAGTATTTTGTTGAGGATCTTTGCATCAATGTTCATTAGGAAAATAGGCTGATTGTTTTCTTTTCTTGTGCCATCTCTGCTTGGTTTTGGGATTAGGGTGATACTAGCTTCATAGAAGGAGTTGGGTAGCTTTCCCTGTTCTTCAATTGTGTGGCATAGTTTTAGGAAGATTGGTTTGAGTTCTTCCATGAAGGTTTGATAAAATTCAGCTGGGAATCCATCTGGTCCTGGACTCTTCTTTTTTGGGAGGTTTTTTATTACTTTTTCAATCTCCATGAGTGTGATGGGTTCATTGAGGTGATTAATCTGCTCTGAGTTTAGCGTTGGTAGATGATATGTATCTAGGAATTTATTCATCTCCTCCACCTTTTCCAGTTTTGTGGAGTAGAGGTTTTTGAAATAAGTCCTGATGGTTCTCCCAATTTCACTTTTGTCTGTTGTGATCTCTCCTTTTTTGTTTTGAATTTTAATTTTGAGTCTCCCCTTTTTATGCTTGATCAGTTTGGCCAGAGGTTTGTCAATCTTGTTTATTTTTTCAAAGACTCAGCTCTTTGTTTTGTCAATTGCCTTAATTGTTTCCTTGGTTTCCAATTCATTAATTTCTACTCTGCTTTTAATTATTTCTTTCCTTCTGGAGCTCTTTGGGTTGGATTTTTCTTGTTTTTCCAATGCCTTTAGGTGAATGGTTAGGCTATTGATTTGGGATCCTTCCGTCTTTTATATGAAGGCATTGAGTGCTATGAATTTTCCCCTGAGGACTGCCTTCATTGTGTACCATAAGTTTTGGTATTATGTGTTCTCATTGTCATTCAATTCCAGGAATTTTGCCATTTCATTTTTTATTTCATCCAGTATCCTTTTATTGTTTACAAGTGTGCTATTCAGTTTCCGGTTGTGGTTGGGATTCTTGGTGGGTGTTTTGTTGTTGATTTATAGGAATATAGCATTATGATCTGATATCATGGAGGAAATTATGTCAATTTTCCTAAATATGTGGAGGCAGTCTTTGTGACCCAGTATATGGTCTATTTTATAGAATGTTCCATGGGCTGCTGAGAAGAATGTGTAGTCTGTGGATTTGGGATGGAAAGTTCTGTCGATGTCTGTTAGGTCTTAGTGTTCTATGGTATTGTTGAGCTGTCTTACTTCCCTGTTGAGTTTCTGTTTGTATGATCTGTCTATTACTGATAATGGTATGTTGAATTCCCAGCTATGATGGTGTTGGTGGTTATTTCTGTTTTATTGTCAAGTAGGTTTTGTTTTATGAACTGTGGTGCCCTTGTGTTTGTTGCATACAGATTTATGATTGTAAGAACCTCTTGATGGATTGTTCCCTTGATAAGTAGGAAGTAGCCTTCCTTGTCTTTTTTGATTGTTTTTGGTTTGAAGTCAATTTTATCTGATATTAATATAGCTACACCTGCTTGCTTCTTATTCCCATTTGCTTGGAATATTGTTTTCCACCCTTTCACCCTGAGGAAGTTTCTGTCTTTAGTGGTAAGGTGATTTTATTGACGGCAGCAGATTGAGGGATCTAATTTTTTGATCCACCCTGTTAGCCTGTGTCTCTTGATGGGTGAATTAAGGCCATTAATATTTAGGGTGATGACTGTGAGAGTTGATTTGATCCCAGCCATGTTGTGGTCGTAGAGGTATGTTGGTGTTTTCATGGAATTTTAAATTTTTTGTGTCTACTCTGTGTTCAGTTGTTGTGATCTGCTTCTTGTAGGCATTTGCTTGGTTATTTGTTTCTTCTCTGTGGAGAATTTCCTGGAATACTTCTGTAGGTTTGGTTTTGTTTTCATATAATTGTAAAGCTAAGTTTTGTCATGGAAAGTTTTTCTTTCACCATCTATTATAAGGGAGACTTTTGTGAGTAGTGTCGTTTGAGTTGGAAGCCATAGTTTCTTAGAGTTTGGATAGTGTAATTCCAGGCCCTTCTAGATTTCAGGGTTTCCATTGAGAAGTCTAAAGTAATTCTGATGGGGTTTCCTTTGAAAGTGGTGTGCTGTTTTTCCCTAGCTGCTTTTAGGATTTTCTCTTTGGTATCAATGTTTAGAGTCTTAATGATAATATGTCTTGGGGAGTTTCTCCTTTGGTCTAGTTGGTTAGGCTTCCTGTTTTTTTTTTTTTTTTAATTTAATTTATTAGTTTTCATTTCAGTGAATACAGGCAGTTTGGTACCATTATTTAGGCTCATCTGTGATCTACCCCCTCCCATTAGACCCTCCTTGTTAATGGAAATGGGTCGTGCATTGTGGAGTTAGCCCCCAGTTATTAGTATGATAAATGTCTCTGCAAATCATGACCCAACATGTAACTCTGACATTCTTTCCGCCCCCTCTTCTGCAAGATTTCCCTGAGCCATGTTGGGTTCATTTTTGGTCTGCTTCAGTGCTGAGGTGTTGGGGGCCTCTGAGGCTTTGGCTCTCTGATTTGGTAGGAGTTGATTTTTCTCTCCGTTGATCTCCTTCCCCTTTGTGCTGGTATCCGGTTCACAGGAAAACATCACCCTTGCTTATTTCGCCAGTTGTCCTTAGTTTCAGTTGGGCCCCTTTTGAGGTATGTTGGGGCAGCTCTCTTCTTAGGATCTGCATCTATCTGGAAAAGAGAAGCAGATTCTCCAATGGAGAGTAAGTTAGCACCCCGAAAATTGAGATAACACTTACTTTTTTGATAGACAGTTTGATAGGTGTAGGCCCTCTTATACCCCATGATTGATGGTAGCTTGATATTGTAGAGTGGGCTTGTGTTGGGGTATGGTTCTGACTTGTTTCCCAGCTCCAGCTAAGGGTCTAGTACCACTGAGTGGATCAGTTAGCCAAATCAAGAGCAATTCCTGTTTGATCTTGTATGTTGATGGGCCTTTCTTTTAAGAGATGGGGGAATTTTTCTTCAATTATTGTGTTAAATAAGTTCTCCATGCCTTTGGACTGAAATTCTTCTCCTTCTGGTATTCCAATGATTCTGATATTAGGACGTTTAAATGTATGCTACAATTCCCTCATGTTCTGTTCACAGGAACTTTTGAATTTACTGAAATTTTTGGGCACTCGAACTGTTTCTTCCATCCTGTCTTCCAGATCAGGGTTTCTATCTTCCACTTCACTGACTCTGTCTTGAGAGCCTCTAGCGAGTTTTGGACTTGTTCAATTAAGTTTGCATTTTCTACTACTTTCTTATGTATCACTTCCATCGCTCTGTCCAGCTCCCTTTTCACCTCATTTTCTGATTTTCTTGATGATTCTTGGAAATCATCCTTGCATTTCTTTATGTTTTATTTAGTGTGGCCAGCTGATTTTTAAGGTCCTCTTTTTTTTTTTTTTTTTCACTCTCCCTCAACTCTCTTAGCTCTCTTTGAATTCCTTCCAGTGTCTTATCATATTGCTCTTGCTTAGTGATGGTAGCATCCACACGATTATCTGTCCTTTGTAGATTTCCTACCAGTTCTAGCAGTAGGTTGGTCAGGGTTGCCTTGCTCATAGCTTCCACTTGATGTTCTGATCTTAAACACACTTCTATGTTTTGGTTTGATGTAATCCTTGTTGGACTGGGTGATCTGTCTGGATTTCCTTGCATTTTATTTTTCATGTTATTTCTTTTGTGCTGTGGTCTACCCATCTCAGTGTATGGGCAGGTAGGTGGGTGGAGCAGCCTGGGCTCTAGCTCAGTGAGAATCCTAGGCAGCCTGGGGCAGTTGCTAGCAGCCTGGGGTTTTGCTCTCTCTTACCAAAGCCTCCTATCTACTGCCTGACAGTTGCCCCAAGGTTGCCTGAATTCTCACCCAGTAATGATCCAAAGCTGCCTGCCTTCGAGCTTGAAAGGGGACTGAGGTAGCAAGCCCTGAAGTTGCCGCAACTCTGGCTGGGAACACTAGGCCTGCAAACAGTCTGTGCTCTCCCATCTCAGGGGAGTGGGGAATGGGTGGCGAAAGACAGGTAGGGGATGGCACCTGAGCTGGCACTAGTGACTCAGTGTGGCTTGTGTGGCCCTTGCTATGGGACTGGGCCCACTGCACATGCAATTGTAGTGCAGAGGCAGCTGCTGCAGGCACGGGATCGGGACACAGCTGAGGCTGGCCAGCAGGCAAGTGATCAGAGCACAGCAGCGGGGGGTCTGGCAGTCACCTACTCACGGCAGATGTGGCCCCTGCGGGTGTGTGAACCGAGCACAGTGTGGAGGGCCAACGCACATGATCAGAGCACAACGACAGAGGTCCTCGCATCCGCGCATGACTGGAGCACAGCTTCTTGGGGCATGGGGTGCAGCGCCTGTATGGGGGGTGTGTAGACTACCCACCTGAGGAGGGATCCGTGATTCCCTGTTTTTCCCCACTCTGTGCCCTCCCACTGGGAAGAAGACACTGATAACCCTTAATTTCTTGCCTTTCTTTTCCTGGTATCCACAGCTCAGCTAGGCGGTAGCTATCTTGGTCGGAAGTCAATTTCTTATATTTTTAGTCTTTAATAGGAAACCTAAGTACAGGCACAGATACTTTATTATAAATCTGGTCAGCTGTCCTAGACTATTGGGTAATTATACAAATACAACTTCTCTTATGGTCTTTTTAGCATTTAGATATATGTCAGAGAAATGTTTACTTTTTCACAAATATGTTGATCTCAATTACTGGACAATTTAAAAGTTCTGATTATTTTTTAAATTTAAATTTTGCACTCTTGAAAATTCCATAATTTTATTTTATGATTGGGATAAATCTGATATTCCTAGTGAAAACATATAACTAAAAATCTAATACGTATCCATGCTTAGGTTTTGTTTTTCCATGTGTATTTTCGCAACACACATTCCATTTCCATCCACAATTTAATTTTTTTAAAGTTGTCTTAAGAATTTTATCTGTATGAAATTTTTAGTAAGTGCCAAGTACTGGAAATTTTTTCAAAGATATTATGATTAGATTACTAGGAAAATAATCTTACATGCTTGGAATTTCAGAATGAGTTGGGAAAGCAGTTAAGATATTTTCTGTCATCAAATCACTATTGAAACTGAGGTTGATGCCCCCCTACTGCCTTCCTTCTCTATGTTTTAAGTGAGAAGTGAGGAGAACCTTCAACTGCCTTCTCTATGTTTGACTTGAAAAGTGAGAGGGAGCCCCCAATTTCCTTCTCTATGTTTTCTTGAGAAGTGACGTGGAACCCCCATTACCGTCTCTGTGTTTGCTTGAGAAGTAAAATGGATCCTCTACTCCCTTCTCTATTTTTACTTGAGATGTTAGATGGACCCCCAACTGCCTTTGTGTGCCTTACTTATCTCTGTGTTCACAGAAAACTTGAGGTTTCACATCTCTGACTAAAATTAACCTAGTGTGAATTGGGGCTGATATTCTTCAAGAAAAATAAAATTGTTTTTTTTTTTTTAGGACTTTTTCTGCTGTGTGTCTATTAACTGTATCACTGTTCAGACTTGTATGTGTAAGTGAAACTCAGGTTCATGCCATATGTCCAGGTTCTCATGCAGGTAGTCCTTGTATTCGAGTGTGCCTCCTGTTTCAAGTGAAATTTTGAATTTTTATGAAAGATATATGTAAGTCATAGGAAAATGTTGATGAGTAATTGAGTTAATAAAGAAGCAACATGTTTTCTTTTGATTTTCTTTTTTTCTTAAATATTATTTTATTTTATTTGTTCCCAATTTTTAAAATATTTTCCATGATTATAAAAAATATCCCATGGTAATGCCCTCCCTCCTCCTACTTTCCCCTTTGAAATTCCATTCTCCATCATATCCCCTCCCAATCTCAATAAGTCTCTCTTTTATTTTTATGTCATAATTCAATGCTGCATTGACTTATGGCCTAAGAGAAACCATTGAGGTGTATTCAGTTTAAAGTTAATAAGAGGAATATCTCTATATATATTCATAAGATATCCTTCTTGAGTCTGTTTTTATCAAAGCTTTGTTAAATACAGGAAACAACCCAAACTTTTGGGTTCATAAATTTGGGGGAGCCATCAAAATACTGCACAAATTCATTGTCCTCTACCCTGGAATTCTTTACCAGGTGTTTTATGTTCTACACAGTGTGGGTCGTTGAGACCTTACTATTCTTGACAATGTTTTGAAAACAGATTATACTTAACATTCAAGTTGAAATTGAGCCAGATATTTTTCATAATGTGAATTACTTCCCTTAATTCTTTGCAAACATATTTGCATAATTTCCATTTCATTTTTGTTAAGGTGTGTACTAGGGTCTGTGATGATTTCATTGAAAATAGCCCCATAGCTGAAGGGATTTTTTATTAATATTAAGATTCCTAATTACTTTTCCAGTAGGCAGACACCTGCTGGAAGAAGTGTCACTGGGGTCAGATCATAAGTAAGTCCAACCCTAAGGTATGTTCATTGAGTCAACTAATGCTTGTTGGTGTTTGCCCTTTCTGTCTCTGCTTTGGATAGATGATGAAGTGAGCTAGGTTCTTCCATTCTGAGGAAGCTTCCCCTGGAATCTGTAAATCTGAAATAATCCCTTTTTTCCTATGAGCTGCTTGTAATCAGATGTTTGTCCCAGAAATATGAAGGTAGCTGTAACAGAGCTCAGAATGCAATCTTGATGGTTTCATGTGAATTTGATAGTGTGCATTCCACTGTTGAAAAGTGAACTGATCTATGAATAATAATAAGACTAAGTCAATTGTGATTACCTTCAGATAGATTCCCTATATCTTACTGACTTTCTGCCAACTTAATTTCCTAATTACCAATAGAGTGGTGTTGGAGTATCTGATTATAATAGTGATTTTTTTATTCTATTTTTCAGTTTAGTGCAGTAACTTTTTGACTCATAAATTTTGACACTCTAGGTACCTATTTTTTTTTACATGTTTATAGGGATTACAGTTACAAATGTGTATGGCCATAATCAGATTTTTACATAGGTTCAATGGAGTCAAGCTTGAAGGTCTTGGGCCCATGAGACCCTCATGCTTAAGTTACAAATGCAATTAACTTTTAAACTTTTTTTAACCCAGAAGATATATAAATTTTCTGTCAAATATTTATATTGGATGGATGCATGCAAACATAGGGTTTCTGTCTTTTTAATTCAGTGCCTATATTGTCATCTCTGTCTTTGTCCCATGGTGTAAAGTCAGCTTTGTTTGGAATTAGTATAGTGATTACTGTTGGTACCATGTAAATGGTATCTGGGAGGTCATGAAATGATCATTTAATACACAAAACCAAATTTGAAGGAGGGACAAGGTGTCAACTGAAGTGAAGCTCTTTCCTGACTTTACTCATGGCTTTTTTTTTTTATTTTTATTTATTTACTTTTTTTTGAGAGTTTAAGGCAGTAAAAGATATGGGAATTCTAGGCTGAACTTAAAAAAAAAAATTTTTTCTCACCATAAGACAGATCACAAGTTGTAGGCTCATGTTAATCATATCAGCTCAATCTAATGCATATCAGGAGTTATTGACTCATGCTTATTGCATTAGGACATCTTTGGAGAAGCTATTGAGTTCCTTGTGTTCTAGGAACAGCCCACTCAAGGTATGTAGTTTCCCATGTCTCCAGCTTAGCCTGTGCAAGGTGTATCCACTTCTGGATGAGCAGGATATTCACACCTTCCCTTTCCTTTTTCTTCAAAATCCATTTGAAAAATCAGACATATTGTTGTCATTAGCAAGTAAGTATTTTTAGGCCACTTCCTCCAACTATATATACAAAGAACAAAGTACAGGTAATTAAACCAGTGTCCACCAACTAGAATATCAAGTGCTTGAAAATCAAAATGGATTAATCCAAGACAAATTGCTGACAAAATTTCAATACCAAGAATGTACTTTTAATATTGTTTTGTATGGCAATCATTATTTGACCATTTAGTCAATTAATAGCTATAGGAATAATATTATGTAGGGACTATTGAAGATTTTTCTTCATACTATTGCCTGTATTGTTAGGTTTATTCCCAAGCTATTGTATAATACAAATGGATGTGTCTAATCACAACTTAAAGTGGCCAGGAGCCCAGTGGCCTGAATTTGGTCTCCGACATATGTTATATCTGATATCACAAGTTGTACTTGGGTTAGTAGATTTTTGTCTATCTTATGTTGTTTAGTAAGGATGCTTATTACATAAGCACAGACTGTTTCACAAGGTGAACCCTTTGAGTAGCTTTGGGGACTGCTGTCATTGCCATGGCATAAACAGCTAGGATAAACACAACAGTGACTATTGGGGCTATGAGCATACCAATAAACCACTTAGGTTGGTTGAAGGATTGTATTACTATATTAATATAGGTAAGAACCCTAGAACTTTTCCAAGGCTCATTAAAATTTATTGGGGACATAGGCATAGACTTTATGATGCATAATTATGACATTTTGATTAAGAGATAGGTGGGTGAGACAGGAAGCATAGTAGCAGCTGGATAGACAGAGAGGGAATGGTTGTGTCTCTTAGGAATCCAAGCTTTAGAGCCCCAATAATTAATAGAATAATTGCCTAATCTAGTGATGTTTCTTATCAGGCCCCAACACATTCTCTATGGGATGTTTTGATACTTAGAATGAAGGTGAGTATGATCATAGCAAAAGGGCTTAAGAGGTTGAGATTAATTAATTTTGTCTTTGCTATAGGTATAAGTACTCATGGCCAAGAAACTGGTTAATGGTCACTTTTTTTAAATGGAGCCATATCTTTAGCTTGGGAATGAGACGTACATCATTATAATAGTATATTGCATAAATTGCCAATAGTATATTGGCAAATGAGGAACAGTAATTGATTTATGAAAGTCAAACATAGGTAAGATTGAATTGGCTATTAATTTTAGGAGGTTCTATGCCTCCTATCCAAAAAGTGATATTATTGAAAATGCAGAAAGGGGCCTACACCTATTAAATTCTCTATAAAAAAATAAGGGTTATCCGATTTATCTGGTGCTAACTTTACTCTCCATTGGAGAATCTGCTTCTCCTTTTCCAATAGATGCAGATCCTAAGGAGAGAACCAACTCATCAAACCTCAAAAGGGCCCCAGCTGAAACTAAGAATAATTGGCAAAACAAGCAAAGGTGCTATTTTCTTGGTCAACTGGGTACCAGCACAAGGGTAAATGAGAGTGAGACAGTGAACAATCAACTCCTACCAAATCAGATATCCAGAGACACAGGGACTCCTAACACCTCATCACTGAAGCATACCCAAAATGAACCCAACATGGCTAAGGGAAATTTTGCAAAAGATGGGGTGGAAAGAATTCAGAGCCACACATTGGGTCATGATATACAGAGACATTTCTCATACCCATCACTGTGGGCTAACTACACAATGCATGACCCATATACCTCAACAAGGAGGGGTCAGGAGGAGATGGTAGGACATGGAGGAGGCTAACAATGGTAGTGACTTGACTGTATTCACTAAGTACAAAACTAAATAATAATAAAGAAAAAATGGAGAAATGCAGATCTGTCCATGTAATGGGTTTTCATAAAGGGGATCTACAAAAAAAAAAAAAAAAAAAAAAAAAAAAAAAAGGCCAATAGCCAGTGCTTTCTTTTACCTTGAATGCATCCATAACCACAGAGCAGCTGACTGCCATTATGGCCACAAACATCATAGTAGGATTTTTAGTTTGTTCTGACAGCTGTAACCACTTTAACCTGGTGGTAGTTTCTTCAGGCTCCATCAAGTCACAATTGGGGACCTTCCTGGTCTGCTGAAGAAGTTGAGGGTTGAGCAAAGTTACTTTGAGCTGCCCTAAGCTTGAGCAGCCATGAGAACCTCCTTTAGAGCATTAAAAAAAAGAAGTATTGATAACAGCCTGCAGTTGTCATGGATGATTTTGTCTTGTCCCTTAGTAACCCTTCTTTATGTGTAAGCATAGTTCCACTGCTGTATGTCCTTTTTGATCTAAAAATACATTATTTTAAAAGCTTTTTATCTGAAAACATACATAATATTCACAATTTTCTCTTTACTGAATGATCTATTTTGTATTTTAAAGTTATGATTACTATTGTTATAAAATTTAGAAATTAAAATGAAATCCAGGAAGCTGCACTGGACAGAAATCCTATATATTTTATCTTAACAGTTTTATATATACAGGAAAAATACAGTAATGTGTTTTGTTAATAAACTCAAGTTAATTTGTTAAAGATTTAAGTAATAATATGTAATTAGAATGTAAGTTGTAAAGCAGAATTAAAATTTGGCATATAAATAGGTCTAGTGTTATTGTATGAACAATCATAAAGCCAAAAGCATAAAAATGACTCATTTTATATGTGTTTTAACCCTCTTTTTAGCACCTTAGTATCATTTTTTAATTTAGTTTTCTATTTTGCAAGTACAGGCAGTTTGGTACTATTATTAGGCTCATCTGTGACCTACCACCTCCCCATTGGCCCCTCCTTGTTGAGGTATATGGGTCGTGCATTGTGGAGTTAGCCCACTGTTATTGGTACATAAATGTCTCTGTATATCATGACCCAACATGTGGCTCTGACATTCTTTCTGCCCCCTCTTCCTCAAAATTTCCCTGAGCCATGTTAGGTTCAATTTTGGTCTGCTTCAGTGATGAGGTGTTGGGGGCCTCTGGGGCTCTGGCTCTCTGATTTGGTAGGAGATGATTTTTCTCTGTGTTGGTCTCCTTCCCCCTTTTGCTGATATCCGGTTCATCAGGAAAACATCACCCTTGCTTGTTTTGCCTATTTTCCTTAGTTTCAGCCGGGGCCCTTTTGAGGTATGATGGGTTGGCTCTCTCCTTAGGATCTGCATCTATCTGAAAAAGAGAAGCAGATTCTCCAACGGAGAGTAAGTTAGCACCAGAACAAATGAGATAGCCCTTACTTTTTTTATAGAGAGTTTAATAGGTGTAGACCCTCTTGTACCCCATGAATGATGGGAGCTTGATATTGGAGAGTGGTCTTATGTTTGGGTATGGTTTTGACTTGTTTCCCAGCTCCAGCTATGGGTCTTGTACCACTGAGGGGATCAGTTAGCCAAATCAAGACCAGTCGGTTCCCCACCATGGCTGTGTGCCACTATTGCACCTGTGTGGGCATCACACCAGGTTATTTGCTGCTAAGTAGGTTGGACCATGAGATACTTGGACAGATATTGGTCGTTTCCCCCAGTTGCCCATGTAGCAACTTCTGGCATTAGACGTGCTGAGTGTCTGGGGACTAACTCTCTCCTGACTTCTAGCCATGACGTTCCTCAGACAAGCATACTATAAGCAAAGCAAATAGATTACCCACAGAATGGGAGAAAATATTTGCAGGTTATCCACTGATAGAGGCCTAATCTCTAGAATCTACAAAGAACTCAGAATTCTAAACAGTAAGAAGCCAAACACCCCACTCACAACATGGGGCAAAGAGATGAACAGGCAGTTCACAGAGGAAGAAATACAAATGGCAAAAACACACTTAAGAAAATGTTCATCATCTCTAATCATCAGAGAAATGCAAATTAAAACAACTATGAGATTCCACCTTACCCAATAAGGATAGCAAACATCAAAAAATCAAACGAAAATAAATGCTGGTGAGGATGTGGAGAAGCAGGAACACTCATCCACTGTTGGTGGGAAAGTAGGATGGTACAAGTACTTTGGAAAGCAATATGGAGACTCCTGAAAAAGCTGACTATAGAGATACCAACAGACCCAGTTTTTCCCTTACTGGGCATCTACCCTAAAACCTTCAAACCACAGGCCAGAGAGATTTGCTCAACCATGTTTGTAGTGGCTCAATTCATAGTAGCTAAGATCTGGAATCGACCCAGATGTCCATCACTAGAAGAATGGATAACTAAGATGTGGTATATCTACAAGATGGAATTCTATATAGCCGTAAGAAAAAATGGCACAAAGAAATTTGAGGAAAAATGGTTGAACCTGGAACAGATCATTCTCAGTGAACTTACCCAATCACAGAAAAAAAAAAATCGCCACATACTCTCACTAATCTACAGCACCTAACCTGAATCTACTCAAGATACCTTACATACCCAGCAAGCATCTCATGGACCAGACACTAGGAGGGATGGTGAGCAGGGGGAATCGAAAGGGTGGGAAACACTAATCTAGACCCAAATGGCAATGGTACCATAAAATTCTACTTCCTAAAAGGCAGATCAAATGGCTGAACCTTCACCAGGCCCTTACAGGAAACCCCTGAACCACAAGACACTGGAGAGGGTAGGATCAAGTCTAACCTAAATCCTCGACATCTTCCCTCTGTCCCTTCCCCTCTCCCTCTCTCTCTCTCTAACTCCTATATATTAGTTACCTTTTGTTCCTCTTTTTCTTAGGGGACACTGACCTGTAACTCCCAGTACCAGCATGGGGCTATCATCCACAATGAGCTTTTTGATCAGAGAAACCTACAAGGTTTTCTAAAAGAATGACGGATTTCTGTCAGAGTATTTGATGACCCACCAAAGGTTAGTGGTAAGACCCTATTGCTGAAGACACCATATGCAGCTAACACTTAGTATCATTTTAAATACTCCCATATACATCAGAACAATTAAAAGAGATGCCTCTTCTTTAATAGTTTAGTTGCATTTTAAATTGATAAAAATTTAAGTTAATTTGACTTTTTTTTAAATTTATAGGAGTACTCACTTCTAAGCCAATGCTACCATATGCATAATAGACCATATGTATGTATATGTGCATGTAAATATATATGTCTTCTTAGCTATAAAGACTGTTGCAAAAACATGATGGATTCTGTAGCTTTTAAATTTGTCAGTTGTCATTTTTAAAATCAAATGGTTTTCTTGATATTTTCTTTTTTAAAATTATTATTTATTTAGTTACTTGCAAGCAGAGAGAGAGAGGGGGGGGAGGGAGAGAGAGAGAGAGAGAGAGAGAGAGAGAGAGAGAGAGAGAGAATATGGTCATTTCAGGGCCTCTAGTCCCTGCAAGTGAAGTACAGATGTAGCTGCCATTTTGTACAACTGGGTTTACGTGGGTCCTGGGGAATCACACTCTGATAGGTTTTGTAGGCAATCACCTTAACTGCTGAGCCATCTTTCTAGTCCTTGATGATTTTTATAGTCCTAAGTAATCTTAAAGACAGGGCAGAAACTACTAAAGAAGTGTGAGTTAAAAGAAACATAATTTTCTTTGCTTCTGGGAAGACTCTATCATGAGGAAGAGGCCTGCATGCCCCTGGGGGAATGTGTATATATACTGTCCTGTGGAGAGATAGGTCATATGAACTTTACCTGGCACATAAAGAACAACGTATGTGGCCACTGTTCATGACCTGTGAATGTAGGCCAAAACAGGTAGATAATGAATCTCTATCTTACCATGTGGCTGTTGATTATAGGCAGGTTTATTTATTTAATTTAATTTTTTTATTATTTGTATTTTTGAGGTAGGCTCTTGCTCTATCTTAGGCTGACCTGGAAGTCACTATGTAGTCTCAGGATGGCCTCAAATCCATGGCAATCCTCCTACCTCTGCCTCCTGAGTGCTGGGATTAAAGGCATGTGCCACCACGCCTGGCTTATTTTGTGTTTGGATTGTTGAAAAACATGTTTTAAATGGTTAATCTATATACCTCTTACTTACTTAAGCATGTTAATTACTAAAGAACAATGGAAAACAGATATAAGTCATTTTCTAAATTTTTAGATTTTAAGTTTAGAGCATTATTATTTTTTTTTTTCTTTTATCTCTTAGGTGAGGGCAACTGTATGGGAGAGATAGCTAAAATCTTGAAGCAGGAGATTTTGAGGACCAGCCTAAGCAGTGAAATTGGAATTGAGACAGAGATTATCAAATAAAACATTACTGCTATTTTTTAAATCTTTTTGTTTAAAATTTTAATTATATTTTAAAAGGAATCTGGACTCATAATAGTTTTTATTTATATGACTGTTTACTAGTAAGCTAATTTGAGATGATATAAGCATTATAAAGATATGAGCACATGTAGAAAAAAATATACATAGAGATCTTAAAGATATTAAATAAGAACCAGAGGTAAAATTGATCTAAAAAGTAAAATTAGTTTAAGACTTAACACAGCCATCTTTTTTTACACATAAATCGGTCTACCCAGACTCCGAATGCCATTTATGGTATATCTTTCTTACTTTTATGCTATTTGTGTTATTTCATTTTATTTTATTTATTTATTTATTTTAGTGAGAGACAGAGAGAGAGAAAATTGGCACTCCAGGGCCTCAGCCACTGAAATCAAACTCCAGAGGTTTGCGCCACCTGGTGGGCATGTGTAACCTTGCACTTGTCTCACCTTTGTGCATCTGGCTTACATGGACTCTGAAGAGTCAAACATGGGTCTTTAGGTTTTGCAGGCAAGAACTGTAAGTGCTAAACCATCTCTCCAGGTCTATGTTATTTTTAGTACATGGCCATGATGGTTTATATTGATTTTCAACTTTCTGGGACCTAGAATCACCTATGAAGAGCTTCTGTGTAGGCCTGTGAGAAACTATGTTCATTGGGTTAATTGGGTTAGGAAGACCCAGTGTCATTCCATGGGCTGGTGAGTCTTGGCCTATATAGCAACAGTCATTGATTTTCATTTCCTCACTGTGGACTGAATGTGGCCCAACTTTCTCAAGCTTCTGCTGCCATGTCTGCCCTGCCATGATAGGCTTTAACTTGGACCTGTAAACCAAAATATATGTTTCCTTCCTTGTGTTGCTTCTTGTCTGGGATTTGGATACAGAAGTGAAAAAGTAGTTAACACAGCAAAATATAAGCAGGTCTTATGCTTTAAGCAACTCTGATTATATCTGTACCATGAGATACAGATTATTCACATTTAAGATAGTGATTGATAATTTTTCTATGTTATCATGTTTGTATCTGATTCTATTCAGGTATGTGTTCTGTGTTTCTCCCAGCTCCTCTTTAGTTTCTATTGAGCAGCTAACATAATTCATAGCCTTGTTCCTTTCTTGGCAGAATTTCTTATTCTCCCTTCCTCTGAACTCTCTTAATTTCTCAGGCCTGCAGCTTGCTGTCCATAGTGTGACTATATACTCCAAATTAAAGCATTATCCTCTGGAGGAAAGAAAGAGGATGTTGATTCAGAAATCTCATGAAACTAAGACGATTTGGGGAGCTAAGAAACTTGTAAGTTCCCAATCCCCCTACAAAGTTAAATATGCAGTATAATTGCTAGGAAGGGGGAGACTGTTGGGTGGAGCTACCAGTAAGTTGCACAGGGAGATGCAGGAATGAAGATTTCACGAGTCATTACCCTCAGTAGGTTAGCCTTTCAGGTGCACAGTTGTCTCTGAGTACACCATGCTCTTGTGAGCAACCCCTCACCCATGCTCCTGTGAGAAGTTCCAAGAAACTCACTGCTCACCATTGCTGACTTGGCTGCTATAGTTTCTTTGTTCTTCCAGCAGTGATCTAACTGGGGTGAACTGACATTAATTTAAACCTCTTTAAGAAGAAAGTCACACAACACTCTCAACAAAATTTAAAATTCTCCTTAAATTTCCATATCTCTGCTTGTACTACCTAGCATTTCTTTTGCATCATTACCTTTTTTTTTTAATCATTAGAACTCTTCACATATAGGATATTGTTATTTTAAATTCCTTCTTTTGAAATTCCAGTATTCATGTCATCTCCTGAGTTTATGACAATTTATTTGTCTTTTGAAATCTTGTTTTACTTGCATTTTTTTTTTTTTTTTGTGTGTGTGTGTTGTGATTTTATTGGTGGTGAAAACCAGACAGGTTTTATCAAGTAATAAGAATTGAAATAAACCAGCCTTTGGTATATGGATTTCTGTTAATCTGAGTAGGAGATAGATCATATTTAATGTACTCTGTCTTTGTAAAAGATAAATGTGTCAAATGTCTCTAGTGCCGTTGTCTTGTCTGATCTCTTACTTTGGGCTAAGTATTCCCATTAGTGTGGAGTCAGTCTTTCAGCTCTGACCCAAGGACTCTGTTTGGAGCCTGTTGTGGTACAAGGTTTGGGGAATGAGTGTGTTTTGAAATCTTGCTATTGCATCTCAGTGTCTGGTATGATTGTCTCAGAATTTGAAAACTGGAAAGTACTTTTCCACTAATGCAGCATTTCTTCTTTCCCTTCTTCTCTGGGTTTGGCCTAGTTTTTGGAAACCATAGCTTCTACTGTTTCTTTTCCTATAGATTCTTTTGCCATTTCCCTGTCTTAGGTGAAACAGGAAGGCTGGCAGTGTATATAGCAAATGGGATGCCTGTCCACCACTTGAGACCAGGCACCTATTTTCCCTTTACAGAGTTTTTCTTACAGAGGAAGGACCAGGCATTCCCAGTCACTGTTATTTTCTTATCCTTGCCAGGGCATCAGGGAGCGGGCTTTCTCAGAGAGACCTGCTTAGCTTCCTGAAAGGACAGTCAGGGAGACTGTGGGAGCCATTCTGAGCACACAGTGCCTGAGGTTTCCTGCTTTTTAGCCAGTCACACTTGGCCATCAGTAATTTATCAAAAGACCAGGTAAGTGCTTCTATTAGCTCATGGATGAGTGGTTTCCATTCCTGGGGAAAGGATCTATATCTATTGCTCTAGAAAAGACTGCCTTTCCAGGTTTCAGGTGACAGTTTTATCTACAACCTTGTTTCTCTGGTGAGTCTAATATCACTAATTATCATTTTCTTCATTGTTTTAGTAATAACAAGGTTGAGGACTTCTAAGCTCTTTAAGTTTTGAAGCTTAAATCTATCCATCTTTTTTCCCCAATGTGAGTGTGTAGAAATTTGTTCCCCTGTGTCTGCTATGTGTGGAAAGGAGTGTGCAAGTGAGAATGAATGTGTAACGTGTATGTGAAGACCAAAGAACAACCTAGGCTGTCACTGCTCAGGAATGCCTTCCACCTTTATTGAGATAAGGTTTCTCATCATCCTGGAGCTCACCAAGTAGGCCAGACTGACTGACTAGCAAGAACCAGGGGTCTTCCTGTCTCAGTCTCCCCACAAGTGGGATTCCAGGTGTGTTTTCTACATGGGTTCTAAGGGTTGATTCACTGATGAGCTATTCCCTAGCCCCTACACTTTTAAGGATGGAATTTTGAGATTTAGGAAATTTCAGAAGTTTGTACAGTTGATAACTAGTATAGGAATCTCTTCCGAATCTCCAGATATTTGAATTTGGTTTCTTTTCTGGCACAATTTCCTTCACCACCCTTTCCCAATTCTCAGATGTCATCACCTGGGCATGAAATGGGTAGTCAGCCTGGACATATGAAACTAGCTCTACCACTTACAATAGTATGGAAACCTCTTATTTGAAGTGAATGGGACCCTAGCTAATTGATTTTGATTTAGAGCATTTTTTAAAATTTCAGGGCTTTTGCATATATACAATGAGACATTTTGGGATGAGACCCAATCTAAACACAAAATTCATTTATAGCCTCAAGGTAATTTTGTGAAACACTTTAAGTCTATCTGTAGTGAACTGCTATCCATCCCAGAAGCTCTGCTGTGGGATTTTCTACTTGTGGGAAAATAATGTTCAAAGAACATCAGCTTTGGGAGCATTTTTAAAGCCAGACTTTCAGATTAGGAATGCTGACTTAGCCCACAGAGGCTGGCTGTTAGAGACATGATTATCTCTGTGGTTTGGACTTGAGAAGTCCCTAAAGTGGGTCATAAATTGCATGTTTGGTCCCCAGATGGTAGCGCTTTTGGAAAGGTATTGGATTATAAAGATGGTGGCCTAGTCAATGGATTAATGCATTGGTGGAGTCATAGTTGAATGGACTATTGGGAAGTTGTAGAAATGTGGGAGCTGGACCTGACTGTTGGAAGAAAATCCCTGGGAGAATCCCTGGCCTCATCCTGTGCCTTTCTTTGCTTTCTGGTCACCATAAAATGAGCAGTGTACCTTGTAATGTGCTTCTGTTTTATGAATACCTCACCACAGGTTCATTGTGATGGATCTGGCTGATCATAGACTGGAAACCCTGAGCCAAATCCATCTTTATTCACCCTTTCTTCACATGATTTTTCATGTTATTTGTCACAGCAATGAAAAGTGAAGAACATATCTGTATTAGTTTCTTGTTGCTAGAACAAAATACTTTACAAAATCAGTTTAAGGGAGGGTTTAATTTTACAAACAGTTTCAGGTTAGAGTTCATCGACATAGCAACAGGAGCTTGAGGCAACTACTCACATTAAGCACAGCAAGAAGCAGGGAGATGAATGCTGATGCTTTACTGTTTTTCCCCTTTATACGTAGTCACGAACAGAGCCCTTGGGTGGATGGTGCTACCCACAGTTAGGGTGCATCTTTCTCATCTAGAAAATTCGTCATAGAAATGACTAGAGATTTGTTTCCATGGTTATTCTAAATCGTGTCAAATTGACAACTAGAGATTAACCATCACTACATCTATTTATCTTTTATATATGTGCATGCAAATTAACAGGGCCTTGCCCATGATAACCAAATTATCTATCACTGAGCTACATATCCAGGTGTTTTTCTTTTCTTTTTTTACTTAGTTTTTTGTTGCTGATGTTAATAAGAGTAGCCTCATATATTTCAGTTAGTCACTTTGAATAACCTTCAAATAATATCCTGATTTTATAAATTAATATTTTCTAGGTCTTCTTTATCAATGTATACATTTGAATTTTTTTCTCAGTCTTCTGAAAGATACTATGAGCATTTTACCTTTCGCAAGTGTTTCAGTTGCCTCTCAACCCCCGCAGGAAGTTGTTAAGGAGACCTTCAGCACAAATTTTAGCACACCCCTCACTGAGAAAATGTTAATGGACTGTTAACCAAGGTCAAGTTGCAGTCTAATTGTTCTCCTATTCTTCCGAGGAAAATGTAGATAAAATGTGAGCCAGGTCTGCTTTTCTTTTTACCTGATAATATTATACTTTCAATAGGTTATTGAACACTATATTCTCAGAGTGTCACATGGCATGATATTACCATCTTAATGAGAGTAGCTGTGAGTACCTGCATAAGATCAAGCCTGTTGATGTTTGCTCATAGGAAGAGTAGGGGGTCATCAGAGACTCTGAGATTTTATCCACTTCCTCCCTCCCATGAATGCTTCAGCCTCACAGGGATGTCTGGAGGTGCTAACAAATATTGGGAGTGGATATTAATTAAAGGGTGACTTTGGGAATTTGTCCCACTTGCTAGGGTAGGAATTTTCTGTTATGTAGCTGTTTTGGAGTTATCCATGCTCTGTATATAACCCCTTGCCCATATGCCTACAAATAACCTTAATCAAACTCATTGGTTCTGTGGGGCTTGAGAAGAATTATTTGCTTGGTTTGTCATTGGTGTCTTATTTGAGGTGAGTAGACATTTGGTTGTATGTTCACAGGAAACATTCATGCAATATTATGCTTAGTGGTGTGCTAGCTATTTTTGTTTTTGCTAAAATGCATCTATATCAGTAACTTTCTTGCTGCTGTGAACAAATAAATACATTACCATAAACAATTTGTGGGAGGAAATGGTTTTAATCCAATTTGTAGTTTCAAGGGAAGTTTCACTGTGGTGGGTGGGGAAAGCATGACAGAAAATTGAAGCCATCATCATCATCTCAAAAGGCAAAAAATGGTGGAGGGAATAGGAAGTGGGACTGTACTTTAAGACCTCAAGGCACATCTTTTAGTGACTCAATTCTTCTAGCAAGGTGCTACCTTCTGAAGGCTTCACAGCCTTCCCAGATAGTTCCATTAATTGGGGACTAAGTTTTCAAACACATGGTGTGGAGGACATCCCACTCAAACCACATCAGCATCTTTAAATATGCCAACACTCACAGAATGATGGCTAATTGATCGAAAATATAAGTCAATTAATCATTTCAGTTCATAAAATCCGAGGAAGAAGAAATCAGGGTGAGTATTATGAAGAAAACTGAATTCTTACAGGATCATTTTAATTCACATTTTAACCTTGAATGTATTATCTGGAATCATTAAATATCCTCCAAGTATTTCACTGGAACTAGTGCATGGCTGTGATATGCAATACAACTTATTTTCTAGTCATGAGTGGTTGTCATTAGTTTCTGATATTCTAGATCTCATTTATGCTCTTGTAATGAAATGCTCTACAGTCTTTATTATCATCAATGTACAAGTAACGTACAAGTATGTGATTGTCAGTAGTTTCCAATATTCTGGATCTTATGTTTGCTCTTGTAATGAAGAGCTTGGCAGCTTTTACTATCATCCATGTACAAGTTAGCATTAAGCTGTGGTGGGAGCTTGCAATGAAGTCACAATCACATAGAAAGGGGACAGGGTAGCAAATACCAATGACTCATGAGAGATTTATTTACTTGCAAGCTTGCAAAATTTAGTTACTATCCATTACAATATTTTTTTTTCTTATCAAGACACTGAAATTCTGTGGTTTAGGCTACTAATTGAGTTTGAATAAGTCATTTTATCTTTTACTACCAGTAGAGTTTGTTCCTGATCAAGGGTAATCTGCAAACACAAACCATATGTCTTAATTCTGTCAAACTGGTCATAACACTGTTATACTGGAAAGATGTCAATAATTTTGTGGTAAATATTCCAGGTGTTAGACAAAAATGATTTCAATATTTGTGTTTGTTAAAGACTCTTATTTGATTTCATATTTTTAGTTTTCCAATCTCACCTAAATACATGGCTTGGGAAAAGCATAAACTGTGTTCTTAGAAAGGAATACTTCTTGTGCTTATAGCTTCTCAGGAGAATGCTTTCTTTCTCCAGCTGAGGAGATTCTTTACTTCCTTGGTTAGGTTTATTCCAAGGGACTTCATTTATTTAATTTTTTGATGCAATTGTGAATGGAAGTGATTCTCTGATTTCATCCTCTGTGTATCGTTAGCATATATGAAGGCTACTGATTTCTGTGTATTTATTTTGTATCCTGCTACATTGCTGTAGGCTTTGATCAGCTCTAACAGCTTGCTAATAGAGTCTTTAGGGTCCTTTATGTATAGAATCATATCATCTGCAAATAATGATAACTTGATTTCTTCCTTTCCAATTTGTATCCCTTTTATGTGTGCCTCTTATTGCTATGGCTAAGACTTCCAAAACTATGCTAAATAAAAGTGGGGACAGTGGACATCCTTGTCTTGTTCCTGATTTTGGTGGAAAAGCTTCCAGTTTTTCCCCATTTAGTAATATGTTGGCTGTAGGCTTGTCATAAATAG
Organism: Jaculus jaculus; assembly: GCF_020740685.1. Lineage (NCBI taxonomy): Eukaryota > Metazoa > Chordata > Mammalia > Rodentia > Dipodidae > Jaculus > Jaculus jaculus. The sequence continues at coordinate 73,281,486 of NC_059113.1, read as the reverse complement.
CTTTTATTATATTGAGATATATTCCTTTTATTCCTAGTCTCTGTAGGACTTTTATCATGAAGGGATGTTGGAATTTGTCAAATGCTTTCTCTGTGTCTAATGAGATGATCATGTGATTTTTGGTCCTTCAAAGCATTTATATAATGTATTACATTTATAGATTTGTGTATATTGAACCATCACTGCATCTCTGGGATAAAGCCTACTTGGTCAGGGTTAATGATCTTTCTGATATACTCTAGTATACTGTTTGCCAATATTAGGTTGAGATTTTTTGCATCTATGTTCATGAGGGAGATAGGTCTGTAAATTTTTTTGTTGTTGTTGTACTATCTTTGCCTGGTTTTGGTATCAGGGTGATGCTGACCTCATAGAAGGAGTTTGGTAGAATTCCTTCTTATTCTATTTCCTGGAAAAGCTTAAGAAACAATGGTATTAGTTCTTCCTTAAAGGACTGGTAAAATTCAGCAGTGAATCCATCTGGGTCTGGGCTTTTTTTAGTTGGGAGATTATTGATAACTGTTCGGATCTCCATGTTTGCTATAGGTCTATTTAAGTGATTAATCTCATTTTGATTTAATTTAGGTAGGTCATATAAATCAAGGAAATCATCCATTTCTTTCAGATTTTCATGCTTTGAGGAGTATATGCTTTTATTGTATATCTCTATGATTTTTTGAATTTCTCTGGAATCTGTTGTGATGTTACCTTTTTCATCTCTGATTTTATTAATTTGTGTCTCTTCTCTCTTTATTCTGGTCAGATTTGCTAAGGGTTTATCAATCTTGTTTATCCTTTCAAAGAACCAACTCTTTGTTTCATTAATTCTTTGGATTTTGTTTATTTGTTTCTATTTCATTAATTTCTGCCCCAATCTTTGTTATTATTTCCCATCTACTAATTTTTGGTTTGCCTTGTTCTTCTTTACCAAGGCATTAAGGTGAAGCATTAGGTGGTTTACTTGCAACCTTTCTAATTTCTTAATATAAGCACTTAAGGCTATAACTTTACCTCTTAGAACTGCCTTCATTGTGTCACAGAGATTTTGATATGTTGTGTTCTCATTATCATTTGACTCTATAAATTTTTTGATTTCCTTCTTGATTTCTTCATTGACCCATTCATCATTTAATAGTGTATTGTTTAGTTTTTCCATGATTTTTGTATGCTCTATAGCCTTTCTTGCTACTGATTTGTAGTTTAAATTCCATTGTGGTCAGATGAAATGCAAGGAATTATTTCAATTTTCCTGAATTAGTTAAGATTTGTTTGTGTCCTAATATGTGGTCTATTTTAGAGAATGTTCCATGTGCTGCTGAAAAGAATGTATATTCTGCAGCATTTGGATGAAATGCCCTGTAGATATCTGTTAGGTCCATTCCTTCTAAGACCTCATTTAGTCCAGATGCCTCTGTGTTTATTTTTTCCCAGGATGACCTATCAATTGATGAGAGTGGGGTGTTAAAGATACCCACCACCACTGTGTTTTTTGTTATCTGTGACCTTAGTTCTAATAGTGTTTGTTTGATGAATTTGGGGGCCTCCATGTTAGGTGCATATATGTTTAGGATTGTAATGTCCTTCTGTTGGAGTGTACCCTTAATCAATATAAAGTGACCTTCCTTATCTTTCTTGACTAACATTGGACTGAAGTCTACCTTGTCAGATATTAGGATAGCAACCCCTGCTTGTTTTCTAGGCCCGTTTGCTTGAAATACTGTTTTCCAACCTTTCACCCTAAGCTAATGTCTATCCTTTGTAGAAAGGTGAGTTTCTTGGAAACAACAAATTGTAGGATCCTGCAAACCTATGTCTTTTGGTTGAGGCATTGAGGCTGTTGATATTAAGAGATAATATTGAAAGATGTGTATTTATGTTTGCCATTATTATTATTATTATTTTTGTGGTTCTGGTTCTACCTTTGGTCTCTTGTGTTAACTAGTATTTGAGTATTGCTTGTTTTTTCTAGGTTCCTTATATGTGTGCTTTGCCTTTTCTTCAGCATGGAGGATTCTATCAAGTATTTTCTGTAGAGCTGGTTTGTTTTCACATACTCATTTAACCTGCTTTTGTCATGGAATGCCCTTGTTTCTCCATCTATATGAATGGATAGCTTTGCAGGATAAAGTAACCTTGGTTGACAGTTGTTATCTTTCAGAATTTAGAATACATCACTCTAAGGCCTTCATGCTTTTAAAATTTGTGTTGAATAATCTGCTGTAATCCTGATGGGCTTGCCTTTGTAGGTAACTTGATTTTTCTCTCTAACTGCTTTCAATATTTTTTCCTTGGTTTGTATGTGATAGTTTGATTATAATATGGAAATGAGAGGTTCTTGTCAGGTTTTGTCTGGCTGGGGTTCTGAAGGGTTCCTGTATCTGCATTGGTACCTCTTTCCCAATTTGGGGGAAGTTTTCTTCTATGATTTTGTTGAAGATGCCTACTATGCCTTTGGAGTGGAATTCTCCTTCTACTATGCCCTGAATTCTTATATTTGATCTTTTTATATCTTTTTATATCTTGAAATTCCCACTCATACATTTGTATAAGTTTGTCTTTTTCTTTGTTGGCCTGTATTAGATCTGCCACCTGGTCTTCTAGCTTAGATATTCTGTCCTCACGTTCATCCATTCTACTGGTGAGATTTTCTACATAGGTTTTTTATTTATTTATTTATTTTATTTCGTTAACTGTGTTCTTCATTGCTGGTAATTCTGACTGATTTTTCTTTATTATTTCTATTTCCTTACTTATTTCTTGTATTGCCTTCTTTATTTCATGAAATTGATGTCCTGCATCTTCTTTGATTCCTTTGATTTCCTCTTTAAGTTCCTCTTTGACTCCTTTGATTTTTTCTCTGACTTCTTTGAACATATTTACAATCATTCTTTTGAAATCTTTCTTAGGCATTTTCTTTAACCGTTCTCACTGGAGGTCATTTGTGATGCATTAATACTGTTAGGTGGATTTATATTGTCTTGCTTTTTAGTGTTTCTTGTGTTATAATGTATATATATTTGCATCTTGGATTAATTTAATGCTTGGATTTTCTAGCTAGCTAGGTATTCTTAGATGAATTAATTGATTTGAAATTATACATCTTCAGGATAGGAGCTTAAGGTGTTTGGTGTGGCTGTTAAAGTTCTCAGAATATCTACAGTGGTGTTCCTAGGAGTTTAGTTTCCCTGCTATGGGAGTATTCAAGTAGGCTGAGTGGAATAAAATACAGGTAGATTCTAAAATGTAACTAAACACTATACACATTCAATCAAAAACATCACCGAATATTTATGCAAGGATAGTTATTATAACAACCAGATCCTCTAGCAACAATGAGGTTAAGATTTCTGGTCTGTTGAGGGATCCAAGTCAGCTTGTGTCCAAGTGAGACCCTTCCCTGGTGCAATCAATCCCAGTTACCTTTTTGGATGATTTTGGTCTCAGTCACATTGCTGGCTGGGTCATTGGGCTGCTGTTCTGATTTCTGGACCTGGGCACTGGCTTTTTTTGTGGGGCAAACCAAGCCTGGCAACTGTGTCCCTGCAGATCGGCACCCCCACTGTGGAACCACCACTGCTGCTAAAGCTGTTGCAGCTGGGTCTGTCACCTCTACCGGTTACACCACTGCTGCTGCTGCTGCTGCTTTAGCTCCCACTGCTGGGTCCTCCACTGCTGCTGCTGGATCTGTGACTTCTGCCTCTGAAGCTGCTGCTGGATCTGCCACTGCTGCTGCTACTGGATTTGCCACTGCTGGGGCCACTGTTGCTGGTGCTGGAACCACTAATGTTGCTGTGGGACCCTGCTCCTGCTTGGGTCCCACTGTTTTCTCAAGTTGGCATGCCCGGGTCCCGTGACCGCTGCTCTGTTTGCTGGAGCTGGGCACAGGCGGTGGGGGAGGGGAGGGAGCGGCATTTTCTCTGGTTCTCTCACTGTTCCACATGTTCTTCTACTTCGTGGTCCGATCCTCCATTGTTCACTGCCACTCTCCCTTCATGTTTCTTGAGTTGCAGAGAGCACCGGTGTAACTGGAAGTTCCTCTCACCTGGCTTTTCCTGTGACTGGAGCCAAGCTTGGTGGCTTTCTAATACACTGCTGCCACTGTGGCCAGTGGACCTGCTTGGGCCACTTTTGCCTGCCTGTATGGGCTCTGGATGCTCTGGATCTCTTGTAGTTCTCCACTCCCATTCAATTTCCTATACACCTCACTTTTTAGTAAAAGTGTATTTTGCTGAGTTTTTTTCAGTCTTTTTACCCCATAGGCTGCTTCGGCAGGGCACCTAAGCCACCATCTTAACTGGAAGTCCTTCAATATCTCAATTTTTTACTTAAACTGAATGGCCAAGTGTGAGTCAAGGAAAACTGAAGAAGTCTTATGCAGTTTAATACTCATTGCTGGGACAAAACGTCTGACAAGAAGCCATTTATGGAAGGACAGGTTTCATATTTGGATACAGTTTCAAAGTCCAATATCGTCATGGCGGGGAAGGCAAGGTGGGATAAGAGTTCCATACGTCATATCCGACATTATCAGAAAGAGAGTAAATTGAGTTGTCTAGTGTATCAAGTGGAACTGTATACAACACCCAAAAGCCTTACTCCCAATAACACACTTCATTCATCAAAGCTCCTCCTCCCAAAGACTCCAAGACCTTTGGGTTAATATGAGGCTCAAACACAAACATATGAGGCTATGGGGGACATTTTATATTCTGTCACTGGCTACCAGAGACTATGATGCAAATTGCATTCAGTCTAGCTACAAAATACTTTACCTGTCTTAACACAGTTCAAAAGTTAAAGTTTCAAGTAGGATTCAAGAAGTCTCTTAATTAAGCATCCTGTAAAACCAAGATATAAATTGCATGCTTCCAAGACATAGTGGCACAGAGTAAACATTCTCATCCAATAAAGGAGGAATGAGGACATATACAGGAAATATTGGATGAATACAAGATAAAAACCTCAGGAGAAACATTGACTCATACAGTTCCATGTTTGGCACTTGAGACAGTGATGAAATAATCTAGGTTTCATTTGGGCAACATCAGTACTCCAGGTGTGCTGCCTGGTTCCCAAGCAGAATCCACTCAATCCAGCAGCTGTCTTTGGCAGCCTTTGTGTAGCCTTGACATCTCAAAAATCCTGGGTTCTGTGCCATAACCTATGGTTCATCTTCACAGTGGTCTCACATGGCATGCCTGCTAGGACTTTGACCTTGCTTCAGTGTTTCCCAGTTGACAAGAAGCACTTCAGGGCCTTCTATCTTCAGTATCTTCAAGTTTCCAAAACTACTACCAGGTGAGTGACACTGTCAAATTTTCCCAAATGCTTATTGCAGGTATCCAAATTCACAATCAGACCCTCACATCCTTTTTAGGTTATATTTGAACTTGGGGAGCAGAAAACTCCATCAGCATTCATTCTTTAGGAACCTTCATGTTTTTCAGCATTATTTATTGCTTTGTTTTTTTTTAATATATTTATTTCTTTATTGACAACTTGAATACTTACAGACCATAAAGCATGATACTCCCCTCACCTCCCCCACTTCTCCTTCAAAACTATGCTCTCCTTTGCATCCCCTCCTTGTCTCCATTAGCCTCTATTTTAATTTAATGTCATCATATTTTTCTCATATTATGAGGGTCTTGTGTAGTCATTGCTAGGCACTGTGAGGTCATGAATATCAAGGCCAGTTTTTATCTGGACAATTGCATTGTAAGGAATAGTACCCTTTCTTTGGCTCTTATATTCTTTCTTCCTTTCTTTGTATTAGTTTTGTACTTAGTGAATAAAGACAAATTGGTACCATTGTTAGTCTCCTCCCTGTCTCTCCCCTCCATAGGAACCTTCCTTGTTGGGTTATATGAGTTGTGCATTGTGGGATTAGCCATCAGTTATGGGTAGGAGGAAATGTCTCTGTGTACCATGAGCCTACTTTTGGCTCTAACAATCTTTCCACCACCTCTTCTGCAAATTTCCTTGAGCCATGTTGGGTTCATTTGAGGTCCATTTCAGTGACAAGGTCTTGGTAATCTCTGTGCCTCTGGATATCTGATTTTGTAAGAGTTGACTGTTCTCTGTGTCTATCTCCTTCATCCTTGTAGGTTGTTCACTGAGAAAGCAGCTCTTTCTCATTACCCCGCTAACTATATGGTTTCAGCAGGTGCCCTGATGGGGAATGATAGGCTGATTCTCTCCTTAGGTTCTGCATCCATCTGAAAAAGAGGAGCATATTCTGCAATGGAGATTTAGGACACAGCAAGATACATGGATATCCATGCTTATGAAATTGTTCACTATCCTTAATCATCAGGGAAATTCAAATTCAAACAACTCTGAAATTCTAACTTCCCCCAGTAAGGATAGCAAACATTTAAAAATATAATGACAACAAATGCTGGTGAGGTTGTGGAGAAATAGGAACCCTCATTCACTGTTGGCGAGAATGTAAGCTGGTACAAGCACTATGGAAACGAATATGAAGACTCCTTAAAGGATGACTATAGAGGTACCAACAGACCCATTTATTCCCTTACTGGCCATTTACCCTAAAAGCTCCAAACCTCAGCTCAGAGATATTTGCTCAACCATGTCTATAACTGCTTAGTTCATAATAGCTAAGAGCTGGACTCAACTCAGATGTCCATCATAAAGCAAATGAATAACCAAGATGTGATATATCTACATGATGGAATTCTTTGCAGCAGTAAGGAAAAAATGGCACAATAATATTTGAAGAAAAATGGTCAGACTTGAAACAGATCATTCTCTGTGAATTCACCCAATCACAGAAAGAAAATTGTCACATGGTCTCACTCATCTGTAGTTCCTGACCTGAATCTTCCTGTGATGCTGACATACCTAATTAATACAATCATTTTTTGAAGTCTTTGTCAGGCATTTTATCTAAAACAGTCTCATTGGTGACCGATTCTTAAGGATTTATCATTTTTGGAGGGATTATATTGCCTTGATTCTTTGTGTTTCTTGTGTTATACTGTAACAACTTTTGCATCCTGAATTGATTTGGTGCTTGTTATCTGCAGTGTTCTTAGATGTGGCAATCTACCTTTATAAATTTCCAGGATATGAGTTTAAGGTTCCAGGTGTAGCTCTTGTATCCCAGTCCAACCACAGAAATAATCTTAGGTGTTGAGTTTGCTTGCTAAGCAAGGAGTCTAGTGGACTGAGAGGAAAAAATTAGTGCAAATTCTAAACTTCAACTGAGCAATATACACTTTCAATAAAAACAATCAAGAGTATACAATTGTGGGGATTAAAACAACAACAAAAAATATCTCTAAGGGTGCGTGTTGCTCTACACCTTTAATCTTGTCAGCTGGGAGGTAGAGTTTTCTGTTCTTAACTGGGTTCCATGTCAGCCTTGATCTGAATCAGACCCTGCCCCCAATAATGGCAGAAACAAAAGTCAAGGGCCTGTAAATCTGAAAGTATCAAAACCAACAATATTCAACACCCAGACACATTTTGTTTGAAAATGGTAAAGCCAACCAAGAATATTTAACACATAACCTGCTCTGATGTGCAAAGAGAGATTACCTCTTCCAATGCAGGCCTATGTAGTTTTTAACCTAATTAATTAATTATTTTTTTTGTCATTCAGCCTCATTAACTTTTGGGGTGGCTTCCAATCTCACCAGGATGAGTGCCCACCTTTATGCCTCTGGGTTGTGCTGTAGAGTTAGAGTTCTGATCAGTTGTGTTGGATGCATTGCCCCTGGAGGCTGAATGCCAGAGGTTCATGGTTCTGATGGTTGGGGGATGAGAAAGTGCAGAAAGCCTGGAGTTCCTCACACAGTCCCACCTGTGTGTATCCCTTTCATTAGCTCCTTAGTTGATCTCAGCAGTCTTTCCTTCAGATTTATTGACTTTACAAGGATGGTGATGAGGTTGTAAAATCCCTTTGTTTTTGCTGCTGCTGCCTGGTGGGGTGGTGCTGGATGGGTTGATGATCACACATATCAGCAGGCCACAAGTGCTTCAGTGGGATTCTGGCCATTTTTTTCCCTTCTGGTATATCTTCATCTCTCCTGCTTCTTTGCTGTGTCTAGAATGACCTATACTTCTTCACTTTTCAGAAGAAGAGTATATTTTGCTGTGGTTTGGCTTAAATCCCTCCCTAGGCTGGTTTTGTGGGGCTCCTAAGCTGCCATCTTGTCAGGAAGTCTGAACCTTCCTTTTTAGATGAATCAGCTCTCCTTCTATTGTCCCAATGCACAGCATCTGACTCATTCCCAGTTGTGATAATCTCTTAAACATTTGCAACTGAAGCAGTTGCTGTTTCTTGACCTGGAACCCAAAACCCTTCTCTTTTATTCCTGTGTCAAAATTTGTATTTTTTCATATCCTGCTCTGAACTTTTCTCCACCAAACTCACCAGTGCATTACTTTAAATTTCAGCATTTCTGAACTTCAAGGACATGGGCAGAATTAAACCAACCCCTCAACCAAAACATCTTGTGAACTGCCTCTAACCCACTTCTCTACAAAATCCTCTTTTCCCTCTGAAACCTCACAAGCCAAGCCTCCACAGTCCACACTCCTCTCTGCATTTTGGTCTTTCACACTATGGTCATAATGTTTCAGTAATCTCTGCTTATATCATTGTAAGGCTTTTGTAGTCCAAAGTTTCAAATCTTTTAATATTCCTCAGACAAAGCAGTTCCAAAAGTCTATATATCACATCATAAGGTTTATTGTACCCTATCTCCACTCTTGGTATCAATTTTATGTAGCAGTTGCCATCTTGTTGATGGGACAAACTACCTGACTTCAAGCAGCTTATGGAATGAATGGGCTCATTTGTGGCCCACAATTTCAAGGAAAAGTTTCATCATGGTGATAAAAGCATAGCAGGAGCAGACAGTTGTGCATTATATCTCCATATCAATAGAGAGGAAGTAGAGAGAGAGTCAGCTATGTGCAGTAAGCAGGTCAGGTGTTGTACTAACAACACACTTCATCTAGCAAGGCCCCATCCCTCAAAGGTTCCACCAGCTGGAAATTAACTATGAAGCTTACTCACAAACAAGTGTATCCATGAGGGACATTTTAAATTCAAACCATTTTTTTTTGTTTTAATTGAATTTAATTTTGTTTTAATTGAATTTAATTTTGTTTCAGGAAAAATTAAACCATTCAGTATAGAAATAAGCATGATAAACATTTTTAAAACGTTCAGAGTCATATCAATGGACATCAATATAAAAGCTAACATAAATTAAAGGAAAATAAATATGCAAATTTCTTTTTTTTTTTTTGGTTTTCTGAGGTAGGGTTTTACTCTTGCTCAGGCTAACCTGGAATTCACTATGTAGTCTCAGGGTGGCCTCGAACACATGGCAATCCTCCTTCCTCTGCCTCCTGAGTGCTGTGCTGGGATTAAAGCATGCCTCAAAGTTCTTAAATCCTTTTACATGTATTCATCTCTTCTAAACAAAGAGAAAATGTGTGTTTGTTATCTAAGAACAGTTAATTCATTATTAATATTAATAATGTTCATATTTGTTCTCACATCTATGAGCAAAACCAAACTTTCTGACACTTACGAAAACAAGAAAAAATTTGGCAATACTTAATCTGATGTTTTAAATTTAGACCAGATTATAAGAATATCATACTTTTGTATGTTCTCATTTATTAGTTTCTTTTAAACAATGGTATCTAAAAATGCAGCTGGTAAGATTATACTACTATATTCCTACCTATGAAGATTTGACAACAATTTTAAAAGTTATAAAACATGACTCTGCTAAGAAAAAGGTGTATTTATATGTTTGTGTTTAGGTATCTGTAATATAAGTTATAAGTACATGCTGATTTGTTATATGTAAATCATGCTTCATATAATATATAATGCTTTATATTCAATAGCCCATATATTTATGTCTCATTAAAGAAAAGAAAACAATAATATGGAAATCAAAAAGTAATAGAATCCAAAATCCTTGTGTGTATGTGTGTTTGTGTATTTGTGAGCACATGTGTAAAAGTTATAACAGCTTCTTTTTGATGGGCAAAACACTTGATCAGAAGCAGCTTATAGGAGGAAAGGGTTCATTTCAGGCTTATAGCTTTGAAGGGAAGCAGCTGGGTCACTTCACCACACAGCCACAGCAGAAAGAGAACAGTAAGCACGAGCTGACTCTCAACACAGTAGGCCTGGCCTCCTCAACTCCAAGGTCAGCAACCAGCAATCCACCTTCTCTAGCAAAGTTCCTCTCTAATGCTCTACCAGCTGGGGACTAAGTAGGAAGCTTCATCAAAACAACTAAGGCTATGGGGACATTTAAATTCAAAGCACCACCTAAGTGTGTGTGTGTGTGTGTGTGTGCGTGTGTGTGTGTGGGGGGGGATGACAATGAGTGGAGGTCAGAGGACAACATTTAATATTGATTCTCACCTTCTAATTGTTTGAAGCAAGGTCTTTTGCACACCACTGAGCCTTCATTCCAGACCCAGAATCCAAATGCTCCATTCTGCTTAAAAGGGCTGTACTGGAAGGACAGTTATAAAGAGAATGGCATGTTTGTCTGCCTCAGTATCAGTTTTAAGTGGCTCTGTCTTAGAGCAAATTATAAGTTCAAGCAGAAGGATGTGTTATCATTAGCATACCCTACCCAAGAAGTGAAATGTCACCATCTCCCAAGAAACCTCCCTTGGGCACCCCTATAGTCACCCCAAAGCTTACTGTATACTTGCCAAAAGCACCTCTCTATTTAATTGCTATGCATTTTCTTATGATACAAGAGTCTTCCATGAAAGGAAAATCTAGGTTCATTAAAACAGCTTGATTCTGCAAGTAGCTAGACAATTAGAAAAGATCATGGAATAAAGGTGGAAACAGAATGAAATACACTGTATCATTTAACATACAATGGGAAGTGACTGTGGCTCTTTTTGGCCTCAAAGAGCCTCAGACCTGGGAATCTGTCCTCTGCACCACTGCTTTACCCACCACCAAATTTGCTGTTGGTCATTGAACACATTTGAAATAAATAACTCCAATGCTTAGCTCCAGAAAGAGGAGAATATTGAGGGGAATCACAGACTCTGAATTGTGGCAGCAGTTGAGAAAATTCCTTTTTGTCTGGGTTGTGCCTTTGTAAATACAATATTCACCTTCAATTTCTCCCAAGGAGCTTGAATAGTGCTGCATAGCAATTGGTTAATGAGCCATGGAGAATAGGGATGGAATCAAATTGAGTGAGATAATTTCAGCTGCTGGGAACCCTTAACAGGCATATAAACAAGAAGGGATTGCTGAGAAAGGGTCTCACAGAGGCATGTGGACTCTTATCTTGCCATGCAGGTCACATTTGTAGTGCTCTGGGTTTAATTTGCAACAGTCTCCTGATGGTTCATTTCATTTTGAAACTGTGCTCACTCCATTATTTTATTATTTTTAGTTTAGAAAAAGAACATTCTGAAATAAATACTCTTTGATATCACTTTTCAAAGCATCCCTACATTATTTAGGTACCTAAAGGGTCTGAGAGATTGCTAGTGATTCATTTTATTTGTGCCAGTGGTTAAAAACAACTCAAAATATAGGAGAACAATGCCTAGATGTTTTTGTAATGAATGCAAGGAGCCTTATTTTGCCTACAGGATTAGAGCCCCCGTTTGTCATTTTAATCTCTCAAAGTGCCATCCCAAATTCATCCTTGTTTTCAGTTTGTTAAAATATCAGAGAAAATAAGCACTTGATCTGTGCCTTCCTAGTTTTATATCATGTGATTATTTTCCTTTATAACTATCAATTTTCTCCGGTGCTTTTAATTATGTATACCAAGGGACTTGCAAAGCCCAGGGCAAAGCTGTTATATGATTAACCAAGAAATGTTTTAATTATAAGAGAAAATGTTAAGTGTAACTGTTTTAGGACAAAAATAAAAGCCTGCTTTGTCTATTACTAAAAATATTCCAAATGCATCTTTAACAATGCATTCATATATGTAAATATTTTAAAAACACTGAAAAATTCTGAATAAATTTCTGTTTTTTCAGCTAACTGTACATATGAGTAATTTGAGGATAGAATTCTGATTTTAAAGTCTTTCCATTGTTACCTATTACTTCACCACAAACTTGATACTCCTTCTGGTAATTTTTAAAAATAATGGGATATAGCCTCAATTTTCCTATATCCAAAACACAAACATAACTGTTGCAAATATTTGACAAATTTAATGTCAGCTATAATTTTTGCTGCTTCCCAATCTTTGATTACTATAGTTGCTAAGAAAGAATCAAGGAAAAAGAAAAAAAAAAAGTCATTTTAAGTAACCAAATCAAACGTGATAAATAAAAATACTATAAATCATATAATGAAGTAAAATCCAATAATCCTATTTCTGGGTACTAATTTTGGCTGTCAATTTCAATGGGTTGGGCACATTCTAGCTTAATAAAATACACCTCTGGTTGCTTTGTATGTTCAGGGAAGCTGATCACAAAAGCTGTGTCCTAATCATGGATTAATCTTTGACTGATCTATAATATTATGAAATAAATGGGAGGAGCTGAATAAAAAGGTTGGGCCTATGCAGGAACTATGTTAGTGGATGTGTATTCTTATAGAAATGTCTTGCCCAGGCTACATCCTGTTGCTATGATCCTCTTATTTTTATCCCTCATAAGGTGAACAGCTTCCTGCACATGTTCCCACTGCCATGATGTTCTGCCCCAGTCTGTGGAGCCAAACAACATAGACAAAATCTTCTGAAAAATTGAGACAAGATAAGTCTCCTCTTAAGGTGTTTATGTCAGGCATAATGATGGCTGTTATACGAAAATAAGTAGTACACCTCATCTTATAGTACAAAATAAGAAAAAGGTTTTAGGGACAAGTCTCATATTATGATATAGGAAAACACCTACTGGAAAAATCTCCCTACAAAGCAAAACAAAACAAAACAAAACAAACAAACAAAAAAAGAAATGGCTTCTCAAGATGGCACTGTGCTCAGCGCGGAAGACGCGTGGGCGCTGGCGCCTCATCCGGGCACTTCATAAAGGACCCAAAGGTACCCTGGCTGTCCAGATACATTGACTTAAAATTCATTTCTGGATCTCCACATCCTCTCTGATTAAGAAGACAGAAAGTGTGGAACGAGTATTTTCTGGCATTCAACCTACAGAAATCCTCCACCTTGGAAATTATCTGGGAGCTGGGTGAGATTACAGGATAAATATGACACAGTGTTGTATAGTGTAGGAAAAAACCCCCACAGGGGGTCCCCACGCTCTGCCCGGATAAGGCGACACCCCAAATCACTCACTCACGAGAAGCGGTCTTGATGCAAACTGCAAGAGGATTTTATTCCAAGCGCGCTGGGGCCCACAGTCGCACACCGCACAGGGGTAGAGGACTGCAGAGCCCTGAATGCAGGAACAGGACAGTTTTTATAGGGTTTCTAACAAAGCCTGTGCCTTAGACCAATCATTTTCTAATATTAGGAGCCCCGCAGGGTGTTAGCCAGTCAGTTGGTGCCACCCCATAGTTTCTAAGCCAATTAGTTTATGACCTTGGTGGTCAGCATTTGCGCAGGTTCTTGGGTGGGAGTAGCAGAGTGTGGTTCCAGTCTCCTATGACCTTGGAGGTCAGCACTTGTGTAATTCCTTAGGTGGGGGTAGCAGAGTATGGTATCAGCCTCCTATGACCTTGGTGGTCTGAGGCAGGCTGCTACAGCTTATGGTGCGAGCTACTAAGGCTAACAGTGTGGGCTATTAAGGCTTATAGTGTAAGGCTTATAGTGCAGGCTATTTACAGAAACCAAATAAGTGGTTCACTTCATTACTTATTTCCCATCCTTGAGGGCTATCTCATGCCCTTTTACCTAGTTTTATATTAGGAGTGGGCTCTGATATAATGAGAAGAGGGATTCTTTACTTGCTTCCAACAGAGAGTAAAGCCTGGAGTTTGAGGTATGCAGGGAGCCCGCTTAAGCTCCCCTTGGAGCGTGATAGTATTTCTGAGCTTCTGAATTCTTGGGCCTTTCAATAGCATCCTTGACCTCCACTCCATCACAGTTCCTGAAGACCCCAGGAGGGATGGGTTATCAGTTAATGTGCTTGCCTGAAAAGCCAAAGGACACAGGTTTAATTCTCCAGGACTCACATAAGCCATATGCATAAGGTGGCACCTTTACCTGCTCATTTGCAGTGGCTGGAGGCCCTGGAAAGCCCATTATCACTCTTTCTTTCTCTTTGTCTGTCTCTTTCTCTCTCTCTCTCTCTGAATCCCTCTTTCTCAAATAAATAAATGTGAAAACATAAAAAATGTAACCCTGGGGAAATCTCTTTATCTTTGTGTGACTCAGGATTTTATCAACACACTAGAAATACCTACTACATCATCTTCTATTGGTTCATAAGAAATAACTTTTATTAATATGTAGTGTCTCAGTTTGTCTCTTCTTTTAATGAGGCAAAACCAAAATAATGGCCTTTTATTATGTGAGAGCAAGAGCAAAAGTCAGAGTAAGAGAGAGAATTGGCGTACCAGGGCCTAGAGCTACTGTAATCAAACCCCAGACGTGGGCATCAGCTTGTGCACATGTGCGACCTTATGTGTTTTGCACTGTCTTGTGCATCTGGATAAGGTGGGATCTGGAGAGTCAAACATGGGTCCTTAGGCTTGGCAGGCAAGTGCCTTAACCACTAATCTGTCTCTCCAGTCCTGTTTGTCTCTTTTGATTAGCATTGATTTGAAGTTTACTCTATTAAATATAAGAATAGCTATGGGCTGGAGAGATGGCTTTGTGGTTAAGCGTTTGCTTGTGAAGCCTCAGGACCCTGGTTTGAGGCTCAGTTCCCCAGGACCCACATTAGCCAGATGCACAAGGGGGCACATGCATCTGGAGTTCATTTGCAGTGGCTGGAGGCCATGGCACATCCATTCTCTCTCTCTCTGTGTGTATTTGCCTCTTTCTCTCTCTGTCACTTTCAAATAAATAAATAAAAATGAACAAAAAATTTAAAAAAAGAATAGCTATACAAGCTGTTCTTTTTCTTTTTGCTTGATGGGTTGCTTTCCATATCCTTTGACACTCAGATTATACATGTCTTTGATGGTACGTGGGTTTCTTGAAAACAACACATAGCTGGATCATGTATTGTTACTGTATTATTTATATAGTCAATAATTTGTATCTTTTTATTGGGGAATAGAGGCAATTTACATTTAAAGTTATTAAGAGTATTTTTCCTATAACAATCTCTTTCTTGGATGAAGTTCTGGTTGTCAGAACTGTTTTGGTATTTCTATTTTACTTCCTCATTTAGCATTGGAGGTGTGCTGGCTAGCTGTGTTAAACATGGTTGATTCATTACCAGGTTCTTTTTCTTCCCTTTTTCCTTTCAAGGTAGGTATTCTTACATGTGTTCACATGGATGTGATTGTTTCCTTTTTAAAGAATTCCTTTAAAAATTTTCTGTAGTAGGGCTGGAGAGATGGCTTAGCGGTTAAGCGCTTGCCTGTGAAGCCTAAGGACCCCGGTTCCAGGCTCGGTTCCCCAGGTCCCACGTTAGCCAGATGCACAAGGGGGCACACGCGTCTGGAGTACTTTTGAAGAGGCTGGAAGCCCTGGCGCGCCCATTCTCTCTCTCTCCCTCTATCTGTCTTTCTCTCTGTGTCTGTCGCTCTCAAATAAATAAATAAAAAATATTCAAAAAAAATTTTCTGTAGTGCCGATTTGGAGGCAGAGGTAGGAGGATCTCTATGTCTCTAGACAAGGTTGAGACTACATAGTGAATTCTAGGTCAGCCTGTGCTAGAGGGTGAGAATCTACCTCAGACCTCTCTATTCATGTGTTTTGTATTCTACATGCATCTTGTGTTGCATGTTTCCTATTATTTCTATGTTTGGGAAATTTTATGCTGTAAATTCATTGAAAAATCCTTCATTCTTTTATATGTTAATGTAGCTCCATCTCCTTCCTTATAAATTTTAATTTGGTCTCTTGAATATATTCCAGACTTCTTGGAAAATTTGTAGCTACCTCCTCATTTTTGGAAAAGAGCACATAAACAAAGCAGCTGATGAGAGGAAAGTTTCTATTTTATTTTATTTTTTATTTGGGCCTACAGTTTCAAAAAGAAGTTTAATGATGGCAGGAGATAGCTGGACACTATCCTTCCTATAGCAGGTGGAAAACAGCTGCAGGAAAGTAATTCAACTTCTAGCCAAGGGTTGGGGCAGTGGCTATAACTCCCTAAGCTTACCTTCAGCAACATACCTCCTATAGCAAGTCTCCATAGGCTGAATTACCATCAGCTGTGGATCAAGCATTCAGATTAGATGGGTTTATGAAGAACATCTACTTCAAACCATCACATTATATCTCTGGCCCACATAAACTGATGACCACTCAAAATGTGTAATGTAATGCATCCAGTCCAACTTTAAAAGTCCCCATAGTATTTATCAATCCCCAAACTGTTTATACATCCTCAGTCCAAGGTCTTCTATGAGCTATGAAATCATTGCACAGAGTAAACATTCACACTATAAAAGATGGCGTTTGCATAACAAGGAAAAATTGAAGCAATGCAAGATCTAAAAGAGGGCAAACATTAAATTCTGTAGCTCTAAGTCCTACATCTTTAACCAGTGGTACAGTCTCTGGAATTCCAATTCTGCTGCTCAAACATGGCTGATTATAGCCTGAGTAACAATCTATCTAAAGCCATCAGCTGTCCTTGGCATATGTCCCATAGTTTGGTATCTGAAAAACTCCTGGGCTTTCCATTGAAACCATGGTTCCATGCTCACTGCTCAACCAGGGCTCCATGCAAGGACATAGTTTCATATTTCCCAGTGGCAAAAAAAAAAAGCCATGTGGCAAATCCAATAACCATGTTTTATAGAAGTTTTAATACTTCTGTTGTACCAGGTGGGCTACCAAGTTTGTTAATACAGGAAGGAATGCAGCCCACTTTGATGAGACATACAATTCCTTCAGTATACTTGCCCCTATTTTCTTTTTATTTAAATATATATATATATATATATATATGTATATATATATATATATATATATATATATATATATATATATATATATGGTATAGAGATATATAGACATATCTATATCTATATATCTATATCTATATATATATATATTATATAATTTTTATTCAGAGAGAGAGAGAGAGAGAAAGAAGAGGAGAGAATGGGCATGCCAGGGCCTTTAAACCACTGCAAACAAATTCCAGATGCATGTGCCACCTTGGGTACTTACTTGGATACTGGGGAGTTGAATCTGGGTCCTAAGGCTTCAAAAGCAAGCACCTTAACCATTAAGCCATCTCTCCAACCTTGTTTTTATTTTTTTAATTTATTTTTATTTTAGATACAGACATATGTAGAGTGTAAACAACACATATTGGTACCATTGTTTACCTCATCCCTGACCCTTATCAGAAGAGGCCTTGCTTGTGGGAGATACAGATCAACCTCATGGGGATTATGGGTCATGCGTTGTGGAGGCAGCAGTCAATTAAGGGGGAGAGGCAATGTCTCTGGGCATAATGCCCCAACTTGTGGCTCTAACAATCTTCCTGGCTTCTCTTCTGCAAAATATCCTGAGCCATGCTGGGTGTATTTTAAGTTTACTTCAGTGATGGGCCCTTAGGAGCCTTTGGATCTGGGCTTTGGGAGGTGTTGAGTGTTGTCAGTTCCTGCCTCCTTCACCCTTGTGCTGATATCAGGTTCAGCAAGAAAGCAGCATACTTGCTCATTTCCTCAGTTCCTCTGTAGTTCCAGCTGGGGCCAAGGTGAAGTGTGCAAGTTTGTTTATCTTCTCAGGTTCTGCTGCCATCTGAAAAATAGAAGCACTATCTCCAACAGAGAGTAATGTCAACACCAGTTAAATGGGATAACCATTATTAATTGACAGAGAATTTAAATAGTATAGAACCTCTTATAGCCCAAGAATAGTGCAAACTTGACACTGGAAAGCAAAATCATTATCTGGATATGATTCTGACTTATTTCATAGATTCAGATGCCAATCCAACAGTTGTTGGTTCCCCACTATGGCTATGTGCCCTACCACTATTGTACTTGTGTGAGCCTCATATCAGGTTGTTTGCTCAGACAGATATTGGCCACGTTCCCGTGGTAGTTCATGTAGCACCTTCCAGCAAGAGATGGGCTGTCTGGGGACTCACCATGGTCCATGTCAACAATATATGGTCTCTTTAGCAGTAGGATCTTGCCTTTAACCTCATATTGGTAATCAAGTGCTCTGACAGAAGTCTGTCTTGTTTGTTTTGTGAGACCTTGTAGGTCTTTCCCATCAAAGCTCATTGTGGATGTTAACTGCATCCTGGTACAAGTCAGTGCCAAGGGGAAAAATAAGAAACAGGACAAATTTAAATTTAGGCTTCCTTGAGAGGGCCCTTTTATACAGGTGCTTCCCCTAAGATTCTGTTGAGGGTACTACCTTTTAGTTTAACTTCCAGGATATAGGATTCAATGGTACCAGTTCAATTTGGGTTCAGTTTTGTGTCCCCCTAACACACTCTGTTTCCCTTCCTGTAATCCCTACCCTGCCTATTGTCAGAGCTTCAAGATGCCATTTAGGTATGTTAGCAACTTGGGCTGATCCAGGTTAGGAACCCCAGATGAGTGGGACCATGCAAACAATCATCTTTCTGTGATTGCATGAGTTTGCTTACTATGATCTATTCCAAGTTATACCATTTTGATACAAATTTCATTTATTCTTACTCTTTAGATCTCTACCCTACTTTTGGAATGGGTTGTTTGATTTTTTTTTTTTTAGCTCATTAAATCCAATTGTTTGAGTGCTTGTTTAATTTCCTGCACTACGTAGATTTTGTCCAATAAGTCTTTTCCCAGCCCTATATAGTGGCGAGTGTCTCCTATTATTTATTCCAGTAGTTGAAGAGTTCCAAGTTTTATATTGAGGTCTTTAATC
The DNA here is from genome assembly GCF_020740685.1 of Jaculus jaculus. Classification (NCBI taxonomy): domain Eukaryota; kingdom Metazoa; phylum Chordata; class Mammalia; order Rodentia; family Dipodidae; genus Jaculus; species Jaculus jaculus. The sequence goes on along the minus strand of NC_059113.1, from coordinate 73,262,512 downwards.
CATTTGGACTTGATTTTTTGGTGTGTGGAGAAATGAATGGGTCTAATTTGATTTTTCTACACATGGTCATCCAATTTGTCTAACACCATTTGTTAAGGATGCTGTCTTTACTCCATTCTATATTATTGGCACATTTGTCAAAGATCAAGTAGCTGTAGTTACTTTACCTAAGGTCTAGGTTTTCAATTCTTTTCCACTGGTCTATGTTTCTGTTTCTATTCCAGTACCATGCTGTTTTTTGTTAGTATGGCATTGTAATATAGCTTTAGAATATGTATGGTGATACCTCAGGAGGTGTTTTGTTGTTGTGGTGGTGGTTATTTAAGATATGGTTGGATATCTGTGCCTGGTATTATTGCATATGATTTTAGATATCATTTTTTTTCAATCTCTGTGAAGAATGATGTTGGTATATTTATTGGTATTGCAGTAATTCTGTATATTGTTTTTGGTAGAGTTGCCAAATTCACAATATTAATTCTCCCAGGAGCATGGAAGGTCTTTCCATCTTTTCAACTCCTCTTCAACTTCTTTCTTGAACTTTTTATGTTTTCATAATATAAGCCTTTCACATCATTGGTTAGTTTTGCTCCATGTTATTTAATTTTTTTGTTGCTATTGAAAGTAGTAGAGCCTCACTGACTTTTTCTCTGTATATTTGTCCTTTGCATATAGAAAAACTACTGGTTTCTATGCATTGATTTTGTATCTTTACATTTTACAGAAGGAATTAATCACATTTATAACTTTTGAGATGGAGCCTTTCAGGTCACTTATGTACATGATCATGTCATCTGCAAATAGGGCTAACTTGACTTCTTCCTTTCCAAGATGAATCCCTATTATTTCTTTCTCCTGTCTTATTGCTTTGGCTAGTACTATGTTGCAGAGTAATGTTGAAACTGGGTACCCATGTCTTGTTCCTCACCTCAGTGGGAACTCCTTGAGTCTTTCCCCATTAAGTATTATTTGGGCTTTAGGTGCTTTGTATATAGTCTTTATTGTGTTGATATATAAGCCCTCCATGCTTATTCTTTCCAGTGTTTTGATCATGAAATGGTGTTGTTTCAATGTCAAAAGCCTTCTCTGTATCAATAGAGATGATCATTTGCTTCTTACAACTATGTTTACTTATTTACTTTTCTATGTTGATCCATTCCTGCATCACTGAGATGAAGCCCGTTTGGTCAGGGTGGATAATATTTTTGATATGTTGTTGAATTCAGTTCACAAGGATTTTGTTCAGGAGTTTTACATTTAAGTTCTTCAGGGATATAGGCCTATAGTTTTCTGATTGCATCTCTGTCTGGTTTTAGTATTAGCATGATGGTAGTTTCATGAAAGGAGCTGGGGAGGAGGATTCCCTGGTCTCTGATTGTATGAAACAATTTCAGAAAAAATGGTTTCAGTTCACCATCCAGTGCAGGGAACCCAGATTAGGGAGCTGGGAAGAGCTGAGAATCAAGGGTCTGTCCTACTCACTCTATGCCATGACTTCCTGGCCCTCTTTTTATTTTTTTAATTTATTTTATTTACTTATGAAAGAGAGAGAGAGAGAGAGAGAGAGAGAGAGAGAGAGAGCGAACGCATGGGCCAGGGACTCCTGCCACTGCAAATGAACTCCAGATGTATGTGCCACTTTGTACGTCTGGATTTTCATTGGTACTGGTAAATCAACCTCAGACAGTTAGGATTTACAAGGAAGCATCTTTTAACTATTGATCCTCTAGTCTCATGGTCCCCTTCTTTCAAGACTGTCAGCTTTCTTCCTGCTATCCAAATTCATAACAGTGGACCCAATATCAATGTTGGTAATCTCTTAAAAAAAATTGCAGCTGAGAGTGATGATTTCAGCTTGAAACATTCATTTATTTCTATGCTATGTTGACATAGGAATTTTAGGTTCCAGATAATGAAAACACACTAATATTTGAGGTGTTGCCAAATCCTTGCCATATGAATACAAGGAATGAAATCCACAAACAAAAGGAAAATATTCAGAAAGATTTTATTAGTGTTTAAAGCTTTAGGAGGGGGAAAGAAAAGGAGGCTTAATCCTAGAACATAAAAGAAGGAAGCAAGGTAGAGCTCCTTCCCAGAGAGGCAAGAGGGGTTTGAGAAGCTCCATGAGAGAAGGAGGTATAGCTCTTGACCTGGGATCCAAGAGCGCATTTGAGTAGCCTACTTCAACACTCAGATCTGGGACTTTTATGGGGAGTGGCTACGTGAGGAAGACCAAGTTAATAGATTACTACAAAGACTAGATTTCACATATTTGCTAGTAGTGTTATGTAGGTATCAGAGTTTTTTTTATTTTTTATTTTTCCTGCATTCTTTTAACTCTGAACAGAATGCATTTAGGTCTTTCAACTATAACCAGACTTGTCCATCAAACTCTACCTTTAACACGGCATGGTGTCTCCCAGACCTGATTTCATATCCTTCTGCATTCCTCTAGAAAATCAGTTCTAAAAGGCCAAAAACCACATAGTCAGATTTCTAGTAGCAACTATACCACTTTTTGGCACTAATTTTCTGTTGTAGTTGCCTTCTTATTGCTGGGATAAAGCACCTTACCAAAAGCATCTGATGGGAGAAAAGATTTTTATTTCAGCATATTGTCTTGAGGGGAATCCTCAAGGCAAAAGACAGCATGGCATGAGCAAAGGCTGGACATTTCCTCTGTCACAAAAATGGAACATAGCAGCAGGAGAGTGAGCCATGCTCTGGCAAGGGCAGTGTGACTGGCTGTAACCACCCAAACCCATACTCAGAAAAAGCTACCCCAATGAGACTCCACCTCCCAAATTCCTATCATCTGGGGAACCTAGCATCCAGAACAGATAGTTATGAGGGACATTTGTTTCAAACCACCACAGAAATACTGTTCATGTCTTTGATTGTTTTCTTTATATGTCTCTGTGTGAGTTATTGCCTTGATTTTGTTTTCCATCTCTGAAATGAGCTCTTCTTTATGGTTGTGGCCATTGGTAATGCTCTCTGTTGTGACTATTTACTTTTCATTTCTGAATTCCTGCTTGATTCTTTTTCAGTGTTTAAATTCCTTGGTGAATTGATCATGTTTATGTTCTCCCCCTCTAATTTTCTTACGATTTGAATCATTTTGGAAACTGTCTTGTCAAAATCTTGAATGTATTTCTTTATTTTTTTGGTTTTTAAAGGTAGGTTCTCACTCTAGCCCAGGCTGGCCTGGAATTCACTTGGTATTCTCAGGGTGGCCTCCAACTCATGGCGATCCTCCTACCTCTGCCTCCCAAGTGCTGGGATTAAAGGTGTGCACCACCACGCCCGGCTAAGATCTTGAATGTATTTCATCTGGTTGCTGAAACCTTCTTTTCTAAATTATTCTAAATTATTTCTCCAGTAATTCCACTATGTCAATAGCTTCTATTATGGGGAATTAGGAGGCAAATTTGACATCCTATTTACAATATTTCACCCCCCAAATACACAAAAATATACCTAAGTATGAGCCTCAAAAACAATGTGAAATACCTCTGTAACTGAAGTTTTTTAAGACATAGAAAAAAGAAATAAAAAAGATAGCAAATGCTAGAGAGACTTTCCATGATCCTGTATTAACAGAATCAGTATTGTAGAAATGGCTATATTTCTATATTGCCAAAAGCAATATGTAGATTCAATGCAATTCTCATAAAAATTCCAATGAAATTCTATCATGCGTAGAAAATAATCAACCCAACAAATTATATGAAAACTCAAAAAAAAAAAAAAACATACATAACAAACCTAGTGTCACAATTCCTGAACAGGACACCATTAGCACAGAAAATAGTTCTTGAAACATGAAACTAAAAGGCTTCTTCACAGCAAAGGAAACAATGAGAAAATAAAACAGGAAGCCTAATAAATGGGTAGAGATCTTTGCCAGCCATTCCTATGACAGGGACTTGTTAACTAGAATATACAAAAAAAAATTGCAAAAATGAAATACTTCAAAAACAAAACTGTAAGGCAATAAATGAGCTAGTGAAATGAACAGACAATTCTAAATGTCCATCCAGTGATTAGCAGATAATGAAAATGTGAGGCATATGCACAATAGGGCTCAAATTATCTATAAATAAAAATGAAGTTATGAACTTAATGGGAAATGGGTGGAATTAAAAAATATATATACTAAGTTAAACAACTCAGGACCAAAAAGGCAATATTCACATGGTCTTTCTCATGTAGATCCTAACATTTCATATTTGCATGTATGTAAACAAGGAAATATGAATCTGCATACAACTTGTATGTATTTTAAGATAGGAGACCATGTGAGTGAAAAAAAAAAAGGGGGAGAAGAGAAGGGGGAAATGGGCCAAGAAACATGTAGTTTGAAGGCAGAAAGGAGGAAGTTAGGGAGGGGAGCAAAAAGGGTAGGGAAGGGAGTTAAGAGATGACTTAGTGGTTAAGCCCTTGCCTGTGAAGCCTAAGAACCCAGGTTCAAGGCTCAATTCCCCAGGACCAATGTCAACCAGATGCACAAGGGGGCTCATGTGTCTGGAGTTCGTTTTCAGTGCCTGGAGGCCTTGGCATACCCATTCTCTTTTGTCTACCTCTTTCTCTGTCTGTTGCTCTCAAATAAATAAAAATAAAAATAAAACAAAAAATTAAAAATCTATCAAAAATGGTGGGGAAAAAGAAAAGTGGAGGGGAAGGAAACAATTGTTTGACAATATCTTAATGACACATAATTCTTTGTATGCTAGTAAAAATAAAATAAATAATCACATAGGTAGTCCCTTTTCTGTATATTACTTAGGATTCAGTAAATGGTTATTAAATTTGTGAGTTATCATTCACTATTGACCTTTGATTTATGTATAGGTACGAAATTTTAAAAAGTAGAAATTGAGTCAATTGGGCATAGTGCTTAAGTTTTATATAATAGAACTTGAACTGTGAGAATCCTTTCCTAAAACTGAAGTCAGAAAATTCTTCTCTCAAGTGTCACATGGTACAGTAATATAGTCCATTATAAGAATATAGTCTTTGTTGAAATTCTTCAACTCTGTATTTCTGGAATGAAAACAGTCAACAAATATATAAATGAACAGGTGGCTGTCATCCAACAAAACATTATTTACAAAATCAGATAATAGGCCAGATCAGATAGCATTTTGACAATTCTTCCAAGAAAAAGTTGAAAAATGTTTTCACTAATTCCTGGATTTAATAACTACCATAAGCTTGGTATGGTGGCACATACCTTTAATCAAAGAACTTGGAATGTGGAGGCAGAAGATCAGGAGGTCAGATATATCTATGGTTACATAGTGAATTCAAGGCCAGCTTGGGCTACATGAGACCCTGTCTCAACACAATATCATCAAAGGACAAAGTTATAGAAAAAAACAACCCTTACATGTAAATTATTTAAAGGAAAAAGAAATGTTGGACTGACTTTCAATTTTATTTTATCTTAAAGATTGAATAAAATATCATCATATTTTATCTTTAAAGAGACATTGTTGTGAAAAATATTACATGTGTCATGCCTTCCTGGAAAATCATTTTCTGGGATCTGCTGGCCATCAGCATCATATATTTTTTTAATTTAATTTATTAGTTTTCTTTTCAGTAAATACAGACAGTTTGGTACCATTATTTAGGCTCATCTGTGATCTACCCCCTCCCATTATACCCTCCTTGTTAATGAAAATGGGTCGTGCATTGTGGAGTTAGCCCCCAGTTATTAGTATGATAAATGTCTCTGCAAATCATGACCCAACATGTAACTCTGACATTCTTTCCGCCCCCTCTTCCGCAAGATTTCCCTGAGCCATGTTGGGTTCATTTTTGGTCTGCTTCAGTGCTGAGGTGTTGGGGGTCTCTGAGGCTTTGGCTCTCTGATTTGGTAGGAGTTGATTTTTCTCTGTGTTGATCTCCTTCCCCTTTGTGCTGGTATCCGGTTCACAGGAAAACATCACCCTTGCTTATTTCACCTGTTGTCCTTAGTTTCAGTTGGGCTGCTTTTGAGGTATGTTGGGGCAGCTCTCTTCTTAGGATCTGCATCTATCTGGAAAAGAGAAGCAGATTCTCCAATGGAGAGTAAGTTAGCACCCGGAAAATTGAGATAAGACTTACTTTTTTGATAGACAGTTTGATAGGTGTAGGCCCTCTTATACCCCGTGATTGATGGTAGCTTGATATTGTAGAGTGGGCTTGTGTTTGGGTATGGTTCTGACTTGTTTCCCAGCTCCAGCTAAGGGTCTAGTACCACTGAGTGGATCAGTTAGTCAAATCAAGAGCAATTGATTCCTCACCATGGCTGTGTACCACTATTGCACTTGTATGGGCATCACAACCAGTTATTTGTTGCTAATTAGGTTAAACAATGTGTTGCCTGGACAGATCTTATTTTTTGTAGACAAACCAAGGACATCTGCTTGTCCTTTAGGATGGTATAATGTGGGGAAATATAAACCTGTATTACTCTGAATTCTCCAAACAGGAGCAAGGCAGAAAGCAGAGATTTAGAATTTGACAATATGGTAGTTAAAAAACTGCCTATTAAGGATGCTAGTCTTAATCCTCCTTGCTTTAGAGAATTTTTTTTTTATTAGTTTTGTACTCAGCTTATAAAGCCATGTTGGAACCATTGCTAGTCTCCTCCCTGTCCTCTCCCCTCTGCAGGGATCCTCCTTGTTGGGGAATATGGGTTGTGCATTGTGGGGTTAGCCATCATTTATGAGTTAGGAGGCACTGTCTCTTTGTATCATGACACAACGTGTGGCTCTAACATTCTTTCACCATGTTGGGTTCATTTTAGGTCTACTTCAGTGATGAGGTCTTGGGAGCCTCTGTGTCTCTGGATATCTGGTTTGGTAGGAGTTGAGTATTCTCTGTGTCTATCTCCTTTACCCTTGTACTGGTACCAGGTTCACCCAGAAAGCAGCACTCTTACTCATTTCCCCAATTACTCCTAGTTTCAGCTAGGGCCCTTTTGAGGTGTAATGGGCTGGTTCTCTCTTTAGAATCTGTGTCTATCTGAAAAAAGAAGCAAATTCTTCAACAGAGAGTGAAGTTAGTGCTTTAGAGTTTTAATGATATCAATAAATTCTAATTAAGATGTACTCTGATTTAGAATCATGTCATAGGGTCACAAACTTGGTTTATATAAAAGATAACCATGGTAATTAGAAGGGATATAACTAGAAAATGGAGTTACTGAAGAGAAAATGGAGCTAGAAAAAAGTCACATATTCAATACATGTCACAATATAGTTGTCTATTGAAAACTGTACTGTTGTCCAAAGAAGGGAGGAAAAGAAGCGGGAGACTCTATCCTGTCAATATTCATTACTGACAGAGTTGGACCGAGCTTTCTGGAACTTCATCTTTCTCAGTACTCGGCACCTGTGTTTACAGAGCCCCCCAAGGACCACCTTTTTTCCTATGGTATATCAAAATAACTCCTTGGATACTACTTGTCTATTTCACAAAAGAGGTTTTATTGAAAATTTCCCAAGCCTGGGAAGTTGTAAACTGAGTAATCATAGTGTATTCAATATTTAAGTGGTAATTCAAACTCCAAAGTAAATGACAGGAGTTTGGAATCATGTACATTGTTGACAATATGTTAAAAACCTAAAATAAAACTTGCTAATAACAAGTCAGTTCTTATAGAACTGTTGTGCTTCCTGATTATAGTTTTTGGAGCAACAGCCTTGTGACAAATTAAGTTTTTATTGAACAGCATGTTATTGAGATAGACATGAGTGCACAGATTACAAAGGATAAAACATTAATAACTTGGCTTTTCTGAAACAATTTATTTGAAAAAAAATATTTTAATGACAGTCATAGGTCAAGATTGTGTGAAAGTGTAAGGAAGTGAAAACTTATTAACTATTTCATAAATATTTACTTTTAAAAATATAACTAATTTCTTCATTTTAATAGTGTAAAAACTCATTATTCACAATTTTTATTCCATATTCGATATTTGGAAACTAATGTATGGATGGATAACATGAAGTATTTTCATTTATTTGAGATTAGGTTCTTTATAAAATATAGTTTCAAAATATTGTAAGGTTGACCTTATGTAAAATATAGTTATTAATAAAAGTTGTTTCAACTATCATTAAGAATAGAGGCTACCAGGTTATTGAGAGGTGCCTGAAATGTTCAGAGAAATGTTTGTCTTTTACAGGAATATTCATTTAACTCTGGAAATTAAACAGAGATTGTTTGGATACAATGAAATGGATTAATAATCTTTCTTGAGGTCATAGTCCTGAATTAAACTGTATGGGAATTGCTCACAAGGGGTTAGGATGCTTGCTTATCGAAAGAGCACTGGTGAACACCATCTTAAATGAAGAAGATCTTAATGTGGTTGAAAGCTCAAGCTTCCTTTAATTTGTTATTTTTATTGTAGCTTTTGTAAAATCTTGGAAGCATTGTCACTTGACTGATTCCTTTATCCTCTTAGGGAGACAAAAGAGACAGTAAAACAAAATATTTGTTCCTTGGAACATAACTATCCAATTTTGATTCCTAGCTCTACTTTATGCTTTAGTTATTCATGTCCAAAATGTGGTGTATTGTGCCTCTTCTATAGTAGCATTTTATTAAGGTTTTAGCTTACTTCAAAGCTATTTTTCTTTCATTAAATTTCTAAATCTGTCTTTTGTATCTATGAAGACACGCAAACACCCTCATACTCAAAAATATATGAAAGTAAAGCATGCATTCTTAAAGATGAGTGATAAATACTTTTATGTTCTGTACTGCTTCAGAAACCAAACCCTCAGCCATGCCCTATTAGCTACCAATGGCACCTACTTCCGGTAGATGCTGAGATACACTTGGAATCCTTCGAACACTGCTCTGCTGCCTTCTTTAGTGACTTGGCCATTGCTGCTTGCCCTTCTTTCGCTTCCTATTTTCCCTCCAACTCATCAAACTTCACAAAGCTTCCATGATGAGGTGATACAAATTTATCAACCTGCAATAATAACCTTCATTTTATTTTGTAAACCTTTACTATGTTTACCAAAATCCATCTACTTATTACAGTAGTTTATCAAAAATTTAGTGGTTTTTTTTTTTTTGAAGGCTTTTGCTTATTTGCTTCTTATTTTGTCTCATCATAACATCCCTAATCTTTCTGTAGTAGATGACATGGAATTTCAGGATTCCAGTAGGTAGGATATCATGACTCATTAATTCTTTAGTTATCAGGGGATGTTTTCTCAGGCTACTTGCTTTTGCCTACATGAGGCAGCTCTCTCCTTGGATGCTGTACTTTAAGTTGATAGACTGCATTCATCATATTATGACCAAACAGATGAGGAGTTGGAATTCCAAGTGTGCTTTCTGAAGACAATCACTTGCTTTCAAAGTGGGATAATTTTTTTTGTTTCCTTTCTTTAAGAGAAAAGTTATACATTAAGAAAAGGAATAATGATATGAAAGTTAAAACCTGTATGTGTACAAAGAAGAAAACAATAGTTTCCCCAAAATTGTGATTTAAAGGTAAGAAATTTTCCCCCTTGTGATGGATGGAATTGTTTTCTATCACTATTAAAACATATTTAAATTCTGGCATTATGCTATTTAGATGTAAAATAATGATTTAAAATGTAAATATGTAAAATGAAAATATAGGTATTTTTTTCATTTTTTTAACAGTGTAATTGGTAATGCTATTCCATGGATTCTTGATCAAATTTTGAAATTAAAATCTTGGAAATATCATTGTAATTGTGTTTTATGCAAATAAAATCTCTCTAGTATAACATCTTAGAAATGGAGTTACTCAACTAATATTAAGTACATGACAAGACCCTCCCTTTATGAATTTACAAATCCCTAACACTATTAGTACCAACCCATTAATACTGACTAGCTTCATTTCTATTGATTTCAAAATTTGTTAAGTTGAAAATTATCAGTCTTACATATTTCCTTCTTTGGTATTAACACTGTTTCCCTTTCACTTTTCTTTTCCTTTGCCTGTTTGTTTCCTTCCCCCTCCTTTATTTTTCCTTTTCTCTCTTCCCTTCTGTTCCCTTCCCCTCTATTCAATTGGCTTGAAGTTATTTTTGTTGTATTGAATATGAAAAACAAACTTTTTAACAATTAGAATTTCTGTATTTTTCTTTTATATATATATATATATATATATATATATATATATATATATATATATATATATATATATATATATTTAAGAGAGATGGAGGGAAAGACACAGAGTGAATCTGGACACATTAGACCATCCTTCCATTGCCAAACAACTCCAAATTCATGTGCCATTTTGTGCATCTAGCATTACTTGGGCACCTGGGAATCAAACCCAGGCCATCAGGATTTGCAAATAAGTGCCTTTAACTACTGAGCCATCACTCCAGCCTCTGTACTGTTCTTTCTATACCCTTCCCTTCTTTTCCCCCTTTTCCCTCCCCTCTCTTACCCTTCCCTTTCTTTCATTCATTTTCCCTCCCTTTTCTTTCGCTGACAGTATCTTGCTGTGTACTCCAGGCCAACTTGAAACTCATTTTCCTTTTGTCTCAGACTCCAGAGTGCTGAGATCACGGGTGTATATCACCATGCCTGGCTACTCACACACTTTTCAAGTTACATTTTACCTCCTTCCATCCTCAGTGCTCTGGTACCTAGTAGCAATTTACTTTGTGCTCTAACCTACATTAGACAGAAAAGAATTTTGGATTAACTGCTATTCAACTCAAACATTAAAGAAAGCTACTAATTCCTCTGTATTTATTTTTATCCTCAAAATATGTAATGATAAGTATGTATAATTAGAGTGCTTACACTCATTTCATATGTTATTTTCAATGTTATGTACAGCTTGTTTTATTTGTTTATACTAATATTAAATGCAAAGTTAACAATCTGATCCTTCATGATATTGTTTAATTTTTAATATGTGAAATTTTATCATGATTCAAAAGTCAATACTTCTAGAAATATAATGCTCAACAAGTTTTTATTCATGAGATTATTCTATTATCATTCTTCCAATCTCTATGAATAATCATTTTCACTACTCCATCTTATTCTAATTCTATAAAAATACATTGTATATACCATTCCTTCCTCATACTTTTTTCCTATTCTTTTAAAATGTTGGAGTATATGGCATATTTAGACTTTTTTTTAGATAAGAGTATATTTTTGAAACTAGTATAGAGTGGGCCATAGAGATTTGTATGCTTATTTTAGTGCTTTCTTACACATTGTTTGTATTAGGATATATTTGATATTTTTATGACAAAGAATACTTCAATACTTTGAAATTATATTTAAATAATAGTTGAAAGTCATGTCTTGTAGATAGTTTCACATTTTAAAGGGTACAACTGAATGAAAAGCACTCAATATACTTAAAAGTGTTTTGTATATCAGTCTTTTTTAAAAATTTAATTTATCAGTTTTCTTTTCTGCAAATACCTGCAGTTTGGTACCATTATTTGGGCTCATCCATGATCTACCCTCTCCCAATGGACCCTCCTTGTTGATGTAAATGGGTTGTGCATTGTGGAGTTAGCCCACAGTTATTGGTAAGATAAATGTCTCTGCATATATGACCCAACATGTGACTCTCACATTCTTTCCACCCCCCTCTTCAGCAAAATTTCCCTGAGCCACGTTGGGTTCATTTTTGGTCTGCTTCAGTGCTGAGGTGTTGGGGGCCTCTGAGGATCTGGCTCTCTGATTTGGTAGGAGTTGATTTTTCTCTGTCTTGGTCTCCTTCCCCTTTGTGTTGGTATCTGATTCATCAGGAAAACAGCACCCTTGCTTGTTTCGCCAATTTTCCTTAGTCTCAGTGGGCTCCTTTTGAGGTATGTTGGGGCAGCTCTCTCCCTAGGATCTGCATCTACCTGAAAAAGAGAAGCAGATTCTCCAATGGAGAGTAAGTTAGCACCTGGAAAATTGAGATAACACTTACTTTTTTGATAGAGAGTTTAATAGGTGTAGGCCCTCTTATACCCTGTGATTGATGGTACTTTGATATTGGAGAGTGGGCTTATGTTTGGGTATGGTTCTGACTTGTTTCCCAGCTACAGCTATGGGTCTCTTACCACTGAGGGGATCAGTTAGCCAAATCAAGAGCAGTTGGTTCCCCACCATGGCTGTGTGCCACTATTGCACTTGTGTGGGCATCCCACCAGTTTATTTGTTGCTAATTAGGTTAGACAATGAGTTGCTTGGACAGATATTGGTCATTTCCCCCAGTCACCCATGTAGCACCTTCTGGCACTAGACACGCTGACTCTCTGGGGACTGAGTCTCTCCCGGCTTCCAGCCATGCTGTTTCATTTTACGTGTCAGCTGCGTATGGAGTCTTCAGCAATAGGGTCTTACCACTGACTTTTGTTGGGTCATCAAGTACTCTGACAGAAGTCTGTCATTGTTTTGGGAAACGTTGTAGGTTTCTCTGATCAAAAGCTCATTGTGGATGATAACCCCAAGCTGGTAGTGGGGGTTACAGGTCAGTGCCCACTAAGAAATTGAGGAAAAACATAACTAATATACAAGAGTTAGAGAGGAGAGAGAGAGAGAGGGGAGAGGGGGAAAAGGAAGGAGGGAAGATGTAGAAGATTTAGGTTCGTCTTGATCCTACCCTCTCCAGGGTCTTGTGGTTCAGGTGTTTCCTGTAAGGGTCTAGTGAAGGTTCAGCCATTTGGTCTGTCTTTTCGGAAGTACAATTTTATGGTTCCATTGCCGTTTGGGTCCAGATTAGTGTTTTCTACCCCTTCGATGCCCTCCCCTCTCTCTCCATCCATCCTAGTGTCTAGTCCATGAGGTGCTTGTTGGATATGTAAGGTCTCTTGGGTAGATTCAGGTTAGGTGTTGTAGATGAATGAGGCTATGTGTCAGTATTTTTTCTGTGATTGGGTAAGTTCTCTGAGAATGATCTGTTCCACGTTCAACCATTTTTCCTCAAATTTTTTTGTGTTCTTTTTTTTTTTACTGCTTTATAGAATTCCATTGTGTAGATATACCACATCTTAGTTATCCAATGAGATCATATGAAGCTGAAGAGTTTCTTTACAGACAAGCATATAATAAGCAAAGGCAATAGATTACCCACAGAATGGGAGAAAATATTTGTGGGTTATCCAACTAATAGAGGCCTAAGCTCTAGACAAAGAACTCAAAAACCTAAACAATAAGCAGACAAACACCCCACTCACAAAATGGGGCAAAGAGATGAACAGGCAGTTCACAGAGGAAGATATATAAATGGCAAACACACACTTAAGAAAATGTTCATCATCCCTAATCATCAGAGAAATGCAAATTAAAACAAGTATGAAATTCCACCTTACCCCAATAAGGATAGCCAACATCAAAAAATCAAGTGAAAATAAATGCTGGTGAGGATGTGGAGCAGCAGGAACACTCATTCACTGTTGGTGGGAATGTAGGATGGTACAACCACTTTGGAAAGCAATATGGAGACTCCTGAAAAAGCTGACTATAGAGATACCAACTGACCCAATTATAACCTTACTGGGCATCTACCCTAAAACCTTCAAACCACAGGCCAGAGAGATTTGCTCACCCATGTTTGTAGCAGCTCAATTCGTAATAGCTAAAAGCTGGAATCAACCCAGATGTCCATCATTAGAAGAATGGATAACTAAGATGTGGTATATCTACACAATGGAATTCTATACAGCAGTAAGAAAAAACGACACAAAGAAATTTGAAGAAAAATGGTTGAACCTGGAACAAATCATTCTCAGTGAACTGTATATCAGTCTTTTGAAAACTGGTTCTTTATATATAAGGTTTTGTTTTATAGACCAAAACTAACCTGGAATTCATGATCATCCTGCTTTCCCTGCCTATGTAGCTAAGGTATTACAGATCTAAATCACCATATCCATCCTATTTTGTAACATAGTTGATTTATCTATATTCTATTTTAGTAATACTTGGTTTTGCGTATGATTTAAAACAATGTATAAGGTGTGTGTACAAATGTATTTATATGTTATAATGCTGGAGATAGAACATAGGCACTGTGTGTGACTCTGCCAATCAGTTATTTACCCATTTTTTTTTTTATCAATTGTTTTGAAAAGGAAGCAGTTTATTTAATATGGGAACTTCAAGTATAACTCAGGATTTTTCCAGAAAAACCAGGACATATAGTCAATTTTTCTAGATATTTGCATTTCTATTATATGCCAAACAATTATATCATTTACTAGTTAACTTTATTTTTTTTTAATTTTTTTGTTTATTTTATTTATTTGAGAGTGACAGACAGAGAGAGGAAGATGCAGGTACAGAGAGAGAGAAAGAGAGAGAGAGAATGGGCATGCCAGAGCCTCCAGCCACTGTAAACGAACTCCAGATGTGTGCACCCCCTTGTACATCTGGCTAACGTGGGTCCTGGGGACTCGAGCCTTGAACCGGGGTCCTTAGGCTTCACAGGCAAGCGCTTAACAGCTAAGCCATCTCTCCAGCCCCATTTACTAGTTAACTTTAGGTGAGAGCCATAGATCTTCTGTTTCCTCAACCTAGGTTATTTTCTAATTCCATTACCAACATCAGAATTTATCTGTATAACATAATACTCTAGCATTAAATGAAAGAAAGATGCATTGTCAGGGTTTAGTGTACATTAACACTAAAGTGTGTTTTGTCATTCTGTCCCTTCACCATTTAAAAGATGAGGTGCAGACAGGCCCATTTATTGTGCTTATGAGTGGAGCTCCAGGGGCTTTTACCCATTCCTGCCTTCTCATGGGCAGGGTCTCTTCATACTCTCTTCTGTTTTCTTCTCTCAATCTAATAAAGTCTTTCTAAACTTCAAAAAAAAAAAAAGAGTGGAGCTCCAAACCTCTGATTTTATGTAACCACTAATACTTGACATTATTTTAATATTAACAAATGGCAAATACTTTTAATCTCTCTAGATGGTAGAACTGGTATAAACTTTTATATTATTAGACAGTACAACAAAAGCATTTAAAGTAAGAGCCTCATTAATTTCAGGAGAGTGGGGTATCAGATATTAATTCCAACTGAGAGTTTAATATGCACTGTGCTTTGCCTATGGTACTGAGATTAATCCTGGAGAGAGTTCAATAGAGTCTATATCACTGTCTTTATCTAGTAAGGACAGAAATGCTGACAAACCTGTTCAGGATGGAAAGCTAGAAATGAAGTGAATGAAGATATTAATTCAAGACTGTGGGACTCCAAAGTCTTTTATTTTTCTATGACATGTTTGGGCCCCATATAAGAAATCAGTTAATTTTCTAGGAACTTCTTAGAAGTCAGTAAAGTTTTCACTTCTTTGACTGTCATGTGGTGGCAGAACTGCAAACGCCATGATGGCCGTATTATCCTTCTACTTGACACAAAATTTACAGACTGAACCCTACGTCTCAGTAAAACCAAGCAGGGCACACATCATAGCATGTGTGTTTCAAAGCAGTCATGCTGGAATCTTCCCAGGCAGGTTCTCATGTGGACGTTGGATGTTCTTGAATGCAGGAATAAATGCTTCTTTAATTTATACCTCCCCTCATTTGTTGTCCTTACAAGGAGTTTCTGTTCTTTGAGCATGAACTTCTTTCAAGGGTTCTTTCTGTGGGCCATTGAGGGATGGACTCACTTCTCAGCAGCTGAAGAATTAAAGGACATGGCTTTGCCTCAGGCTCTCATTTTGAAAGCACCATCACTGCAGAGGAAACAACAAAGCAGCCACAATGGTGATCTATTATTTCCTACCTTGAACTTCCATTTACTTAGCAATGTCATGACATTTCTATCAGGTTTCCTCCATAGGGCCTTTTCAGTACAAAAATAAAAGAATGAACACTGGAACAGAGCTTTTTCACATTCAACTTTCAGCTCTGTTAGCTTTCAATACCAGAAATGTATTGAAAATTGGATAAGGTTTGTTAACTCTTATCTACCAATGTTATTCATAGAAAACAGTAAAACTATATATGTGATAAGATTTGCAATTCAAATAGACCATTTCATTTTAAATGTAGAGTTTGTTGTAAGTCAGAGAATATAAGGGAAGAGAAAATATAGGCTTTGATATCCTATAGCATGAAAGTCAAATAAAAGTACTTTAAAAATTTTCAAGTATTTATGTAGTTTTTTTTAAAAAATGTGTAAACCTTATATATAATTTTTCACACAGCTCATGAGATTTATTGTAATGATATAAAAAACTGAGTGTGATTAGAATCTTCCAACACACAGTCAAAAACAAGCAAAACAGGCAAATTCATTTCATAATGGTTAAAGCAATTCTTACATACTGCTACTCAAATAGAACATTTTATTTATCTATATTTATCTATTGTTTTAGAGACAGCAAGATAGAGAGAGAGAGAGAGAGAGAGAGAGAGAGAGAGAGAGAGAGAGAGAGAGGGAGGGAGGGAGGGAGGGAGGGAGGGAGAATTGGCAAACAAGGGCCTCAGACATTGCAATCTAATTGCAGACACTTGTGCCACCTAGTGTGCATGTGAAATCTTGTACTTTCAACATCTTTGTGCACCTGGCTTATGTTGGATATGGAGAGTTGAACATGGATCCTTAGGCTTTGCAGGCAAGCACCTTCGCCACCAAGCAATCTCTCCAACCCAGTTGAATATTTTAACATTATGAAAAAGATATTTATTCCAATGACTTAATTCACATGAAAACAAACAGTTTTAGTGAAGAACTCTAAAATACATTTATATTACTTAATTTTAAGTTCTTTGTGGTGCTATAGCAAAGAACCAACTGGCTACTTTAAAGAGCAGATATGTATTTCCTCTCATTTCCATATGTTAAAAAAGGTCCAAAAATAAGTTTCTTGTATTTGAAAAGGTTTGTTTTATTGTCACTATGCCTGTTAAGATAGAAGAGGAAAGAAAGAAGAAAAGATTTAAAAGGCCCCAATTTTCCATGTGTGGTGGCACATGCCTTTAATCCCAGCACTCTGGAGGCAGAGGTAGGAGGATGGCTGTGAGTTCGAGGTCACCCTGAGAATATAGAATAAATTTCAGGTCACCATGGAGTAGAGTGAAATCCTACCTCAAAAAACAAAACAAAAAGCCCCAATTTATTATTTAAAATAACAACATACCACTGAAACTCTAGCACAAATCCATTTTTGAGCACCATTTTCCCATAACCAGATAGGTCCATTAGGCTCCACCTCCAACAACTCCACAGTGGAGATTGAATTTCTAGCATATAGATTTTGGAAAACATATTTAAATCACATGTTTTTATTGTTATCCACCCTCATACTAGTTTAAGCTCTTCCTCCATGTAATGGATGTTAGTTCTGTATCACTGCTCTATAAACCTTAACTTTCTCCAGGATCACTTTATAAATCTGAAGTCAGACCTGACATCTCTTATGGGTGAAACTGAAGCAAATTTCACTCCAGGTATTAACCTGTGAAATACAATGAAGTTATCTGCTTCCACAGTATAGTGATGGAACAGGTATAGGAGAGATATCCCACTTGAATAGAAATAACTGCTCCAAGGTAGTTCAAAACCCAACAGAAACAGCAACATGAAAATTTAAGGCTGAAAATCAACTTTACAGGGTCTATGGCCAATCATCTGAGTATCTGAGAGTGGAAGTGGGACCCCAGAGTTTTAAGCAAACTTAATCTTTTGGCTTCCTTGGGCAGTCCATATAATGGCTCTCCAAGGTTAATTGCAAGACAGATTTGTCAAATCAGAGGTAGAGATGCTATTAGAATAGGTTTCTGTTAATATTGGGCTTTTGAAAATATAATTCATGGGAAGTCATTAAAATTGGTCAGATGTAATGCTATAGAAAGCACAAGCCAGAGTGATGATGAAATAGGGGCAAGGTAGTTTTATTTTTTTACATATTTTGCATAATCAAAGAATTGAGGAAATTAACTATAAGAAGGTTAAATTATGAGATTTATTTAGGGTGATATGGTATCCAAGGGGTGGTTAGGATGGGTCAGGACAGAAAGACATTGCTTGCTCAGCAAAGAGAGATGTCTAGAAAGTGAAGCCTTGAAAAAGAGATTTCCAGGGAAGCTGGAAAATGGTCTGAACATAGGGAATGGTAAGAAACTGAGAGGAATCGTCCTTCAGCCCCCCACCCCGCCCCACTGCAGCCCAGCTTGAAGAGGAAAGGAACTACCAGAACAGGGACCAGGAGAAAAAAATGAGTTGGGATTTGCAGGTCAGGTGGGAATAACTCTCTGTACCCCACAATCCAATAACAAGAAGTTTGTTTTTCAGCATCTGGGTGTTTTTTATTGCACAAGAAACATGTATAAGAGCTTTTTAATACTAATTAGAGGGCTGGAGAGATGGCTTAGTGGTTAAGGTATTTGTCTGTAAAGCCAAACAACCCTGGTTCAAGTCCCCAGAACCATGCAAAGCCAAATGCAGTGGTGCATGCATCTGGAGTTGATTTGCAGTGGATGGAGACTCTGATGCACCTATTCTCTCTCTCTCCTCTGTCTCTCTAATTACAAATATATAAATATGTAAATAAAATATTTAAAAATACTCATTAAATATATACAACTATTGATTTAATTTTCTATTTCTTGAGTAGTTACAGATTAAAGCATTGAAATTTTATGTATTTTTTATTAAGTGGAAACTTTGTATGGATACATCATGTGTTGCTACCGTAATTTCCCTTTTCCCTGCACCTATTCTGTTGAGGTCCCTCCTCAGGAGCACTGCTGACATTCCCCATGGGGCTTTGGATATTAGATGTGAGAGCAGCAGTCAGTCATCGTGGCGGGGGGGGGGGGGGTTCAATGCCTCTAGACATTCCCTTTCACTCTGTGGTTCTTACAATCTTTCTGCCCCCTATTTCACAAAATTCCCTGATCCATGGTGGTGTGTTTTAAGTCTGCTTTAGTGTTGTACACTCATTAGCTTCTAGATTTCTGCTTTGGTGCATTTTGAGTATTCTTAAGTGTCTTTCTCCATCACCCTGGTACAGGTTTTCAGGCTCACTGTGGAAACAACACTCTTGCTCATCTCCTTGATTCTTCCGTGGCTTCACCTGGGCCAGGAGTGATGTGTGAAGGGTGATTTGTCTCCTCAGTTCTTGTTGCCTTCTGAAAAAAAAAAAAAACAAGCAAGCAAGTGAACAAACAAAGAGAAGAAAAATAGATACTCCAATGGAGAATAATGTCAGCATGGGTGAAATAGTTTGAACATTGATAAGAGAAGTTTTCATGGGTGTAACTGCTCTTTTGGCCAAAAACTAGTGGGAGCTTCTCAATAGAATTCATGATCTTGGTCTCCATAGGATTCTGACCAAGTTCCCAGTTATAGCTATAAGCTTCTTTTCACTGAGCTGATCTCTTAGCCATCAGAGAGACATTGGTTACCCACTTAGGCTGGGTGCCACTATTGCATCAGGCTGGTTGCTTTTCTATAACAGTGTCCCCTGCTGGCATACAATATGTTGATCATTTTCCCCCTGAAGCTTATGTATTGCTTTCCAGAGCTAACCATTTGGGAACTGGCTTCCTTACAGATTACAACCAGGACTCTTAGTGTTTTGTGTCAGCAGCATGTGGTGTCTTCAGCAACAGGGTCTTAATTTTTATCTCAGATAGGTAATCAAATTGCTCTGATAGAAGCCTGCCATGTTTTGTGGACCTTGTAAGTCTCTCTGATCAGTCGCTCAGTGTGGGTTGTAACTGGTTTCTGGTACTGGGAGTTGCAATCCAGAGTCAAATGTTTTAGGGTGAGGCTTCATCCTACCCTCCCCAGGGTTCTTTATACCAGATAATCTTTGCATACTCCTGTTGAGTGTTATATCTTTTAGTCTGCTATCCAAGTGAAAGGTTTCTATGATACCAATTCATTTTGGATTTAGTTTTGGCCCATTCCCTTACCTCCAAACACTTACATCCCTATTATCTGGTCCTTGATTTTCCTGTGAAGTATGCCTACAACTGAAGCTATGAGGGAGAACATGCAGTATTTTTCTTTCTGTGATTCTGTGAGTTTGCTGTTCCAAATTCACCTATTTTACTACAGTTTTTCATTATATCATTTTCCTTACTGCTGAGTAGCATTCCGTAGTGTAAATGTACCACATCTTCATTATCCAATCATCAAATGATGGACATCTGGGTTAATTCCAGTCTTGGCCATTGAGTATTGAGCAGCTACCTGGTTGAACAAATAGCTAGGCAGTGAACACTGAAACCTTTAGGGTAGATGCCCAAATAAAGATTAGTTGGAACAGTTGGTAGCTGTAGTTTCACCTTTCTCAGGAGTATCCGTAATGATTTTCATAGTGGTTATACAAGTTTGCATTCTCATTAGCAGTGAATGAAGGTTACTCTTTCCCCACATCCTCACCAACATTTATTGTCACTTAATTTTTTAATGATTGCCATACTGACTAAAGTAAGGTAGAATCTCATAGTTGTTTTAGTTTGCATTTCCCTGATGGGTAAAATTCTTGAAAATTTTCTTCAGTATTAGTCATTTGTATTTCTTTCTTTGAGAAACCCCTATTCAGTTTTCTGCCCCATTTTGGAGTGAATTGTTCAGTTTTATTTTTTTTTACTGCTTAGTTTTATGAGTTCTATGTAGATTCTAGATTTTAGGTTTCTGTCAGTGGGATAGCAAAGGTATTCTCTCATTCTGTAGGTAGCATGTTGACTCTGTTTATGTTATGTTTGTCTGTACAAAAGCTTTTAAGTTTCATGGGCTCCTACTAGTAGTTGATTATTTAATTTCCTGGCCTGCAGAGGTCTTGTTGAGGAAGGCTTTCCTGCTCCTATATTGTGGAGAATTCCCTCGATTTTCTTATAGGCAATTAAGAATTTTAGGTGTTATGTTGAGGTCTTAAATCCAGTTGGAATTATTTTTGTGTATGATGAGAGGAGGAGTGCTAGTTTCATTTTTCTACAGTGGTTATCCAATTTGACCAACGCCATCTGTTGAAGAGTTCTCCAGTGTATGTTGTCTGCTCCTTTGTTAAGATCAGGTAGCTCACTCATCTACAACACCTAACCTGAATCTACCCAAGAGACCTTACATACCAAGCAAGCACCTCATGGACTAGACACTAGGATGTATAGGGAGGAGGGAAGGGTATCGAAGGAGTAGGAAACACTAATCTGGACCCATATGGTAATGGTATCATAAAATTCTACTTTCTAAAAGGCAGACCAAATGGCTGAACCTTCACTAGACCCTTACAGGAAACACCTGAACCAGAAGACACTGGAGAGGGTAGGATCAAGACTAACATAAATCTTCTACATCTTCCCTTCCTCCATCTCCCCCTCTCCCCACTCCTCTCTAACTCTTGTATATTAGTTATGTTTTTCCTCATTTTCTTAGTGGGCACTGATCTGTAACCCCCACTACCAGCTTGGGGCTATCATCCACAATGAGCTTTTGATCAGAGAAACCTACAACATTTCCCAAAACAATGGCAGACTTCTGTCAGAGTACTTGATGACCCAACAAAGGTTAGTGGTAAGACCCTATTGCTGAAGACTCCATAGGCAGCTGACATGTAAAATGGAAAGGCATGGCTGGAAGCCAGGAGAGAGTCAGTCCCCAGACAGTCAGCGTGTCTAGTGCCAGAAGGTGCTACATGGGCGACTGGGGGAAATGATCAATATCTGTCCAAGCAACTCATGCTCTAACCTAATTAGCAACAAATAACCTGGTGGGATGCCCACACAAGTGCAATAGTGGCACACAGCCATGGTGGGGAACCAACTGCTCTTGATTTGGCTAACTGATCCCCTCAGTGGTATGAGACCCATGGATGGAGCTGGGAAGCAAGTCAGAACCATATCCAAACATAAGCCCATTCTCCAATATCAAGCTACCATCAATCATGGGGTACAAGAGGGCCTACACCTATTAAACTCTCTATCAAAAAAGTAAGTGTTATCTCAATTTTCCAGGTGCTAACTTACTCTCCATTGGAGAATCTGCTTCTCTTTTTCAGATAGACGCAGATCCTAAGGAGAGAGCTGCCCCAACATACCTCAAAAGGAGCCTGACTGAGACTAAGGAAAATTGGCGAAACAAGCAAGGGTGCTGTTTTCCTGATGAATCAGATACCAACACAAAAGGGAAGGAGACCAAGACAGAGAAAAATCAACTCCTACCAAATCAGAGAGCCATAGCCTCAGAGGCCCCCAACACCTCAGCACTGAAGCAGATCAAAAATGAACCCAATGTGGGTCAGGGAAATTTTGCGGAAAAGGGGGGCAGAAAGAATGTGAGAGTCATGTTGGGTCATGATATGCAGAGACATTTAGCGTACCAATAACTGTGGGCTAACTCCACAATGCACAACCCATTTACATCAACAAGGAGGGTCCATTGGGGGGGGGTAGATCACTGATGAGCCTAAACAATGGTACCAAACTGCCTGTATTTACTGAAAAGAAAACTAATAAATTAAATTTTTTTTAAAAAGCTGAATTCTAAAAAAAAAAAAAACAAATCAGGTAGCTATAGTTCCCTGAACTAAGGCCTGGGTCTTCAATTCTTTCCCATTGGTCTATATGTCTGTTCATTATTATTATTATTATTATTATTTTGCCAGTACCATACTGTTTTCATTACTATGATTTTTTTAGTATAGTTTTAGATTGTGTGTGGTGATACTTCCAGAGGCATTTATTTTGCTAAAGATAATTTTTGAATATATGAGGCCTTCAAAGATTCCATATAGATTTTGCAATTATGTTTTGCATTTATGTGAAGAATGGTGCTTGGATTTTATTGCTTCTGGTAGCATTGCTATTTTCACAATATTAATTCTATCTATCAGGTAACATGGAAGATCTTTCCATCTTCTCATGTCCTCCTCAATTTCTGTCTTGAGTGTTTTTTATCTTCTCAGCATATAGGTCTTTCACATCCTTGGTTTGTGTTATTCCAATGCATTTTTTGTTTGTAGCTTTCGAAAATGGTTAATCTGTTTTTTTGTTTTTGTTTTTGTTTTTAATGTGACAAGTGATGCAGGACTTGAGTATGTTGTAGGAAATAAGGCAATATGGGTGACAGCACAAAGGTATAAAACACTAACTGATTTGAAATTTTGGCATTCCCAGTTTTTATGGATGTGACATAGATACCTTCTGTCTCTACAAATGAATTTTCCAATTTGTAAAACTGGAATTATTATATTTTAAATTATTTTGTTTATTTACTTATTTGAGAGCGACAGACACAGAGAGAAAGACAGATAGATAGAGGGAGAGAGAGACAATGGGCGTGCCAGGGCCTCCAGCCTCTGCAAACGAACTCCAGACGCGTGGGCCCCCTTGTGCATCTGGCTAACGTGGGACCTGGGGAACTGAGCCTCGAACCGGGGTCCTTAGGCTTCACAGGCAAGCGCTTAACCGCTAAGCCATCTCTCCAGCCCAAATTATTATATTTTAAAAAGCATTCCTCATGGAGAAATCCCTTTAAATAGAATAGTAAATTAAGTAAGTTTTGTCCCATTAATAGGCATATGAAAAGTAGGTAGATTCAAACCCAAAATATCTATTATACCCTGTATTCTCAGTTGCTTATTTCTACTTATTTAATGAAGATCACTGAGATTTTCACTTGATGATAAACATTCTGCTTTAAAGAAATAGACTCATTCAATTATACATACAGAATTGGGTGGTTAACTTTCCAATCTTTTATGAGGCATTGTATTATTTCAATGTCAGATGTTTTTGTTGGGTTGGTAAAAGTAATATGAAAGACATTCCAAGACAAGATGATGTACAGTGGAAAGATAAATGAGCTAACGAGAGAACCTATGTAAAACAGGAGCTCTTAGGGAGAAGGCAAGAACAAGAGCAGAAGTAAGGAAGTAGGAGGGAGTGTTATAGTGCTCAGAATCTCAAACATTGTAACTGTCCCCATTTATAACTGATCCACTGACCTACTGCTTAAATAGTAGAATCACGAGTTGCCTTCATCACTCAAACTGTCTTTCATGTCTCATTTTCTGAAATTCAATATATTATGGTGTCCTTATTAAAATGCTAGTCTTAAATGGCAATATTTGTTAAATGATATTTAGGGAAATAGTAGGTTCAGGAAATATGGTATATTTTCCTACCTGAACTTGGAATGTGGACCTCATAGATTAAAAGAGAAGTGAACTTTTGTCTAAAAAGTTTTCATATTCCCAAAATAACAAATAACAGTTATAATACTAGTACTATAAGTTATACAGTGGAAATGCACTTAGAACTAGCATTAATTATTAGTCTAAATTTAAAAGCATGATTTATGGATATTTGAATATCTGAAATTTTAAAATAAGATAGGCATGTAAAGCCTGAATGAGAACTTCAAAGGAAGTTGCTGTGTGACATCACAAATTCTAGTGTGTTGGGTGAGGAACTGGGGTTGGCGAGCCATCTTTAGGCATGGGGCTAAGAAAGAAGCCCAAGACAAGAAAGTCCAGATGTCTCTACGTGGGGAGTTCTTCTACCTATTGGATTGTTTATCAACCCAGACCTGTATCTACTACAGCTTTTCCATCTTGGGAATGGACAGGGCATAGAGGGATCATTTTTTTTAAGTTTTACTAATCACTCAACCAGGAAATACAATAGCTCTCCAGCCTTGCTAAGGTGGGACAGTTTATTGAATTTTTAATTTTAACAATAAGAAACAATAGTTGCCAACAGAAACTACACAGTTTCACAAAGAACAACTTAATATGTAATTAAAGTCACTTGGCTTACTTTGAATATATTTCTAAATAATTTAAAAATTGAGCATAGGAAGGTGGTATCACTCATAAACATAATTATTGGATAAACACAAACTTTAATTAGGTTACTAGTAGTGAGTAAAACAATTGATGTTTATTTGTAACCATGTTCACCAGTGAAACATTTTCTTTATGTTATTAAACTTTTCTGGATTGCCATTGGTTAATGCAAAGTAGAAAAAGCAGTCATCAAAAACTGAAGATTAAATAAGATTTTATAGGATTTATTTAAACTCATGTTAGTACAAGAACATAAGGCTACATATATATTTACACATATATATGTTTGCATGTTTAAACATGCATAGTCAGTTGTAAAAATATATTTGCCTTTGGCTTGCTTTCAGTCATAAATATATATCAAGAATAAATTTTACTATATGTATATAAGATATATTTATATTGATTTACAAAAGTAAATGTTTTCTAGTCTGGAGGGATGGCTTAGCTATTAAGGTGTTGGCCTGAAAAACCAAAGGACCCAGGTTCGATTCTCCAGGATTCACATCAACCAGATGCACAATGGTGTGCACACATATAGAGTTTGTTTGCAGTGGCGGGAGGCCCAGGTGTGACCATTCTTTCTCAAATAAATAAATCAATTAAATATATTTTAAAATTTATTTATTTATTTATTTTACAGAGAAAGAGGAAGAGAGAGAGAGAGAGAGAGAACCCCTTGTGCATCTGGCTTACATGGGTCCTAGAGAACTGAACCGTGATCATTTGGCTTTGAAGGCAATGCCTTAACTGTTAAGCCATCTCTCCATCCCTAAATAATTATTTTTTCAAGTAAATGCTTTCCTTGAGAAAGTTGTAAAATGTGAATACATACAATGGTAATCGTCAGTGAAATTAAATATTCTTTTAGCTAACCATGGGACATGTATGACTCAGAATAGAAAACCATACACCACTTCAGATGCTTGGCACAGCCTGGAAGACAAAGAAGACCCTAGCTGGCAGTAGTGAAAGGTTTCTGTATGTAGTCTGTAGTGTTTAAAATTATTTCATAAGACTCTACTAATGCTACATTTTAATAAGAGTTGAAAGAAGGCTGAGTCTCTCAATGCCCATCCTCTTTAAAGAATCTGGTATGCATAAAAGGTTACAGCAATTTTTCAATCCAACAAGACAAACCTGTTTTATATTTTTCTTATTTTCAAAAGATAAGTCACTTTCCCTCCCCTTCTCTCTCTCTTTATCTCTTTCTTTCTGTGTGTGTGTGTATGTGTTTGTGTGTGTGTGTGTGTGTGTGTGTGCGTGTGTGTGTGTGTGCGTATGCATGTGTATGCATGTGTGTGCAGTGGACAAAAAAACCTTGATTATTGCAGCCCACATTTAAGGTAATTTATTATTATTTTTTTAAATTTAATTTATTAGTTTTCTTTTCAGTAAATTCAGGCAGTTTGGTACCATTGTTTAGGCTCATCAGTGATCTACCCCCTCCCATTAGACCCTCCTTGTTGATGTAAATGGGTCCTGCATTGTGGAGTTAGCCCACAGTTATTGGTACGATAAATGTCTCTGCATATCATGACCCAACATGTGACTCTCACATTCTTTCCACCCCCCTCTTCCACAAAATTTCCCTGAGCCACGTTGGGTTCAGTTTTGGTCTGCTTCAGTGCTGAGGTGTTGGGGGCCTCTGAGGATCCGGCTCTCTGATTTGGTAGGAGTTGATTTTTCTCTGTCTTGGTCTCCTTCCCTTTTGTGTTGGTATCTGATTCATCAGGCAAACAGCACCCTTGCTTGTTTCGCCAATTTTCCTTAGTCTCAGTCGGGCTCCTTTTGAGGTATGTTGGGGCAGCTCTCTCCTTAGGATCTGTGTCTATCTGAAAAAGAGAAGCAGATTCTCCAATGGAGAGTAAGTTAGCACCTGGAAAATTGAGATAACACTTACTTATTTGATAGTTTCATAGGTGTAGGTCCTCTTATACCCTGTGATTGATGGTAGCTTGATATTGTAGAGTGGGCTTGTGTTTGGGTATGGTTCTGACTTGTTTCCCAGCTACAGCTATGGGTCTAGTACCACTGAGTGGATCAGTTAGCTAAATCAAAAGCAGCTAGTTCCTCACCATAGCTGTGTGCCAGTATTGCACTTGTGTGGGAATCACACCAGGTTATTTGTTGCTGATTAGGTTAGACAATGAGTTGCTTGGATAGATCTTGGTCGTTTCCCCCAGTCGCCTATATAGCACCTTCTGGCACTAGACATGCTGACTGTCTGGGGACTGAATCTCTCCTGGCTTCCAGCCATGCCATTCCATTTTATGTGTCAGCTGCATATGGAGTCTTCAGCAATAGGGTCTTACCACTGGCCTTTGTTGGGTCATCAAGTACTCTGACAGAAGTCTGTCATAGTTTTGGGAAATGTTGTAGGTTTCTCTGATCAAAAGCTCAATGTGGATGGTAGGCCCAAGCTGGAAATGGGGGTTACAGGTCAGTATCCACTCAGAAATTGAGGAAGAACATAACTAATATACAAGAGTTAGAGAGGAGAGACATAGAGGGGAGAGGGGGAGAGGGAGGGAGGGAAGATGTAGATTTAGGTTAGTCTTGATCCTACCCTCTCCAGGGTCTTGTGGATCAGGTGTTTCCTGTAAGGATCTAGTGAAGGATCAGCCATTTGGTCTGTCTTTTAGGAAGTAGAATTTTATGCTACCATTGCCGTTTGGGTCCAGATTACCTTTTTCCACCCTTTGATACTCTCCCCGCCATCCCATCCATCCTATTGTCTAGTACATGAGGTGCTTGCTCGGTATGTAAGGTATCTTGGGTAGATTCAGGTTAGGTGTTGTAGATGAGTGAGACTATGTGTCGACTTTTTTTTCTGTGATTGAGTAAGTTCGCTGAGAATGATATGTTCCAGGTTCAACCATTTTTCCTCAAATTTCTTTATGTTGTTTTTTCTTTTTGCTGTATAGAATTCCATTTGTGGAGGTATACCACATCTTTGTTATCCATTCTTCTAATGATGGACATCTGGGTTGATTCCATCTTTTACCTATAACGAATTCAGCCGCTACAAACATGGTTGAGCAAATCTCTCTGGCCTGTGGCTTAAAGGTTTTAGGGTAGATGCCCAGTTAGGGTAGAACTGGGTCTGTTCATATTTCTATACTCAGCTTTTCAGGAGTCTCCATATTGCTTTCCAAAGTGGTTGTACCATCCTGCATTCCCACCAACAGTGAATGAGTGTCCCTGCTTCTCCACATCCTCACCAGCATTTATTTTCATTTGATTTTTTATGTTGGCTATTCTTATTGGGGTAAGGTGGAATCTCACAGTTGTTTTAATTTGCATTTCTTTGATGAATAGGGATGATGAACATTTTCTTATGTGTGTGTTTGCCTTTTGTATATCTTCCTCTGTGAATTGCCTGTTCAACTCTGTGCACCATTTTGTGAGTGGGGTATTTGTCTTCTTATTGTTTAGACTTTTGAGTTCTTTGTAAATTCTAGAGATTAGGCCTCTATCAGTTGGATAACCTGCAAATATTTTCTCCCATTCGGTGGGTATTTTATTGGCTTTGCTTATTATATGCTTGTCTGTAAAGAAACTCTTCAGCTTCATATGATCCCAATGGTTGAGTTACTGTTTAAGAACTTGAGCCACTGGGGTTTTGTTCAGGAAGTCTTTTTCCATTCATATCTCATGGAAAGTACTTCCTAAATTTTCTTCCAGGAGTATTCGAGTTTCTGGTCTTATGTTGAGTTTTTGATCCATTTGGTTTTCAGTGTAGTGCATGGTGAAATGTGTGGATCAAGTTTTAGTTTCCTGCATGTGGTTATCCAATTTGTGCAGCACCATTTGTTGAAGATGCTATCTTTTTTCCAGTCTATATTGGTTGGGCCTTTGTCGAATATCAAGTAGCTACAGTTGCTTGACCCAAAATCCAGGTCCTCAAGTCTATTCCATTGGTCTATACTCCTGTTTTTATGCCAGTACCATGCTGTTTTTATTGCTATGGCTTTGTAATATAGCTTTATATCAGGTATGGTGATGCCACCAGAGGTATTTCTTTTGCTGAGGATATGTTTGGATATGTGAGGCCTTCTGCCTTTCCATATGAAATTTGAGATCATTTTTTCTATCTCTGTGAAGAACACTGTAGGGATTTTAATTGGAATTGTGTTATATCTATATATTGCCTTTGGTAGGATTGTCATCCTCACAATGTTAATTCTGCCTTTCCAGGAACATGGGAGGTCTTTCATTTTTTCAAGTCCTCCTCAATTTCTTTTTTGAGAATTTTTATATTTTCGTTGTATAGATCTTTTACTTCCTTGTTTAACGTTATTCCAAGGTATTTTATTTATTTTTTTGCTATTGAAAATGGGACTATGTCCTTTATTTCTTTTTCTGTATCTTTGTCATTTGCATACAGAAATGCTACTGATTTTTGTGCATTGATTTTTGTATCCTGGTACTTTGCTATAGGAGTTAATCACCTTCAGGAGTTTAGGGATGGAGTCTCTTGGGTCTCTTACATATACAATCATGTCATCAGCAAATAGAGCTAACTTAACTTCTTCCTTTTCAAATTGTATCCCTTTTATTTCCTTCTCCTGTCTTATTGCCTTGGCTAGGACTTTCAGAACTATATTGAAAAGCAGAGGTGAGAGAGGATATCCCTGACTTGTTCCTGATCTCAATGGGAATTTCTCCAGTCTCTCTCCATTAAGTATTATTTGGGCCTTTGGAGCTTTGTATTTTGCCTTTATTATGTTAAGATGTGAACTGGCCATGCGGATTCTCTCCAATGTTTTGATCATGAAGTGGTGTTGTATCTTGTTAAAGGCCTTTTCTGCATCTATTGAAATGATCATGTAGTTTTTACGTTAAGCTTGTTTATGTGGTGTATTACGTTGACTGATTTCCGTATGTTGAACCACCCTTGTGTTCCTGGGATAAAGCCCACTTGGTCAAGGTGGATAATGCTTTTGATGTGTTGTTGGATTTCTTTTGCGAGTATTTTGTTGAGGATCTTTGCATCTATGTTCATTAGGGAAATAGGCCGATAGTTTTCTTTTCTTGTGCCATCTCTGCCTGGTTTGGGGATTAGGGTGATATTAGCTTCATAGAAGGAGTTGGGTAGCTTTCCCTGTTCTTCAATTGTGTGGCACAGTTTTAGAAAGATTGGTTTGAGTTCTTCCATGAAGGTTTGATAAAATTCGGCTGGGAATCCATCTGATCCTGGACTCTTCTTTTTTGGGAGGTTTTTTATTACTTTTTCAATCTCCATGAGTGTGATGGGTTCATTGGGGTGATTAATCTTCTCTGAGTTTAGCTTTGGTAGATGATATGCATCCAGGAATTTATCCATCTCCTCCACATTTTCCAGTTTTGTGGAGCAGAGGTTTTTGAAATAAGTCCTGATGATTCTGCCGATTTCACTGATGTCTGTTGTGATCTCTCCTTTTCATTTTGAATTTTGTTAATTTGGAGTCTCTCCTTTTTTTGCTTGATCAAATTGGCCATAGGTTTGTCAATCTTGTTTATTTTTTCAAAGAACCAGCTCTTTGTTTTGTCAATTGCCTTAATTGTTTCCTTCATTTCCAATTCATTAATTTCTGCTCTGATTTTAATTATTTCTTTCCTTCTGGAGCTCTTTGGGTTGGATTTTTCTTGTTTTTCCAATGCTGTTAGGTTGATGGTTAGGCTATTGATTTGGGATCTTTCTGTCTTTTCTATGAAGGCATTGAGTGCTATGAATTTGTCCCCTGAGGACTACCTTCTTTGTGTCCCATAAGTTTTGGTATGATGTCTTCTCTTTGTCATTCAATTCCAGGAATTTTGCAATTTCCTTTTTTATTTCATTCACTATCCATTTATTATTTAAGAGTGTGCTATTCAGTTTCCAGTTGCCATTGGGGTTCCTGTTGGTTTTTTTGTTGTTGATTTCTAGGAATATAGCATGATGTGATATCATGCAGGGAATTTTGTCGATTTTACTAAATATGTGGAGGCTGTCTTTGTGACCCTGTATATGGTCTATTTTAGAGAATGTTCCATGGGCTGCTGAGAAGAATGTGTAGTCTGTGAATTTGGGATGGAAAGTTCTGTTGATGTCTGTTAGGTCTAAGTGCTCTATGGTTTTGTTGAGCTCTCTTACTTCCCTGTTGAGGTTCTGTTTTGATGATCTGTCTATTACTGTTAATGGTGTGTTAATGTCCCCAGTTGGTGTTGGTGGGTATTTCTGTTTTATTGTCAAGTAGGTTTTGTTTTATGCACTGTGGTGCCCCTGTGTTTGATGCATACAGATTTATGATTGTAGTATCCTCTTGATGGATTGTTCCCTTGATAAGTAGGAAGTAGCCTTCTTTGTCTTTTTGATTGTTTTTGGTTTGAAGTCAATTTTATCTGATATTAATATAGGTGCACCTGCTTCTTTCTTATTCCCAATTGCTTGGAATATTGTTTTCCACCCTTTCACCCTGAGTAGGTTTCTGTCTTTATTGGTAAGGTGGGTTTCTTGAAGGCAGCAGATTGAGGGGTCTAATTTTTTGATCCACCCTTTTATCTTGTATCTCTTGATGGGAAAATTAAGGCCATTAATATTTAGGGTGATGACTGTGAGATTTGATTTGATCCCTGTCATGTTGTGGTTGTAGAGGTGTGTTGGCATTTCCATGGAATTTAAAAGTTTTTCTGTCTACTCTGGGTTTGGTTGCTGTGATGTGCTTCTTGTAGGCATTTGTGTTTGGTTATTTGTTTCTTCTCTGTGGAGAATTTCCAGGAATTCTTTCTGTAGGTTTGGTTTTGTGTTCATATAATTGTAAAGTTGAGTTTTGTCATGGAAAGTTTTCCTTTCACCATCTATTATAAGGGAGACTTTTGCCTGGTAGAGTAGTTTGAGTTGTAAGCCATAGCTTCTTAGAGTTAGGAGAGTTTCATTCCAGGCCCTTCTAGCTTTCAGAGTTTCCTTTGGGAAGTCTGAAGTAATTCTGATGGGTTTCCTTTGAAAGTGGTGTGCAGTTTTTCCCTAGCTGCTTTTAGGATTTTCTCTTTGGTGTCAATGTTTAACGTCTTAATGATAATATGTCTTGGGGAGTTTCTCCTTTGGTCTAGTCAGTTAGGAGTTTTATTTGCTTCTTGTATCTTGATGAGCCTTTCTTTTAAGAGATGGGGGAAGTTTTCTTCAATTATTGTGTTAAATAAGTTCTCCATGCTTTGGTCTGAAATTCTTCTCCTTCTGGTATTCCAATGATTCTGATATTAGGACATTTAAGTGTTTCCCACAATTCTCTCATGTTCTGTTCACACAAACTTTTGAACTTACTGAAATTTTTGGACTCTCGATCTGTTTCTTCCATCCTGTCTTCCAGATCAGAATTTCTATCTTCTACTTCGCTGACTCTATTCTTGAGGGTCTGTCGCGAGTTTTGGACATGTTCAATTAAGTTTGCATTTTCTACTACTTTCCTATGTATCACTTCCCATCACTCTTTCCAGCTCCCTTTTCACGTCATTTTGTGATTTTCTTGATGATTCTTGGAAATCATCCTTGCATTTCTTTATGTTTGCATTTAGTGTGGCCAGGTGATTTTTAAGGTCCTCTTTTTTTTTCACTCTCCCTCAACTCTCTTAGCTCTCTTTGAATTCCTTCCATTGTCTTATCATATTTCTATAGCTTAGTGATGGTAGCATCCACACGATTCTCTGTCCTTTGTAGCTTTCCTGCCAGATCTAGCAGTAGGTTGGTCAGGGTTACATTGTTCATAGCTTCCACTCTTGATGTTCTGATCCTAAACCCTGTTCTATGTTTTGGTTAGATGTAATCCTTGATGGACTGGGTGATCTGTCTGGATTTTCTTGCATTTTATTTTTCACATTATTTCTTTTGCATTGTGGTCTACCCATGTCAGTGTATGGGCAGATGGTGGGTGGAGCAGCCTGGGATCTAGCTTAATCAGAATTCAAGGCACCCTGTGGCAGTTGCAATCAGCCTGGGTTTTTGCTCTCTCTTGCCAAAGCAGCCTATCTGTAGCCTGACAGGGGCACCAAAGTTGCCTGAATTCTCACCCAGTAATGCACCAAAGCTGCCTGCCTTTGAGCTTGAAAGGGGACTGAGGTAGCAGGCCCTGCAGCTGCCCAAACTCTGGCTGGGAACACTGGGACCTGTCAACTGCCTCAGGGGAGTGGGGGATGGGTGGTGATGTACCGGTAGGGGATGGCACTTGCGTTGGCACTATTGACTCAGTGTGGACTTGTGTGGCCCTTGCTGTGTAATTGGGCCCACTGCTCAAGCAATTGTAGTGCAGGGGCAGCTGATGCAGTTACGGGATCAGGACACAGCAGAGGCTGACTGGCAGGCAAGTGATGGGAGCACAGCAGCAGGGGATCTGGCAGCCACCTAATTAAGGCAGAGGTGGCCCCCACAGACATGTGAACTGAGCACCACGTGTCTGGCAAACTAGCAGGATCAGAGAACAAGGGCAGAGGTTGCAGCTTCATTGCAGCAGGCTGATGGGCATGGCTGGCAGGTGCGTGATCAGAGCACAGCCACGCGGGGCATGTGGGGCATGCAGGGTGCATTGGAGTGCGGGGGGCGCGGGGCAGTTGGGGGGCACGCGGCTCGGGGGTGTGTGCTTCCCTATATCTCCCCACTTTGTGCCCTCCCACTGGCAAAAAGACCCTAATAGCCCTTGAATACTTGCCTTTTTTTCCCCTGGTATCTGGAGTGCAGCTAGGCGGTCGTCATCTTGCAGTTTTATTTATTTTTTTTTAAGATAAAATTTCTCACTGACTTGTATCTCAACAAATAGGCAGTACTGGATATCCACTTAGCCTTAGGGATGCATCTGACTCTACCTCCTCTGTGCCAGGGTTACAAATTCATTCCATCAACCTCACCACTAGCATTTTGTTTTTCACCTCTAGCATTTATTTTTTATTTTTTTTTTTGTTTATTTTAGTTATTTATTTGAGAGTGACAGACAGAGAGAAAGACGTAGATATAGAGAGATAATGGGCATGTCAGGGCCTCCAGCCACTGCAAATGAACTCCAGTGGTGCACCCACTTGTGCATCTGGCTAACATGGGTCCTGGGGAATTGAGCTTCAAACTGGGGTTCTTAGGCTTCACAGGTAACCTTAACCAGTAAGCCATCTCTCCAGCCCCACCCCTAGCATTTTTTACATAAATCTTAGAGATTAAACTGCAGCCTTCATGCTTGCAAGGTAAACATTTGTTCAACTGAGCTATGTCTGCAGCCTAGGAATTATATTCTCTAAAGAGATTATGTTATTATATTCTTATAACCACCCTATATTCCAATAACATTATTTAATAAATAATTAGCTTTGATTTTTCTTAAATATTGTAATAATTTTAACTCAACAACAATCATAGACACATACTTTCTCTTCCAGTAATGCATTTGAAGATAGGCTTCTTCTATGAACAATAGTGGGAATGATGCTTATGGAAATGAGAGACAATGTGAAAAGCAATATCTTATAATATAAATCTGAGGTCTTGAATGTCCCTCGCTTTAGTGATGCAGACATATTTCTAAGCAGTGCAAAAGAATGATTTTTTTCAGTTCTTATAAAATATGAATGTTGGCTCATTAGCTTTGCCACAACATGGTTACATAACAAATCTAACTCTTTTACCATAACAGTGTAAATTGTGTATATGGATGCTCAATATTATTTTTTATATTTTTGAGGTAGGGTTTCACTCTAGTCTAGGTTGACCTGTAATTCACTCTGTATTCTCAGGGCAGACTTGAACTCACAGCCATCCTCCTACCTCTGTCTCCCATGTGCTGGGATTAATGGCATGCACCACCACACTCAAATGGATGTTCAATATTAAAAGCTTCTTAGGCATGTGAATGTTTTAGTAAGTTGCAAATAAAGGATAAAGCAAAATGTCACTAACATATTAATGGGTTAGGGAACTAAATGGAAGATATATACTTGATATTTTTGTTTCCTACATTATCTTCTTGAATTTGTTAAACTAATGTCTAAAACTACAAAATGGATACTATTATGCCATAGATGACCTTCTAAACAAAGGAGATAGAGCTATGAATAAAAAAATAACATTCATATATCTCATGAAACATATTCTAAGGGAATATGGACATACTACATCAGAAGGGGAAATGTAAGTAAATAAAATGAGAGGGCAGTAGAGCAACAAGGTAGGGTACTATTTTACAAATGATCAGGAAAAGCCTTGGTGAAGAGGAACTACTCAGGCTGAGACCTATAACGTAAGATAGGTACTTGGAAACTCTTAGGGAAGAACAGTTCATACAAAAGAATAGAAAGTATAAATACTCTTAAGGATAAACAACTGTAAGTATGTGAGGGAATGGAAGAAGATCAATGACTAGAATAAGTATGAAAGTAGAGATACTGCCACATAGGCAGGTGGGGAGGGCAAGGGGGTTATTCATAAAGTATGGGATAAGAGTTTGAAGTTTATACTGATTATTTTAAAATAGAACACTGCTATGTTCTGAAGTATATGTGAAGATTTCATTATGGAAACTCACATGGAAAATTATTGCGATACCCTTAAAATAGTATTATAACAGAAAATGTTTTATGCATGAAAATAGGCTTCAACTTTGCCCAACATAGAGTCAAATGGAAGGCTTCCCACACATCAGAAAAATGAGACAAAACATACAGAAGAATGGCTTTAGGAAACCTTGGGTAAGAAATAATAAAAGGTGTTAATCCCCAAGACATGACAGGAAAAGCACTATGATGATTTGCCTTGGACTCACAGGGCTGAGAGTTCTCAAGACGCATATGAGAGACAGATCTGGGTCCTGAGGGCAGCCAATGATGCCTACAGTTAGCAAGCAGCATCACCAAGAGGGAAAATGAGAATTCCAGCCAAGATGGTAACCGCCTAACTGTGCCGCACATCCCCGGAAAGAAAGGCAAGGCATTAAGGGTTCACTGGGTCTTTTAGAGGAGAGAAATTTCAACTAAATTGCCAGTGGGAGGGCACAGAGGGAACAAAAAGGAAATCACTGATTCCCTTGCTTGAGGGTAGCCCACCAGTTCCCCAATCCCCCCAAACAGCTATCCATAGTCCCAGGTTCAGGATACTTCTGCACTTAAGGTAGGAAAGGGAACCCAGGCAAACATAGTTCCACTTGCCTCACTGCAAAGGGGTGATGGCCCTGCTACCCCAACCCAAGTGGGACCTTGGGAAGGTTCCGCCTGCTGGCCCACTGGTGCTCAGGCTGCCTGGTCCATTTGCCCACCACATGTGCACCATTGATCCCCACGTGTGCAAGTTTAGCCTGCTCTCTCTGCCTATATGCCCACTTACTGCTCCTGCTGCTGCCCATTCACACACAAGCCCAAGCCCATTCCACCTGCCCAGGCAAGCTCAGACTCACTTTGCCTGTCTGTCTACTGCCAGCTCAGGTGCAAGCCCCTCCCTGTCTGTTGCACTTGCTGGTTGCCAGTTTCCTGTTGTGGAAAAGCTCAGACTGCTCTGGGCTTCAGTGTTCTGCCACTCACTTCTGCTTTGGTGCTTGGTGCTTCAGAATCCCTCCGAACACGAGTGCAGGCAGCTATGGCACATCAGTGCATGAGAGATCAGGAAACATTGTCACCTGTGCCATGTAGGAGCTCAAGCAGCTTCAGCATGGTGCCAAGTGAGAGTTTAGACTGCTTGGCATCTGCCTCAGGCTGTTTCAGCTTTCTACTGTGCATGAGCTCAGGCTGATCCCCCACCCACGTGTTACCTTAAGACCACTCAGACCATCTGCTTGCCTGCCTGTTAGCCCAAGCCCGCAGCCCCAGGAGGCACCACTTACTTCACCCAACAAGACCACAGTCCTACTCTCCCTGCTCATACATTGTGATGGGCAGACCACAGCGCAAAATAAATAACATGAAAAATCAAGTGCAAGAAAATCCAGTTAGATCACCCAGTCCTTCAATGAACATCTCTAATCAAAACATAAAAGAGACATTAGGATCAGAATATCAAGATGAAGCCATGAGCAGTTCAGTCCTGACCAAGCTACTGGTAGATCTTGCAGAAAAGCAACAAAAGACCAATAAATGTGTGCATGCTGCCATCACTAGATTAGACCTAATAGATAAGAAAATGGAAGGAATTCAAAGACAGTTAAGAGATATGAAGGAGAGTGAAAAAAAGAGAGGACCTCAAAGATCAGCTGGTGGTGCTAAATGAAGACATAAAGAAATGCAAGGGTGAATTCCAAGAAGCATCAAGGAGATCAGAAAATGATGTGAAAAGGGAGCTTGACAGAGGGATGGAAACTATACATAGAAAATAGAAAATGCAAACCTAATTGAACAAGCCCAAAGCTCTCTAGAAGCTCTCAAGAATAGACTCAGCCATGTGGAGGATAGAAACTCTGATCTGGAAGACAAGATGGAAGACACAGTTCAAGAGTTCAAAAGTTTCAATAAGTTCAAAAATTTCTGTGAACAGATCATGAGAGAATTGTGGTATACACTTCAACGTCCAAATATCAGGATCATTGGAATACTGGAAGGAGAAGAAATTCAGACCAATGACATGTAGAACTTATTCAACAAAATAATAGAAGAAAACATTCCCACTCCCTCAAAAAAAAAAAAAAAAAAAAAAAAGGCCCATCAAGAACAAGCAGCTAATAGAACTCCAAACAGACTGTACCACAGGAGAAACTCTCCAAGACATATTGTCATAAAGACTCTAAGCCAAAGAGAAAATCCTAAAAGCAGCTAGGGAAAAATAGGACATCACTTTTAAAGTTAACCTGATCAGAATTACTTCAGAATTCTCAATGGAAACTCTGAAAGCCAGAAAGGCCTGGAATGAAACAAGGCAAAGTCTAAGAACCTATGACTTCCTCCTGAAACTACTCTACCCAGCAAAAGTATCCCTCATAATAGATGGTGAAAAAAAAAAAAAATCTTCCCATAACAAAACACAGCTTTTCAATCACATGAGCACAAAATCAAACCTACAGAGAGTATTTCAGGAAATTCTCCACACAGAATAATCAAATAACCAAACTCAAATTACTACAAGAAGCAGATCACAATAACCAAATTCAGAGTAGGTACAACAAACTTCAAAGTCCATGAAAACACCAATCCACATATACCAACACAATATAGCAGGGATCAAATCAAACCTCACAGTCATAACCCTAAATATTAATGTCCTTAATTCACCCACCAAGAGATACAACCTAACAGGATGGAACAGAAAATTTGACCCCTCAATCTGTTCTCTTCAAGAAACCCATTTCACAACTAAATACAGATACCTCCTCAGGGTGAAAGGGTGGAAAATGATATTCCAGGCAAATGGGAATAAGAAACAAGCAGGTGTAGCTATATTAATATCAGATAAAGTAGACTTCAAACCAAAAATAATAAAAAAGACAAAGGAGGCCACTTCCTACTTACAAAGGGAATGATCAAGAGGATATTACAATCATAAATCTGTATGCACCAATCACAGGGGCACCACAGTTCATAAAGCAAAACCTACTTGACAATAAAACAGAAATAACCACCAACATCATCATACTTAGGGACTTTAATACACCATTATCACTAATAGACAGATCATCCAAACAGAAACTCAACAGTGAAGTAAGAGAGCTCAACAAAACCATAGATAACTTAGACCTAATGGACATCTACAGAACTTTCCATCCCAAATCCACTACACATTCTTCTCAGCAGCCCATGGAATAGTCTCTAAGAAAGATCATATACTGGGTCACAAAGCCTGCCTCTATATATTTAGGAAGATTGACATAATTCTGTTCATGATATAAGAACACAATCCTATATTGCTAGAAATTAACAAGAAAAGACCCACCAAGAATCCCATATGTGCCTGGAAACTGAATAGCACACTTTTAAACAAGAAATGGATAGTGGAGGAAATAAAAAATGAAATTGAGAAAATTCTAGAAATGAAA
Organism: Jaculus jaculus; assembly: GCF_020740685.1. Taxonomy (NCBI): domain Eukaryota; kingdom Metazoa; phylum Chordata; class Mammalia; order Rodentia; family Dipodidae; genus Jaculus; species Jaculus jaculus. The sequence goes on along the minus strand of NC_059113.1, from coordinate 73,223,785 downwards.
AACACTGAGAACACATTGTATCAAATCTTATAGGACATAATGAAGGCAGTCCTCATGGGAAAATTCACTGCAGTAAATGCCTTCATAACAAAGACAGGGAGATCCCAAATAAATAATCTAACCATCAACCCAAAGACACTGCAAAAGCAAGAAGAATCCAACCCAAAAATCTCCAGAAGGAAAGAAAGAGCAGAGCAGAAATTAATGTTTTGGAAACTAAGAAAACCATTAAGAAAATTGACACAACAACAAGCTGGTTCTTTGAAAAAATAAATAAGATTTAAAAACCCTTGGCCACATTGATCAAGCAAAAAAAAAAAAAAAAAAAAAAGAAAAGAGACACTTCAAATTAACAAAATTTGAAATGAAAATGGAGAGATCACAGCAGACATAAAGGAAATTGGAAGAATCACCAGGACATATTAAAAAACCTCTATTCCACAAAATTGGATAATGTGGAGGAGATGGATAAATTCCTGGACACATACTATATATCAAAGTTAAACTCAGAGCAGATCAATCTCCTAAACAAACCTATCACACTAGTTGAGATTGAAAAAGGAATAAAAAAACCTCCCCCAAAAGAAGAGTCCAGGACCAGATGGCTTATCAGCTGAATTCTATCAAATATTCATGGAAGAACTCAAACCAATCTTTCTCAAATATTGCCATACATTTGGAGAATAGGGAAGCTACCCAACTCCTTCTATGAAGCTAGTATCAGCATAACTCCAAAGACAGGCAGAGATGTCACAAGAAAAGAAAACTACCAGACTATTTCCCTGATGAACTTAAATGCAAAGATCCTGAGCAAAACACTAGCAAACCAAATCCAACAACACATCAAAAGTATTATCCACCTTAATCAAGTGTGATTCCTCCCAGGAACACAGGGGTGGCTCAACATATGGAAATAGGTCAATGTAATATACCACATAAAAAAGGTTAAAAGGTTAAACATAAAAACCACATAATCATTTCTATAGATGAGGAAAGGCCTTTAAAATGATACAACACCACTTCATGATCAAAACATTGGAGAGAAATGGCTTGGATGGTACGTATCTTAACATAATAAGGGCAATATGCAAAGCTCCTAAGGCCCAAATAATACTTAATGGAGAGAGACTGAAGGAATTCCCACTGAGATCAGGAACAAGATAGGGTTGTCCACTCTCACCTCTGCTCTTCAATATAGTACTGGAAGTCCTAGCTTAAGCAATAAAACAGGAGAAAGTAATAAAAGGGACACAATTTGGAAAGGAAAAAGGTAAGTTAGCTCTATTTGCTGATGACATGACTGTATATGTTAGAGACCAAAACTCCTGAAGGCGATTAACTCCTATAGCAAAGTATCAAGATACAAAATCAATGCACAAAATCAGTAGCCTTTCTATATGGAAATGACAAAGATACAGAGAAAGAAATAAAGGACATGGAACCATTTTCAATAGCAACAAAACAACAAAATACCTTGGAATCACATTAACCAAAGAAGTGAAAGATCTGTTGAAGGAAAACACAAAAACACTCAAAAAAGAAATTGAGGAGGACTTGATAAAATGGAAAGACCTCCCATGGTCCTGGATAGGCAGAATTAACCTTGTGAAGATGACAATCCTACTAAAAGCAATATACAAATTTAATGCAATTCCAATTAAAATCCCAACATTGTTCTTTATAGAGATAGAAAAAATGATCTCAAAATTCATATGGAAAAGCAGAAGGTCTCAGATATCCAATCATATCCTCAGCAAAAGAAATATCTCTGGAGGCATCACCATACCTGACCTAAGCTGTATTACAAAGCCATAGTAATAAAAAAGCATGGTACTTGCATAAAAATAGGAGGATAGACCAATGGAATAGAACTGTGCACCTAGACTTTAGGTCAAACAATGACAGCTACTTGGTATTTGACAAAGGCACTAACAATATAGGCTGGAAAAAAAGACAGCATCTTCAACAAATGGTGCTGGACAAACTGGATAACCATAAACAGGAAATTGAATCTTGATCCACACATCTTGCCATGTACTACACTCAAGTCCAAATGTATCAAAGACCTCAATATAAGATCAGAAACTCAGCTACTACTGGAAGAAAATACAGGAAGAAGTTTCTATGATATAGGAATGGAAAATGACTTCCTGAACAAACCCCAGTAGCTCATGATCTTAAATAGACACTCAACCAATGGGATCACATGAAGTTGAAGTTTCTTTATAGACAAGCTTACAATAAGCAAAGGCAATAATAGATTAACCATAGAATGGTAGAAAATATTTGCTGATTATCCAACTGACAGAGGCCTAATCTCTAGAATGTACAATGAAATCAAAAACCTAAACAATGAAAAGTAAAACAGCCCAACCAAAAAATGGGACAAAGAGCTGGAAAGGCAGTTTACATAGGAAGAAATACAAATGGCAAACACACACTTAAGAAAATGTTTATCATTACTAATAATCAGGGAAATGCAAATTAAAATAATTATGAGATTTTTACCTTACCTCAGTAAGGACAGCAAACATCAAAAAATCAAATGAAAATAAATGCTGGCGAGGATGTGGAGAAGTAGGAACACTCATCCACTGTTGGTGGGATGTAAGATGGTACAACCACTTTGGAAAGCAATACGGAGTCTCTTGAAAATGTTCACTATAGAGTTACCAAGAGACCCAGTTATTCCCTTACTGGGCACGTACCCTAAAACCTTTAAACCTCAATCAAGAGAGATTTGCTCAACCATGTTTATAGCTGCTCAATTCATAATTGCTAAGAGTTGGAATCAACCCACATGCCCATCACTAGAAGAATGGATAACTATGATGTGGCATATCTACACAATGGGATTCTACACAGCAGTAAGAAAAAAATGACACAATGAAATTTGAGGAAAAATGGTTGTATCTGGAACTTACCCAGTCACAGAAAGATAATTGCTATGTAGTCTCACCCATCAACAGCACCTAACCTGAATCTACCCAGAAAGCATGTGGTGGACTAGACAATAGGGTGGATGGGGAGGGAGAAGAGGGTAAGGGAGGTGTGAGAGACAAAAATCTATACCCAAACAACAATGGTCCCGTAAAATTCTGCATCCTGAAAGACAGACCAAATGGCTGAACCTTCACCAGGCCCTTAGAGGGAACACCTCAGCCATAAGACACTGGAGAGTGTATGATGATGACTGATCTTAATCTTATACAGCTTTTCTCTCTCTCTCTTGCTCTCTCCCTCTCTCTCTCTCTCTCTCTCTCTCTCTTCTCTATAACTTTTTTATATTACTTATATTTTTCTTCCTTTTCTTCGTGGGTACTGACCTATAACTCCCAGTACAGCCTGTGGCTGTCATCCACAATGAGCTTTTGATCAGAGATACCTACAAGGTTTCCTAAAAGAAAGACAGATTTCTGTCAGAGTACTTGATGACCCACCAAAGGTAAATGGTAAGACCCTACTCCTGAAGACACCATATGTGTTTGACACGTAAAATGGAATGGCATGGCTGGAAGCTGGAAGAGAGTCAGTCCTCAGACAGCCAGCACTCCTAGTGCCAGAAGGTGCTACATGGGCAACTGGGGGAAAATGACTCATATCTGTACAAGCAACTCATGGTCTAACCTACTTAGCTGCAAATAACCTGTTGTGATGCTCATACAAGTGCAATAGTGGCACACAGCCATGTTGGGAAACCAACTGCTCTTGATTTGACTAACTGTTCCCCTCAGTGGAATGGGCCCCATAGCTGGAGCTAGGAAACAAGTCAGATCCATATGCAAACATGAGCCTGCTCTCCATTATCCAGCTACTACCAATCGTGGGCTACAAGAGGGCCTACACCTATTAAATTCTCTATGAAAAATCAGGGTTAGGGCTGGAGAGATGGCTTAGCAGTTAAGCGCTTGCCTGTGAAGCCTAAGGACCCCGGTTCGAGGCTCGGTTCCCCAGGTCCCACGTTAGCCAGATGCACAAGGGGGCGCACGCTTCTGGAGTTCATTTGCAGAGGCTGGAAACCCTGGCACGCCCATTCTATCTCTCTCCCTCTACCTGTCTTTCTGTCTGCGTCTGTGGCTCTCAAATAAATAAATAAAAAATTAAAAAATATATTAAAAAATAAATCAGGGTTATCCCATTTGTGTGGTGCTAACTTTACTCTCCGTTGGAGAATATGCTTCTCTTTTTCAGAGAGGCAGATCCTAAGGAGAGAGGCACCCTATCATACCTCAAAAGGGCCCCAGCTGAAACTAAGAATAATTTGCAAAACAAACAAGTGCGCTGTTTCTTGGTGAACCGGGTACCAGCACAAGGGAGAAGGAGATCAACACAGAGAACAATCAACTCCTACCAAATCAGATGTCCAGAGACACAGAGGCCCCTGACACCTCATCACTGATGCAGACCCAAAATGAACCCAACATGACTCGGGGAAATTTTGCGGAAGAGGGATCAGAAAGAATGTCAGAGCCATATCTTATATCATGATGCACAGAGACATTTCTCCTACCCATAACTGTGGGCTATCTCCCCAATGCATGACTTATATATCTCAACAAGGAGGGGCTAGAGTGAGGGGGTTGGACATGGATAAGCCTAAAAATGGTACTAACTTGACTGTATTCACTAAGTACAAAAAGAATTATTAAAAATAAATAAATAAACAAATAAGATTGGAAAAAATGAGGAAAAATGATGCAGCACTAAAACTGTATTCTGGATGATTCAGCAGAATACTGGTGCACCCATGTGTGAGAAGAGAGAAGAACCACCTTGAAGGCTTGTGACCACAGTAGTCTGGGCTCAGAGAGCTAAGAACATAGCACCATGCATAATAGACAGAGGAGAAATCTTCACCACCCACAGGGCACTGAGCAGAGCACGCAGAGGGTATGCTCAGGCATTACTTCCCAAAAGTTACAGTGACAAAGGACCTGGAATGAATGCCTCACATAATAGTTCATTCTCACACATCTGGAAGCTACAAGTCACAAGCCTGTACAACCTCATGTTGCTACCTTTCAAGGGTTGGGAAGGAAACTGTGTTCCATATTTTCCTATAATTTTTGGTGGCCCCACATCATTTTTCTCTCCTGGTGGTAGCTGTTGCCTTTGTCTTTACCTTGTCACCTTATTTCTGTGTATGTCCATGTCCAAATTTCCCCTGTTAATTAAAAACAGCAGTCATACTATAGGGAGCACTCTAATCCCTTCATTGTAAATTGGTTCAATTTTCTAAAAAAAATTTCTATGTAAGCTCAAATTCTTAGGTACTTAAATATTAGGACTTTGTTTTGTCCATAGAGCACATTGGAACCCATAACACTTCAGTATAGGAAAATTATTAACTTTAGAATAAATATTTCCCTAATTATAATATGTTTTTTTAAAAAAAGTACTAAGATGAATCAAACTGCTTCCAAGTAACTAACAAAGGCTATTTATTATGAAATTGTGAACTTCTCTGCAACAAACAAAATGCAATGTGTGATGTGGGGCATCTAGTGAAAGTTATAAGTCTGAAAAATAGGAAAATATGAGCTTCCCTAGGAAAAATATATTATCCACTTAAGACCAGAGTAAAAGTGAAAGACATTAGACTTATATAACAATATAAACCTGAAACAATAATTATGTTCACATATACAAATATGTGCATGTGTGTGCATCCATACCTACATAAACTTACAAATGAGACAAATGTGTATCAATTAATTTCTTGTTATTGTGCCATTTGTGGTGTTTTTTATTTTATTTTATTTATTTGCAAGCAGACACAGAGAGAGAGGAGAGAAGAGATGGAGAGAATGGGTCTGCACCAGGGCGTCCAGTCACTGCAAACAAACTTCAGATACATGTGTCACTTTGTGCTTTACATGGGTACTGGGGGATGAGTAATTAGGCTTTTAGGCAAACACCTTAACTGCTAAACTACCTCTCCAGTAAATTTGCAGTACTTTGCGTGTGGACAGGGTGAGCCAAAGTGAAGTGTCTGCAGTATGGTTTCTCAGTGAATTGATATCTGTGCCTGTGTCATCAGTTGCGTGGAGCTTCTTTTGAAGAAATGTACACACCACTACTAAATATTTTCTATAATCACTATTTGCATAAAAGGATACTTAATAAAAGTACAAAGGAAGGAAGTATTGTAATTTGCTATATCTTAAATTCTAGATGGGAAGTAAAACCTATGATTATTTATTTTGAGTCATGGTATACCATACTTCAACAATTCTAGAGTACTTTTGAATAAAATTGTCCATCTCATATTTAAACTATTTATATTTCTTTTGCATCTTACAAAATGCTATCTACTTTAGAATACACTGGGCTCCCCTTATTCATAAGTTCTGTTAGGTCTGTGAGTTTCCATCTTGCAATAGAAAACCCCTAGAATTAAAAAAGCTAGTATTTTTCTCTCCAAACTTTTCTTTCTAACCCTACTATTTTTCTTCTAATGAGATCAGTAAAAGCCACCTTCAGTTCCTTCTTCATAAATGAATCCCTAATAGTCACCCCCTATTTCCTTCTCTACTAGGATTGGCTATCTTGGAAAATTCCCATTCCCATCAGCCTACTTCCTCTTAAGGGTCCTTTAGTGGCTTGAATGTAAAATGTCCCCATAGCCTTATGTGTTTGTAATCAATACTCATACTTGGTCCCCAGATGGTGAAGATTTTTGAAAGATGGGGCCTTGCTGGGCTATGTACATTGTTAGGGGTGGCCTTTGACCGTAGCCCAGGTACACTTGCTACACTTACTTTATACTTCCTAGATGCTGTGGAAATGGGATCCTGTCTGCCCTGTCAAGCTTTCACCACCATGATGAAAGTTTTTGAAACTCTAAGCTAGAAAATGTAACAATAGTAGCTCCTGGAGTGATTTTACCCATTATGGCTGGCATGTGTGTGGGAGGTCCCTATGCAACATCTTCCAGTGTAAGTAAACCCAAAGCTGTTTGTGGGTTTTGAAGAGCTCACATTGCCTATGTGCCCAACCCAAGTCTCTCCATCTTTTGTTTTAGGATTCCAGATATTCATATCTTAGACCCTGACCTTTGCATAACACACCTGCCTTGGATGAGGATTTAAAAATTGCTAAACTATCATGATGATTATTTGTTGAGCAACCTCACAGCTACTTTTGCCCATCTATTGTAGGTGGAAATGTCTCTGATGTGGACATTTCCAAACATGGTCATTAGCTTCCTGTTCAAGACCTTCCGCTGCTCATTACAGGTTACCAATACAATTCACTAGCAATCAGTCAGAACATGTGCTGGATAAGTCTTGGTTTTCCCCAACTTCTAACTTCTGCCAAGTACTTGAACCACTACAGTGGTTCTAATTCTCTAATTCTCCTTCAGACATACTTGTGGGTCAAACCAGTAAAATCTATAGCCATTGAACTTCAAAATTATGCTAAAATCCATCTGTGAACTACTTGTGAGCCATCAATGACCAACCAGGTGGGAAACATTCCAATCTCTTTTGGCTCCTGGTGTTTTGGAGCAATTTTACAGACACTGTTTGGTCCAGATCTTTATGAAGCAGATGCCAAGACAGGGTTAAAATTGTACAAGTCTCTCTCTATCTCTCTGTCTCTCTCTCCCTCTTTCTCTCTCATAAATAAATAAATGAAGTATTTTAAAAATGTACAAGAACTTTACTATGGGAAATACCTGCGAAAGGAAGTGAGGAGAGAGCTAGAAGAAGATAAGAAAAATTGTAAAGTAGTAACATGGACCTGAAATTTGTAAGTGGAAGGGAAAAGTTGTAGAATGGATAGGTCTAAGACACTTCTGAAAGGATAATAACAGAGATTTCTCCAGCCTCACTTCCAAAAAGTACTGCTTTCCAGGAGCATCCTGCCTTATTATCTTCCTACAGGGAATCCCTGATTCAGTGACTTTGGGTAGTATATTCCTCGCTTACAAACATTATGATGGATTTGAGAGCACATCTATTAGGGACACCAGTAGATTTTTCTCAGATCTGAATGATAGGCATCAGCATCTAAATTTGCACATTTTCAGAAAATGCAGGTGTACAGTTTGATTGATGGCTGTTCAAATCTTGTGTCTGGGGTACAGTAGCAAGTGGTCACTTTCATCAATTTTCAACTTTGTCATTAATAATTAAAAAAAAATATTATAGCATGTAATAGGTAAAAACCAATGAGAAGCAGCAGTACAAAAATTATTCAAGTTTTAGAATTGGGTGGGAATTAATTGAATTACCAAACCATAGTTATTAACTGCCTTTTCAGTAAGAGATTTCATTCTGTAGTAACCCTAATTATAACTTTCTTTTGTGATGTGTTCATATACATATTAAATTAAGCAACATAAAGATAAGTCTTCTAATTACCTGCCATTGCTTCATTAAACTCATTCAAATTCCACTCTCTATGTGTTTTGTAGCAGGGATATTATTGGAGCTTATTTGGAATCACAGACATGTGCATGTGCACACACACACACACACACACACACACACACACATATCCTCAAATTGGCCCAATTTAGGACCACAAAAAATGATTTTAAAAGGTATAAAACCATAAAAACCCTTAGACTTGCCAGGTAATCATGCACAATGCCAATCATCTATCATCCTACCACTCTTGGAGTGGAAGCACAAATTTCTCCTTTCTGTGCAACATTTCCCATGCAGCCTCATATGGCTCTGACACCTAGATTTTCACTTAGAACTTAAGTTTATATATTGAAATTGACATATCTGCAGCCCCCACTGGCACAATAAAGTCTACCCCTGTCTCTTACTGTATAAGGACACAGGGGTTTTCAGTACTCTTCTTCCTTGATGTTACCACTGCACTTCCCTCTCCCTCACTGCCCTATCATTACCTTCCATTGCTTATGCTGTTAACAGACAGTCAGACACTGTAGTTTTTCACACTGGCCACTTCATGGCATCCTAAATATTCTCTACTTCCAACATTCCCCTAAACTCAGTTCATTCTCAAGAGGATAATGAGAATGAATCCTATAAAAGTTATCATATAAAATTTCTAGGCTCCAAATTGTCCAGTGTTTACAAAATCATAAGGAGTAACTGAAAAGTCTTATTATGATCCACAAGTCCTCACATGAGCTGACTGACAATTTCATCTCTCCACTCTTCTTCATGTTTTTGGCACTCTATTCCTAGTTCCTTTTTGAGTAACTTATTTGAATATTGACCCCACTCTAAGAAATTGACACCAATTGCACCTTCTGTATGGAATAACATTTTCCCTTACATACACCTGGATGATGCACTCATTCTCTTAAAATAGTTCCATCAAATGTCATCGTTCCATTAAGATATAGCATTTAGATTTACAATACATTTGCTTTCATTAGGACAGTACATTTTTTCTTATAAACTTACCTTTTAACACACAAAATACTTGGCCAAGTTACTTGAATTTTGTGAGAATATGTGGTGTGTGTGTGTGTTCACGTGTATGAGCTCAGGCAGGTACATGCCACAGCACACATACACAGATCAGAGTACTCACCTTTCACCTTGTGTGAGATAGGGTATTTTGTTCACTGCTGCATTTTCCAGGCTAGCTAGCCTGGAGGTTTTCAGCAGTTCTCTTATTTCCAGCTCTCACTTCGCTTTAGGTAGGCATGCTGGGATTACAGGTGCTTACTACAGCTTTTTATGTGGGTTATGGGAATACGAACTTAGATATTCACACTTGTATGGTAAACACTTTTTCTACAGAACTGTCTTCCCAGCCCTACAATTATTCATTTTTCTTGCATTTTCTAAAGAGGCTGGAAGCTCAATGAATGACATTTGATGTGAAGTGTGAGAAGGAAAATTTCATGTAGAAGGTCTAAGGTCAAATTCCTAAGTACAGGCAGGCTAGATGTTTCTGAGGGGCAAGGGTAAAGAAGTTTAGTATAGAAAAGTTTGCCAAGGACTGAGGTTCTTTTTTTTTTCTTTTCTCTTTCTTTCTTTCTTTCTTTCTTTCTTTCTTTCTTTCTTTCTTTCTTTCTTTCTTTCTTTCTTTCCTTCTTTCCTTCTTTCTCTCTTTCCTTCTTTCCTTCTTTCTTTCTTTCTTTCTTTCTTTCTTTCTTTCTTTCTTTCTTTCTTTCTTTCTTTCCTTCTTTCTTTCTTTCTTTCTTTCTTCTAATGCTTTCTAGAGTTTCACTGCTGTACTAAGACCAGCCTCAGACCTTGGTGCATCTGGCTGTTCCAGGACTAACCAAAATGTCCCCATGATTTCACCTTCATGATGTACACTCATTTTCTCCTAGTTACTCAGTCAGACTGTAACTTGGGTACTGCTATGCATGTCCTACCTAGTCAGGGTTAATTTAGGAGAGGGAATTATCTTAGAGGGATCTGATTTAATCAAATGAGTTCTTGAAATAAGCCAGAAATATCCCTAGCAGCACAGATTCTTATTGGGAAATTTTTATGCAAAAGGACTGGGACAACATTTAAAAGTGGCTTTTAGACATGCAGAGTACCCCCAAGCACCAGCCAGCCAGCGTAAGGACAGAAATTCAGTAACTATAGGTCTAAATTGTGCCCATGATCTGAATGGAATTTACACTGGGCCTATGCTTCAGAAAAGAGTTTGGCTACAGCCGACACCTTGATTTGTAGGTTGTGAGGTCCTGAGCAGGAGCCTGGTTATGACATGCCCAGACTCTGATTCACAAAAACCACAAGATAATACTTCTGGTGACTTCAGTAGCTAGGGTTTTGATAATTTCTTGTACAGCAGTGGAAAAATCTTGAAAATTTACTAAGTTAGGAGGAATACATAAGATAGGAAATCTGTAAAAAGGCAAGGGCTATTCCACACAGTTTCTTTCTAGGCCAGAGGAAGGAGTTTGGATTTTGTTCCCAGTGCCATTGAGGAGATAAATCTTTAAACAACACTGTTCAAGGTGAGAGTTATTGAATCCTTAGCAATCATTTGGATGTAGCAGCCATCCTTCCCATTCCTGCAGTCTTCAAAGGGTTCACCTAGCTCACCTAGAAAATGTACTGTTCTTGTCTCAACAAAGCCTCCAGACTTTTCCTGCAGAAGACAATGTGCTATCTTGCTGATTTAGATATCATTTGGACCACATTACAACACACTGATGTTGATGGATATACAAACAGTGTGGGACAACCAGATTCTTGTGTACTGGAACAAGGAATTGGACAAAGACAAATGAATGTAGCAGAAGCAGGGTAATTTAGTAAGGAATAGTACACTTTCAAGTAAGGGAGGTGAGCTTCAGAAGGGAGGAATGTTAGAAGCTCAACAGGGTATTACACAAAAGATTTGGGTTTGAGTCATATGGGGTGGCTTTCTGGAGTCATTTATATAGCACTCATTGTACAGTCACTCATGCTGTGTTTTGTGTACCTTGTTATAGTGAGTTATAGGTCACTCTGACACATTCTCCAGTCACACTGTCTCCAGAAAGTTGTACTCAGCCTCAGTGGGGGTTTTGTTCTTTCAGCTTGTTGAAAGATTGCTCTTGTATGTAATTTTGCTTTCTTTGTGCAACATCTTCTAGTCTTCACTCTCCTCCAAGTTATCATGTTGTAATGCCATAAAAGGTTGTTATCACATTTCTATAAATGGAAAATTGTAAACATATTCTTCTGTCTGTATTATGATCTTGAAAGCATTTTCAATATCACTGATGTGACTTTAAATGACTCCTTTCATCCAACCCATGGTTGATGGCCATGTTCAGAGACTGCATACTCTAGAAAGTAAGTTATACCTGGCAAGGAGTTTGAAATTAGAGCTACCACTGGTTATGTTTGAAGTTGTCTGTTTTTATCTTGGGAGATTTGTCTAATGGATGTAAGAAACACAGTATACTCTTGTATCTCTTAAGTCCTTGACAGAGACACTGATTTGTATCATACCCTTCAGCCCAGCAGTGCTATTTCTGCTTTATTGTAATGGCAGGGATGGAGATGGGTTCTACAATGACAATTAATCTCAGCTTTTTAAAACATTTTTTTTAAGAGAATACATTGAATTTAGCCCATTTGATATTTTTTTTGTTTAAACTTTACTATCTTTTCCATGTCTTTCAAGTACTTCATGCATTATGGATTTGTCTTCTCTTTCACTTGGTCCAGGGTTGATCTTTGCTTACCTCTCACATTCAAAAGTCCAAAATTTCTTCTGAAATTATAGACAGCTCTTAACTGTGAGTCCTGTAATATCAAAACACAAGTGACCTACTTTCAACACATAATGGCACAGATTAAGCATTCCTGTTCCCAAAATGAGGAATGAGCACATGAGAAGGAAAGATGGGACAAATGCAAAACAGAAAATCAGCAGGGGAAACTTCAAATCCTAAAGCTTTATGTCTTGCATCTGGGTCTTATGATGAAATCCTCTGAGCCAGGAAAGGCTTCTGGGACTCCACTAGTCTGGCTGTGCTGCTTGTAGCCTAGGCATATTCACATAAGTCAGCAATACAGGCAGCCATCTATAGTCCTGGCATCTTGAACATTTTGAGTCTTCCATAGTTCATCTTCACAGCTCCATACCACCAGCCTCCATGCCTCCATGAAAGGGCTTCAACCCTGCTTGACATCTCCAGAGACATGTACATTCCATGACCTTATCATTCAAACCACCACACCTGTGCTATTTCACAGTTCTTCCATGCTCCAGGATGGGCTGAAGGAGAGAGCAGGACTTTGGGAGACAGGACTTTTGTTTGGCAATCTTGTGACAGAACAGGTTCCAAATGGATGTCCTCCTGATAGTTTCCACAACACAGTAGCTTGTTAGCTCTTCTCACTGATGATTTTTATGATCATAGTTTCCTTGGCAGAAGTTTCCATACTCCAATCTGACTTTGCATTCTGGGATTGATGCTCCTGACAGGCACAGCAAAACCATTTTGCTGCCAATTGGATTTCTGAATTCTGTGCCCAGAGATGGACCTCTTTGTGTCTGGTATTTTCCTTTTGACACCTTCTTTAATGGCATTTGACTTCATCTAGGTCTGCCTTTGCAAACTGCTCTCCTACCTCCTCCCAACTATGTCCACATGCCAATGTGCTTCTTTCACATTCTTGAAAAAGCTAACACTCCACTAAGAGTCTGTGTTAATCATCTTGTCATTATTTGATTATGTGACTTTGAAAATTATAAACTGTGACCAGATATCTGAGTTATATGTTGCTTATATTTCATGACAATTAAGAAGTTCTGTGAAGATTATTGTATATAAAATAAGCTTATTTCTTTATAGCAAAGACAGGAAAAGCAGAGATCCATTGTTTATCTGTATGCTAGCTATAAAAATGTGTGTAGTACAAACCATTAATACAAAATATTATTACATAATATTAATAGAAAATATGAACACAAAGTATTCTCCATCTTTGTTGCTTTACTGTGACACTGGTAATTACTTAATCAAATACGCTGACTAGGAGAGTTTGATTTTTATTTTTTGTCTAATGTGATTCATTTCTTTCCTCCTTGCCTATTTGTGTTGCCATTGATTATTTTGTGATAATTATAATTATTATTAGTAGAATTATATTATTCATGGTTCTCCTACTATGACTAATTCATGTTGATTTTATTCACAATTTGATATTCTGTCCCTGCCAGCGGGGAGTTGAATAAGGACATGAGGAGAAATTAACCTGAATGAGAAAAGGCAAACAGACATAAGAAGGAGAACATGCTAGATGTTTGTCAAGGCCTCAGAGTCTTTATTTTTTACACAGTGGTGCTATAGGGGAAGAAAAACGGGGGACTAAGCTGGCTGTCATGATTTAGGGCTTTGGAATTGTCAGGAAACCTAGAGGGGATGTAATTAGGTGTTCATCTAATCTTGCCTCAATGGCTTAATATCCTGACTACACCAGGCTTCACATCCTGACCATAAACTGGCCTTTTGCAAAAGATAAGATTCTGTAAGCAGTCTGCTGACGAATGTTCCAGAAGTACCTAACAGAAAGCTGGATGGACCAGCTTTCTGAGTAATGAGTCAGTTTATGAACAGGCCCAGGCAAAATGAGATGCTTTTGCTCTATGGCTCCTGACAATATTCAACATATCTAATGTTTTATAGTGACTATAAAAGCTTATTTTGTTTAGTGATAGCTACTTACACATTGGATTTCAAGAACAAAATCTTTCTCACCTGAGTTTCTATTTGAATATTTGTTCATAATTTACTAATGTACATATTTCTCAGTAACTTTGGGTGGATCTTTAGTTCATTCTGTCCTTGAAATTGGTCATATAGTATGAAGTTGAGATGACACAGTTACAAAAAGTGTAGGTTTTTTGAAGTAATTTCTCAAGATTTCAGCAAAATAACAAAATAACTTCAGAATTCATATTTTTAACAATAATCTCTAGATTATTTTATTTCAAATGCTAATTGGTGATTGTAATAGTTATGAAAGCTCTTATTTTCATAAACTGGTAAAAATTTAGGAGAAAGGAAATTTGGCAAACAACTACTTATAAATGGTTCTATTAAAAAGGCTGAACTAGAATCTCAGAGTTTAAAGGTGGTCCTATTGTTATCTACCTTGGAGTCACTTCAAGAACCTCCAGACTAGCACATTGCCAAATACACTGAAGGTTGGCTTCACTGAATTCATATTTAAAAACATTATTGAATTCCAGGATTCATTATGCTGCTCAAGAAAAGTGGATCATTTTTCTCTTTAAATAATTTCTGTGTGGCTATGTTAACAAATGTATTAACATGGAATTTTAATTTTAGCATACTATGTAGATAGTGAGGCAAGTCATTACATTTTTCCATGTAAGTTTTACATGTGAAAAAATGTTCTATGTATATCTTGCATCCTCTTGGAGAAGAAAACTACAGTGACTCATTTTTAGAATAAAAACTTGAGATAATATATAGATTTACGAATCCAAATAAGTCACCACAAACCTATCTGGACTATATACACACTCTCTAGAGAGTCCAAAGAATTTTTAAAAGATGCAAACACAGTTTATCCTCTTTTCAACTTATATCCTGGTAGATACTGTGGTTTCTCTGGATAAACACTGAAATATAGCTTTAACATATGGCCCATATGCATTTCTAATTAAAATGTTTAATGTCAAGTACTAGAGACTCTTCTTTCCATAAATTACTCCACATTGTTCTTGTTTTTTTCAAGCTGAGAATTTTTGGAAAATAACATCTGAGTATATCCTTTCATTAGGGAATAATAATTTTGGGCTCAATGTTGTTCTTATAGATGTCTAATTCTTGGCTTTTTCTAAGGGTAAGAAATAAAAATTGTTCCCCAGCAGTATATATAAATCTGCATGAAGAAAATGTACACTGTAACCCTGCAACCATGATATCAGAGTAGGCAATAAAGCCAAGAGAGTGAAATAAAATAATGTGAGAAGAAAAGATGCTGGTTTATTTTAGAATTAAAAACAAATTATGAACTGTGATTTAATCTTAGAATTGACTGTTGCCTCATATTTAAAATTGAAATGTTAATCTCCTTGACAGTTGTGAATCCTCTATATTTACGTTCTCAACTTTCAATGTTACTATTACCTTTTCAACTTTGCTATTACCAAAGAAAACATAGTAGCACTTATAGCAGTAAAATAATCTTAAAAATGTTATTTTAATTTTCTGTGGTTTATAATAATTTGTATGGACATTAAAACCTTTCATTTTGCTTAAACAACTTTATCTCATTGCAATAGTAGAGATACTGAGTGCCATGGATTAAGGACACAGTGGGCTATATACTGGCACATAGGTTGGGGTGACATGACTGTGAGAAAAAAGCAGTAGTTCAGAGATGGTTATTCTCTTTCATAATTTATTCAGAATAAAATTTAACTTGAAATTTAATATTATAACTTTTGTTAAAATAGCACAAATCAAAAGATTAACACAAATTCTCCTAGTTAGAATGACAGTATAGATAGATGCTTGCTCTAGTTCTAGTGCTTGGTAATAACTTAATAACTTTCTTTCTTGTAGGGACCTGTTTTTTTTTTTTTTTCATTTTCCAAGTTAGAGACTATTTGTCTATCAGTATTCAACTTAAATAACATTTGCTTGATTTTAGAATTTATCTACAACTGTAAAACAATTTTTGTAAAAAAATGTATGCATATCACTCTTCATACTTCCTTCAAATGAATTGCTTATTGATTTTCTTTATGAGACTTTGAGAGCTACATGAAGGCCATGAGCATACAAACACAAGTCAGACAGTCACCAGGTCCCTATTGACTTGCTTCTACTACCATGCTTTCCTTTCACATCTCTTTGTTCTCATGGAAGATTTTCTTTCCTACTTGGTTGCCAGCACTCTAATTTCAGGTTTTTGGTTTACATGTTGATGAAACAGATTTTTGCTGCTTTATGCTACAAAGGAATTGGTTACAATAGATCTCAGGAAGAAAATGCATCTGCTTTCATCAAAAAGTTCTTGAGAACAAATAGAATGCATGTGAAAACAATTATTTTTGATATTAAAATTGAGTGATAAACCCAAGACAGCAATGGATATTCCAAAGCTCATGTTAGGAGCGCAATAAAGAAAAGGTGTCTAGATGGAGCACAGAATATTTCATGTATCACTGTCCCTCACAGAAGACATTTTCATGGAGGAAAAAAGTAGATTTTGAAAAATATAATTAGAGAAAAGGCTATTAGAGGGGAAAAAAAGGCATGGAGGAAGGGGGACAGAGCAACAGGACAAAAAATGGTATAAAAATGGAAGCTTCAGAAGTCTGTGGGAAAGTCTGAGGAGATATGGCATGAACAACTAGTAAGTTCAGTAACATATGTTAGATAACATTTTTAAAGTTGCTAGGGAAATATTATTTCCCCATTCATATTTAAGAAAAGTTCATTACTAATGACAGTTAATGTTGGGTTTACAGTGGTAATAGAATATTCATAGTAATCGCTGCTTTTGGAGCAGTATGGTTTGCTTTTTGCTGTTGTTGTTGTTGTTTTGAGGTAGGGTCTCACTCTAGCTCAGGCTGACCTGGAATGCACTATGTAGTCTCGGGGTGGCCTAGAAGTCACAGTGATTCTCCTACCTCTGCCTCCTGAGTGCTGGGATTAAAGCCATGCGCCACCAAGCCTGGCTGCTTTTTATTTTTTTGTTTCCTTGAAGAAAAATGAGCCTTAAATTTTGAAACTGCCTCATGACCACTGACAATTTTTTTTTTCATATCTCTTGCTATTTGTAGAAAGAAACCTGCTCCACAGATGTTCTAATCCCAAAACACTGGCTTCACAGTATTCTCTAGGCAAAGTCCTAGGTTATCTTCCCATTTTAGTCTAAGAAGAAAATTTACATGTTTTTTCAAGTTATTTCCAAAGTCTCAGCACTATGTTAATTTCAATTGTGTTCGACATTGTAAAAGAAGACTGACTTCAGTTGAACTATGAATAGACATTTCCCAGACCTAGATTTCTAGAAGACACAAGTGCACATCATTCAACACATACTGTCAAGTGACATAAAAATGATGATCAATTACTTTATTTGTAGACAATTTCCTTCCTTTGTTCCCTCCCTTCCTTTGTTCCCTCCTTTTTTCTTTCTTTCCTCCCTTGCCTTCTTTCTTTCCTTCCTTCCTTCTTTCCTTCTTTTCTTCCTTCCATCTATCCTTCCTTCTTCTGTCTTTCTTATCTTTCTTTCTCCTTCTTACCATTTTCCTTTCTACCTGACTTCATTTTTCCTTCACTCTCTTTTATTCTCCATTTCTTCCTCTTATTTCTTCCTATTTTCTGTCAAGAACTGAATCTATAATTGGCTACAAAAAAGGAAAATCTCCACATGAAATGATTTCAATTGGAAAATTGTTATCTCCAACATATGTACTATTATGTGATTTAACTCTGCTATCAACAGGATCAATAACTTAAAATCTTGTAGATAATTATGTCTCAATTTTTGCTTAAATAATAAAATAACTTCATTTTCTTGTCCTTTCTCTGGTCAATTTCAAATTATTTCTTAGTGTTTGATCTAATTTGAAATTACTAGAGATATAAGAAGAATAAATAGTAAAACAGAAGTGTCACATTTGTATTAGTAGTAAGCAAAGTAATAAACAAAAATAATAACTAACATTTGTTTAATACTGGTGTGTTTGAGCTATTTTATGTTCTATATTCTATATGTATATATAGTGTTTCTCATCAATTTTAAAATGGCCAGCAGTTTGCCATGTTAAATAATGTGTTCAGGATTATATAGCATCTACACTGCTTAAAAGCCCAAGATCTAGTATATTCTATTGGAGGAAATAATGAAAGTGATCTGCTATCACAACCATTATCATTAGTTGCATCAAAATGAGACTAAACATTGAAACATGTTGTTACTAGTGTTCCAGGATGAAAGCTTTTATGGTCATTGTCTCCTAAGCCCTCTACAGAGGAATAGCCTCATTGCAAAGAGTTTGAGAGTCAAATGGCCAGACAAACTGTCATTAAAGTATTGCTGGGGCTAATAGTACCCTTCTTAGGCCATCTGATCTAAGTTACCATAATGTTTAGTATGGATGAGCATTAAACATTCATTGGTTATTGTTATAAGCACACGTTCATGAGTCTGTGTTCATTTTCTACATCGAGGGTTACATTTGTATGCTTGTATTTTCATTCCTCATTTTAAGGAGGAAAGAGATGAAGGCTCATAACAGTCATGCACCACAAGTCACTTGCCAAATTGCACATGGTTAAAAGGATCATTTGGATTGTGATATGCTTAAATTTAAACATTTCTATGCTGCTTGCTATGAACCTTTGCAAAATACTTGTTATCAATTCTGTTT
Source organism: Jaculus jaculus (assembly GCF_020740685.1). Classification (NCBI taxonomy): domain Eukaryota; kingdom Metazoa; phylum Chordata; class Mammalia; order Rodentia; family Dipodidae; genus Jaculus; species Jaculus jaculus. The sequence goes on along the minus strand of NC_059113.1, from coordinate 73,204,963 downwards.
CCGTGTCATTTTCTACCTTAGAATTAATATCTAATTTATTAATTTAAATGAAATTTGAATGAAATAATGTACATAAAAGCTGTGTTGCATACTGATGGGCCTTTTCTGTATGCTGTCATTTTCGCAGAAGCATGAGCCAATAGAATTATTGTTACTGAGAAACATTATGGAAAAGAAGTATAGTAAAAAAGGAAACAACTGTGTTGGTAACAGGTTATTTCCTCAATAGTCAGCTTAAATGAAACAAAAAGTACCATTGTGATCATCTTCTATGTTTTTCTCCAGAGGAAGACTCATTCCAAGCATAATATAGCACTTCTGGGGCAAAGCTGCCTCTGGTCATCAGTGTGCACATCTGAGAACTGGTTAGTAACTTGTATTTTGCAACAAGAGACCAAACCTGAAGACACCACAGTTGCCGGCTCACGCTTCACACTCGCTGTGTGTTTAGAAACACTGAAGTCATCTCCGGGATCTGCCTCACCAAGAACATCAACATCAAATAAAATGGGCTTGATGGATTCAGTGATAATTTGAAAGCTGTGTCAAAAGCACATTTTGCTGAAATGGAAATACTAATAAAACTGTGGCTCAGAAGGGGTCCATTATTCTCTTCACCAAGTTTGCAGAAAAATTGCCTCTCATTAATTTCCATCCTCTGGTGGTTTCAGGCTATTTTTACAATCTGGGTTTGAACACAGAGTCTAGGACTACCTGCCAAGGAGGAGCCGATGCTCAGTTCGGAGGCTTGCTCATCACATGATGTAATGGCACATCTGCTTGGACTGTCTGAGCTGGGATAGCAGATGCTGCTGCAAACTGAATATTTGGAGAAACAACAACAAAAATAAAGAGAAAGCAAGTTTTAAAACAATCCTTTCTCAGCACAGAACTGTAGGCTGCTGCCAAAAACTTGGACAGTTGTCTGTAGACCCTGAAGATGAGAGACTGCTTTGATACATCCCAGGTCTTAGGGCCAGCTGGAAGGATTAGTTGAAAATATCCCACTTTGAAAAAAATACAACCAATTTCTTGCAACATTAGAACATTCAAACTGATCTTCTTGACTGGTGTAATGTTTGGCAAACAGCAAACCTCACTTTATGGCTGTATTCACCAGAAGAGTTATGCAATCCTTGCAAATGTTGAAAAGTCCCAGATATCATTTCACTGCTGTTCTTAACAGAGCTCACCTTTCTGGAAAGTTCATTTGTTATATCTGGATCAATTTTAAACTGAGAAGCCTCCTAAGATCAGGGCTTTCTCTGGCTCTCGATTCATGTATCTGCCAACCTTCTATCCCTCCATCTGTACATCACAGCTAAAATTCATACAGGGATGTTTAGGCATGCTTGTTTCTACTTTCCAGTCATATTACTTCAATATATACATATGACCATATGTACTATGTTGGCATTTCATTATTTACTATGCTCACACAGACAGGTATTCAAAATAGGTTTCAACTGATGGCCGTTCTTGTATGTGCCCATGCAAGTAGAGAATGGCACTGGCTATTCCACAGGCAAATGCTAGATGCTATTAGGGAAACTTCACAAATGTACCTGTGTTGGTACTTCCTATTTCCAACAGTTATCCTTGTTTTGTGTTTAGTTTATCTTTTGTCTTTTTTACTTTCAGCTTAATCTTTCTATGTGCAACTATCATCATGGATAGGTTAGGAAAACTCCACTTGACACTGGGCTGTTTCTGTGACTTTGATTGTCAATATGTGAGATGAATTTACAGTAAATAGAGTTATTATTTCAGCATGTATAAGTTAATTGGAAATAGCAAAATAGTAAGCACTCTGAACCCCACATCTCTTCATATATACACCAGGCAAATGAACTTCTGTCTTAGGAAATGCAGCCTCCTTGCTGATGTGATAAAATGCTCTCAGGAACACATAGTAGATGCCCACAGAAGCAAGTTCATTCTGGTCCCCAGTGGTCATAGAAAGTGATTTTCTTGCTGCTATTTTGTGTTATTTTAATGACCTGTTTTCTGTCTTACTAGGAAAGAAACATCTGAGGAACCCAGCTAGCTTCCAGGCATTCCAGGTAAGAATGGCAGAAATCTAATTGCTATATGCATGGTACTTGCCTGGAAGATTCTTTCCTGAAGTCCTGGAAATAGACCAAAATTTAATGTACATTTTAGCCAAAAAAAAATGCCAGAAATGTATATAGGACAGCCATGTAGAATGAACACTTAAAATGTACTTTCATACATGTCAGTTTTTATTTCCAGGCTATAATCTTATTTCCAGGCCAGTATCTGGTTGTCAACTTGACAGCTTTCTGAATCACCATGGACACAAAGTTCTGTGAAGGATTTTCTATATAAGATTAGCTGAAGTGGGAAGACCCTCTCTAAATGTGGGTGGCACCATTCTGTGAGCCAGGTTACCAGACTGAATTAAAATCTGAAAGTGAGCTGAGAAGCAGCATTTGTTGTTCTTTCCTTTCTTATTTAGATCCTTCAAACTCCAGCCATTGTGTCTCCCCAACTAAGATGTACTGTAAGCTGAAATAAACCTTCCTTTCTTAAGCAGTTGCTCATTATGTACTTGGTCATAGCACTATGAAAATAACTAATGTACAGTACATCACTATGTCACATTTACTACTGAGAAAAAAAAAAAATCACAGTTCACATCATGCTCCCAGTAACTGACAAGAGCCTGACAAAATACAAGAAAGAAAGGTTTGCTACAAAAAAATACATTACCCCACAAAATAGGTATGTTGGGAAAAGAGTAAATACAGGGTTTGGGGGGAGGAGTTAATGTCCTCCACACATTCTGATGATTGAGCCTGGGAAATTTGTCTCATAGCTACACACAGTATGTACACTGTGCTGCTGAGGTGGAGGGAATCTGCAGCCCCAGAGAAGCTCCCCATTAATTGAAGGGGAAGAGATACAGTTTGTGGCAGCTTGGAATTTGAGCTATGATAAATGTTCAAAGGTAGACTGTGAGTGGGTCCAGATGCTCTTTCAACCAGTGTGACCCAAGATGAGAATGTTATAACCTGAGTTTCATCACTTCCCATCATATTCCACCAGCCCAGGTTTACACTATCTGGGTCAAGGAAATGGTGAGGTTCCTGTTGTCACAGAAGAAAACCATTGTTAAGACTAAGGATCAGGAAGGGTTTAGGAGAAGACAAGGGCACAATGAGTGAGAAACCCCATTATGAGTCCTGGGAAGAAGTCAATAAAATCAATGATCCAACATGAACAACCTTTTCTTTTTTTTTTTTTTTCAGTGAGTGTTCCTGGTCAAATCAATGGTCTTGTGCATGTTAGCTAATGGCTTTAACATTGAGCTATACCCTTGTCCCCAGCATGGATCATATTTGCTGTCATGAGTTTTTCATTTTATTTTTGTGTAAGGTGTCTGAGTGCATGTATGTATGTGCACTCATATATGGATGGACACTTATATGCATGTAGGTATGCATGCACATCTGTGTTTGTGTGTGCGTGCATGTGAAGGTCAGAGGAAAACCTTGGGTGTCATCCTTAGGTATGTCATCACTTACCTCTTTATGAGACAAGATTTCTCTGCCTGCAGCCAGCCATGTATACTAGACTAGGTGGGCAGTGACTCCAAGGGATCATTACATCTCTACCATCCCAGCACTGGAATTATAGGAATATACCAACATATCTATCTTTTTCACATGTTATGAATCAAACTCAGGCCCTCAGGATTGCAAGGCAAGCACTTTACCAACTGAACTATCTCTCTAGCCCTGGCAAGAGAGTTTTTTTTTTTTCCCCCTAATGAATTTAGTGTATAAGATTAACTGACAGACAGCATGATATAGAGTCAGCCCATGAAGCTGCTGGTTTGCCAGCAATCAGCATGGTCAATATGGGAAATTATAGGAGGGGGAACATGTATTAAATATGAGAGATAAGTAAGGGTTGAGCTGTTCTGCTATAGAATTTACAAACTACTCTTCCAACATTCTTTCTGTGGTCATTCAGCTATACATTCTCTAATGTAGACTTATAATTATACATATGCACATATATAATTACTTAGTTTTGAAAAAAAATGTTCATTTTTATTTATTTATTTGAGAGTTACAGAGAGAGAAGAGAGAGAGAGAGAGAAAGAGAGAGAGAGAATAGGAAAGCCAGGGTCTCCATCCACTGCAAACTCCAGATGCATGTGTCCCCTTGTGTATCTGGTTTAAGTGGGTTTTGGGGAATTGAACCTCGAACCAGGGTCCTTAGGCCTCACAGGCAAGCACTTAACCACTCAGCCATTTTTCCAGTCCAATTACTTAGATTTTTAATATTATAATTTGGCCAGAAAAAATATCTTTAGTGAACAACAAGAACTGAAATTCAATTCTTCAAAGAAGCGGATGATGATTTCTATAACTTGAAAAATATTTATGGAGCATTATTAGCCAAAATATTAAACATTATCCAAAATATTCTATATGTACGTTATTATCTGGTAAATGGATGATTGTTCTATTACAGAAACATATATATTTGTCAATATAATTTGTCATTGCTATTATTAAAGACAAAGGCAGCTGTGAAAACTATTAAAAATCTATAAACATAAGGTAAAATTATTCTGATATTTTATAACCATCAAACATTTATAAAGAGCTTAAAACTAATGTGCATGCATGCAAGAAAATGCACTTAATTGGTTTCAAATGGAAATGCTTTCATACCAGAATGCTCATGTTCATGTGTGTGAATGCAAGTGTGTATATGCAATAGTATGTATGTAGAGGCCATAGGACAACCTCAAGGTCTCTTGTTGATCACTGCTGTAGAAGCACAATATTGTGTATGGCTTTATGTGGGTCCCAAGGATATAAACTCAGTTTGTCATGCTTGCAGTGCAAACCCTGTTATCTTCCATGAACCAGATAATTCCTCTTCTAAAAATATTATAGGATTTTTGATGGAGATTTTGGTTTTAAATATTATTACTAAAGTTCTTTGCAATGTTAACTTCCATGATAACTGGAATAACTCTTCCTCTAAGTTCTTGCAGAGAGTTGACATATGGATTGAAACATTTTGCTAGAGATTTAGTATTTGTGAGTTTCAAGGATAAGTGAAATGTATTTACCCTCACTTAATTTTATGCTTAAGAGCTAAGAAGACAACAGTGAATGAAGAGGGGTTGCATACACTACTTTTCAGATGATAATACTTCTGAGTTTCTGTATATCCTCTGAGGAGCTCTGTGGCAGCTAGAAGACTAAAATAAAGTGACTGCAGTCATGATCATTGAGGATTCTTTTCACTCAGTGTTCATGCAGAATTGAAAGTAGCCTGAGCACCTGACATAGTATTTAATACCTTCAACCAAAAACAAAATGATCTGGGGATGGAGAGATAACTTAGTGGTTAAGGTATTTCCCTGCAAAGCCAAAGGACCCAGTTTCAATTTTCTAGTACCCACATAAGCCAGATTGAAGGGTGGAGGGTGTGCATGCATCTGGAGTTCGTTGTCAGTGGCAAGAGGCCCTAGAACGACCATTCTCTCTCTCTCTCTCTCTCTCTCTCTCTCTCTCTCTCTCTCTGCTTGCAAATAAATAAATACATTACTTACTTAATTAATTAATTAAAATAATAAACTGATCCAACTGTGCAAATACACCATGACTTTTGTTGTTCTCTGTGCAGTGCTCTCATGAATCCTCCTAAGACAGGGGTGTTCTTTCACACAGCTGGCCTGGGCCATAATAACAACCCTTTCTATTGTGTGTTACTGTGATCTGGCTGAGCACAATCCCATGGACTGTTTGGTTAGTTAAAAATTCCTCTACAACTATTTTGAGAATGCTTAAGGGAACTAAACTGTGTAGGAAAACTAAAATATTACTTCTGAGATGTTTGTGGAGTATGTTATCTTTTATGTTGGAGAGCCTTGTCAGGGCTTGGGAGCCCTCCATCTCTCGGCTTCCTGTGCTTGCCATTTAATCAAGTGACTGGGAAAGAGTTCTTAAAGGCATTCATAGTTTCTGGCAGATTTGTTTTCATTCGAAACTTCAAAGTCTTGTCATTGCTAAGAATGACCACATATATTCAATCCTATAATGTGTGTGTTTATTCTTTGAGCAATAACTACAATCACTGTAATCAGACTGCTAGCATATATAGCAATGTTATAAAACATGTGCAGACACATTTTCTTCTTATTTTAACCTAAATCACCAACTATGGAGAGCAATGACAACTTATATTATGCTTTCATGTATGATGCTTCTGCTGCATATAATGTTAGTTTTTATTCAGACAAGTACAAAATGTGGGCATTATATGACATTATCCTAGTGATAGTTAACCAATTAATTTTCAACATCAAAATTTATAGCCTTGAAACCTTATGAGTGAGTGAGTGAAGGGAAGGTCCACTGGTCTTAGAAGAAGTTAGGAGGACAACAAGTTCTGAATTATGCATGCTCCTAAAATTTACCAGTGATCATCTCACGAGATTCAAGGTGAAGATGAAATATTAAACTCTTACCTATCTTAGCAAGTACTCCAGTCTTCAGAGTTGCTGTCTCAATCTCTTTATTCATGCAGAGTGTGATAAAGTAAGTTTTTACTAGAGATAGGGGGAAGTTAAAATTTGCATTTGAATTTTCATTTAAAAAAATGAAATCCAGGGGAACAGTAAAAACAAAAGAAAGCATAAATATATGCTTCTTATTTGCTTTTGGTATAAAAGAATTTATTAAAAATTAGATATACGGGCTGGAGAGATGGCTTAGCGGTTAAGCGCTTGCCTGTGAAGCCTAAGGACCCTGGTTCGAGGCTCGGTTCCCCAGATCCCACGTTAGCCAGATGCACAAGGGGGCGCACGCGTCTGGAGTTCGTTTGCAGAGGCTGGAAGCCCTGGTGCGCCCATTCTCTCTCTCTCCCTCTATCTGTCTTTCTCTCTGTGTCTGTCGCTCTCAAATAAATAAATAAAAAATTTGAAAAAAAAAATTAGATATACAAGTCCTAGTCAATGACATACTACTGTGCCAGCATTGCTTTTGACATTTTTGTTTATGACAGGAAAGTCAGTTCCTAGAAGACAAATAATCTAATGGTTACCAATCAAGCCTGGCCTTGGAAAAGATGTTGGAGATGAATACAGAAAAAAGTAAGTAAATATTGAGTATTCATTGTTATCATGAGGGAAAATTAGATGAATATTTAAATAATATGTATGGTGTGCATTTTATATGTGTATATATTCAGTCTGGGCCTTCCACCCCATGGGACGGTGTCACCCACAATCAAAGTAGGTCTTTCTTCCTCAATTAAACCTCTCTGTAAACATTCTCAAAGATAGTAACTGGAAGACAAGTCCAGTCAAGTTGCCAGTAAAGATTAATAATCACACTGTATTGGCTGAAGACCAACAATTCAAACAAGACGGTAACTGTTTAGCATGTGTGCACTGACTGTGTCTTTCAGCAAAGCTCCAACAATGAAAGACAGAACCTACTTCCCATGATATTTGTTTCTCTTTAAGGTTTAGTTATATATAAGCTTAAATAATATTATTTGAGAAGCTAGATCTATGGTTTTCTCTTTGTTTCTGCCCTAGGTTTCATTCATAATTTTCTGGAAGATATGAAGTTAAAATCAGTTAGTAATTCAAGGTATTTCACAACCTTCACTAGACCTCCAATCCTCTCTCATTATATTCTTTATATTATTTCCCAAATAATACATTATATTTATGAACTAATTTCTTCAGGGCTATCATTATTATTCCTTGAAAATTCTCATCATCATGGAAGAAGTGGTCTGCTGTCTGCCCATATATATAATATCCATAAAATCTCTTCAAGATTCTTTAATGTTTCCGTGAAATACAACCTTGCCAAGTTTGAATATGGTGGTCTGCAGCTTATAACTCTTAGTTCCTAAAATGTGAATGTCTTACACATATAAAACATTTGGATAGCTATTGGGAAATAATTTTGTGGAACATCTTTAAACTTTTCTATCAAAATGTGTTATAAACATACAGATACCAAAGATGGTGGTGTTTTATTTCTTTTGAGTTATTGGCAATGCTTTGCCTAACTTTGCAACCTCAACAAACACCCAGTATGTTTAGAAAAAAGAAAGAATGAGTAAATGTAATATTTAATGCAAGAGTGAAAGATTTCTACAGCCGCTCACTTTTGTACATTCATAAGTAACTCCTTAAATTTTGACCTAAATAACAAGTTATAACTTTACTTTTTATTTTAATTTTCTTTTTAAATATTTTTATTTTATTTATTAATTTGACAGAAAGAGGGAGAAGGAGATGGAAAAGGAGAGGGATACAGAGAGGGAGAGAGAGAAAAGGAGAGAGGGAGAGAGAGAAAAATAATGGGCATGCCAGGGCTTCCAGCCACTGCAAACAAACTCCAGACACATGCACCACTTTGTGCATCTGGCTAACATGAGTCCTGGGGAACTGAACCTTGGTCCTTTAGCTTTGCAGGCAAATTCCTTAACCACTAAGCAATCCCTCCAGCTTAACTTTCCTTTAAAAAAAAAATAAATTCTGGTCTTGGAGAGGTGGCTCAGTGTTTGAGGCACTTGCCAGTAAAGACTAATGACCCGAGTTCAATTCCCCAGTACCCACATAAATCCGAGTGTGTGTCTGGAGTTTGTTTGTAGTAGCTAGAGGCCCTGGTGCTCCCATTCTCTCTCTCTCTCTCTCTCAAGATTGGTGGTACAAGCTTTAAATCCCAGCACTTGGGATGCTGAGGTAGGAGAATCACTGTGAGTTTGAATTCAGCCTGAGACTATATAGTGAATTCTAGGTCAGCCTGTACTAAAGCGAAACCATACCTTAAAACAAAACAAACAAACAAAATAACCACAATAATAAACAACTAATGCTGATGCCTGTACCCCATAATTTCACAAGAGATAATTTCATGAGATTACTCTGTCAGTAAGAACACTTGATACACAAACATGAGGACATGACTTTGATTGCTAGCATCCATGCAAAAAGCTAAGCATAGTGGCACAATGTGATTAACCCCCAAACTGAAGAGGCAAGGATTGGGGGATGATGCACACACTTGTAAGCCAGTCTAAACAGGGTAATAATAAGAGAACTACAAAAGAGAGTTTTTAAAATTACAGATGGGACAGCTTCATCCTGCAGCCATTGTCTCAGAAAGCAGTCATTTCTATTGCAATGCATACTCTGTAGATAAACCCAATGTAAGGATGTGAAATTGCATTTCATGTATACAGAATAACCATAGGGTTATTTTTATTTAGTAATAGTTTTAACAATGTTTTTAGTCAAATTAATTTTGATATTTAATCAGATTCTAAAAAGCTGTATTCTAATTTATATCCCCAAGTCATAAACATGAACATACTTGATTCTTGTCTACTAATGAATTAAAATATAGTCTTATAGTTTTTCCAAAATTACAAGTTATATTAAGGATTAAAGAGTGAAAATTTACCACAACTTCCTACTATTCCTTCCAAACATAACTGATACTAATAATTTCCTTCCTCTGTGATTAGCTTTTTCATGTGAGTTTCATGATTACTTCTTCTGAACATGTTCTTATTCCTTGATTTATAGTAATAACATATTAGATACATGTGTAATCATTATTGAAATGAGAAAATGGGCTCATGATATTCTTAGTACAGTAGAATAGTAATTTTAATACTTTTTGTTTCTCTGTACTTGTAGGTCATGTGTTCTTATTGGCACTTGTCAGCATCAGTGTTGAGTTCACCCAGCAAATAAATACACATAATCTTCCTTGAAGATGGTGGCATTTATTTTTCTTTCATTCCCAGTTACATGGTCTCAGATATGGAAGGATAAAATACTGGTGAAAGAAAATAAAGGGTATTCAAAATTCTGGGATCTGTTGAAACTCAAGAATGATCTATTGTCATGTATTATCACTACTGAGCAATGAAATTTCCAACAGTCCAGCAGGATACCCAGCCTTGACTATGTCCTTGCATTCAATACCTGTTTAAGATCTCTAGAGGACACTTTCTGCCTTAGTTCTGGAATGCCTTGGTCAAGACCTAGGTTAAGACCTCCCATCTTGGGCTAGAGAGATAGCTTAGTGGTTAAGACATTTGCCTGCAAAGCCTAAGGACCCAGGTTCATTCCCCACGACCCACATAAGCCAGATGCACAAGGAGACACATGCATCTGCAGTTTGCTTGCAGTGGCTGGAAGCTCTGGAATGCCCATTCTCTCTCTCTCTCTCCTCTCTCTTTTCCTTCCCCTCCTCTCAAATAAATCAAATAAAATAACCTCCCAAAAAAAAAAATACCTCTAGAAGTATTTTACTTTGTTCCCTCCTAAAAGGTTCTCAGTGTCTGTCATGTTCCTGTTATTTTTCTGTTGGGCAATGTCTGGACCATTTAACAATAGTTAGAAAAAATATAATCATTTGAAGAATAGAATATTTGGGGCTGGAGAGATGGCTTAGTGGTTAAGTGCTTGCCTGTGAAGCCTAAGGACCCAGGTTCGAGGCTCGGTTCCCCAGGTCCCACGTTAGCCAGATGCACAAGGGGGCGCACGCATCTGGAGTTCGTTTGCAGAGGCTGGAAGCCCTGGCGCGCCCATTCCCTCTCTCTCCCTCTATCTGTCTTTCTCTCTGTGTCTGTCACTCTCAAATAAATAAAAAAATTAAATTAAAAAATAAAAATAGAATATTTGGGCTAGAGAGATGGCTTGCATGTGAAGCCTAAGGACCCTGGTTCAAGGCTCGATTCCCCAGGCCCCATGTTAGCAAGATGCTCAAGGGGGTGCATGTGTCTGGAGATTGTTTGCAGTGGCTAGAAGCCCTGGCACTCCCACTCTCCTCTCTCTCTCTCTCTCTGCCTCTTTCTCTCTCTGTCTGTCGCTCTCAAATAAATAAATAAAAATAAAACAAAAAATAAAATAATAGGATATCTTTTAATTGAAGAAGGAAGGCACAAACAAATGTAAAATGCACAGTTAGGAAGATAGATAACAGAAGATTTAAAGAATTAATATCATGACTTTGGAAGTGTTTATTTAGCAAATATATATATATATATGTGTGTGTGTGTGTGTGTGTGTGTACATCCACACAGACATATCATTAAGTGTCCTGGTACATACAAAAACAAGTAGGACTATCCAACACAGGTACTGATTAAAAGGAAGATCCTGGAAAGACAAAACTTATGAGTATTTATTTATTTATTTATTTATTTATTTGACAGCGACAGACACAGAGAGAAAGACAGATAGAGGGAGAGAGAGAGAATGGGCGCGCCAGGGCTTCCAGCCTCTGCAAACGAACTCCAGACACGTGCGCCCCCTTGTGCATCTGGCTAACGTGGGACCTGGGGAACCGAGCCTCGAACCTGGGTCCTTAGGCTTCACAGGCAAGCGGTTAACCTCTAAGCCATCTCTCCAGCCCCTTATGAGTATTTAATTAGAGAGATATTTCCACAAATTCATAAATATTAATTGAAAATTTTTAATCTTTAACTTTTTAATTCTTTCAGCCAGTCTTTATTGAATGTAGCCTGTTGCAGTTACCTGCTCATTGTTGGCACAAAGCACTTCATCTAAAGCAGTTAAGGGCTGGAGAGATGGCTTAGTGGTTAAAGTGCTTATCTGTAAAGCCTAAGGACTCACGTTTGACTCTCCAGGTCCCACATAATCCAGATGCACAATGATTCAAGAACTCAAGGTTGCATGCATGCACAAGGGGCCACACACATCTGGAGTTCAATTTCAGGAGCTGGAGGCCCTGGTGCACCAATTATTCTCTCTCTCTCTCTCTCTCATACATACACCATACTCACTATCACATATAAAGGTCAGTTGGTTGGGCTTGCCCCCCACCAAATAAAAAAGCAATTGATGCCAAGGAAGTTGTGTATTTTAGTTTACATTCCAAGAGAAAGTTCCATGATGACAGAAGAAAGTGAGGCGTGAGTAGCGGCTACATCACCTCTGTGCCAGCATACAGAAAAAACAGCAGAACAGTGAACCAGACTAACACTGGCAAGGGAGGTGATAATATGTCTCAGGGTCCATCCCCACCAACACACCTCCTCCGGCATGGCTGCACCTCTCAAATTGCCACCAACCCCACTGTGGAACCAAGCATTAAGAATACTTGAGTTTATGGGGGACATCTAAAACAAACCACCACATAGCCAATGTGTAATGACAATATCAGTTTTGATTATCATTGCATTCTTTATAAGGCTGTCATTATATAGAAGAGTTTGAAGCCTGCAAGGCTAAAATGAGTCCTCATGAAGTGAATCCCACATGAGTCCCAAGCTCATTTCTATCTTTCTTGAAATGTTCATGGCTTCATACATTTCTCACCATTTGCCTATTTAGCAGGAAATGTTCAGATAATTGCAAAGAGTGACACTTCCCATACTTTAGGTTCTTTTCCTCCTCCCACATTTCTATTTTCTGAATACATTTCTTACCATCAATTTCTTTTCTTATTATTAGTTATGGACATATTTTGTACATAAACATCACATGTTCATGCCATCCTTTCCCTCCTACCTGTCCATTTCTGAAGAGAACTTCCTTACTGGGGATGAAGTCCACATCATGGGGATTGTGGGTCATGCATTATGGGGGCAGAAGTCAGTTATGGGGGACAGGCAATGTCTCTGTGCAAAATGTCCCAACTTGTGGATCTAACAATCTTTCCACTCCCTCTTCCACAAAATTCCCTGAGCCATGCTAGGAGCATTTTAAGTGTACTTCAGTGATGGACACTTAGGAGCATCTAGATGTCTGGTTGGTAGGTGTTGAGTGTCCTCAGTATCCTTCTGCACCCTTGTGCTGATATCAGCTTATCTAAGAAAGGAGCATTTTTGGATTCCCCAATTCCTCTGTGGTTTCATCTGGGGACAGGGTGGAGTGTGGTGGGTCATTTATCTCCTCAAATCCAGTTCACATCTGAAAAAGAAAGCAGGTTCTCATGACCCAAGGTGTGGCTCTGACATTCTTTCCACCACCTTTTCTGCAAATTACCCTGAGCCATGTTGTGTTAATTTTAGGTCTGCTTCAGTGATGAGGTCTTGGGAGCCTCTGTGTCTGTCTCCTTCATCCTTGTGCTATTACCAGATTCACCAAGAAAATAGTACTCTTGCTTGTTTCCCAAAATATTCTTAGTTTCAGCTGGAGCCCTTTTGAGGTATGATGGGATGGGTCTCTCCTTAGGATCTGCATGTATCTGAAAAACAGAAGCAGATTCTCTGATGGAGAGTAAAGTTACCACCAAATAAATGGGATAACCATTATTTTTTAGAGAGAATTTAGTAGATGTAGGCCCTCTTGTAGACCATGATTGGTGGTAGCTTGATAATAGAGAACAGGCTCATTTTTGCATCTGGTTCTGACTTGTTTCCCTGCTCCAGCTATGGGTTCCATTTCACTGAGTGGATCAATTAACCAAATCAAGAGCAGTTGTTTTCCTACCATGGCTGTGTGACACTATTGCACTGTGTGAGCATCACAACGGGTTCAATGGAGAGTGAAGGCAGTGCCAGTTAAATGGGATAACCATTATTAATTTAGAGAGAATTAAAAGTGTTTAAACACATTTATATTCTAAGGTTAGTGGGATTTTGACAACAGAAAGCACAATGATTATCTGGATATGATTCTGACTTGTTTCCCAGATTCAGATATGGTTTTCTTTCCACTGAGCAGATCTGTTAGCCAATCCAAGAGCAGTTGGTTACCCACCATGGCTGTGTGCCACTATTGCACTTCTGTGAGTATCACATCAGGTTGTTTGCTTCTGAGTCTCGAGACTTTGAGTTGCTTGGACAGATGGACCCAGACTTTTGGGCAAGCAACAACTACAGCTGCTTGATCTTTGACAAAAGTGCCAATAATGTAGACTGTAGGAAAGATAGTATCTTCAATAAATGATGTTGGACAAATTGGATGGCCATATATAGAAAAATGAAATTAGTCCAACTCATTTTGCCATACACAAATATCCAGTCCAAATGGATTAAAGACCTCAATATAAGATGACAGAAAGCTGGAAGAAGCCATTCTACATCCTGTTCAATGGGAGAAAGAGATACCACCAGTGAAGATACCCAACAGTGGACACTGCAAGTCTTATAATTGGCCAGCTGGGCCAAATGAGCCAACAGGTACAATAGTGGTACATCTATCATGGTGGAAACCAATTGCCCTCCAATTGGACTGGAGGTCCGCTCCATGGGAGGGAATACATCCCTGATACTGAAAACTTAAAACATGGGTAGTAATGAGCCCTAGGGGTATAACAACTACTGATGTCTGGATAAGTGTACATACTATGCTTATCAAACTGCCCAGTAAGCACTTCTCTTAATTTCCATACCCTTATATTAATGCTACTCTCACTTTGGGCAGAGAATCTTCACTTTTCAGATGGCAGTGACCTTGGGATGACTCAGAAGGTATCATAGTGCTGGAAAGAAGTGACTGGAGTACTGAGTAACACCTTGATCACACCTTCCAAGGCTCAGGGTCTAATGTGGAAGAGGTGGAGAAAAGAATGTAAGAGCCAAAGAAGGGTAGGACTCCTTACAACATGTTCCCTCCAGACATAAAATGGCCTGGATATCCATGACCTCATAGTACCTGACACTACCTACACAAGACCATCACAATAGGAGAAAAAGAACATGACATCAAAATAAAAGAGAGACTGATTTGAGATGGGGAAAGGATATGATGGATAATGGAATTTCAAAGGAGAAAGTGGGGGGTGTATTACCATAGGATTTTTTTTTATAATTATGGAAAGTGTTAATAAAAACTGAGAAAAAAAATTTAAAAAATAAAGACCTTAATATAAGACCTGAAACTCTTCAACTACTGGAAGAAAAAAGTGGACGTGTTTCCATGATATAGGACTGGGAAAAGACTTTGTGAACAAAACCTCAGTACTTCAGGAAATTAAACAAGCACTCAACCAGTGGGATTTCATGAATGACAATAGATTGTCCACAGAATGGGAGAAAATCTTGGCCAGCTATACCACTGATAGAAGCCTAATATATAAAATCTACAAAGAACTCAAAAAACTAAACAGTAAAAAAATCCAACAATCCACTCCAAAAGCGGGGCAGAGGAGCTAAACAGGGCATTCTCAGAGGAAGAATTACACATAAGAAAATGTTCAATATACCTAACCATTAGGAAAATGCAAATTAAAACAGCTAAGGCATTCTACCTTACCCTAGTAAGGATAGAAAACATTAAGAAATGAAATGAAAACAAATATTGGTGAGGCTATGGAGAAATAGAAACCCTTAGTCACTGTTGGTGGGAATTTAAGCTTTTACAACCACTGTGGAAATCAATCACAACTCCTGCAAAGGATGAATATAGAACTTCCAGTAGACTGTTATTCCCTTACTGGGCATTTGCCCTAAAAGCTCCACATCTCCATTCAGAAATATTTGCTCCACCATGTTTATACCTGCTTAATTCATAATAGCTAAAAACTGGAGTCAACCCAGGTGTCAATCATTGGATGAATGGATAACCAAGATGTGGTATGATGAAATTTTATTCAGCAGTGAGAAAAAATGACACATGGAAATTTGTAGAAAAATGGTCAAACTTGGAACAGATAATTTTACATGAACTCTCACAATCACAGAAAGGCAATGGTTGCATGATCTTACTCATCTGCAGTTCCTAACCTGGATCAGACCAAGTTCATGACATACCTGAATAGCATCTTGAGTCTTGGACAATAGCGAGTGTAGGGCTTGTGGCAAGGGGAAGAGTGAGGGTACCATAGAACTGGTACCATAGAATCCTATATCCTAGAAATCAGACTAAAAGGTGGAACCCTCAAGTGAATCTTACAGGGAGCATTTGAATTGAGGGGCTCTGGAATATGAGATGAAACCTAACCTCAAATTTCTCCTGCTTCTCTGGCTTCTTCTGTTTTCTTTTCTCTTGGCACTGGCTGGTAATTCCCTGTACCAGGATGTAGTCCATATCCACAATGAGCTGTTGATCAGAAATACCTACTACATCTCCCAAAACAAACAAGACAGAGTTCTGAGAAAACTTGATTACCCACCAGAGACTAATGGTAAGACCTTATGGCTGATGACACCAAATGCTGTTGGCACAGACCATGGAAAGACCTGGTTGGAATCTAGAGGAGAGCCAGTTCTTAGATAATTTTCCCATCTAGTGCTGGAAGGTACTACATGAGCTACCAGGGAAAAGTGGCCAACATCTGTCTAAGCATTAATTTCTTTTTTACAGTGAATTTCTTTATATTGTTCACAACAATTCCTACATATCTATATTACAACACATTCTACAAATGTAAACATGTGCTTATAATAAGCAATGTATTTGGCTTTCTATTCAGTGTGCTCTCCAATCAATTCAATTTGCCTAAAAATTATCTAATATTCTCAATCACACTCGATTATTTTCTTACTTTTATGAGTTATAGATCTTGAACTTTAAATTCAAAAATGGATTTTAAAATAGAGGTTGTATTTTGAATTTAAATTCAAATTTGAAGAAAATGAAAACCTCAGCTTTACAGTCTATTTCAATCTCTGACTAGCTACATGTAACTACTGTAATGGGTAATATGTGTACAGAATGTTTCCTCACAGAGAATTCTATTGGTAATTATTGGAATAGCCAGATTTAATTGATGATTTATGAATAAAATTTTATGTGAAACATGCATTTCTCATTGAATACAGCACTCTTTTCTCTTGGATCAATAATTACCCAGAAACATACTATTATGAAAATAAAATTCACATGACATAACATTGATTTTAACATTAAATAATGTCATAATTGTATAATTTTCTCCATGCATTACACTTCTAATTACTCCACTGTGAAAAACCCTAAAATGCCCTGTTACACAAGTATTTAAATACCAAATTCCTAAATTTTCATTTGTAGTAAAAAAGGTACAAGTTTAGGAATCAGGAGTAGATAAATAAAAGTGAAGACTAAATGAACAAATCAAAAAATAATCTTATATATTGAAAAGCAACTTGAGTGAAGACACTGCTTTCTGGAATGTTTATAGAATTTTTGATCATTTGAAAAAAAATAACATTTTACATAAAGAATGTTGGATTCTCACTATAAGTAGTAATGCTTTTAAATAAAACAATGCCTTCTGTGCCTAGCAGTGTGGATTATATTATTGGGATATTGGCTATTTCAGAACTCTAAATGTCAGATTAATAAATTACATCATTCTTGACTTAAGTTTGACACTTTATAAGACACATGCATAATTAATGTTCATTAAGATTGAAATAAAATGTAAACATCAAATCAGAGAATATCACTGTTCACTTTCAGTAAGAGATTAGGGTCAAATCAATCCATTACTTTATGTATGACAGGCCCTACTGGTTTCAAGTTAAATACTTAACTTATATAATATAATAATATAATAAAGGCAATATACAAAGCTCCAAAGGCCCAAATAATTCTTAATGGAGAGAGACTGGAGGAATTCCCATTGAGATCAGGAACAAGACAGGGATGTCCTCTCTCACCTCTGCTTTTCAATATAGTTCTGGAAGTCCTAGCCCAAGCAATAAGGCAGGAGAAGGAAATAAAAGGGATACAATTTGGAAAGGAAGAAGTTAAGTTAGCTCTATTCGCTGATGACATGATTGTATATGTAAGAGACCCGAGAGACTCCATCCCAAAACTCCTGAAGGTGATTAACTCCTATAGCAAAGTAGCAGGATACAAAATCAACGCACAAAAATCGGAAGCATTTCTATATGCAAATGACAAAGACACAGAAAAAGAAATAAAGGACATAGTCCCATTTTCAATAGCAAAAAATAAAATAAAATACCTTGGAATAACGTTAACCAAGGAAGTAAAAGATCTATACAACGAAAATATAAAAACTCTCAAAAAAGAAATTGAGGAGGACTTGAAACGATGGAAAGACCTCCCATGCTCCTGGATAGGCAGAATTAACATTGTGAAGATGACAATCCTACCAAAGGCAATATATAGATTTAACGCAATTCCAATTAAAATCCCTACAATGTTCTTCACAGACATAGAAAAAATGATCTCAAATTTCATATGGAAAGGCAGAAGGCCTCGCATATCCAAACATATCCTCAGCAAAAGAAATACCTCTGGTGGCATCACCATACCTGATATAAAGTTATACTACAAAGCCATAGTAATAAAAACAGCATGGTACTGGCATAAAAACAGGAGTATAGACCAATGGAATAGACTTGAGGACCCGGATTTTGGGCCAAGCAACTATAGCTACTTGATATTCGACAAAGGCCCAAACAATATAGACTGGAAAAAAGATAGCATCTTCAACAAATGGTGCTGGACAAACTGGATAACCACATGCAGGAAATTAAAACTTGATCCACACATTTCACCATGCACAACACTCAAATCCAAATGGATCAAAGACCTCAACATAAGACCAGAAACTCGAAAACTACTGGAAGAAAATTTAGGAAGTACTTTCCATGATATAGGAATGGTTTCAAGTTAAAAATACACAGTGGATGAATATACTCTTGCATGGTTCATGTGGGCAAACATTTGCCTACAAGTCCTATGTTTTTAAATCTCTGTCATTCAAAAGGTCAGCCTCTGAGATTAGCACCTTGATCTTGCCAGCTATCTAATCTCCAATAAATCATCATTCCAGGTTTTGGAGTAGATTTAGCCTCGTGGGAAGCCTGGATGAACCTCACAGCTGTTGCATAGCTCATACGTAATACCTCCTCTTCACTTACAAGCCTTATAGTTGTGAACATCCAACCTCCTCCTTCTTATATTTTATCAATAGAAGTGTTACATTTGGGTATGTGCAGGGACATAAGTAAATAGTATTTTGGTCTCTAAATATCTATTATAGGTCACTGTGGGTCAAGATGCATAAACTATCAGGTAACCTGTGAAACTGGCAACATCCACTTACTTTCTCCTTGTGGGGACACAATGCCTGCCCAGAAGCAACTTATGGAAGAAAAAAGACTTAATCCAGCCTACAGTTCCGGCATATAGAGTACATCATGGTGGGGAAGGGTTGGGGTGGTGAGAGGAACAGGAAGCTAGGCAACATGGTCAGCCCTGAAGTAGAGAACTCTAGAAGGAAAGCCAAGTTGGGCTGCAACACCTCCCATCTGACTCTAGTGACAATTTCTCCAGTAAGGCTCAACCTCTAGAAGATCCCATAGCACCTTCTAAACAGCACCCCCAGCTGAGGCTTAAATAGTCAAACACAGTTTATATTCAAACCACTATACTGGCTCTAAGATACTTGAGCAGAAACCTTGTGAGTTAAGAATTATTATATAACTTCTGGTACAGATTATTTGTTCACAGATTGTTTTCCAAGTTCCATCTTTCTTATTAATACATCTTGGTTTAAATACATCTTGCATCTATTGTTTTTCATGTATGCTCATGAGTACTGTATGGATATTGTAGCAGACAGAGTCAGGTTCGCTAAGATAAACTTCCAGACCAGGCACAGTTATGGAGGAAGAGATTTATTAAAGCTTACAGATCCAGAGGAAGTTCCATAATGACAGAAGAAGCTGGCCTGCCTTCACAGGCCCAAACACAGAGAGAGAAGTACAAGCCAAAAAGCCACAAGCTACAGCACACTTCAGGAACTCCAGCTAGGCACATTTTGCATATCTTTAGATTGAAATAAGAAACCCACCACCACACCTAAAGATCACCCAGTGACATTGCCTCCAGCCAGGTGGCTGAAGATGCAAACTGCAAATTGAATATATTGGGGGCTATGTATTCTATTCAAACCACCACAGATATGAAGAAGGGACATTCAAACACCTAGTATTTATGCAAATGTAAAGCTGCTAACCAGTGACTGGGTAAAGTTGGATGAATTTGGCAGAATTTCAAGCAGTCATCTTCAATTATCATCCAGAACTTGCCTCTTACACCAGGCTTCTTTGGGGAACAAATCAGGTTTCTTCATTCCTCACTAGCTTTTGGTGCAACTGATTTCAAAACTGGATAATGATTCTTATTCCAAGCTATTTCTCATTAAATATATTTGTTCAACCCTTCTGTCTATATAAACATACCTTCTAAACTTTTACTCCAAATTTTTGGAGAACAGGAAATAAAACACTAAATATAAGAAAGCTGGTAAATGTCACACACTATGAA
The DNA here is from genome assembly GCF_020740685.1 of Jaculus jaculus. Lineage (NCBI taxonomy): Eukaryota > Metazoa > Chordata > Mammalia > Rodentia > Dipodidae > Jaculus > Jaculus jaculus. The sequence goes on along the minus strand of NC_059113.1, from coordinate 73,184,733 downwards.
TGTAGGAAAATAGGGGTTCAAAATGTGTGGACATAAAGATTTGTTTCTTTGCATAAGGTTTAAGTGAAGAGTGTGTTGTACACCTCTTTGCTTTCAGTCATGTTTCAATTGTTTCTTACGGTACAGTGGGGAGAGGAGCAGGCAGTGAAGATGTGCCATCAGCATGGAAATAGAAACAACACTAGAGAGCAAGCACAGCTCCTTTTTTGGGCAGGGGGTGGTGGTGGAGGTAGGGTCTCACTTTACTCCACTCTGACCTGGAATTTACTACATAGTCTCAGGTTGGCCTCGAACTCACAGAGATACTCCTACCTCAGCCTTCTGAGCGCTGGAATTGAAGATGTGCACCTTTAATATGAAAGTGTAATTTGCCTGTAGTTTTTTTTTGTTGTTATTGTTGTTTATTTTTATTTATTTATTTGAAAGCGATGGACAGACAGAGAAAGAGGCAGATAGAGAGAGAGAATGGGCACACCAGGGCCTCAGGCCACTGCAAACGAACTCCAGACGCGTGCGCCCCCTTGTGCATCTGGCTAACGTGGGTCCTAGAGAATCGAGCCTCGAAATGGGGTCCTTAGGCTTCACAGACAAGCACTGAACTGCTAAGCCATCTCTACAGCCCTGCCTGTAGTCTTTTAAAATCTATTTATTTATTGGTGAGGAGAGAGAGGAGAAAGAGAGAAAGAGAAAGAGAGAGAATGGGCATACCAGGGCCTCTAGCTGCTAGATGCTGCAAACAAATTCCATATGCATGTACCACTTTGTGCATCTGGCTTTATGTGGCTACTGGGGAACCAAATTCAAGTCATTAGGCTTTGCACGGAAGCACCTTAACTGCTGAGCCATCTCTCCCTCCCTAGTCTCTTATATTTTTCAAAATTGTGCAGTATTTCTTATTTTTGTTAAGGAATTCTCCTTGAAAGATAATAGGTAATGCTTAAATTAGTGTGTGTATAAATATTAAAATTTCCTGAAAAAATACATGTATGTTTTATACAGGAAAATCTTAAGTATAACTTATATTTTACTATGTGAAATATTTTCAGATGCATAACTCATAATCATTTTTTGTTTTATTACTGCCTTGTATTTTAAGTGAGGAAGAAAATACTGACTAATTTCAGATTACAGAGACATTAAGTGCAGAAGTGTCTATAAATCACAGTTGTCAAATGAATAAAGACAGGGCTGGAGAGATGGCTTAGCGGTTAAGCGCTTGCCTGTGAAGCCTAAGGACCCCGGTTCGAGGCTCGGTTCCCCAGGTCCCACGTTAGCCAGATGCACAAGGGGGCGCACGCGTCTGGAGTTCGTTTGCAGAGGCTGGAAGCCCTGGCGCGCCCATTCTCTCTCTCTCCCTCTATCTGTCTTTCTCTCTGTGTCTGTCGCTCTCAAATAAATAAATAATAATTTTAAAAAAAAATGAATAAAGACAGCCATCAAGCCAGCCATCATGACTTACATAATAGGAAGGCTTTCCTATAGGATCACAGCAACAACAGTCCTTCATAATGTTTTGAAGAAAATGGCAATGTTTCAAGCAACAAAGGTAATGATGAGGAAATACCATATAGTGATGTTTCTGGATGTACGTCACTTGAAATTTGCACTGGATTATGCAGAGAACACACACCCTCACCCCTAATTTAGAATCCAAACTATTTGTGTTGTAAATAAAGCATATGTTAGTATGTTAGTAAAGACAGGTGATAGTGAAGATAATTTACCTAATTTAGCTCCATCTTCATTTGTATGTTGAACATACTGAGTTTGTGGTCACACAGGATTTCATGGGATTCAGGTGAAGAGGCTGTGAACTAAATGCCTACAGATGGAAAGGGAGTTTGCAATAAGAAGATGACTAATCCTCAAGCTACCATTTTTCCTTTATGTGTTATACAGTGTCTTGGGGAGGATAAAATTTTACATATATATGAATATATATAATTGACAACTTCCATAACTATAAACAATATCACATGGTAATTCCCTCCCTCCCTTCACATTTCCTTTTGAAACTCCACTTTCTATTATATCCCTTCCCCCTCTCAATCAGTCTCTCTTTTATTTTGATGTCATAATCTTTTCTTCCTATTATGATGGTCTTGTGTAGGTAGTGTCAGGAACTGTGAGGTCATGGATATCCAGGCCATTTTGTGTCTGGAGGAGCATGTTGTAAGGAGTCCTACCCTTCCTTTGGCTCTTACATTCTTTCTGCCACGTCTTATGCAATGGGCCCTGAGCCATGGAAGGTGTGATTGAGATATTTCAGTGCTGAGCACTCCTCTGTCACTTCTTCTCAGCACCAAGGCACCTTCGGAGTCATCCCAAGGTTGCTGCCATCTGAAAAGAGAAGGTTCTCTAACCAAAAGTGAGAATAGCATTAATATTTGGATATGAACAATAAAAGAAGTGCTCACAGGGCAGTTTGGTGAGCATTGTATATACTTTTAGCCATACAGCAGTAGATATTATACTCCTAGGGCTCATCACTACTCTTGTTAAAGGTTTTCAGGATCAGGGATATATTGCCTCCAATGGAAAAGGCCTCCAGTCAAATTAGAGGGTGGTTGGTGTACTCTATAACAGACGTGCCACTATTTTACCAGTTGGGTTCCTTGGCCTGGCTGGCCAAATATAAGGCTTGCAGTGTCCACTGTTGAGTATCTTCACTGGAGATTTCTCTTTCTCCCACTGAACTGTAGGCAGGATAGCTTTTTTCAGCTTTCTGTCAGCTGTTCTACATGGAGGAGGTTTTCAGCTCAGTTCCAGCAGGATTTCTCAGTGAGTTTGCATCCCAACTATGTGGAGTCTTCAGCAATAAAGTCTTACCATTTATTCCTGGTGGGAAACCAAAGGCCTTGGCAATGTCTGTAATGTTTTGGGGGTATCAGGGTCCTTCCTGGCCAACAACTCACTGGAAGGTATTCCATCTGTGGCACTGAAAATTTTCTAGTAACAATCTATGGCTCCTGTATGTTCCATTGTCCAAAAAGGTAGGTCTCCATATGATTTATTTATATCCTCTTAGATTTTGATTAGCCCTTAGTCCACCTTTCCTTTACTCAATCTCTTCCTCTAACCTCACTTATTGGTTCTTTTCCTTACATATATACAATATCATCCTATTAGGATTCCCCCTCCCTCCCTTTCTATTGCCTTTATATTCCCTTTCTAGCTTACTGGTTTATGCTACTGAGTTTTCTTCCTACTCACACAGAAGTCCAGTCATTTGTAGCTAGGATGCACATATGAGAGAGAACATGTGATGTTTGGTTTTCTGGGCCTGGGTTACCTCACTTAGTATAATCCTGCCAAATATATAATAGCACAGTGCCCTTAAGTTTTTTTTCTTTAAATTTTCTGCTAATGATTGCATAAATTCATTGACTGAAATATAAAAGGTGGATTGATCACATCTATTAACTGAAAATCTCACATTTTTTTTTTTTTTCAAGAAAATAGCTTCCAATTGACTTAGAGGAGAAGCCCTGTTCTGACCATTTAGGAATCTACAAAATTTGCATGTCAAGTTGGAATGAATATCACAGATGTGTTAATAGAACTAGATTTGTAAAATAATTTTATGAACTGCAAAATACTATACAAATCACAAGAGTTTTATTGAATTAACTGTGATGTGGAAAGATATTAGAAATGTTTTTTCTAGTGACTGCTCAAATTAATCATTATAATCTCATTAGTTGGGTTAAATAATCTGCATTTATTTATTCTGACTCTTCAAGGATCTTTATTGTTAAGATTTTTATTATGCAACACAAAATTCTTGGATAAATAAAATTAAAATTAATAAATGCATATTACAAATGTAATAATGATTCAATGATTTTAAATGTGCATGTATGTCTTAAAATTTTCTCCTACCCATATGATGGCTAACCCCACAACCCACCACCCATATTCCCCAATGAAGATGGTCCCTGTAGAGGGGGAAGGAAGGGAGGAGACTAACTATGGTACCAACTTGACTGTATATACTGAGTACAATACTAATTAAAAAAAATCAATTAGTCCATTATTGAAACCACTGGAGAAATTGCTGTCTCTAAAATATTAGTATAAGCATCAGCTGTCAATGGTTTTCAGCACATTATTCTGAATATTAAATTAACTTATACTATTATGTTACTTTTTAGTTTTAATTATATTTGTAAGGCATATATCTAATATATATAAACTAATGCAAAATGTAATATATATATCTATTTTGGCATGTATATGTGGATTCATCTTTATATGTATACATAGGCATGTGCAGGCCAGAGGTCAATATTAGGTATCTTCCCCTATTGCTCTCCACATTATTCTGGTAGACAGGGATTCTAGCTAAGTCTGTAACTCACCATTATGTAGATGAGCTATCACATGAGCCCTGGAGATTCTCCTGTCTCCATGTCCCCAATGCTGGATTTGCAGTCACAAAAGGCTGTGCCTGCCTTTGTTTTTATGTGGGTGCTGGTGACATGCTGAATAAGCATTCACTTTACCAAATGAACCATCTCCACAGACATGTAAATAGGATTTTATTTGCATTTTCTTTAAAACATTGTTTTAATATAAGATAGTTCTTAAATTTTCTCAACAAACCTGGCAAAGTCTTTGTTTTTGTTTTGTTTTGTTTTTGTCTTTCAGAAGAAGCTATTTTTTAATGGAAGCTAATTTTTAATGACAATATTAATAGTATTTACATTTTGCACTAATTTAAGCTGTGGTTTAATTTTAAACTGCCCTCCTTAACTTCTATCATAATTGATTCATTTACTTTTGGGAATAGCATCCCATGTTACCCTAGGGTGGTCTCAATACAGGGGAGGTTGGCCTTGAAATCCTCATTCTCCAAAGTACTGGGACATTAGGCTTGTCCTCCTGTGCTGTGATGCCTGCTTTGTAGTGTATTTTCAGTTCTGAACATGCTAGGGGATATAAGGAGAGGAAATGGTTACTGAGGAGGAAAACAGAAGCTGTTCAAACACTGGAGTACATTTACATAATTCTGAGACACAGAATAAAAATGGATTTTCTAGCAGGTTGTGATTTTAAAATTCCAAAGGAATGAATAAATTAGCATTTGAACTCAGAGTCAGTGTTTCTGGGGTTTCTTAAGATCCACACACAGCTTGTTAGAAGGACCTTGCACATAGCAGATGCTCAGGAAACATTTGTGGAACAAACTGACTCTTCAGCACCAGCCAAGGAAGTGCACAAGCATTGTCAGCCAGCCCCACGAGATGACCCACTAGATGGCAGTCCCACACAGAGAAGCTTTTCTGGGAGTTTGCTGGGTAGAATCTTTACATACAAAATTGTAGTTATGCCCAAACTCATTTTTATGCAATGCCAAAGAAACTTAAATAAATATTTTAAATTTAAACCACCTCAACTTTTATGTCTTTCTTTGTAATGTGTCATGGTTTGTTTTGACTTTTTAAAATTAATTCTGACAATTAGAACATTTCTCTCATTACGGAAAATGGCACATCCATTGGCTTTGGTCACTTGTTTGGTGTAGCCTGTGGTTACAATGTAGACATACTGTGTGAAAAAATCAGACACACATGGCTCTTTCTTTATTCTTTGCAGCACAGCTGCTTTGGTGTGAAAGCTGCTGTAAGGACCGATGTGTCAGAAATTCTCTCTATGAGGTAGTGTGGCTTGACACCTATATCTGTGATTGTTTGAATATGAAATTTTCTACATAGCCTCATGTGCTTGTTATAAGCCTATTACTTGATCCCAGCCAGTTAGGTCGTTGGGAGGTAGAGCCTTGCTGGCAGTGGTGTGTCATTTGCAGTTTTATGCCATGTCCTTCTTTTCCAGAGCTGGCTAGCTCAGTCGTGACACTTCCTTACAGCTGATGTGACAAGATGTGGTGCTCAGTTGTTTACTGTCACATTTTTCTTGCCATGATAAAACTTCCCCTTGAAATTGTAGGATAAAATAAACATATTCCTTTCATAACCTGCTTCTGATCAAGTGTTTTGTTTCAGCATCAAGGAAATAACTGCTGCAATATTCCATGACTGAGAAAAGCTCAGGAAATATGTAGAATAGGATAGCATAATTCATGTCTAACAAGCAAAATATCCTGGTAAAAGGATTTAATCTCAGTACATGGTATTGTAGTGTGGTTGGATATATCCATCCCTGTTGAAATTGGTGAGCTGTTTATGGACATAAAACTCCCAGTACTAGCCTGTGCCTATCATCCACAATGAGCTCTTGATCAGAGAGATGTACAAGGTTTCCCAAAAGAATTCAGAATTCTGTCAGAGCACTTGATGACCCACCAAAGTTAGTGGTAAGACCCTACTGCTGAAGACATCATATGCTGTTGGCACCTAACATGGAGTGACATAGCTGGAAGCTGGAAGAGAGTCAGTCCCCAGACAGCACATCTAGTGCCAGAAGGTGCTACATGAGAGACTGGGGGAACTTGATGAGGCAACTCATGGTCTAAACTACTCTGCAGCAAACAATCTGATATGATGCTGACACAAGTGCAATAGTGGCACACAGCCATGGTGGGAAACCAACGCCTCTTGATTTGGCTAACTGAACTTGGGGAATGGAACCCATAGCGGGAGCTGGGAAATAAGTCAGAACCATATCCAAAAATGAGTCTGCTCTCCATTAACAAGTTCCCACCAACCATGAGCTACAATGGCCTGCACATATTACATGCTCTGTCTCTAAAAAGGGGGGAAGGGTTATTCCAATTATCTGGTGCTAACTTTACTCTCCATCAGAGAATTTACTTCTCTTTTTCAGATAGTCCCAGATCCTAAGGAGATAACCACTCCATTATACTTCAAAACCACCCCAGCTGGAACTAAGAATAATTAGGGAAACAAGGAAGAGAGCCATTTTCTTAGTGAACTTGGTACTAGCACAACTGTGAAGAAGATAGACACAGAGAACAATCAACTCATACCAAACCAGATATCCAGAGACACAGAGGCTCCCAAGACCTCATCACTAAAGTAGACCTAAACTGAACCCAACATGGCTCAGGGAAATTTGCAGGAGAGGGGGTAGAAAGAATGTCAGAGGTACACATTGGGTCATGATACACAGAGATATTGCCTCCAACTCATACCCACAAACACGACCCATATTCCAAAACAAGGAGGGTCCCTGCAGTGGGGGGACAGTCAGGGAGGAGACTAACAATGGTACAATCTTGGCTGTACTTACTGAGTACAAAACTAATTTTAAAAAAAGTTTATTTGTAATTTAAAAAAAAATGTTAGTACTCTAAAAACAGTAGGTGAAGAAAGATTACATGTTTGAATAAGGTTGGTGTTCAAATATTTAATATTGGCATAAATAAAAATGTGTCTGTGTTCTTAGAAGGCAAACAACTTGGGTAATTTACAAATTTCTTACTGTTAAGTAGCAGTATCAATTTCCAGCATAAGAAGTTAAACTTCCAGCCAGTTACTGATTCTTACCTTCAGGATTTTTCTGACATACTTGCCTATTTCCAACAGAAATATACTCTCCCATATTTTCTCCTAGAAATCCTATACTTTCAGCCTCTTAATGTAGACCTTCAACCTCACCCAAGTCAATTTTTATATGATATAAAAGAAGAAATCAATTTATTTCTTTTCCCATGTGAATAGCTAATTTTCCCAAAGCCCTTTGTTAAGAAAAGACTTTTTTTTCTTCATTGTGAGTTATTTTGGTGTTTTGTTAAAATCTAGTCTATTACAATGACACATTTTGCTTAAGTCCTAATGTATGGAATAGAAGCAGACAAAAAAAAAGTTACATAAACATATGGTTCCTTATTTCTAAAATTTATAAATTATTTCATGATTCCGATACATCAAAGACATTTAAAAGGTCTTTAAAATCCATGTTTTAGCAACCTCCATCACCTTTAGAACACCTGAGATACCCTTTGGAAGAGACTGACCTTCTATGGCAGGACAGTTCCTATGACATCATGTGACCATTACCAACTATACACTTCAATCTAATGGTTGGAAAGTCAAATTTTGCCATAGTCAGACTTGGCTGTCTCCCTTTCTAACTGTTTTTTCATTGGCAGCTTCTCCAGTTTCTGAACTGTCAGTGTAGGAATGTCCCATAGTTCTATGTACGTTTCCTTTTCATATTGCCGTTCACTTAGAGAGCTCCTTCTTTCATGCCTATGCCAACACTGTTTTCTTTTAATTGTTTTTCTTTCATTTCCTCCATTTCCTTATGCAAAGTATGCACTAGCTATATTGCAGTCTATGTCATGTATGGATTAAGGGTCTTGCAACTTTTTTCTTCAGTTTCATTCTTTGTGTCTTACTATTGTTGCCAGGTATTTTACATCTCATATGTTACAAACAACACAGACAGTTATTAATTTTCCTTAAAGTATGTATTTTACTTAAATACTTAACATACAAAATCTTAATACATTCAACATTTCTGGTGGTCTTCATTCCTTTGCATAAATCCAGATTTTCATCAGATTCTATATTACCAATACATAAATAACTTCTGTGATATCACTTTTATTATGACTCTCCTAAAGATATATTGTTCTAATTTGTTTTGGCACAACAATGTTGATCTGACTTTCACTCAAGAATTATTTCCTCTGTTTAACTTTCTTTTTTTTTTTAATTTTTATTTATTTATTTGAGAGCGACAGACACAGAGAGAAAGACCGATAGAGGGAGAGAGAGAGAATGGGCACGCCAGGGCTTCCAGCCTCTGCAAACGAACTCCAGACACGTGCGCCCCCTTGTGCACCTGGCTAACGTGGGACCTGGGGAACCGAGCCTTGAACCGGGGTCCTTAGGCTTCACAGGCAAGCGCTTAACCGCTAAGCTATCTCTCCAGCCCTAACTTTCTAGTTTGATAGATTGTTTTCCCTCTTAGTAAGATGAGAATGCAACTATATCAAGATATCATGTAGTTTTTAATTTGCTTTTTCTCTTGTTATTTAATTCTGTGGCTATATTGTAGGTGTTATCTCTATTACTGCTTTTAAGTTAATTGATTATAAAGTGACTTAAGATTGTTTATTTCTTCTGCTTATTTTCGGTGTCTTTTACAACTGCATATAGAGTTGATACTAACTAAGCTTTTGAATTATATTTCTTCAAATATTCCTCTTCGAAAAGTTCAGATGGGGGTATAAGCTACTGCTGGATAGTGGCTTAGCTAGCCTTTATCCTCCTCCAAGCATTATTCTCAAAGTTGCGATAGTGGCATCATTAAATCACTAATCCCTGGCCGGAGAGACAGCTTAGTAGTTAAGGCACTTGCAGGCAGAGTTAAAGGACCCAGATTCTATTTCACAGTATCAAAGTAATGCCAGATGCAGAAGGTGACGCATGTCCCTGGAGTTCGTTTTCAGTGGCAAGAGGTCCTGCAGCACCCATTCTTTCTCTCTCCTCTCAGATAAACAAACAAACAAATAAAATATTTAAAAATCATTAATCCTTTCTTTTGTACTGTCTAGACTTCTCTTTTTAATTGATAATGTGTGTGTGTGTGTGTGTGTGTGTGTTGAAATAGCTGGTCTCCCTCTAGTAAAGGAGACAAGAAACTCATTCTGTAATTCTAGGCTGGCCTCAAACTAAGAGCAATCCTACCTGTGCTTCCTGAATGCTGGTATTAAGGGCATGTGCCATCAAATCTGGCACAGTATCAGTATGTTTTTTCATATAAAATATTGTACTTTTTATCTGGAACTGCTATTTTGATGTACTTTGTATATTTTATTTGTTTTAACATGTTTCTAATTCTTTTACTCTCCTTAATCATGTGAAGTATTTATTTTGGTTATTCCTTGCTATTTTTGATTTAGCTTTTATTGTTTGAGAGTTTTTCATCTGGACTTGGTTTGCTTGCAAGAATGTTAATTTCAATGATTTCCAAATATAAGTTCAGGATACTGATATTTTGTTATTTATTTGAATAGATTCACATATTCTTCATTTCTTATTTCTTTCCTAGAATACAGTTATTTGGTATCAGTATGATCTCATCATTGCTTGTATCTTTGATGTTTAGATGAGCCTGGGACAGTTCAGAGGCTTAATAGAACTGGCTAATGTCTGAGCTCCCTCCTCCTTCATGTCCTCTCTTGGGTTGGAAGCTAGGTTTCCACTTTGGTTAGTGGGCTAGTGAGTTATTCTCCACTCTGCATGCCCTTTCAGAATTACCCAGTTTACTATTTCTCAGTTTTGTTTTCTCCAGTGTTGGAGAGTTCCTGTTACCATGACAGATTATTCCCAGCCAAATACCCATTGGGCATCTCTGTGGTTTCTGGAGCTTCCTGTCTCTTCAGTTCCCGCCCACTTCCACTCAAGAGCCAGTTATCTGGCTTTTCACACTGCTGATCTCAGGTTCCTATAACCAGTGAGATCACTGAGCCCTATCAGAATTCTCTTGTCCTGGTTTGTGACCTGTATTTTCCTCCCAACCTGGAAAATATAGCTTCATATTCCTATTGACTTCTTTCTGTGTGAGACACAATAGAATTCTGAAGATGGTTCTCAATTTCTCTAGGCCCAATGTACTAAAGACAGTTTGAGGAACATTGATCATTTGGAATTGATCATTAGTTATAGGTCCAGTAACCAGACAGAAAATAATATGGTTCAAAATTATTTAACATAAAATATAGAAAATGCTAGTGATAGCTATGTTAATAGAAGTTTAGAAATACAAAATATCAAAAAGTTAGTTCATCTACAAATAGAATTCTACATGTATTGCATGCAACTTTTATATAAAAGAAAATTCTGTTGGGAATCAGTGATTATTGAGTGTTCAGTGCTAAATAAGACAGTTTTATAATGCCCTTCAAGGCTTAGAGAACATTGTAGAGGAGGGGAAAGAAAAAATATGTAACAGCCAGAGAATGGGGAGGAGTACTTTGGGACACTGTCCTCTAGAAGTACAGTGGTCATCACATTCATGAACTTCCAATGACTCTCGGTTGTTATTATCTCCACAAGAACTGCACAAAATTGAGAGTATCAACACTTAAACATGGATAAAGGGGGAGGGCAAGAAAAAAAAATAAAACATGAGCATAGAAGAGGCACTAGTTGGAAAGAAGAGATTTAGTTTAATTGGAATAGAGAGAGGACAAAACATGGTAAAATTAGAGGATTATTATCAAAGTATAGTATGTTCATTTATGAAAAATACTCAATAAAAAGACAAAAGTAGAAAATCAACAAAATCTTAACTGGAGTTAATAACAGCATAACAAAATACAAAAAGACAAATTATGTACAAATAACTTATATTGGAATATCACAAAAATAATATCATTGGACCAACAGAGGGTATGTGATGAGACATTTACAAAAATGTTAAAGTCAGAACATAGATGTTACATATAAGGATATGTATTCTGGGGGCTTCCGGTTAAGATGGCGGCGTAGGTACCACGCCAAAGCAGCCTAGGGGGTAAAAAGACCAAAAAAACTCAGCAAAATACACACTTTTACTAAAAAGTGAGGTGTATAGGAAATTAAAGTGGCATCGGAGAAGTAGAAGAGTTATAGAGCATCCAGAGCCTGCACAGGCAGGAAAAGTGGCTCCGGCAGCTCGGCCAACTGCCGCGGCCGCGGCGCAGCAGAAAACCGCCAGACTCGGCTCGAGCCACAGGAAAAGCCAGGTGCGGGATTTTCCCCTCACACCGCGCTCTCCGCAACCTGAGAAACGTGAGGGGAGAGCGGCAGAGAGCAACGGAGGAGCAGACTGCGAGGTAGAAGAACACGTGGAACAGCGAGACAACCAGAGCAGCCGTGGCTCCCTCCCCTCCCCCACCGCCTGAACCCAGCTCCAGCGAACAGAGCAGCGACCCGGGACCCAGGCCCCGCCAACTTGGGCTGACAACAGGACCCAAGCAGGAGCAGAGTTCGGGAGCAACATCAGCGGCTCCAGCACCGGTACCAGCTGCCCCAGCAGCAGCAGACCCAGGAGCGGCAGCAGCGGCAGCTCCCGCAGCAGCAGCTTCAGGGGGAGCAGCGGCAGTGGACACAGCAGCAGCAGCTTCAGCAGCAGTGATGGCTCCAGCAGTGGCAGCTACAGCAGCAGCAGAGGCAGCAGCAGTGGCTCATTTTGCCCCATAGGAAAAGCAAGTGCCCAGCTCCAGAAATCAGAACAGCAGCCCGACAACCCAGGCAGCAACTTGACTGAGACCAAAATCACCCAAGGTAACTGGGATTGCACCAGGGAAGGGTCTCACTTGGTCACAAGCTGACTTGGATCCCTCAACAGACCAGAAATCTAAACCTCTTTGTTGATAGAGGATCTGGTCATTATAATAACTACTCTTGCATACATACTCGGGGCTGTTTTTGATTGAATGTGTACAGTGTTTAGTTAAATTTTAGAATCTACCTGTATTTTATTCCACTCAGCCTGCTTGAATACTCCTATAGCAGGGAAACTCAACCCCTAAGAACATCTTTGTAGATACTCTGAGAGTCTTAAAAGCCACACCTAATACCTTAAGGTCCTACCCTGAAAATATATTACATCAAATCAATTGATACAGCTAAGAATACACAGCTAGCTAGAAAATCCAAGCATTAACTTAATCCAAGATGCAAAAATATATACATTATAACACAAGAAACACTAAAGAGCAAGACGATATAAATCCACCTAAAAGTATTAATGCATCAGAAATGTCCTCCAGTGAGAAAGAGTTAGAGGAAATGCATGAGAAAGAGTTCAAAATAATAATTATAAATATGTTCAAAGAGGTCAAAGAACACATGAAAACAATAAAAGAAGAAATCAAAGAGGAAATCAAAGGAATCAAAGAAGAGGCAGGACACCAATTTAATGAAATAAAGAAGGCAATACAAGACATAAATAGGGAAATAGAAATAATAAAGAAAAACCAGTCAGAATTACTAGCAATGAAGAACACAGTTAACGAAATAAAAAACTCTGTAGAAAATCTCACCACTAGGATGGATGAGGGAGAGGACAGAATATCTAAGCTAGAAGACCAGGTGGCAGACCTAATGCAGTCCAACAAAGAGAAAGACAAACTTATAGAAAAGTATGAGTGGGAATTTCAAGATATTCGGGACACTATGAAAAGATCCAATATAAGAATTCAGGGCATAGTAGAAGGAGAAGAACTCCACTCCAAAGGCATAATAGGTGTCTTCAACAAAATCATAGAAGAAAATTTCCCCAAAATTGGAAAAGAGGTGCCAATACAGATACAGGAAGCCTTTAGAACCCTAGCCAGACAAAACCCGGAAAGAACCTCTCCTCGCCATATTATAATCAAACTTCCAAACACAAACACCAAAGAAAAAATATTGAAAGCAGTTAGAGAGAAAAATCAAGTTACCTACAAAAGCAAGCCCATCAGGATTACAGCAGATTATTCAACACAAACTTTTAAAGCCAGAAGGGCTTGGAGTGATATATTCCAAGTTCTGAAAGATAACAACTGCAAACCAAGGTTACTTTATCCTGCAAAGTTATCCATTCAAATAGATGGAGAAATAAAGACATTCCATGACAAAAGCAGGTTAAGGGAGTATTTGAAGACAAAACCAGCTCTACAGAAAATACTTGATAGAATCCTCCATGCTGAACAAAAGGAACAGCACACATATAAGGAACCTAGAAAAAACAAGCTATACTCAAATACCAGTAAACAGAAGAGAGCACAGGTAGAACCAGAAACACACACACACACACACACAAAAAGGCAAACATAAATACACACCTTTCAATAATATCTCTTAATATCAATGGTCTCAATGCCCCAACGAAAAGACATAGATTTGCAGACTGGGTTAAAAAGCAGGATCCTACAATGTGTTGTCTCCAAGAAACTCACCTTTCTACAAAGGATAGACATTATCTTAGGGTGAAAGGTTGGAAGACGGTGTTTCAAGCAAATGGGCCTAGAAAACAAGCAGGGGTTGCTATCCTAATATCAGACAGGGTAGAATTTAGTCCGACGTTAGTCAAGAAAGATAAGGAAGGTCACTTTATATGGATTAAGGGCACACTCCAACAGGAGGATATTACAATCCTAAACATATATGCACCTAACATGGGGGCTCCCAAATTCGTCAAACAAACACTATTAGAACTAAGGTCACAGATAACACCAAACACAGTGGTGGTGGGTGACTTTAACACCCCACTCTCATCAATTGACAGGTCATCCAGGGAAAGAATAAACAGACAGGCATCTGGACTAAATGAGGTCATAGAAGGAATGGACCTAAAAGACATATACAGGACATTTCATCCAAAGGCTGCAGAATATACATTCTTTTCAGCAGCACATGGAACATTCTCTAAAATAGATCATATATTAGGACACAAAGCAAATCTTAACAAATTCAGGAAAATTGAAATAATTCTTGCATTCTCTCTGACCACAATGGAATTAAACTACAAATCAGTAGCAAGAAAGGCTATAGAGCATACACAAAATCATGGAAACTAAACAATACACTACTAAATGATGAGTGGGTCAATGAAGAAATCAAAAAGGAAATAAAAAAATTTATAGAGTCAAATGATAATGAGAACACAACATACCAAAATCTCTGGGACACAATGAAGGCAGTTCTAAGAGGTAAATTTATAGCCTTAAGTGCCTATATTAAGAAATAAGAAAGGTCGCAAGTAAACGACCTAATGCTTCACCTTAAAGCCTTGGAAAAAGAAGTACAAGGCAAACCAAAAATCAGTAGATGGGAAGAAATAATAAAGATTAGGGCAGAAATTAATGAAATAGCAACAAAAAGAACAATCCAAAGAATTAATGAAACAAAGAGTTGGTTCTTTGAAAGGATAAACAAGATTGATAAACCCTTAGCAAATCTGACCAAAAGAAAGAGAGAAGAGACACAAATTAATAAAATCAGAGATGAACAAGGTAACATCACAACATATTCCAGAGAAATTCAAAAAATCATAGAGACATACTATAAAAGCATATACTCCACAAAGTATGAAAATCTGAAAGAAATGGATGATTTCCTTGATCTATATGACCTACCTAAATTAAATCAAAATGAGATTAATCACTTAAATAGACCTAAAGCAAACATGGGAATCCGAACAGTTATCAATAATCTCCCAACTCAAAAAAGCCCAGGCCAGGATGGATTCACTGCTGAATTTTACCAGACTTTTAAGGAAGAGCTAACACCATTGCTTCTTAAGCTTTTCCAGGAAATAGAAAAAGAAGGAATTCTACCAAAATCCTTCTATGAGACCAGCATCACCCTGATACCAAAACCAGGCAAAGATAGAACAAAAAAAGAAAATTACTGACCAATCTCCCTCATGAACATAGATGCAAAAATTCTCAGCAAAATATTGGCAAACAGAATACAAGAGTATATCAAAAAGATCATTCACCCTGACCAAGTAGGCTTTATCCCAGAGATGCAGGGATGGTTCAACATACACAAATCTATAAATGTAATACATTACATAAACGGGTTGAAGGATAAAAATCACATGATCATCTCATTAGATGCAGAAAAAACATTTGACAAAATCCAACATCCCTTCATGATAAAAGTCCTACAGAGACTGGGAATAGAAGGAACATATCTCAATATAATAAAGGCTATTTATGACAAGCCTACAGCCAACATATTACTAAATGGGGAAAAACGAAGCTTTTCCACTAAAATCAGGAACAAAACAAGGGTGTCCACTGTCCCCACTTCTATTTAATATAGTTTTGGAAGTCTTAGCCATACCAATAAGGCAAGAGACACACATAAAAGGGATACAAATTGGAAAGGAAGAAATCAAGTTATCATTATTTGCAGATGACATGATTCTATACATAAAGGACCCTAAAGACTCTACTAGCAAGCTGTTAGAGCTGATCAAAACCTACAGCAATGTAGCAGGATACAAAATATATACCCAGAAATCTGTAGCCTTTATATATGCTAACAACAAACACACAGAGGATGAAATCAGAGAATCACTCCCATTCACAATTGCATCAAAAAAAATAGAATACCTTGGAATGAACCTAACCAAGGAAGTAAAGAATCTATACAATGAGAACTTTAAAACACTCAAGCGAGAAATTGCAGAAGACACTAGAAAGTGGAGAAACATCCCTTGTTCCTGGATTGGAAGAATCAATATCGTGAAAATGGCAATCTTACCTAAAGCAATCTACACATTTAATGCAATCCCTATCAAAATTCCAAAGGCTTTCTTCATGGAAATAGAAAAAACAATCCAAAAATTCAGTTGGAATCACAAAAAACCTCGAATATCTAAAATAATACTGAGCAACAAAAAAGAGGCTGGTGGTATCACCATACCTGATTTTAACCTATACTACAGAGCCATAGTAACAAAAACAGCACAGTACTGGCACAAAAACAGACATGTAGATCAGTGGAACAGAATAGAGGACCCAGATGTAAGCCCAAGTAGCTATAGCCACCTGATATTCGATAAAAATGCCAAAAATACTCATTGGAGAAGAGACAGCCTCTTCAGCAAATGGTGTTGGGAAAACTGGATAAATATCTGCAGAAGGATGAAAATAGATTCTTCTCTCTCACCATGCACAAGAATTAAGTCCAAATGGATTAAAGACCTTAACATCAGACCGGAAACTTTGAAACTGCTAGAGGAAAAAGTAGGGGAAACCCTTCAACATATTGGTCTTGGCAAAGACTTTCTGAATACAACCCCAATTGCTCAGGCAATAAAACCACAGATTAACCACTGGGACCTAATGAAATTTCAAAGATTTTGCACTGCAAAGGACACAGTGAAAAAAGCAAAGAGGCAACCTACAGAATGGGAAAAAATCTTTGCCAGCTATATATCTGATAGAGGATTAATATCTAGGATATACAAAGAACTCAAAAAGTTAAATAATAAGGAATCAAACAAGCCAATCAAAAAATGGGCTATGGAGCTAACTAGAGAGTTCTCAAAGGAAGAAATACAAATGGCATATAAGCATCTAAAAAGATGTTCTACGTCACTAGTCATCAGGGAAATGCAGATTAAAAGTACATTGAGATTCCATCTCACTCCTGTCAGATTGGCCATCATCATGAAAACAAATGATCATAAATGTTGGCGGGGATGTGGAAAGAAAGGAACCCTTCTGCACTGCTGGTGGGAATGCAATCTGGTCCAGCCATTGTGGAAAACAGTGTGGAGGTTCCTAAAACAGCTAGAGATTGATCTACCATATGACCCAGATATAGCACTCCTAGGCATATATCCAAAGGACTCATCTCATTTCCTTAGAAGTACATGCTCAACCATGTTTATTGCTGCTCAATTTATAATAGCTGGGAAATGGAACCAGCCTAGATGTCCCTCAACAGATGAGTGGATAATGATGATGTGGTACATTTATACAATGGAGTTCTACTCAGCGGTAAAGAAAAATGAAGTTATGAAATTTGCAGAAAAATAGATGGACCTGGAAAGTATTATACTAAGTCAGGTAACCCAGGCCCAGAAAGCCAAGTGCCACATGTTCTCTCTCATATGTGGATCCTAGCTACAGATGACTGGGCTTCTGTGTGAGAATGAAAATACTTAGTAGCAGAGGCCAGTAAGTTGAAATGGAGACATAAAGGGTGGAGAAAGGAAGGGAGAAGGATACTTAATAGGTTGATATTGTATATATGTAATTACAATGATTGTAATGGGGAGGTAATATTATGGAGAATGGAATTTCAAATGGGAAAGTGTGGGGGTGGGGAGGGAGGGAATTACCATGGGATATATTTTATAATCATGGAAAATGTTAATAAAAATTTAAAAAAAAGGATATGTACTCTAAAATTCCTTTCATTTTATGTTTATGATTTTTATAAGGAATTTTTGTGTAAATTGATTGAATGGAAACATATTTCTTGAATGTAAAAATATGCCAACCAGGATAAAAGAAAAATACCAGGGACCAAGAAGGAAGTAACCAGACAATCTAAGATTTCCTGTCATGCTTCTTTTATTTTAAAAATATTTCACAGATTTGTAAAGTGAAAATTAGCTGAGACTCAGGGGAAAATTTGTGGGTGTTTGTGGGTGTTTGACGAAACTCATGAATACCATTGAACATCTGCAGAAATATTTCAGCTTACTGTGCAGTATTCATGGATACGTTTTCCATGGACAAGACAGTTTGCAAAATCTCCTGTAAACCAAGTTGTTTAAAGGAAAATTCTTGGCCCACAAATACTTTAGTCTCTTCTGAATACTATGTGGTTAAATAATTCCACTCACTGTATTACTGAATCTGTTGGTTTGGTAGAAGTTCCACTTTTCCATCAGAGTATACCTTATAAAGTGATAATTAAAAGAAGGATTTTATTTGCCAGAAATAAAAATATATTTATTATAAACCTTTCTTCTTCTTCTTCTTCTTTTTTTTTTTTTTTACTTTTCCACGTGTCTTTTTTGCACATGTATGTGGGCAGATGTGTGTGTATAGGTGCATGTGCTTATGTGTGTACATGTTATGGAAAGCAGAGGTTGATAACAGATGTCTTTCTCAATCACTCTCCACCTTATTAAGACAGGGTTTCTCTGTTGGAACCAAAGATCACCTCTCTTAAATACTTTGCTAGCCAGTTTACACGAGATTTTCTACTTTGACCTCCTGAACACTGGGATTACATGCAAACATCCAAAGTCTGGCATTTCCGTGAGTGCTTGGTTTGAATTCACATCCTTATACAAATGCACAGTAAACATTTTACCCATGGAGCCATCTCTTCAGTCCCATTATTATTCTTATTTATTTATTTATTTTTTTGAGGTAGAGTCTCACTCTAGTCCAGGCTGACTTAGAATTCACTATGTAGTTCCAGGGTGGCCTAGAACTCATGGCGATCCTCCTACTTCTGCCTCCCAAGTGCTGGGATTACAGGTGTGTGCTACCACTCTCAGCTTCAGTCCTATTTTTTAACTTTTATTTGAATATCTTGGAATTCATACATAACAGTTTTATTTGCACATAATTTTGTTAGAAGTGCTTATGAATTCAGCAGGCTCTACATAGAACTGGATACAGTATTACTTAATATTATTAAACCTTTTCTTACAGATTGAGAGTAATTTAATGAACATTTCAATATTCAAATGTCAATATAAGATCAGACAAGGTGATGCATGCCTGCAACCCTGGCAAATGAGAGGATTAGGAAAGAGGATCATGAATTACAGGCAAGTTTCACACTGTTTCTCAAAGAAATATAAGGAATAAAGAACATAAAAGAGATCTACAATTCTGATTCCCCAAAGAGTCCTAAATCATAAATTCAAAGAGTTGCTCTCTATTTTGGAATAGCACTTTTATTTAAGTATTAATTTTATGACTTCTAGGTTTCCTTGCTCATAACTAATCTGTAGATAATAAATGAAGTGATGTTATCAAACAGAAATCAACTAAATAATAAATAAGAAGAAATGAAAAGAACTGCACTAGAGCTGGATACTCAGTGGGGGAGAAGAACTTCATATAATACATAAGGCCCTGTGTTCAACATCTGGAACTACAGAAACAAACAAATGTATTAGACTACAGTGTAACATGAAAATATGCTTACTCCATTGTTCTAACATATATAATGTAGAACTACTGATTACAAATATATTTCCAAAGATGAATTCTTACCCTCACAATAAGTTCACATAATATTATTATTTTCTCTAATGGGCATCACATACATAAGATATTATTTCCAATACTAATCTATATTCATTTACTAAACTTTGAAGACTTCATATTGAAATCTGTTTGGGAAAAGAAAATTGCAAATAATCAAACATTGAGCTGAGGGTTGGCCAACATCCTTTTTGAATTATGTGGTTCACAGATGACTAAGCTGGAATCTCCTTACACTACCTCTAGGGCTAGAGGCTCATTCTCAGTTCGTGTGGACAGTAATTCCAAAGAGATTTTTGACTCAGAAGCTGCTAGACTCCATGTCACTGATCATTTTATCCAATTGTTCATTATGCTTACCTTTTAGCTCACTTTTTTCCATCTCATATTGAGTCTGGTTTATCATTTTTGAACACTGAAGACATGTCTGTTTTACTTATCAAAAACACATTTTATTCACTTAACAGGGCTTTTGTTTTAGAATGTAAATAGACTAGGAAAGAAAAAAACATCATGATTCCTTGGTATATTACTAATCCTCTAATTAAATTTTAATGGGGAGGGGAAGAAGCTTTGAGGTCATATTGGAAACATATTTTTATTCACTTATATTTATCATTAAACTCAACCCTGGAAAAACATGTAGCCAAAAGATTCTGTCATACTTTGTTTCTGTGCAATTCTCAAAAACTACCAGGCCTGACTTACTAGTGCTCTATATCTGTCATAGTCACTGGCCTCCTCAGCAGCCTCCAAGTATGTCTAATAAACAAGTCAATCTACATTTAGTATAAAGGCCAAGGAATATTTCACTATTTTAATTTTGGTTTGTTACTCCAAAATAATAAAAAAAAAAGGTCACTTTTATACATCTTGGGAAAGTTCTGAAATAAGTGTCCTCAAACATACAATAGCAGGGGCTGGTAAGAATGCTCAATGGTTAATGTGTTTGTCTGAAAAGCCTAACAACCTGGGTTCAATTTCCCCAGTACCCATGTAAAGCCAGATGTACAAAGTGGCATATGTATCTGGAGTTCAGATGCAGTGGATGGAGGCCTTGGTAATTCTCTCTCTCTCTCTCTCCCTCTATC
Source organism: Jaculus jaculus (assembly GCF_020740685.1). NCBI lineage: Eukaryota > Metazoa > Chordata > Mammalia > Rodentia > Dipodidae > Jaculus > Jaculus jaculus. The sequence continues at coordinate 73,163,982 of NC_059113.1, read as the reverse complement.
CTTATAAATAAAATATCTTTTTCAGAAAAGAATACAATTTTATATGCACCTTTCCCAAAGATACAAAAACATAATAAGATATCTATTCTCATCATGTGTATTTTACTTTTTACTTCACCTACTTGATGCAATAAAGGAAAAATATTAAAACATAGGGTTAGGAAATAATTAAATGTATGAAAAATCTATTTATAAAATCCATAGGAGACTAAAAATCCTATTAGAATTAATACATTAATAAAACACATTATTGTATTTAAGGCCATGTTCAAATATGCTCATACCTGAATCAAATATCAATTTCTTATAGTTCTATTTGGAAAATAATCATACTTCAAGGGAAATTTTCATCTAGCTCAGACTTAGATATGGAGCTGGATAATAGATTTCAGGTTTCCTTTTTTATAAATGGTCTCAAATTTCTACTCAAAGAGACTTCATCTTTGTTAGTTCACACAAGAGTAATAAAATCTTTTTGCCACTTGAAGGTCAGTTTCATTCTCATCATTGGATTACCCTATTTTTTTGTTGTCATAGATCTCTATTGGGCTGAGTATTCTCCATACAATTTTCCCCTTTCTTTCCATTGTGTCAATGGAAAAGTCCACCTTCCTTTTTGTAGCTATATAGGGAGGCCCAGCATCTAGAATTTCAGAATCCTATAGTTTTAATTAGCATCACTGAGTGCAGTTGAAACATAAGAATAAATTCTAGGTTCTACTCTGACCAAGAAGTAATTGTTACCACTTACAATGAACACACCAATGTCCTTCTTGGAATGAATTATAGTTACATTATCTTTGGATCTCTGCTAATGACTTGGGGATAGTCATTCCTTGCAATTTTGGATGTGAGATCCATTTTATTTAACATTCTTCTTCATTGGGAACAATCCTTTGCTAAGGCAATTCATGTATCTCTATTGAATTTTCTGTAGGCCATTAATGTGTCCAAGGGTCAAATATAGACACATAAAGATCCAATTATGGGATAAATTATCTTATATGAACAGTTGAGGTTTTAGCTTCAGCCTTCTTTTAGTCTTTATCTCTGCAATATACTTTTGGCCTGATTTCATCATTGTTTGCAATTCATGTTCAGAGTTGATAGAAGGCTGACATGAACTGTCACTGTTCTTTTGATTTGATATTTGTAACACAGATTGTAAAGACAGTCAATTTTCTGTGATTCTGAAAATAATAAATGTGCTACTACACTTTGTGAACACTAGAGCTATTATATGTATTGTACCTGCACATTGAGCAGTATTTTATTGTGATAAATTTGATGTACAATATGAGAGTAGTTCCCCATCCCACTTACCAGAAAAAGCATCTTTGTTACTTTTTTAAAAAAATTAATGTACATTAATTATATATATGAATGTGGTTCATTGTGTTATTTCCATACATGCATACAGCTTGCATGAATCATATTCAACCATTCTCCCACTGCTTTACTTGAGGATAATTTTTTTTTCAGTTTCTACATATGAAAGAATATATAGTACTTGTATAAGTATTTTTTTCCTGTGCCTGGCTTATATAACTTAATGTGATTTCTTCTCTTTTCATCCATTTAGTTTCAAAGGGCAAACTTCATTTACTAATTATACATTGTGTACACATACTTCATTCTCTTTATCCATTCATCTGCAAATTTTACCTGTTTTTTCTATACCACAACTCTTGTAAATAGTCCATGGGCTGAAGATATGGTTTAGCAATTAAGGTACTTGTCTGCAAAGCCTAAGAACCCAGGTTCAATTCCCCAGTACCCAAGTAAGCCAGAGGCACAAGGTGGTACATGCATCTGTTCATTTGCAGCGGCTGGAGGCCCTAGTGTGCTCATTCTCTCTGTGCCTCCTCCCCCTTTCTTAAATAAATAAATAAATATTTTTTCAAATAGTGTCCCAATAAGCATGATTTTATTTTGTTTGTTTGTTGATATCACTACAGTGAGCTTGAGTACCAGCATGGTGTAAGTGAAGAATCTGCTCACTCTCAAAAGACAGAGGGGGACCCAGACACTAGTAAGTGTAGGTCCTTTCTTATGAGAGGTTAGGATACAGTTCCTGAGTTTGGACAAGGCTAGAATCCTGCAGGAAGTTTTTTGTAAGATTATTGTACAAATGTTTTTCAGGCTCATCAAAGTTCACTGAGTTAGGAAAAATAGGGAGGAATCCATTTTTGTTATTCTGAGATGTGATTTCCTTTGTTCCTTTTTTTTTTTTAACCATAGCAAGTTACTTGTTTAGCAAAGTCCTTGAGTAGTCACTTTTGATCTATCTAAAATTCAAAGAACACAGGCTTAGAACAAGAAAAGAGCCACAGTGGCTTAGGGATCACTTTTTGTTGGTCTTTTTAATGTTCATTGTATCTATACTCAGAGTGGAGTGGCTGTACCATAGGATAGTTTTGCTTTTAATTTTCTGATGACCCTCAATTATTGTTCTTGACAGTGGATATACTTTCTGACATTTCCAGAAAAATGGATTTTTATGTGTCCTCATCATCAAATGAAGCTTTATTTTTATTTTAGAACAGACTTTCAAAATAGATTTGAAATTTTCTCATGAATAATGACATTTCATGTATTTATTGACCACTTGAATCTTATGTTAAGAAGTGTCTATACTTACCCATTCTTTCAATGGGCATGCTTGTTATTTGTTAAGAGTTTTGGAGATCTTCATATGTTCCATGCATTAACAAAGTGTCAGGAATAGATGGGCATTATATTATCTGCATGTGTGGACTGCCTTTTCACTTTTTATTTTCTCTGAGCATGTGGACTTTCCCTTCACTCTATTGTTTTCTTTGCAGTGCTCAAGCTTCTTAGTTTGATGTGATTCCATTGATCCATTTTTGTTTTTGTTTCTTTTGATTTGGGGGAGTCTTATCTAGAGAGCCCTTTTTCTGTACTGACTTCTTGAAATGTTTCCTGTTTTCCTCTAGCTTCAGAGTTTCAAGTCTTGTCATTAGGTTTTAGATCCATTTCTGACACATGATGATGAAAAAGGATCCAGTTTCAGCCTCTGTATGTGGATATCCAGTTGTTTTCTGGCCATTTAGTAATTCACTTTTGAAGGATATCTTAGGAGAGTGCTTTCATGTCCACTTCCATTATGGAAAACAGAGGCCAACACTACTTGGATGCTAAATGATGATATGGAATGGTAGTCTAAGAGACAGAAACAAGAAAGTCCTAAAATTATGCAAAGGAAATAGAAAAAGAAAATAATTTTTATTATCAAGTTTGCTGCTGTTTGAGCAAGGGGTCCTCAAATCCATTTGGATTTTGAACAAACTGTTCCAAAATGTCACTTAAAGGGAAGAAGAGTTGTACATTTACCCACTGGCTTCAATATCCTGTTGGTTATGATGAGTATCTCTAGTACCATCAATTCACATTATCTGAACATGGTTCTTGCATGTAAGCCAAAGTAGTTCTACGATCAGACAGGGTAAGGTAAGTAATGACTGCTCTGTGTGGGATACTACTTGACAGTATGTAGAGGCAGTCATGGCTAAGAGTGAAAGTAAAAGCTCTGATGGATATAACACTGAATATTAAACATCTTGTTTCAACAAAAAGCTTATACTCTTGTCTAGTGACTTTCCTCCTTGGAAGCTCTGAAGTTTTTATCTTTCCATCTCTGAATCTTCTGGAAGTTGTTCTCCCCTCCTGGGACACTCTTGCTAAAAGAACAAATTTCTAGGAGGTGAAGTGGCATACATTCTAGAAGTAAGCACTTTCTTTGTGCTTCTTCCATTTTCTGAATCTTTTTGGAATGTACTTTTTATTAAAGATTCTTATGCCCTGAAAACAGTTCTATAGATGTTTTAATTTGTCCTTTTTCTCACAATAGCACTTAGTCAAAAGAATAACACATAGAATGGAAGACAACCAAAATCTATCAACAAGGCAAGAATAGATGGCTGGCTCCCTGGCAGGAGAGGAGCCACCCTATGACAGCAGCTAGGGCCCAGCTGATACCACAGAGGAACTGGTGAGCTGAGCAAGAGTGCTGTTTCATGGCAAGCCTGACAACCTGGGCCAGGGCGATAGAGACAGACACTGAGGATACCCAAAGGGCACCAAAGCCGAAATCCACAAGCTGCTGAGAGCTCAACACTAGTGTGGACTTAAAGTACACCCACCAAGGCTCAGGGGACTTTGCAGAACAGAAGGCAGAAATAATGTAAGAGCCACAGAGTGGGAGAGAATATCCAGAGACATTGACCTTCCCCTGCCAGTAAGGAGAGTTGTCAGTGGAATGGGGGCATGGAGGAGAGAGATGATGGTACCAACATAAGATGGGTCTAGACAAAGTTTCCACTTAATAAAAAAAAAAAAAAAAAACCTCTGTATGAAACCTACAAGAATTTAAAAAAAGAATAACACATATATATTGAGAAGTCAAAATTAAAGCAGGATATGATATGATTATAATTATTTAACATAATTTTAGTAATGTGCTAATGTTATTTTTCTGGTAATTCTCTTTTAGTATTCTACACACATATACATATATATTATATATATGCACATATATTTATATTCCTTAATTTCAAAGTTCATGATAACATTTAAATATGGCATAGTTGAAAAGTAAGTGATATTCATTTCAGTAGTTAGTTAATTTTCATTTTGAAGTTCTAAATTTTAAAGGTTCAATTTATCTAGGGCAATAACTAAAACATTTATAATTGTCAATATATGACTGGCCTGCAATGACTACTCCTAATCATTTTTAGGAATTCTGAATTTGCAAATAATAAAGGATTTGAAAAAAACTTAAAATATTTCTAACACAACAGAGACAAGTGTTTGTTGCTAGCTTTCCCCTTTGAAGCTCTGTACATGTCATTCATCCAATTGCAATCATCTGTCATTTCCTGTCAAAGATATAGCTTGTTTCAAGGACCCATGTACTTGGTCCTTACACAACAGAGACAAGTGTTTGTTGCTAGCTTTCCCCTTTGAAGCTCTGTACATGTCATTCATCCAATTGCAATCATCTGTCATTTCCTGTCAAAGATATAGCTTGTTTCAAGGACCCATGTACTTGGTCCTTACACAACAAGAAGTAATATTAAAGGCAGGCAATTTCTTCTGGTTACATCTACATGTGATATGTTGACACAGCTAATTTGTAGGTTAAAGGGTTTCATTATCCATAGACCTGATTAGAAACAGAGGGCACATTTAGCCTTACAAAGTTAATTGTGCATAGGACTGAGGGCACAAATATGGGATAGTGAGAGGCAGGAAAACAGCCACTACTACAACTGACATAGAAGCGCCATGATGAGGAAATGGTTACTGCAGAAGAGAAAGCTCAGTCAGTGAAGTGGACCCTCTGACTCCTCCAATAGTTGTTTTTCTATTTATAGCCAAAACCAGCAATGGCTGATCTCAATGGAAATCAAAAATTCTGTGAAATGGGGAGTTAATTTTCAAGATGCCATCTATGAATTCTTCCTTATCTCAACTTATGGAGAAGGCTTAATATTGAGGATGGAATTGAAGTAAGACCTAAACTGCAGAATGGAATCATAATAATAGAAAAAAAGAAAGACCAAGATTGATGATGACATTTTGACCCAGTTTCTAGGATCGTCAAATACTTAATATCCTCTTCTTTTGAAAAGGCATGTTTAAAAATTGCTGTTTGGGAGCTGAAAAGATGACTTAGCAGTTAAGGTGTTTGCCTGCAAAGCCTAAGGACCCAAGTTTAATTCTCCAGTACCTACATAAGCCAATGCACATGGTAGCATGTGTATCTAGACTTCATTTTCAGCAGCTGGAGGCTCTGGGATGACCATTCTCTCCTCTCTTTCTCCCTCTCTCTCTCCATATATCTGCCTCTCTCTCACACAAATAAATAAAAATAAAATATTAAAAACTGCTATTTTTATTGTTTAGAGCAGTTTTGTATTCACAGCAAAATTGAGTGAAAGATGCATATATTTTCTATAAAATAACAACCTCCTATACTGAAGTATGTTCCAAGATCACCAGTAGGTGCCTAAAATCATGTAGGACCAATAATTTAACAACTAAATAACTACATGTGTACATTACAAAGACAAGAGAAAGAGAAATGATTCCTATTTTTAATAGGTAGGAGAGGGATTGTACAAAATTTCATCATACTACAAACTCAGAATGATGTCCAATTATAAACATAATAATTGTATATTTATCAATTTAGTCATTTTAAGACTCGGTTAACTGAGAGTAACCATGCAATGTAAAGCCATGACTAAGAAGGGACTATGAACTATTAGGCAGCCTTGCTCCATTTATTCATGCCTCCCATAATCAGCATTTCCCAACACAGTGATGGATGTGACGATTGAAGACTCTTAAAATCTCATCACCATCACACAAAGTCCACACTTCTCAGTAGTATTCATGCATGATGTTTGCATGGTATGGTTTGAATAAATGTATTGTGTTCTGTTCTCAACATCATAGTGTAATATAGTACCATTTCAGTAAACTTACTTTTTGCTCCATCAGTACATCAGGCTTTGCTCACCTTACTAACTACTGAAAAACTGCCTTCATAGTTTTGCTTTATCCAAAATGACATAAGGTTTAGAATCACACTATATGCTGACTTTACAGATTGGCATCAGATATTTATCAATATGCATTTAACTTTCCTCAAATCATTACTATTCACATTTAAAAATATTTTGTTCATTTATTTCTTTGCAAGAGAGAAAAATAGCGATAGAGAGAAGCATATAGAGTAGAGAAAGAATGGGCATGTTAGGGCCTCTAGCCACAGCAAACGAACTCCAGACGTATGCACTACCTTGTGCATCTGGCTGATGTAGGTAATGGGGTGTCAAACCAGGATTCTTAGGATTTATGGGAAAGCACCTTAACCACTAAGCCATCTCTCCAGCCTCCTTCACATTTTTGCAAAGCTCATTTCTCTTTAGTATTAAAATTATTTAATTGAATATACTATAATTCATTTATAATTTACTTATTAGGGCATCTATTAAAGTATAACTTGGTTTCCAAATTTTGGTAATATCCGTAAAGTTGCTGTAATCATGATTTGTGAATAATAAATTCAGTACATTCCTAAAAATACCCAGGAATGAAATTTAAAGCATATGATATTGATATATCACTTTATCATATAATTTGTATCATAACCTGCATTGAATAATGGATTCTGTAACTATGTCATTTCTATAATTCCGGCTGGAATCTCTGCATTAATTAAGACATTGACATTTCACCATTCACATAAATTAATTCAATGGACTCATACATAGGTCTATGTACTTGCCAAATAAGCGCACAGATTCTATGCTAGGTGAAACTGTGGCTTTTGTGTTGACAATGACTTTTATATACACTATCAAAAAGACATACCTTCAAAAAGCAAATTGATAATTTTTACTTTATTAAGGGTTAAAATTTACAATCTGTAAACAAATAATTAATTTTTAAGCAACAACAAAACTACCAAGTAAAGGCTTGGGCAAAAAATATTTAAAAATGTGTCCAATAAAGGACTTGATTTAAAAATATGCAAAAAGCTTTTAGAAATTGAGAACAAACCCAACTCAGACTGGCAAACTATCTGCAGTTCAAATTCAGACCCAGTAGCTGAGGAGGAGTCATAGCACATGAAGGCACTTACTTGAGTGTCTGCGAGCCCAGGTTCAATCTCCTAGCACCCATGTAAATCCTTCCTTATGCAAAGTGCCACATTAGTTTCTGATCCCCTTGCAACTATGGCAATGGGAGGCACATCCAGGAGAATCTAAACCTTGTGGTTCAACTAGATTGGCACATTGTAAGTGGCAAAATAAAGTGCAAACAGCAAGTGAGACACTGTCTCATGAAGCAAGTGTAAAGAAGACAAGCACCTCTATACTTGCATTATTGCACATGGACACCCAAACACACACGTACACACACACATACACACATGCACACACATGCACATGAAAACAGACCTACATAGTAGCCTGTACATGATATAAACCCCCATTGATCATCACTTCATTCTAAACGGCAAAACTTGGAAGCAACTACTTTGTCTTCTAATAGTTGGGTGGTTAAGAAAATTCTTGAGAACCACAACAAAAGAGTGCAGAATAACCTTATACACATATGGAAATGAGAGAAGATGACCTCAAAGCACTTCCTACAATATGATTCCAAATGGAGAAGAAAGATCTATGGACACAGTCGAAAGTCAATGGTTTCTAGAGATTCAGGGAGATATGGAAAAGGGATGACTAGAATGAGATTATGATATTTTTAGAGTATTAAAACAATATAGTGGTTTTTATAAAGTTGGGTACATATCATCATATATTCATCAAATTTCCTAGAAGAGAATGTATCCTAACTTAAGTGATGGACTTCACATAATGTGTTAATATTCATTTATCAGTAGTGTAAAAAATATGCCACATTTATGTCGCAACATTAATAATGGAACAGTGCTCATATGTTGATTTGTATACATGTATGGTGACATATATGTATGCTTGTTTATGTGGGAGACTTACACAGAAGCTCTCTCTATCTTCAGTGCAATATTTTTGAAAAACTGCTCAAAAAATGAAGCTATCATTTTAATATTGGAGTTGTTGCTCTCTCTACTCTTAAGAGCATAGGTTTGGATGTATGTGTAATAAATTCACAAATGCTTTCTATGCACTAATCAATCCAATGTAGCAATGTACCTTAGGCAGTGTGTGAAAGAGATTAATCAACACCTTTTAAGATTCTTGGCATTCATTCATTATCTGATCTTGCCTTTCAAATGCAAAATTGTCAAAAGTGCTGGGCTAACTAAATCATCAAATGTTTTCTGCCTTTAGAGCATTTCTGCAATTTCAAGATGGATTCTTTCTTACTTCTATGCCTCCAGTTAGTTCAAGGGTTTAGGTGTGCTTATTACATAATACTTTCTGCAATGTGCAATCCCTAAACATTTCGCTTTCCAGTATCTCATGACTTTCAGATCTGAAGCTCCTTTATATGATTGTACCCCAAACTGAGAAATGGGGAAAATGTAAATAATTTGTTTATTTCTCTGCTTCTGTGTTATCTTTGGCATTTCCTCAAGCTAAAGCAAAAGAAAGAAGCAGCAGAAGCTATGCAGACGTGGTTTTTACTAAAACTATAAAACTTTTTAAGTGGTATTTTCATGTGCTAAAGGACAATTTTTAACTTAACTCTTTAAAAACCTAGGAAACAGCTTTTCTCCCTTCAAACTCCTTTCTGTGGTGCGTTTAAACATTTGGAATTTTTATTTTATTTCATTTTTTTCTTCACACAATGCTTAACCAATTAATACACTTTCAATTGATTTCTAGTGACATTTAGCAGCCACCTGCTACTCTTGGAAACTGAAAATGATAGAGACCTTATGACACATTTTATGAAAAAGTCTGTTACTGTTCTCATATATGAATAACTGTTAGCATTAGGCTTAAGTTTGACATCATAATATTGAAAAAATGGTTTCTATTCAGCACTTTACAAGACCATGGTTATTTTTGTTGGCTGATTTTTTTTTTTTTTTAGATTCTCATTCTAGGACTGCATTGTAACCACACAAACAACTAGAAGTTGTAAAAGAAGGTTGATAAGGACAATGGATATTCTTTTATCAAAGTAGTAGGGAGTAAATAATGAAAATATTTTAGTATGCCAGAAACATATGTCTGTTTGCATGTAAGTCTATAAAATGTTGTTATGTTAGTGATGTGGGTATGTAGAAACTAAAGTCCTAATAAAATCCCATTGCAGCACATGGCAGGTGGAATCAGCAAGCCAGCCAGGCCAAGCTGCCCCCAAGCAAGTTGTCACACAATTTCCTGCCAATTTAACTTTATCCCATTTCTTATTGCTGTTCTAAAATGCCTGAGGTTTACAAAATCTTTCAATATTCTTATTTCTTTCTTTTTCATTTATGCATCTTCTCTTAAGCCAAATATTACTTAAAATTTGATATTTTCTTTCTCTCGCTCTCTCTTCTAATTTCAAGCAGGTACATGGCAGGTATATTTTAGCTACTGGTAATTTTGCTTATAACTCCAGATGCATGTGGCACCTTGTGAATCTGACTTACGTGGGCACTAGTGAATCTAGCCTGGGTTATTAGGCTTTGCCAGCAACCAAGCACCTTAACCACTATGCCAAATTTCAATACCTATTTGTTCCTTTTGGATATATGTTGCAGAATTTCATTGACCTAAAAAGTCAATGCATTTCTTCTATTACATGTTACCAGTGAAATAAAACACATTTTAAATTTTATTAGTTTAGAAAGAACCAGAGAGAGAGAGAGAGAGGGAGAGAGAGAGAGAGAGAAAGAACTGGTATACCAGGACCTCAGCCACTGCAAGATCTTGTCTGATAGCCCTTTCATGAATCTTCTGGTATCTGTATTCTCCTTGCTGACACACTCAAAAATGAAGGTTAACCATATACATTTGATGCTCATCCTACTTAAATACTAATTTACACCTCTAAGGGAACCTGGTCAAAGGTTCCATGTGGATTTCCTTGGATTTTTTCTCTTATGGCCTTTAAAACCCTAGTTCAAGGTCACTAATATTCCAAGTGTCCTCTTCTAGGATAGCTGTACTTCTGATTGTACCATGCACAAGAACAGTTGAGCATTGACTCAAATTCTAACAATTAACATCAAATAGCCTGAGGCTTATAAAAGTGGGCTTTCCATATGCTTGTCTATATAAAATGTGTTCAGAACTTCTTATCCTTACGAAAGCAAAAGGATAATTTGGAATTTTAAAATGTTTGTGCATAATTTTAAGGAAAATATTTTGAGTACCAGTACTTAGAATGTATGTGAGCATACAAATAGTTATAAAATTTCAGGAGTTACAACACAATGTCCCAAACTTCGCAGCCACAATTAATAAACTAAATATAAGGCCAGAGATTGCTTAGTGGTTAAAACACTTACTCCCAAAGACTAATGGGCTTGATTCCCTGGTACCCACTTAAAGCCAGATGCATCAAACGATGCATGCATCTGGAATTTGTTTGCAGTGGCTGGAGGCCCTGGCATGCCCATTCTCTCTCTGTCTGTCTCTGTTTACCTGTTTCTGCTTGCAACTAAATAATAAATTAATAAACTCAAAATAAATAAATAAATAGATATTAACAACTAGCATATAGGGCTCTCCCACACCTTCATCCATGGTTGTTTCTTACAGGTCCTAAACGGGTTGTGTCCTCTGATTGCAGCAGAGGATGTCAATGGCAGGGGCAGAAATAGCAGTAGGATAGACACACACTCACCCACAAGGAGCAAAGGACAGGAAACACACACACACACACACACACACACACACCCCTATTGGAAATGCCCACTCACTTTGGGAGAAAGTCTCCTCTCCCAGCTTCAGTTAATCCTCTTTGGAAATGCCCTGATAGACCTACCCAACTAATCTAATCCAGTAGTAAGTTTTACAAGTGCACACACACACACACACGCACGCACACGCACATGCACACGCACATGCACACACACACACACACACACAAACACATCTTCACAAATGCTTTCTGATTGAAAGAAACTCAATAAATTTGCATCAGTAAGCTCAGAAAAGTTAAGTCACTAATATTTCAAAATATGAATTACCAAAGAACAAAAATAACTCCAGGGCTGGAGAGATGGCTTAGTGGTTAAGTGCTTGCCTATAAAGCCTAAGGACCCCGGTTCGAGGCTCGATTACCCAGGACCCAAGTTAGCCAGATGCACAAATGGGCGCACGTGTTTGGAGTTTGTTTTCAGTGGCTGGAAGCCCTCGCACATCTATTGTCTCTCTCTCTCTCTTTCTCTGCCTGTTGCTCTCAAATAAATACAAAAGTTAAAAAAATTAAAAAATTAAAAAAAATTCCAATCCAAAGATCACTTAATCAGGCCTGTAGTCATCACAGATGCGCCCTTCCATTAGTACCCAGAAAGATTTTATGTTTGTTTGTTTGTTTTGGTAGGGACTCACTCTAGCCCAGGCTGACCTGGAATTCACTATGTAATCTCAGGGTGACCTTGAACTCACAGCGATTCTCCTACCTCTGCCTCCCCAGTGCTGGGATTAAAGGTGTGCACCACCATGCCTGGCTTATACCCAGAAAATTTTAACCTTTCAGTATTTAGAATGTATAATAAAAGATGAGGAAATATCTCATTGCATTAGAATGATCAGTATTCATGGAACACATTTTATGGTTCTGGAATGAAATGCAAAGTTTAGTGCTGCCGGGCATGCTGGCACACATCTTTTATTCCAGCACTTGGGAGGCAGAGGTAAGGGGATAACCATGAGTTTGAGGCCACCCTGAGACTACATAGTGAATTCCAGGTCAGCCTGGGCTAAAATGAGACCCCACCTCAAAAAAAACACACAAACAAAAACAGTTTAGTGCCTAAAAATAGTTCGTCTTTAGTACACACTTAATAAAAAGTGAAGGGTGGTACTAGATTCTATAAAAGAGGCCACTGGATTATGTGCAAGTATAAATCCTTTATAATTGAGGCAAAGCTCACCTGAATACAAATAATCTCTATAAGCATGGATTATATATGTGTATACATATGCCAAGTCTTTGTTCTTTGCAGGAGAGAAGCAATTGTGGAAAAATGAATGATTACAGCAAAAATAGGTTTGTCATTTTGTACAGGAGTCAGGACATACACAGCACCTGCATACCCTTAAGTAACATCTCATTTGAGATAAAGTCTCTTGCTCATTGCTGTGTACCATAGGTTAGCTCCCTGCAAACTTCTGAGGATCCTCCTGTTTTTAACTCTTATTCTTGCTGTAGGCATACTAGAATTATGGATGTTTGAACACTTGTATCTGGCTATACATGGGCTCAGGTTCCTATGGTTTCATGGCAAACATTTTACCCATAGACCCATCTCCCATTCCTGTTCATTTGTTTTGAGTCCTAGAAAATGTCCCACAATGGTGCCTAAGGGCCACAGTCTCAGCATAAATTTAACTTTTATAACAGCCTGTGAGACATACAAAAAGTTTTTAGATTTGGATATTTTCCATTTAAAACCTTATCTAATCTATGAATTCTTTGAAAAAGAATAATGTGTTTTGACCTATAAAGTGTACTATCCTATATTTATTTGTAGTAAATTTCATGAACCTTTAAAAAAGGATGAATATTTGGAAAGTAGAATAACTATAATAATGATTTTTCATAACTTTGGTTCTTATGAAAGTGTGGCTCTCAGTGAAATGAAGTGAAAATAAAGTTTATTTTAAAAACCCAGAGCGATGCTAATTAAGGAGCTTAATGTGCACAGATAGAAAGGGGAGGGAAAGCGGAAGGGATCCCTGTAATTCTGCTTTGTTTAGCTTTGCTGTATAGTGAGCCATTGCATTTACAACTAGCTCTTTTATAGCTGTGACATCTTTATGCAGCTGTCCTGCTCTTTCTCTGTGCTTTTGTGCACATTGCAAATGTTTTTGATCAAATGCATATACAGTTAGATGTGTTTTCCCTGGAAGTGCTGTCCCCTGACAAGGAAAGCCTTTAAGAAGCTTTCATCAAGAAGAAAGGTAAGGGAAAGGGTGGGAGGATGATAGCCTGCCTGATGTTGGCTGTGGCTTGAAGTTTGAAAGAGATTTGAAGGGATGTGACATGACTATTGAAAGCCTGTCAGCAGGGCCAGGAAAATGCCTATGCACAGTGGAAAGATTATTCAAACATCAGAGATGTCCTGTGTCACAGTGGTCAGAATGTCTGCTCCTTTTTTTCTTTACTTGTGTGGAGTGAAACTAGAAGGCTGTTCACACCCTGTGCCCCTCTCTCCTTCAACACTGGCAGTGACCCGCACAGACAGGATTTCACATTCACATTGGAATTGAGCTGGTCTCCTTGTTATCCTGAAGCTTTGTGGTGACAATGTAAAACCTTCTGCCTCTCCCACAATATAAACATTTTTCCCCCTCTGGAAAAATAAAAAATAAAAGAAGCTGAGCTAGTAAAAGAAGAACACCTTACCTCACTCTTTGAGACCCTATGATTACTCAAATTTAACTAGACCATTAAATAATCTAATTTACCAAAACACACATGTAGCTTCTTGGATTATTTTCCTTTTTGGATTGTATGGAAGAGATATGAATAAAGTACACTGTAAAGAGATACAAGTGGAGTTAACTAGAATAGTCATTGCTAAATCATTTTCCCAATATATTACATGAACCCTCTTGAAAAATTTAGGGTTTGAGTCATCTTGTCAATGGCATTATACACAGAGCATGAAGGTGAAAAGGTAATATCAATGCTTTTTATGTAAGAATTTAATAGATGCATATTCATACAACATGGCAATTGTAACAAAGCTCTTGGATCATTGGTATCAGTGGCTCAGGCAAAGCTATTCCATGCTTTCTTTCTATCTCCAATTCATCATTATTTTTGTTTCTTTCATTTGTTTTATTTGACTACTTTCTACTTACTTTCTGTCTGACTATAAATAATTATTCTGATAAATTATATAATTTATGCTAGTTAATTTGCATGTGGATTTTATGTTTACATACATTTAATTTATATGAATGTTGATATCAACTCTTTCTATTTCTTCATAGCACTATGTTTTAAAGATGTATTAATGTCTCTAATATAATCTACTCTTTTTTAATTAAGGGATGGAAAGAAAACATATTGTGAAGGACTCCTTCCTATGAGAAGGAAGCAGGGGATAAATCTCAACTTATCTAGACCTCCTGTCCATGAGAAGCCAGGAGGGGTAAAGCTCACCCAGAGACTCAAATTGAAATCATTTATATTTTCTGAATGGAGGCTAAGCTAACCAACCATGACACTAAGTTTTGGGGGCTGCTGTCACTAGAACTCAACCATACTGGCATCCCTGGTGTTTGTATGGGTCTGAGAATGTTAGTTTCTGTATATAAGTCACCATGCAAACTTTAACCAAAAGAAAACTTGAATTCTTATGTTAATATGAGATAGGTAACCTTAGAAAAGATACTAATATCAAAGTAATATTTCATTGCATAATAATAAATGGATAAACTTCCCTACCAGATAACTGCCTAGGGTGGTGTATATCCAACAGCAGAGTTAAAAAAGCACAATTGGCAAACAGCAAAAATGTATGAGTATAATTAGATACTTCAATATCATACTCATTAATTGATAGAAAAAGTATGTAGATTATAGTAGCCATATGCTAATTATAGCATTGAAGATAACAATTAAGTTAATAAGTGAGTAACTAAGGTCCCACAGGTCTGTTGAAGATGAGAGGCAATCATGTCATACTCATAAATTTCTTCCTTTAACAAATGTTTAAAGATTATCCAAAGTTGAAAGTTCCTTACCCTTTGCTCATACAATGTACTAATTATTTACATAGTTTTTGGCTGTTCAGTAGAACTGCCAATGAGTGGGCACCTACCTGCAAAGGAAACAAGAGCCAAGGTAACATCAGAGCTGCAGTGACAGCAGATGCAACAGACTTACTAATGGCTTAAATTAAACTTCTCTCCATTTTCTTTTTTCCTACGGCTGCTCTTAGAGGCAGTTAGCCCACTTTTAGATAGCAGTTATTTCTACTTCCTAGGCTCTACTCCCTGAAGCAGTTTGCCCACTTATAGATAGGTAAGTTCCAGTGGTTGGTTAGTCTTCCCTTAATTTAGGGCTGTGTACCCCAAATAGAACAAATATGAACATACAAAAGATAAAAATTTGAATGATTCACTTAAAATAGAGCAGTGAGATGAGCAGCTTTCTACTGGACAAACTGCCTTGCTTAAATTACAGATATGTGTGGATTTTCTGGTTACAATTCTGTCATATTTTTGCACGAATTTCTTAGTGATTAAAGAACATTTTTGGATTGATTGTAATAGATTTTTGTGAACTTTGTAATATGTATATATTCAATTATATTGTGTGTAGCTTTTGCATTTTGAAGGGACACATACTTTTTTCTGAACTGAGTTGTGTGTCAATTAGTTATGGTAAATGAAATATGCTATTTGGATGTTCAATGTTGCTGCTGCTTCCTAGTCGCCATCGTCGTCTCCTTCTCCTTCTCCTTCTCCTTCTCCTTCTTCTTCTCCTTCTCCTCCTTCCCCTTCCCCTTCCCCTTCCCCTTCCCCTTCCCCTTCCCCTTCCCCTTCCCCTTCCCCTCCTCCTCCTCCTCCTCCTCCTCCTCCTCCTCCTCTTCCTCCTTCTTCCTATTCTTCTTCTTCTTTCTGTTCTTCTCTATCACCTTCCCCCCACCATTAAACTAGTGGACTGGAGAGCCCTAAGAATTTTCCTAATCTATCTCCCTCATCCCTGGGTCACAGGCATGCGGTACTGTGCTCAGATTTTTATGTGGGTGCTGG
Source organism: Jaculus jaculus (assembly GCF_020740685.1). Lineage (NCBI taxonomy): Eukaryota > Metazoa > Chordata > Mammalia > Rodentia > Dipodidae > Jaculus > Jaculus jaculus. The sequence continues at coordinate 73,147,561 of NC_059113.1, read as the reverse complement.
GGATCAAACTCAATTCCTCATGCTTGAGTAGCAAGTGCTCTTTCCCCCTAGCCATCTCTCAGCTTTCAATATGCCTTCTTAATGAGTAGCTTATGAATGTCTATAATTACATGGTTTTATGACTATGAACTTATTGATGTTTCTTTCACATTATTTCGGGCAATGCTGAAATCTTAAGCTCAGAATCAGACTTTTGTTTTCAAGTATATTTTCATGCTTTTTCTTCTTAGTTTCTATGCTTCCCCCTTGGTTTAGAGTTTTTGAAATTTCTCTGTGATTAATTTTCAAGGAAAGAGGAAGTAATTCAAGCTAAGTTTCCATTTGTCAGAAACCAAAACTCAGGTCTACATGTTTATTTTTACACAACTACTAAGAACTCATTATCTACTAGTAACATTAATGCATATACAGAAAATCCTATTTATGATTGCCTATATATGCATGCTATATTTGTATATGTATATCATTTCCATGGACATTAACTTTTATGTATATATTGTGTTATCTCAGTTTAATTTCATTGCACATCATAGTGTGACTTAACCACTGTATGGTGTCCTATTGAATATTTTTACAGGAAGACTATCAGAACATAGGACTGAGTTTTCAAAGCTCATTACTTAAACTTGTGATTGGCTCAGTGCCTTAGTATAAGTAGACATTTCCTTGAATTGGGAGCAATAATTGGACACTGGAGAGCTGTTATTTGTGGGGCCTTTAAGTAAATTCTGTTTTAATGCAGAGCCAAAGTGGAGAGCTGGTCAAGGGGATCTGGAAATATGGCTCAGCCTATCTGAACACAGTGTTTTTGTATGGAAAACACATTTCCTTTGCACTTAGGCATAGCATCTGAAGAGTTGGCACCATGTATAGTCTTGGTACTTCTGGATAATATCATAATGAGAGATAGAGGAACACAAGTACAGTTACTTCTCCTGCACAATTCACTGTTTCATGCTTTATTCAAACAATTTATGTCTCTGACAGTTTGCATTATAATATAGCAAGATAATATAAATATATATAATTAGCAGATACTACTCAGATAATTTAATATTAAAGTGCACTTTAAGAAAATTACTTAAAATGAACTAAATTATAAACTTGGGATTGAGAGTTGTAGACATTTCCAACTTCACTTCCCCAGCATGGAAAGTCAAGTAACATATAACAAGATTAAAGAGTGTTGATGGACCACTTCATTGTAGTAGGAATGCTTTCACATGATTGGTGGTGAATTAGACATCAAAAAGCAAATCTGATAAGAACTGGAAATTAAAGGCCATAAAAAAGTGGCCAATATATTGGAAACATTTAAGTAAGAACTTGTCTAGTTGTTGTCTGAAGATGAAACATGGAAAAAGACATAAAAACATATTAATATAAACACACCCCTTTCCATGTATGTCAATATGTATGCATTCATTTTTTCTTGGATGAACTAATGATTTATTTTGATTTGAGTAGAAGCACTTATATATTAGTTCATCTAAGTACTTAATAAGCACAATTTTACATATATAATTAAAAATGTCAACCAATTATTTTTTTTTCTTTTCACAATTTTTATTAACTTTTTCCATGATTATAAAAAATATCCCATGGTAATACCCTCATTCCCCCTCCCCACACTTTCACCTTTGAAATTCCATTCTTTATCATATTACCTCCCCATCTCACTCATTGTACTTACATATATACAATACCAACCTATTAAGTACCCTCCTCCCTTCCTTTTTCTTCCTTTATATCTCATTTTTCACTTACTGGCCTCTGCTACTAAGTATTTTCCTTCTCATGCAGAAGCCCAATCATCTGTAGCTAGGATCCACATAAGAGGGAGAACATGTGGTGCTTGGCTTTCTGGGCCTGGGTTACCTCACTTAGTATAATCCTTTCCAGATCCATCCATTTTTCTACAAATTTCGTAACTTCATTTTTCCTTACCTCTCAGTAGAACTCCATTGTATAAATGTGCCACATCTTCATTATCCACTCATCAGTTGAGGGACAACTAGACTGGTTCCATTTCCCAGCTATTATAAATTGAGCAGCAATAAACATGATTGAGCACATACTTCTAAGGAAATGAAATGAGTCCTTCCTTGGTTAGGTTTATTCCAAGGTACTTTATTTATTTATTTATTTATTCATTCATTTATTTATTGATACATTTGTGAATGGGAGTGATTCTCTGATTTCATCCTCTGTGTGTTTGTTGTTAGCATATATGAAGGCTACTGATATATTTGTATTTATTTTCTATCCTGCTACATGGCTGTAGGTTTTGATCAGCTCTAACAGTCTGCTAGTAGAGTCTTTAGGGTCCTTTATGTATAGAATCATGTCATCTGCAAATAATGGTAACTTGATCTCTTCCTTTCCAATTTGTATCCCTTTTATGTGTGTCTCTTTCCTTATTGCTATGGCTAAGACTTCCAAAACTATATTAAATAAAAGTGGGGACAGTGGACACCCTGGTCTTGTACCTGATTTTAGTGAAAAAGCTTCCAGTTTTTCCCCATTTAGTAATATGTTGGCTGTAGGCTTGTCATAAATAGCTTTTATTATATTGAGATATGTTCCTTCTATTCCCAGTCTCTGTAAGACTTTTATCATGAAGGGATATTGGATTTTGTCAAACACTTCCTCTGCATCTAATGAGATGATCATGTGATTTTTGTCCTTCAACCCATTTATATAATGTATTACATTTATAGACTTGCGTATATTGAACCATCCCTGCATCTCTGGGATAAAGCCTACTTGGTCAGGGTGAATGATCTTTTTGATATATTTTGTATTCTGTTTGCCAATATTTTGTTGACAATTTTTGCATCTATGTTCATGAGGGAGATTGGTCTGTAATTTTCCTTTTTTGTTCTATCTTTGGTTTTGGTATCAGGGTGATGCTGGCTTCATAGAAGGAGTTTGGTAGAATTCCTTCTTTTTGTATTTCCTGGAAAAGCTAAAGAAGCAATGGTATTAGCTCTTCCTTGAAGGTCTGATAAAATTCAGCAGTGTATACATCTGGTTCTGGGCTTTTCTTTAGTTGGGAGATTATTGATAACTGTTTGGATCTCCATGCTTGTTATATGTCTATTTAAGTGATTAATCTCATCTTGATTTAATTTAGGTAGGTCATACAAATCAAGGTAATCATCCATTTATTTCAGATTTTCATACTTTGTGGAGTATATGCTCTTATAGTATGTCCATATGATTTTAGAATTTCTCTGGAATCTGTTGTGATGTTACCTTTTTCATCTCTGATTTTTGAGGCAGGGTTTCATTCTAGTCCAGGTTAACCTGTAACCCACTATATAGTCTCAGGTTGATTGAGGACACACAACAATCCTCCTACCTCTGCCTCCTGAGTGCTGGGATTAAAGGTGTGCACCACCAAGCCTGGCTATCAACCAATTCTTTTTTTGTTTTAAAGTATTTAATTAATTAATTTATTTGAGAAAGAGAAAGAGGTATAGAGGGAGAGAGAGAATGGGCACACCAGGGTCTCCAGCCACTGCAAAGGGACTCCAGATGCATGTGCCCTCTTGTGCATCTGGCTTACGTGGGTCCTGGAGAATTGAAATGGGATCCTTTGGCTTTGCAGGCAAATGCCTTAACCTCTAAGCAGTCTCTATAGCCCTCAACCAATTCTTAAAATCAATCTTGATAGAAAATGAGTTAAGTATAAAGCAACGTGTGTGTGTGTGTGTGTGTGTGTTTGTGTAAAACAACTGGCTTGGTAACATACTTATGTAAGTAAGTGGTAGAAGAATGACCTTCTTAGTCCTTCCACATCCAGATTCCACTCATTGTTCAAAAGTCTCCTTGATTTTAAGTTTAGTCAAGTGTTTCTTTTCATGGTGGTTGAAACTGAGAGTTTTAGATATTTCTCAGATTTATCCCCATCTTTCAAGTAACCTATCTTTCAGAGACATCAATTAACATTCCCACTTGTATAGTGCATTTTCAAACCAATTTTAAATTGCCTTAATGGCTTGTGCTTTGATAAATGGCTATGTTGTATATCTTATGTGTTTATACTTCTGATTTTTCTTGGTCTCTGTATTTCAATCTACTGCTAGATTAATGCCCAAATTAAGTTACACCTCAGTACATTTGGGCTATTATAAAAACTACCATGAATGACACTGCAAACAAACAACAAATTGTATGTTTCTGGAGGCTAAGACATCCAATATCAAGATGTTGGCAGGTACTGTGTTTGGGGAAGGTCCCTTTCTGGTTCACAGTTGCTGTTTGTTCTCTATATTGTCAAATGGTGAAGGATGCAGATAAGTTCTCCAAGGGTGCTTTTTTGTTTATTTATTTGCAAGGAGAGAGAGAGAAAGAGAGAGAGAGAGACAGAGGAAGGGGGAGGGAGAGAGAGAGAGTGAGTGAGAGGGCATGGTCACACTAGGGTCTCTACCAACTGCAAACAAATTCCAGATGCATGGCCTGTTGTCACTGTAAATGAACACCAGATGCTTATGCCACTTTTTGTGATGGCTTACATGGGTGGTATGGTGGTTTGAATGTTAATGTTCCCATAGCCTCAGATGTTTGTGATAGAGCTTCCTGACTGGTCCCAGCTGCTGGATCATTTGAGATGTGGAAACTTGCTATAGGAGGTGTATTGCTAGGGAAAGACCTTGGGGTTGAGGAGTCCACCCTCACTATGTGTTCAGAGCCAACTTGTGTTTTCTTTCTATTACTCCCTGCTGTGGATGTGTGATGCCTTGAGCTACTTCACTCTACAATAATGAAACTACTGCAAAAAATTGTAAGCCTAAGATAAACCCTATCTCCCTATAAGCTGCAATTCACTGGGTGTTTTGTCCCAGCAGTGAAAAGTAGTAGGTGGCTTAAGGATAGAACTTAGGCCTGCAGGCTTTAAAATCAAGTACCCTTAGTTGTTGAGCCAACTTTTCAGCCTGTACAGTCATTTGTTTTATTGTATGTATGTGTGTATGTGCATATGTGTGTGTGTGTGTGTGTTCATGCATTTGAGGATACAAGTGTGTGCACATGCATCTGGAGGCCAGAGGACTGCCTCAGGTGTCAGTCCTTGGGAACATAGTTCACCTTTCTGATACAACTTATCTCTCTGGCATGGACAAAGTGGTCTACACTGGCTGGGTAGCAAGTCCCCAAAATATCTGTGTCTTCACATGTGTAGAACTTGGATACAAGAATGAGCCACCATGCCAGATATTTGTATGTTGGTTCTGGGGTTCAAACACAGGTCCACATCCTCGTGAACAATCACTTTACTAACTAAACTATCTCTCCAGCTCATGAACTTGCTATTGATGTATAAAAGCAATGAAAGAACAGAGAAGGGGATTGGTATAAGTTTACCTGGAGAACTGTTGTACAGAATGGAGACTTCAGTTGATATTATTAACTCTCAGTGACCTTTTTTAAAAGAACTTTGTAAAATAAAAGCAGAAATGCAGAAAAACAAGCTTGATAATACGCAAGTATTATAAATCTGTGTGGGAATCTATAAATATTAACTCAGAAAGTTCATTGCTTCTGAGGCCACACTTCATTACTGACTGGGAAATAGCTAAAACTTACAGCAAAAGAATAGCATGTCACAATAATTCATCATCCTCACTGATGGGCAGATTTTAATATTTCATGTATTCTCAGTAAGATTACCCCTCAATATCTTCTTTCTAATAGAAATAAGGACAACATTCAGAAACAACCAAAGAATTGCATATATAAGTGTGTCATTTCATGTTTTCTAATATGTTTTTGCTACATATTAGAAAACATGAATCATTCTTTGTCCTACATACATGCAAAAGTAAAAAATAAATAAATAAACTTTAGTTTTTTATTTATGTGCTAGTTTTCATTTATTCTATACCTGATGTCAGATGCTCATCCTTCCATCCATGTCTCACATCAGAACCTAATTCTTCCTCCCCATCTCTGACAGCAGAGCTTCATCCCTTTACTCCATATCTGACATCAGAACCTCATCTTACTCCCAGTCTTTGATGTTAGAGCCCCATTCTTCTATCCCATCTCTGAAACCAGAGCTAGGTGGCTTCATTTCCTCCTTAGTGCCAGTTGGTAGCCCTGATCTCTGTGTGCTTTCACTCTGTGTGTGAGTGTGTGTGTGTGTGTGTGTGTGTGTGTGTGTGTGTGTGTGTGTGTGTTCAGAGGACAAGAGAACTTCTTGTACTCTTATTTATTGTTCATCTGCATACTTACTTGAGGCAGGGTCTGTAACCCATCCTGGATCTACCACTTTTTAGGTTGTGGACTGGGATTAAAGACATGCATGGCCATGTGTACTTTTTTTTTTTTTTTTCAAGTTTGGGTTTTGCTCTACTCCAGGCTGACCTGGAATTCATTATGTAGTCTCAGGGTGACCTTGAAGTCATAGGGATCCTCCTACCTGGACCTCCCGATGGCTGGGCTTAAAGATGTGTGACATCATGCCAGGGTCTTCCTAGCCTTTTGTATGTGGGTGCTGAGGAGTTCAAGTTGCATCTCAGATCCTCATGTTCATTCTTAACCACTGAGCCATCTTCATAGCCCTGCATGTACTGTTTTTTTTTATAAATATATTTAATAATGTATTACTGCTATGGTTTGAATATCAAGTGTCCACCAAAAGCTCATGAGTTAGAGCACTTAGACCCCTGTTGTTGGCCTTATTTGGGGGGGTTGGGTAGCCTTTCAAAAGCACAGCATTGCTGGAGGGAGGTGTGGACCTTGAGGTTTTATTCTGTTTCCCTTCTTCTTTCAGCTCAGCTTCCTGGTCCTGATCCTGTGGTTATGCCTTCCCTGTTGTAATGGTATGTATCCTCTTGGAACTTTAAGCCAAAATAAATTATTTCTTTCCTTAGATTTTTTTTGTGTGTGTGTGTGTGTGTCTGTGTATGTGAGTGTGTGTCAGACATTTGGTCACAGCAATAAGAAAGTAACCAGTATAATTAGGTTGAATGTTAAAGAATATTTAGTCACTCATATTTTACTTGTCAAGTATATTAATATATAAGATTGTATCTTTTCCATTTTGAATCTTTCCTTCTAGTATTTAGAACATAAAAGGTAGTGAATAATCAATCCTATTTAGGGCTAGTCTTTTTCATGCAAATGTTGAAGGAAACATTTGTGGAGGCTAACACCTTGAGAATACAGTTCATGATGTCAAGGGAGTCATGTTGGCAGAAGCATAAAGCAGCAGGCCGCATTGCAACACAGGCAGGAAATAGAAAGATGAGAATTGGTGCTGAGCTACTTGTCTCCTTTCATTCACTTCAGGATAACATCCCAGCCCATGAAATGCTTCCACTCACAGTTATGATGGGTTTCCATCTCTATTTGTCTCAACACAGACATGGCCAGAGATTTCCACCATTAGTAATTCTAAATCCCCTCAAGTTGACAATTGAGATTAGCCACCACAATTACTGTATTTAATATTCCTTACTCAAATCATTCTATTGTGCTCAGCATAGAGCTGAAGCCCCACAATTTATGGGGTTTGTATAATTCAATAGTAAGTCTAATTGATGAATCTACTGAGTAAGTACCTGGTTTCTTTGAAAGTTTAACTCTTTATAATTGTAACTGAACTTAATGCAAGTACTTAAAAGGAAAATAGATTATTAATAAATTTAGTATTGGATCAGAGTCTGTATAACCAACCAGTAATTGAATCAGATCCATGTCAGTCTGCAATTATTTCTGAGCTATAATTCTTGCCATATGTCACTTCCAATTTTACTTAGTAGCTTCCATTTAAGTGTTCTGCCAAATAATAATAGGCCAGTGCTCAAATCAAATCCAACATTAACACATTCACACCTTCACTTATTTGGTTAACTCTTTTCCTGAATTTTCTAGCTGATGCATTTTGAGTTATACTTTCCAGGCATTTGGAATTCAGTTTGTGACATTTTGTAGTTATGGTTACCAATTTCTGGATGTTATACAAGTGGTGCAGACAAGTTAAAGATGCCTGCTAAACACTCCCATGACATTGAGCTGTAGCTTCTACAGGTGTAGGATTCAAGGGTGTGGCATTATTTTACTCAGCAAAATTTCTCATGAACACTATCAGTCACAACTGCCACATCACATTTGGTGTCTCATGACTGGTTTAGAGACTATGAAAAGAAAAGTATTGCATAGAAGGGCTGGAGAGATGGCCTAGCGGTTAAGCACTTGCCTGTGAAGCCTAAGGACCCCGGTTCGAGGCTCGATTCCCCAGGACCCACGTTAGCCAGATGCACAAGGTGGCGCACACATCTGGAGTTCTTTGCAGTGGCTGGAGGCCCTAGCATGCCCATTCTCTCTCTCTCTCTCTCTCTCTCTCTCTGTCACTTTTAAATAAATAAATAAAAATAAACCAATTTTTTTTAAAAACAATGAAAAAGTATCACATGGAAAAACAAATTTGGGAAAACTTTGTTAAAAAATGAATAGTGTTTAAATCTCTCTATCATTACTCATGATGTAGTCTCCCAGGTATGCTCATTGTGGACTTCCAAAACATTTGGTACAACAAGAAATGTATTTTATCTTCAGTAGGTGAAAATATTATTAATATTATTAATGTTAAATATATGTTATGTTTCTTTGAATATATTTTAGGAAAATTCACTTAATTCACATTCTTTTCTTTGCTTAAATTTACCTGTGTATGAACAGGAATTTTGTTCCATTTACTCTTTTAACAAGAAAATATTTATTAACAAGTAATTTTTACCAAGCATTGTCCTGTTTATTCACTGATTTTTTTTTTTTTTTTTTTTTTTTTTTAGTTTTCTTTAAAAATTTTATTTAGGTCTGGAGCAATATCAAAGTTGTTAAGGCTTTCTCCTGAAAAGCCTAATCCAGGTTTGATTCCTCTGTATACACATGAGTCAGAAACAAAAAGTGGCATATGCATCTGGAGTTTGTTTCCAGTGGCTAGAGTCTAGAGGCCCTGGCACACCAATATTTACCCTATCTATCTATCTATCTATCTATCTATCTATCTACCAATCAATCATCTATAATCTATATATCTTTTTTAAATTAGTTTTGTACTCAGTGAATATGGTCAAGTTGGTACCATTGTTAGCCTCTCCCTGGTCTCTCCTTGTTGGGGTATATGGGTCATGCATTGTGTTGTTAGCCCTCAGTTATGGGTAGGAGGAAATATCTCTGTGATCATGACCCAATGTGTGGCTCTGACATTCTTTCAGCCCCCTCTTTGCAAATTTCCCTGATCCATGTTGGGTTCATTTTAAGTCTGCTTCAGTGATGAGGTCTTGGGAACCTCTGTGTCTCTGGATATCTGAATTGATAGGAGTTGATTGTTTTCTGTGTCTCTACCTCTCTCTTCTTTTTCTCTTATATTATGTATATTTTATTTCCTTCTTTTCACTTGGTGCTGGCCTGTAGCTCCCAGTACCAGGATGTGGTTTACATCCACAGGGAGCTGTTGGCCAGAGAGTCCTCTAAGGTTTCTCAGAAGAAGACAGATTTCTGTCAGAGCACTTGATTGCCCATGAAAGGCTAATGGGAAGACCCTACGGATGAAGACAGCATATGCTGTTGGTACAGAACATGGAAAGACTTGGCTAGAATCTGGAAGAGTGTCAGTCCCCAAACAATTAGCTTGTTTAGTGCCAAAAGGTGCTACATATGCAACAGGGGGAAGTGGCCAACATCTGTCCAAGCAACTTGAGGTCTAAGCTACTAGGCAGCAAGCAACTTGACATGATGCTCACCCAAGTGCAATAGTGGCACACAGCCATGGTGGGTAACTAACTGCTCTTGAATTGGCTAACAGATCCACTCAGTGGAATTGAACTCATAGCTGGAACTGTGAAACAAGTCAGAACCACACCCAAAAGTTGAGTCTGCTCTCCAATATCAAGCTCCCACCAAGCTTGGGCTACAAGAGGGTCTACACCTATTAAATTCCCTCTAAACTAAAAATGATTATCCCATTTATCTGGTGCTGGCTTCACATTCCACTGTAGAATCCACTTCTCTTTTTCAAATGAAAGCAGAATCTGAGGAGAAATTCAGCCCATCACACTTCAACAGAGCCCCAGCTGAAACTATAGAGGAATTGGGGAAAAGAGCAAGGGTGCTGCTTTCTTAGTGAACCTGGTATCAGCACAAGGGTGAGGAAGATAGACACAGAGAACACTCAACTCCAACCAAACTAGAGATCCAGAGACAGAGAGGCTCCCAAAACCTCATTACTGAAGTAGACCTAAAATGGACCCAGCGTGGCTCAAGAAAATTCAGTGAAGAAGGGGTAAAAAGTTTGTTAGAGTCACATGTTGGGACATTATGCACAGAGACATTGTCTCTTCCACATAACTGAAGGCTACCCCCACAATGCATGACCCACAATTCCTAACAAGGAGGGCACCTTCAGAGAGGGGAGGACAGGGTGGAGGCTAACAATGGAACAAACATGGCTGCTTCCACACTGAGTGTATACATAACTAATAAAGAAAAAAATCTCCAAAGCTGTTATACTAATACATGCCACAAGACATCTTCAGTAAAATCTTTGCAATTATATAAGGATTGGATCTTTGCAAAAAGATTAAATAAATAATATTTATATTATTGCATCTTCTGAAAGACCTATTGAGCAAATAATTCTGATCAGTGACTTTATTTCTGTAGCTTTTCTGCTCACTGTATTGCTTCATAGACTGCCACAAGCACTGAGTGTCAGGATATTTTGAGGTATGTAGTGTGAAAATGGATGTATGAACATTTTTATGTAGGTACACACGTGTGCAGGTGTGCATGCACATATGTGGACATGTATGTGGACACTAGAAATTGATATTGGTAGTTTTCCACAGTCTCTCTCCAGCTCATTTTTTAAAAATTTTATTTATTTATTTATTTATTTGAGAGCGACAGACACAGAGAGAAAGACAGATAGATAGAGGGAGAGAGAGAGAATGGGCGCATCAGGGCTTCCAGCCTCTGCAAACGAACTCCAGACGCGTGCACCCTCTTGTGCATCTGGCTAACATGGGACCTGGGGAACCGAGCCTCGAACCGGGGTCCTTAGGCTTCACAGGCAAGCGCTTAACCACTAAGCCATCTCTCCAGCCCTCCAGCTCATTTTTTGATACAGAGTCTCTGACAACTTCGTGCCCACAGATTGGGCTACAAAGGCTAACTAGTGAGCTGGATACTCAAACTAAGTTCCCCATGCTTGTACCAAGCACTTTATTGACTAAGTCATCTCCCTGACCCAGATGCATGAGGAATTTTTACGTTGACATTGTTTTGAAAAGGAAACTGCTGAGAACCAAACATGGGAATGTTGATTAAGCCAATATATATAATAGGACACTTCAATTGCTTTCCCAGAGTCAACATATAACTGAACAAAATGAATTTTTATTATTTTATTATAAAACAAGCCAAACCAATGTAAACATAATATCTTGTAGTTAAATTATTTTGAGAATAACATTTTCCCCAAAGCCACCTTATTTTACAGAACCTAAGGTAATAATTGACTATATATACAAAAGCTCCAGTGATCGTATCTTTCTTTGGACTTTTGAGACTGAAGGAGGAATTGGATGAGCACTAGAAATTCCTAAACTGTTTTGTAGTTAGCTCCCAGCAGTTCCATCTCATCAATGCACTCTGAATAGGAGAAGCCACTCACACAAGTAGTCTCTCTAAGCTATCAGAATACCAAATAAATAAAGAGAACCCTAGAAAAACACATAGACTTGACTATTGTATTTATTTTCAGGAATGGATGCTATCTTGATTCCGTTAAGTCTATAATGATTTTCTGTTATTCATCTTTAAATTTTAAGAAACATTTATAAAAATGTGGAGACCCATACAAGCTTACTTAATTCCCCTTCACAAATCAGAAAATGTATAATGTTGATCTAGGCTTTTTTTTTTTTTTTTTTTAAACACAATGACTGACTTTGTAAACCAATTTGGCCAAAGAATAAAGATCCTTCTGCCTCAGGCTCCTGAATCTGATACATCATTGACTCTTAGTCAATATACTACTACTAATACTTTATCATTTCATGGAATTCAATAGTATGTTTAATGAATGTTAGTGTTCCTTCACAGGTATGTTTTTATACATAATACAGTGATAAAATAAAATAAACAAATTCTAAATATTTATACAATGCCAAATACACATTTTTCATAAGAAGATAAGGAAATTTAAAATTGGTGAAACATCAGTGAAGTAAAAAGATTTCCAGCAGTAGTACTTTCCTCAGATATATAGATGTAGAATTATCCAGAATGGGTCTTCATGTATTATTAGAATATTACTGACATGCTTTGTTGAGGACAAGACCTGTGAAGGAATCAAAATACTTGTACCACCAAGATCTATCCTTTTATATTTTTTAAGCTTTTTTTTATGGAGATACACAAAGGGAGGGAGAAAGAGAAAGAGAAAGAGAAAGAGAAAGAGAAAGAGAAAGAGAAAGAGAAAGAGAAAGAGAAAGAGAAAGAGAAAGAGAAAGAGAAAGAGAAAGAGAAAGAGAGAGAATTGGCACACTAGGGCCTCGGCCACTATGATTGAACTCCAGATTCTTGTGCCACCAGTGGGCATTTGTGATCTTGCATTTGCCTCACTTTTGTGAGTCTGACTTATGTGGGATTTGGAGAGTCAAACATGGGTTCATAGGCTTCACAGGCAAGCACCTTAACCAATAAACCATCTCTCAGCCAAGGACCCATTCCTTTTATTATATTTAATTGACAATTTACATCCTTGAACATAATGTAATTTGGTCACACTCCCCTCCAAATATCTTCTTTCCATTCTTCTCCCCTCCTCCCTTCCATTGAGTTCCTTCTATCTGACTAGTACCTCTTCTGTTTTCATGACTTTTATCCCCACCTCCATTGTCCATGTCAAAATGTTGATGAGCTTAATATTGTGAAGATCTTGTGTTATTAATGAAAGTGACTCTGAGATCATGAACTAATGGGCATGACCAAAGGTGAGAGCAGGATTAATATTTGAGCTCAAACATAATATAAAGTTCAGGGTGATTGAGGTATAACATAACTTTTAGGCAACTGACAATAGTGGCTTCTCCCCTGCTTCTATGGCCTTCCCAGTCATACTAGTTGGCCTTGATTTTCATGAGGAAGCTGGTGTTATTCAATGCCACTCTGTAATGTTTTAGGTACTTCCAACAATAAGAATAAAAGCATACAAGGACTGGAAGACTTTCTTGAACCCTGCTTTTGGACAGGAAATGTGGATATCTGAATACCAAGGTCACAGTCATCTAGGGGTGATTTCCTTTATGGCTTCTGTGTGTCTCATGGTTAACAAACACCCTGTAGTCAGATGGTGATTAAGAGAGAGATGCAATTGTTGGCTCTGGGTTCAAATAATTTATAATAGGGTTCAGTGAATGTGTTAAACCAATATGCAATTCTTGCAGAAAAAAAAAACAACCAGACATCCAGTTTTGGTTTTCTAAAGGAAATAAGATATTTCAGTGCAGTCTTTGCATAACTCTTTGCAATGAACAATAAAATGGCTGTAATGTAGATAGATATCTTCTTCCCATATGGAAAAAAATATAGCAATTTGTATTGCTAGCTAAATGTTTCTCCCTAAGCTATATATTTACAACTTAAATGATGCTTTGAAGAATGCTGTAAGATTCCAAACTGAGTATTTTTTAAAATTTTTAAATAACTAATATGACACAAATTCTGTAAGTGTTTTACAAACAAGTTAATGTTTTAGTGTTTTGATATACTTCTTCATGTGTTTAACTTATTAAATGTATGCAATGTGATTTCCAAAGCTTATGAAGATATATGGAATCCATGCTGCTTTTACCTGGAAAAAGAGAAAAGAATGAATTTGTAAGAATGTTTAGAGTGTCACTGAAGTTTTAAAAATCCATATACTATATAATACAACATATAGTGGTGACCCAAATGGCATGAGGCAAGATATTGATTTATCCAACAATTCTAACTTGTTAAGTTTCTTCTCTAATTGTGATTAGAGCCTATTCTAAAGATGACAATCTGTTGCTGTGCTAGACATTAACTAAGAACATAATATTCTCTGGGCTTATTTTCATGTCACCTTTTGTGCTAGAATAATGAAATTGTGTCAGGAATCTTTGGACCATGGTTTCTGCATCACCATTCTGAAGCACTTGGCACTCTGGAAATCTGCCAATGCTTTTAACACAAGCAATTATTGAATACTTAGTATCTTCTAGGTAAGTATTCTCTGTAGGTTGTTTTTTTTTTTTTTTTTTTTCCGAGGTATGGTCTCACTTTAGCACAGGCTGACCTGGAATTCACTATGGAGTCTCAGAGTGGCCTCGAACTCACGGTGATCCTCCTACCTCTGCCTCCCGAGTGCTGGGATTAAATGTGTGCACCGCCCTGTCCTGCTTAGGGTGGTGTTTTTATTTGGGGAAATTATTATCATTAATGTACAAAGCACACACTGAACTCAATGGTTTAAGACAACGAAAGTCTACTTATAATCCATACCATGTTAAATTTCTTGTAAAGAAAGCTTTCCATACTATGTTCGAGGATGCAGGCTCTTTGTAACTCTTTTTTAAAGGCCAAAAAGGAAACTAAAAAACATATGGGCAGACTTAGAAATACTCACATTATTTCAGTCACATTGCATTGTCAGGAACACACTGGTTTCTCCACAGATGGAATGGACACAATGTAAGCTCAAAAACCTAGGTAGAACAAAGGGCTTTGTAAGCCTTTGGTCAGTCTGTGCTATATATTATTAGTTTAATCTTCCCAATGTCAGTATGTTACTGTCCCTATTCCAAAGATGAGCAATTTAAGGCATGCAGCTTCACTAATATGCCATGGTGTTGTTATAGGAAGATATGATATAACTGAGAATTCAATCAAATTGCCTACAAACCTCAAACTCCCAGTCACTGTGAAACGACTATTCAAATTAAAGGTCATTTGATTCATAAAGAACATTTATTTTACTAGACATTATCTGCTCTCTTAATCATACGGGGGAACTAGAAGCTTCTAGAGCTTTTTACTTCTATATTGTCCATCACCTTTCTCTCCATGAATATTAGTATGCATATGTGTTTCCATTTTGAAATGTATTCTTCCTAACTCCTATGCTTAACTTCAGAGCCATTATTATCAGTGATCATTGAAATAATACTAGCAATCAGAGTCTAAGTCTGTGAGCAATGATTAAGCACTATGATTTTCATTCACAAAGATTTATTTTGAAGGAATTGTGAATACTCTGAAATCTTTACCATCTTCATTGCTCATTACATCAAACTGGGTTTTTATTCTTGTTATTATTAACCAAATTATTACTTATGGGCTCATTTAGGATTCTGATCTGATATTTTACAACTTTAGTTTAAGATATTTTATTTAAATGGCAATGTGGTAGTAAGTAGTATATTTTATGGCATAAGAATACCCAACTGGCTGTTCCCCACCCCAACATCTAGGGGATATCCACTGTTCTGTTTCTCCTATATATCCACCTCAGTGTTTGAGATACTGATTCAGTCAGCTATGAAACAGATTTGAGGTAATCCATTTTCATAGGGAATATATAAATACATGCAAACATACATATTGCTGAAAATCAAGATTCATTAATGTGATTAATTAATCACATAATATAGTATTTTAGCCCATTGTCCAATTTAATAAGCTCAATTTTAATTGTTTTTCTCTTTTTTGAGAATATATATATACATATATACATATGCATATATATATGCATATGGTTAAAGTCATCTATTTGCTGTCTGTGACTGACTTCTCCAGTCCCTGGAAATGCTCATTAATCAAGTTTTGTTCAATAAGAGCAAGAAGTTACAGAGTACAAAGCAGGGAAAATGGTCCAGTCATTATCATGCTTGCCTTCCACGCATGAGGCCCTGAGTTTGACACACAGAACCAACATAAAAAGTTGATCATCTTGATAAATATTTGTAATCCCTTACCTGTGGAGGCACAGAAAGGAAAATCTCTGGGACTCATTGTCAAGCCAGTCTAGCCTGCTTGGTGACTTCCATGTCAACGAGGAATGCTGTTAAAAAAAAAAAAAAAAAAAAGGAATGGTACCTGAGGTATGACAACCGAGGTTGTGTGCTGTCTTCCTCTTGCATGCGTAGACACATGCCCTTTCACAAACATGCACCCAGCCATACACAGATAAGCATGCATAGGAACACAAAAACCATAGTTACTGGGGGCACAAGAAAGTGACCACAGTTGACCATAATAATGGCATTTGGGGAGAAAAAAAACCTATAGGAACTTTTGAAAGTTTTCATCACAAAGAAATGATAACATTTGAGGAGGTAGACATGTCCAATATATCAAACTATCATATGATATACAATGAATATGTACAGTTTTGGTGTTCAAACATCATTAAATATACATTCAGTAAAAGAATGTAACTTCAGCATTGTGAAAGTGTGTGTTCCTCTAGTTTTTGTAACACTCCACTCTACTTCTTCCTAGCCTTCTTCCTTCTTTCTTGTAAGCTACTGACTGAGCATTAGTTTTCATTGCAATTATTCCTTCTCAAACTTCAAATTCTGATGTTTATGGGGACATGGACTAGGGTCAATTCACCTGCTACTTTACTCTTGTCTCATTTTCTTCCAACATGATAACTTCCAAATTCCTATAAACCATAATTCCTTTCTATCTCCAGATCAATATACTCAAGTAACATAATCAACATACCATATATTTAAGCTTTAGTCATTCATTCTACTTTTTTTTATTCCTCTAGTTTTATCAATCTTGATATTGAGCATCTTCAGGTTTTAAGAGATGTCTGAGTTATATCCTTAATACCCCACTCTCCCTTACACTTGCTTACATCTATGTAGAGTTGGAAAATACCATAAGATTCTGTTTTTAATGTTTTCTTGAGGGTGGAGGGAGAAAGATAGAGACAGGAGAGAAAGAGAAAGATAGAGAGAGAATTTGCATGCCAGAGTTTCCAGATGAATGTGCCACCTTGTGCATCTGACTTACATGGGTCCTGGGGAATTGAATGTAGGTCCTTTGACTTTGAAGACAAATGGTTTAACTGCTAAGCCATCTCTCCAGCCTGAGATTCTGGTTTTATTCACTTATGTACTCTAGAAATATTTTCTTCATATCAGATAACCAAAATGATCTTTAAAATATCAAATTATGTCATTTTATTACTCAAGATCATTTGAAGTCTTCTGATAGGTCTTAGAACTAAGTTAGAAGAAATAAAAGGACATAGAAAGCCACAGATGGCTTGTCAGCAAGGCCTTCTAACAGTGCTCTCTCTCCCCCGCCCCCTGCTATTATGCAACATCCTCCACAGTCCTCAGTGTTTCTTAAAATGTGCTGAGCTTTCCAAGTACTACAAATTCTCATCCGAGTTCCTTCTGTCTGGGAAGCATGAAAGTCATGCATACATATATACATTTATAAGCACATATCTTTGTGTATCCATTCTTCTCATTTCTACAGTCTTGTGCACTAACATACATCCATAAATGCACAAACACATAAAGAGTCCATTCTTCTATTTCCTACAGAGTCTTGTGCACTATCACCCATACATACATGTATAAGTGCATAAAGGGTCTATTCTTTCATTATTACAGTGTCTTACGTACTAAAGCAAATTGTGCTTCTTCCCAAATTTTAATTTTTTCAGAATATAAATCACAAGGCAAAAGAATTGATGTTTTGCTTCAGCAGACAATTAATTTGGATGAACTTGAACTCCAAATTGCTTTCCCTTGCATTAGGTAATAGCTAAGCTAGGTCCCATTTCCAGAATTAGAAGGGCTATTTCCAGCCTGTCTTGAGCATACATGGTTCAGAGGCTTCCAGGAATGTAGGCTCAGCTTCTGCTGCTCTCTCCAGGGATATTCTTCTTCACTTGCCAGCCACTGTTGGAGCCCAGAGCATTTCCTCTTATTCCTTAGGCCTGTGTGACACTGTTTTCTATTCAGTTCTCAAACTTCATAGTGATGACTGTCTCTTTTTTCAGAAGATAAGTTGTAAACATGCATAAACAGATGCCATCTGTTCTTTGCCAGTTTCATGCCACTTCTCTTTAGCCTACAGGTAGAGAGATTGAGGAGTGTGTGTGTGTGTGTGTGTGTGTGTGTGTGTGTGTGTTTGTGAAGGTTTGTCTGATATAAGATCTCTGTTACCAGAACAACTACTTTTGCTCAAGCAATTAATTATTGACTATCGATTGTGTGCCAGATACTCTGCTATATGAAGGTAACATCTGCTCTTTAGTCTTACTGAATATCTTTGTAACCTTCATCTACTTATTAGCTCTCCATCCATCTATCCTACTATGGGAGAATGATATTTATTAATGACTTCCAAGTTTATTTTTGATTGCCAAAAGAGATCAAAAAGTGGATTGTAAAGGCATGGGAAAATATCCATCAGGGCAGATTCCCGATGTTCTAAGTACAAATATTTTGAGTCATGAGGAGGTGAGTAGTAGAGGAAGTCAGGGGCAACTGACCTGGAGTAAGTATTCCAGGTAGAAGATAGAGCCAGCCAGATACCCTTAAGCAGAAGATTTGGAAAGAATGATCATCTGAGTAAAGATTATGAAATGAACAAGAAAGGGCTCATGCCATGGGGTGGGTTTTTAAAAGTTATAGAATTCAGAATGTGGTATTATTTTGTAAGGCCTAGAGTTAAACCACAAAAGTAGCATCTGAATATATAAATTTTAAATTGTTAATTCAATGATTTTTCATCATATGGATTTTAATTTATATTATGTATTTCCAACTGTTCTTAAGAGATAAACATTGTTCTTATCTTTATTAACATTTGACTAATGCCCCAGTATCCAAATGAGTATGGTTTATAATTTTTAAAAACTATTACCTAAAGTCTCATTGGAGTTTATCCAAAAAAGGTCATTTACAGGATTATCTTTATAATAAAATATATTTAGAAAAATAAACTTAAGATATTTTATTGTGTATTTTAAGATTTTAAGATGAAAAGGCTTTGTAAGTTAATATTAGTTAAGAATATGTGGGCATGGACCAAGGAGAGACCTGGTTGGAATCCAGAGAAGAGCCAGTCTTCAGATAATTAGTCCATCTAATGCTGGAAGGCACTACATGAGCTACCATGGGAAAGTGGCCAACATCTGTTCAAGCAACTCAAAGTCTAAGCAACTCAAAAGAAAACAACCTGACATGATGTTCACACAAGTGCAATAGTGGCACATAGTCATAGTGGCTAACCAACTGCTCTTGGATTGGCTAACTGATCCACTCAGAGGAAAGGAAACCTTATCTTGAATTGGGAAATGAATCTGAATCATATCCAGATAATGGTTCTGCTTTCCATTGTCAAGCTCTCACAAATCTTAGACTATAATAGGTTACCCTTTTAATTCTCTCTAAATTAATAATGGTTATCCCATTTAACTGGGACTGATTTCACTCTCCCTTGGAGAATCTGCTTCTCTTTTTCAGATGGGATCTATACACTTGAGGAGATAAATGACCCAGCACACTGCACCCCAGCCCCAACTGAAACCACAGAGGAATTAGGGAAATGAGCAAGAGTGCTGCTCTCTTAGTTAAGCTGATATCAACACAATGGTGATGGAGAAAAATACTGAGGATACTCAACACCTACCAAACCAGAGATCCAGATGCTCCTAAGTGCCCAGCACTGAATAAGACTTAAAATGCTCCCAGTATGACTCAGGGAATTTTGCAGAAGAGGGGGTGGAAAGATTGTTAGAACCACAACTTGGGACATTTTGCACAGAGACATTTCCTCTCCCCCATAACTGATTGCTGCCCCCATAATGCATGACCCACAATCCCCATGGAGTTGACCTGCATCCCCAAGGAAGAAGTCCTCTTCAGAAAAGGGGCAGGGAGGAGGGAAAGGATGGTACCAACATGTGATATATAAAATATGTCCATATCTAATAATATAAATGACAAAATAATAATACATTTAGCCAGGAGATGATTAAACTCATTCAGAAAACAAAGTGACTGGACTGCAGCATCATTTACATAGACTTTCAACAAACATTTTTGTGAAAGACAGTGAAATCGAAATTCTTGGATCCCTGCCATGGATCCACCCTCTATTTCTGGGACCAATTCCTTCAGGTAACCACAAGCTTTTCCTGAGCATGAAATAAACCCTAACAGCATGGCATTTGTGAGTGTATTCTCATAAACTGAAAACCTACAAGCACATTGATAATTCCTCAGCTGTAATATTGTCAAACTCCTTTAAAGATTTGCCAGGAAAGGGTATATTTTATGCCTGATTAAGAGAACTGTCTAAAGTGGAAGACTGTTATTTGGTTTTATTTCTATTAAATCTGTTCTTGAATGAAGACTGCAGAGGAGGTTAATTCTAAGGAGAGTATTAGAAATGAAAAGGGACAGTAAATTTTCAGGAATCAAATGATTGCTGAAAGCACAGAATCCTACTTTACCTTTGTTTTATGAAGGAAAACCTTCTTCTCCTACTCTGTAGCTAAGTTAATGATTTGTCTCCTTTCCCACCCGGCTGTCACTTTCCTCTGTGTTAGCACAAAACTGGTTTAACAGAGCTTCTGGGCAAGTATACAATGGATCCAATTCTAAGAGTTTCCTGTCTGTAGGTAATGCTACAGTCGTTTTAGATTAGTGATAAACGGTCATGAAATTGGAAACAGATTCTTCCAGCTTTTCACAAGAATCTAAAAAAACACAAATATGTGCACCCAAAAAGTGTGAGTCCAACTCAAACATCATAAAATAATACACAGTGCATGCTTAACAGCACACGGGGCTATAAGAACATATTAAATGACATTGCCTGATGCCAAAGTCAAGCATGGTTTCAACATACAAGGTGAGCAAATTTAGAGCAGTCCTAGCTTAAACATGAACTAGTGACACAGCTTTATATTTACCCCTGTGATGCCAAAACATATTCTATTTACCTTTTCTCCTTCAAAGTGGTTACTAGGTGATTTTTTACCAGGCTATTACTATCAGAAATAGGAATTATGAAATTACAGTAACAACAATGGTAACAATATTGAGCATTTAATGTATGTCAGAGTAATATTTTTCATTTAATTTTCAAAATGTCCTTATATCTTAGAAGATACTATTAGTTATTATACCATCATGTCCTGAAGAAAGCCAACTATTTACACATTTTAAAATATTTATTTAATTGGGAGAGAGATAGAGAGGCAGATATACAGGAAATGAACAGGCACAACAGGGCTTCCAGCCACTGCAAAGGAACTCCAGATGCATGTGCCACCTTGTGCACCTGGCTTACATGGGTACTGAGGAATCCAACCTGGGTTTTTAGGCTTTGAAGGCAAATGCTTTAGCTGCTAAGCTATCTCTCAAACCATATGTAAACATGTTTACATTGAAATGCTTTTAAACTCTGGGAGTAAATTTTACTTATTATTTTGACAATTTCTTGCATACATACACATTTTCATGTGGCATTCCTTAGATTATGATCCTTTGCCCCTCTTGCACTCCCTCTAATACCCTGCTTTGCACCACTTATAGATAGCTACACAACAGAAAAAGAATGACTCCCCCAGCCATCCTTAACTCCTCAAGGAGGTGTGAAGTTTCATGAACCCCTCCACTAACCATGATGGAATGGTGACTGGCCCTATCTTATGCAGGTCGTATGCATGTCCCACAGCTGCTATGAGTTCAAAAAGAGTCAAATATTAAAGATATTGTAGGTTTAGAAACAATATTACTTTATGAAATGATGTTAAGAACCTCTCTAAACCTAGATTCATTAACATGGAGGACAATGGCTCCAGAGTAGATGTTCCCTTTTCTTTCCACAGATAACCGTGTTGCTTCTTGTTATGCTAGGCTGTGCAACAGATGCAAAACTTTCAGTCACAGAATATTTAGAAATAGTATCATGATAGGGAATCTCTAGGAATCTCTTTGCTCACATATCTCAAATAAATGCCCATTGAAAGATCAACATATGAGCACTTGGACTCTGAAAGATTCTTCCATGTCATTGAAACTGTGCAAAGACCCTCCTTAGAAAAGGAATACTAGGATGTTCAAATTTAATTAAAAATCTTCCCATTTCTTTTAATATTTTATTTATTTATTTACAAGAAGAGAGAGAGTGAGAGGAGAGAAAGAGAGAGCCTCTATCCACTGCAAAGGAACTCCACATGCATGTGCCATGTTGTGCATCTGGCATTACATGGGTATTGGGGAATTGAACCCAGGCCATTAGGCTTTGGGGCAAATGTCTTAACAAATGAGCCATCTCTCTAGCCCTCCATTTCTTAATAGTGAGAACAATTGAGATGAAGAAGCTTCATCGTCTAGAATTTGGTGAGGTGAAAGGAACATAAGAATTATATGACTTTGAAGCTTTAAGTACATACTAAAATTTGTGAGCTGTTATTTCCACTCTACCGGAGTTGAAAATTATATAAAACTCCTTAATACCTTTCATTACCCCTCCAAGATCTCAATCAAATAATAATGAGTGAAAATTATTTTTATTTTTTACATTTACATATGTATATATTATGTTTTGATCAAATTTATTCCACTTTACCTTTCCTTTCCCCTCATTCAATCTCATTGTAATTCTTCTCAGTACTTATCAGTGGCTATACCATGGATAAGAATGACTCTCCCTTCCTTACAGCAGTTACCTGTAGTTATCTCACTAGGAAGGGAGTGACGTATAAAGCCCCTCCTCTATCTGTGATAGAATGTGGTCTGATCCAATCATGGGAAGGTTTTCTGCAAGTAAGCACCAGTCATTTGTTTTCAGCACATGGAGCAATTATTATGCTCTTCATTGACTGACCCTTGGAAAGGGCTAAGCATGGAGATAGGTGAGAAGAGGTAGTTTGGAAGGCGTTAACCTCAGAGATATGAACAAGTCCTGAAACATGATGGTGAATATTTTGATGCTTAAAATTGGCCTTCTGTTCATTGTGTTGGCATAAGTATTGATGAATATATGTTTTCAGGAGTAAATAGAAACTTATCCTAATTTGCACATTTCTGTATCACCTGCTAATAAAGAGCATACATATTAAATACAACTACAGACTTCAATATAAGACCAGAAACTCGAATACTACTGGAAGAAAATTTAGGAAGTACTTTCCATGATATTGGAAAGGAAAAAGACTTCCTGAACAACACCCCAGTAGCCCACGATCTTAAATGGTCACTCAACTAATGGGATTACATGAAGCTGATGAGTTTCATCACAGACAAGCATACAATAAGCAAAGCCAATAGATTACACACAGAATGGGAGAAAATATTTGTGGTTTATTCAACTGATAGAGGCCTAATCTCTAGAATCTACAAAGAACTCAAAAATCTAAACAGTAAGAAGCCAGACACCCCCTCACAAAATCGGGCAAAAAGCTGAACAGGCAGTTCACAGAGGAAGAAACACAAATGGCAAACACACACTTAAGAAAATGTTCACCATCCCTATTCATCAGAGAAATGCAAATTAAAACAACTATGAGATTCCACCTTACCCCAATAAGGATAGCAAACATCAAAAAAATCAAATGAAAATAAATGCTGGTGAAGATGTGGAGGAGTAAGAACACTCATCCACTGTTGATGGGAATGTAAGATGGTACAACCACTTTGGAAAGCAATATGGAGACTCCTGAAAAAGCTGACTATAGAGATACCAACAGACCCAATTATTCCCTTACTGGGCATCTACCCTAAAACTTTTAAGCCACAGGCCAGAGAGATTTGCTCAACCATGTTTTTAGTGGCTCAATTCATAATAGCTAAGAGCTGGAATCAATCCTGATGTCCATCACTAGAAGAATGGATAACTAAGATGTGGTATATCTACACAATGGAATTCTACAAAGCAGTAAGAAAAAATGGCACAAAGAAATTTGAGGAAAAATGGATGAACCTGGAATAGATCATCATCAGTGAACTTACCCAATCACAGAAAAAAAAAAAAAAAATCACCACATAGTCTCACTTATCTACAGCACCTAACCTGAATCTACAGTATCATTGTTTTTATTTTTTTTTGTTGTTGTTATTTTTATTTATTTATTTGAGAGCAACAGGCAGAGAAAGAGAGAGAGAGAGAGAGAGAGAGAGGGAGAGAGAAAGAGAATGGGTACGCCAGGTCCTCCATCCACAGCAAACGGACTCTACACTTGTGCGCCCCCTTGTGCATCTGGCTAACGTGGGTACTGGGAAAACGAGCCTCAAACCCAGGTCCTTGGGCTTCACAGGCAAGCGCTTAACTGCTAAGCCATCTCTCCAGCCCTCATTGTTTTAATTTAAGGTTCCGTCTCTGGGTTTCTTCAAGTACACCTGGGAACGCCAATATGGTTTATAAATCATTGTGATGGGCTACCTAGATATTTCCATGAATGTGTGTTTAGATTAAGCAAAGTGTTATTAACAGAAAAGTTGGAGAAGTAGAGAAAGAAGTCAAGCATATGTTAAACTCAGATATCTTAGGAAAAGCTCAAATACTTGACAAGGTTCATGTCTTCATGTGTGTTCTCTCTGTGTGCTGTGTGAATACTCACAGAGATACTGAGGCAGAAGGTAGAAGACATAACCAAAATTAACCCTGACAAGAGGGGATCTGTGGAGCAGAGATGCTGGAGGTCCATTTAAGTTCCTATGCAAAAACAAGCATCAAAAACTGGAAGTTCTGAACTGGACTCCTCTGCAGGATGTAAATTACAAAATCAATTAACAGATTTGAAGATTAAGGCAGTAGTCTGAAAAACCATTTATTCTTTGTACCTCCTCAAAAATTAGAAAGTGAGTAGACATTTTGTATGGCCATAAATCCATGACCGAAACACTGGAGAGTAATGTCTCTTCAGAAGCAAAGCCCTTGTGTTGGCCTCTGTTTATTTATTTATTTATTTATTCATTCATTCATTCATTCATTCATTCATTTATTTATTTATTTATTTATTTATTTATTTATTTATTTATTTGAGAGCGACAGGCACAGAGAGAAAGACAGATAGAGGGAGAGAGAGAGAATGGGCACACCAGGGCTTCCAGCCTCTGCAAAGGAACTCCAGACGCGTGCTCCCCCTTGTGCCTCTGGCTAACTTGGGACCTGGGGAACCGAACCTAGAACCGGGGTCCTTAGGCTTCACAAGCAAGCGCTTAACCTCTAAGCCATCTCTCCAGCCCTTGGCCTCTGTTTTTGAGATTTGCTTAGGCAATGACAGATCCAGGTTAGTACCCTGGTCACTAGACTGGGGAGATGACCCAATAACCAGTAATTAATCCCTTTTGTTACAGTAGTCTTCAACCTTTGTCTCAATCTTTGGGGGATCATATTCCAAGCATTTTGGAAAGTAAAATGGTATTTTATTGATGATGATGATTTAAGCAAATAAAAATACTGGTTTCCATTTTAGCACAAAACTTGTTTGAGAGATTTTCCAAAGAATAAAAATGTGTCTTTGAAGTATCTTTGTGCAGAAATTTGATCTGTCTAAATTCAGTCAGCCTGTTCTTAGCAAGTCAATCAAAAATTTCAGTTTCCATACTCAGGGTTACATAAAAGTCTTAAAATAATACTGTACTCATAAGCACCTACACATTTTATATCTTCTATACATTAAAAGAAAGTAAAA
This sequence comes from Jaculus jaculus, assembly GCF_020740685.1. Classification (NCBI taxonomy): domain Eukaryota; kingdom Metazoa; phylum Chordata; class Mammalia; order Rodentia; family Dipodidae; genus Jaculus; species Jaculus jaculus. Next base: position 73,121,835 of record NC_059113.1, on the reverse strand, counting down.
CCATAGGGAAATGTGATTGGTTTGGGCATTTAGTGTAGAAAACGATCTTGCGCAAGATTAAGCTTGAAGAAAAGTAAACAACTTAATTAGTCTCCCTTTATGCTTCACCATAGTTCAGCAGAGTTCACAGCAAGAGAAAATGGACATAGTAGAGAAAAATGAAATGAGAGCTGATTCTTACCTTGCATATCATACCGTTTCCTTTTAAATAACCAACAATTATTTTTATAGGGTAAAATGTGTTTTTCATCTATGTGTACATTACAGGGTAATTCAACTAACCTTATCAATACATCCTTCACTATTATTATACATGTCAGTTTGTGTAGAACAATCAAACTTCAGTCTGAATGGATGGATTAGGTAGCAATTCTCTGTTTCAGATTCCTCAGACTTGCCAGCAGAAATGTGTCATGTTTTTTATAAACTTCTCTTTGTGAGTGAATTAATATATACATTGCTATCAATTGAAAAGTACTGGACCTAATTACCCAAAAGGCAAGTTATAGACCAGACAAGCACAGGCTCATGGAAGGAAGTACCATGAAAAGTCTAACAAAGTTACAAATGGTTAGGAAGTTTTCCATAGTTTTCTGTTTGTGTGGAGGTGTGTGTGTATATGTGCGTGTGTGTTTCTGTGTGTCTCTACATATACTAGGAAATAAGAAATGAATAGTTTACAATACTTATTTAGTGCTTTTTTTTTTATTGTGTATGTGGGCCTGTGGATATTTATTATATGTATGTGGGCATGGGCATGAGTGTGCCTCCATGCACAAAGGGAGGCTTGAGGACAATCTTGAGTTATTTGTCTTTTCCTACTTTGCTTGAGACACAGTCTTCCTTATCTATTTACTAGTTATTTATTTATTTATTATTTTTGCACTCATTTAGTTGTCCCATACACCTTTAGGTGCTTCTGGCTCCACCTCCTATTTCTATAGGTGCATTAGGATTACAGACACATGCATCAGTTTAAGTCTACCTTTATTTGGGAGCTGGGGAATAGAACTCAAGCTAGCAGATTTGAAAGTAAGTTGGTTTAATTGCTATTCTATTTCCCTAGTATCCTATGTTTGTACTTTGTAGGAATACAAACTGTTATGAAGTTTTAACATAATTACTTAGAGTTTTCTGAATGCATTTTAAAAATCCACTCACATTAGCACATAGGAAAATTAACTTGAAAGTGCAGAACAATTTTCTCCAATGAACTTATGATACAGAATTTCCAGTATAAAAGAAATCAAAGAAGGAAGTACTTGGACACTGCATGAGGCATGCTGATGTTTGCTTTACCTGAAGATTGGCTTTTTGAAGAACAGTTCCCAGGGTATGTAGTATCCTTGAAATAAATGAGGCAACATGTTGAGGGAGAGCCTTTGTGACAGGATTTCTATAATTTTGAGCTTAAAGGAGAAAGTGAGGACAAATAACCCCCTGGTGTTCCTGGGACTGAAACCTATTCAAGTAGAGTAACTCACTGTGCATATTCATTCAGAGAGGGAAAGAGAGAAAGAGAGAGGGGGAGAGAAGGGGGCAGGGAGGACAAAGAATATTAAATGAAGACTCTGACTACTAAATAAGGAAAGATTGGCTTGAGCTATGTCACATGAATTGTCACTTTTTTTCTAGCAAGGCAATATTTTTCCTCAACAGTAAAGCATCAATACATTTCTGGGAAAAGAATGATAATGATAGTGTTTACTTGATTTATATAGCAGTAGACATCTTGTATCATTTTTTATATTTATACTTTTAAAAAAATATTATTTATTTATTTATTTAAGAGAAAGAGAGAGAGAGAGAGAGAGGGAGAATGGGCATGCCAGGGCCTCCAGCCACTGCAAATGAACTCCAGATGCATGCTCCCTCTTGTGCATCTGGCTTTAAAGAATTAAACTGGGATCCTTTGGCCATCTCTCCAGCCCTATATTTATACTTTTATTTATTTATTGTTTTTCTTTGATAGAGAGGCAAGGGAAGAGAGAGAGAGCCAGAAACGGCATGCCATTACCTCTAGCCACTGCAAATGAACTCCAGAGACATAGGTTTCACCTTGTACAACTGGGAATCAAACCTGGGTCCTTTGGCTTTGTAGGCAAGTACCTTAACTGTTAAGCCATCCAACCAGTCCAACAATTCATATGCTTATCTTCACTAATTGTCGTGCACAATTTAACTATGTAGCAAGCTTCCACCCAGAGATGTTTAAGGTTTCCAAACACACACAACTTCACAGTGAACTAGTTTTATTGCTATATATTGTCACTGAAAGGACTTTGGCCTTCTGCTGGGACAACACTCAGCTCAGGACTTGCATGAAGACATTTTGCACTGTGGACCTGCTAGTTCTGTCTCTGTGTGGGTTTTCTTCTGTACCTTGCTAAATGGAAAAGCAGTAGTTTCTCTCTAGGATAGTGATATGTGAAATGCTTGGGAAATGTGAGCCAGTAGTGAAGGGGATACTGTGATAAGCTATGTGATTCTTCTTTCCAGTACTGTGCAGCCTTTCAACTGCATGACCTTAGACCTTCCACACATGGGTACATAATGTACTATGCAGAGTTCTCCATCATACCCTCTTATTCAAGTTATCACAGTGTTCCTTATCTGTAGAGCACAGATGCTGGCTTAAGTCAATATCTAGGACTATACTAGACTCTAGATTCTCTGGAATGAAGTATTTTTACTTTTCCCTACCCTTGCATATATAGCACCTACATTCATGCCTTACACTTGTATGCACACACACACACATACACACAAATAACCTTGGTGAAATTGTAAAATGAGAGCTACAAATTTTTCAATGTTGTGTTTTTATTACAACAGTGATCTAACAAAGTATCTCCATAGCTTTAGAGTTTTCTCTTTCTCCTAAATTAATTTCCAGATAAAGATGCCCTACAGCTTGGATGACATCATCAGCATCCTCATTTTCATAATTACTTTGTTGGCTGATTATGCAACCTGGTGCTGTGTGTATGGTAGGCAAGCATTGTACTACTGAGTTTATTTTCTAGTCCTTGGTTTTCATGAGGAAGGCTCTTTCTCTGCAGTTCAAGTTGCTTTAGACTCCCTAATATCTAATCCAGGCTGCTTTGGAAGCCATAATCTTCCTGCTTTTGCCTCCTTAGGTTTGAGGTTCAAACATGTGCCACTATACTCAGCTTATTTTCCAATAATGAGCTCACCCATGTGAATAATCACTGACAAATAAAGTTACTTCCTGTTTAATTCAAAATGTAGTCCTGCATAATTATGCTACTACCAGGTCTAAATTGATCCAGACATATATGCCCTTTAACATAGTTGCACTAGGTTAAGAGGAAATATTAGTCATGACAAGCACTACTATTGGTATCAATGCTAATGTTAACATGTTCATGGAATAACTCTTGGCTTCTTCTATCAGAGTTTTCCAAAGTAGACTCTGAGGACTTTATGTTCTTGAGAATATGTAGAAATGATATCTCTTTAATAGTGTCTACAAACAAGTCAATGCTAATACTTCAGGAAAAGATGAAAGTTGGTTTTTTTTTTTTTTTTTTTTTTTTTAAGTGTTATTTTCTGTAACTTAACCCAACTTTCCTTACTTAGGCAAAGCTACCTGCTCTCACAGTTGAAAGTAGTTTTGGTTAGCAAGACCATGTTTAAACTATTGTATATAAAAATTGACTTTTTATTATGGAAATTGAAAGAAATGTCTGAGCACATGGTTGGGAAAAGCCTTTTATTCCTTTGTTATTTTATTTTTATAGGCATTCCACTCTTTTCTTTGAGTATAAACATTATCACTAAATCCTACTTAAGAAGGGGTACAATGGGAACTTTTATAACTTTCAAAATTTACTTTCACCGTAACTTTACCAGCTGTGAAAATAAGAATGAATTTATTTTCTCTAGTGATAAAAGTAATTTAGAAGAGAGAAATAAGTGAGTCATTGGCAGAGTGAATCCAAGCCAATGTGCTATCTTGAGTAGGGGGCAATGTTCTTGTTGCTCATCCATATAGGGCCTTGAGACTGATCTAGGGTCTGGTGCTACTGTTTGCAGTTTCTTCCAGACTTCCATTGAAGCTACCAATCAAGGAAGAACCTATTTGTCATCCTTGTGTTCTCTCATCTTCTTTGTTTCCACAGCATAACATTAAAAGCCCACAGATCTCACTTAATTCTTTCTAAATCATAGTTTGTCATAGCCAGTCCTGTTAGAATTTTGATTCTGAACTCAGTATTCTTTCTATGCCAATGTCTGGGAAAAATAGTCATGTTTGAACAAAAGTAGAACATGAAGTTCACCAAGAAAACAGCACTCTTGATTATTTCCCCAATCACTCTTAGTTTCAGCTGGGGCCCTTTTGAGGTATGATGGGGTAATTCTCTCCTTAGCATGTGCAACTATCTGAAAAAGAGAGCAAATTCTCCAGTGGAAAGTAAAGTTAGCACCAGACAAATGGGATAACCATTGTTTGTTTGTTTTTAAGAGAATTTAATAGGTATAGGCCCTCTTGTAGCCCACAGTTGCTGGGATCTTGGTAATGGAAAGCTGCCTAATTTTTGGACATGATTCTGACTTGTTTCCCAGCTCCAGCTATGGGGTCTGTTCCACTGAGCAGATCAGTTAGATAAATCAAGAGCAGTTGGTTTCCCACCATGGCTGTGTGCCACTATTGCATTTGTGTGAACATCACATCAGGTTGTTTGCTGCTGAGTAGCTTACATGGGTTGTTTGGGCAGATATTGGTCATTTGTCCCCAGTTGCACTAGATGAACTAACTATCTGGGAACTGATTCTCTTCCAGCTTCTAGCCATGTCATTCCAAGTTACATGTCAACAACATATGGTGTCTTCAGCAATAGGGTCTTACCACTAACTTTGGTGAGTGACAAAGTACTGTTACAGAAATCTGTCTTCTTTTGGGAAACCTTGTAAGTCTCTCTGATAAAGAACTCATTGTAGATGATAGCCACATGCTGGTTACAGTTCAGTGCCCAAGAAGAGAAGGAAGAAAAAGATAATATAAAACAGAAAGAGAGGAGAGAGAGAAGAGGGGGAGAGAGAGAGAGAGAGAGAGAGAGAGAGAGAGAGAGAGAGAGAGAGAGAGAGAGAGGGAGAGAGAGAGAGAGACAGGAGAAGATTCAGATCAGTCTTCATCATTTGAGTTCAAGGCCACCCTCAGAGTACATAATAAATTCCAGGTAAACCTTTTGTGAGATGCTACCTCACAAAGAAACAAGAACAAGAACAAAGAAATCCACAAATTTTGGTAATTTAAATATCTGAAACTTATTTTAAAAGTGCTCAAATTTGATGCACCCTGAATAAATTGAATCATTCTAGAAAATATGGAGATATTAAGCTAATCCTAACTTAGATTGGCTGAGAAAAATTCTGAATGTTCATTGTCCCTCTGGTTTTCCAGATAACTCTGCATTGTTATTTCAAATGGGCTGCTTCATTTATGAATGCTTCATACATGCTGGTTACTCCTGCATGCTCTGATTTCCTATCAGTGTAAAAGTAGACTATGCATTCTTAAGCAACATTATCATATTACTTTGTTATTTATGACTCAAACAAGACAAAATGCTATCTGAGTTTATCCTACCAGGTTTTTCAAATGACTAGACCCATGAAGAATTAGACACAGAATTATTGGCAAATGAGATTGTCCTATAGTTTGGAGATGACATGTCTTTCAAATGCTCATGTGTCAAAGGCTTTGTGCTCATGTTGGTATAGTTGGGAAATGGGAGAACCTTTAGCTGTTTTCTAGGGTGGGGGGGGGGGATTTTGCCCATTGGGCATGAGCATTTAAGAGGGATACCAGCAATAAGCCTTTTCCTCTTTCTCTCTATTATTTTTTGATCATGAGGTGTATAGTTCACCATGAGCTACACATCATTGCTATCTGCTTCTCCTACCAGAAACCTGAAAGGCATGTTGCCATAATGTCATGGCCTGGAGCCTCTGAAACTGTGAACCCAAATAAGTTGATTATAAGGTACTTGTCACAGTGATAGAATGCTAACAAAAGGCTCATCTTCTTGATTTCGATGCAATATTATTAATACTACTCCTACTAATGAGACACTTAAAGACTATGTAAAGTCCCCCTACTTATAGAATTCTCACATATCACCAGCATTCACTGTTTTTCACATTATTTTCTCATCTACTGTTTTCAGTTGTTTCGGAGTTTCATGTTTGCAGTACAATCTAAGATAGAATTACCTAGACTTAAGTTAATTTTACATTGATGGACAGAATTATTACCATATCTTCTAGAGATATTTCTGAATAATGTATTAAAATAGTTGATTGATGATACTTATTTTGTAGAATTGAAATTCCCATTCCAGTTTTTCCTTTTATATTTGATCTTGTTTGAGTCATAATTCTGGTCAGAGGATTCATAAATGTAGTGGCACACTCATCCAAATATAGTATTTGGGTACATTGAAACAATTCTTCATGGATAAGTTATTTAATAATAAAAGTCAAGTCTTTAATCTTCCTTGTATGAGGACTCAAGATTAGAGAAACGTACCTTATAAATGATTTGTCACCAGAAAGTTGAGGTCTATAAAGTCAACTTCTTAGTATTCAAATCCATAGCTGCTACTCTTAAATAAAACCTGATTTCTTAATGTTAGTCTTTGTCAGTTCTGCCAAATGCAAACAGTCACAACTTATTTTAATTCAAATGTATATTTGCATATGTTCAAAATTCTTTGCATTATTTTGTAAGTACAAAATTCTTTGTGGTGAGCATTGTTTTGATTTGTTTATTTGTATCATCTGGGGGGTCTCTTAAAGAGATCTTTGTCCTAAAGGAGAAACAGTTTACATGAACTTTCATCACTGAGAATTCCATAATACTCCCAGTGTTCTCACATAGTCATTAAAGCTTAATTTGAACATTTCCCTTATGTGGTGATTATTTGGACCTCATTAGATTGATTTTACCAAACCACCAAATGCTAGAAAAATGCAAGCAGCGCAATAACTAACTGAGAAGATATACATGGAACATCTGGCCTGTGCACAGCAGTGCAGCATGGGGGAACATTCTCCTTAAAGCTGACCTGTAGGTTGTGGGAGTGGAATGAAGGAAAGATCACTAACGGGCTATACAGCACTGTAGCCATCAATGAACAGGCAATTTCTCTCATTTAACCACATTTGTAGATCAAAGAGGTTGGAATAATCTTAAGATTTCTTCTAAATTTTAAAAATTGATAACTTAAGGTATACATATCATAATGTCATATATTATTTTCTACACACTAGTGGGAATTAATGCCAGTATCTGTGAATGCAGAATAAATTAGCAAGTAATATGAAGGCAGATGTATAAAGAGATAGAAATGAATAAAACTGAGTAAATGATAAGATGATATAGTTCCATAATGACAATGTCTACTCCATACATTTCAATGCAAATTCTTTGACAAATCTTGATGTTTTAGCTGAACAGTGCTTAGTTATAGTTCTAAAAATTTGAGATAAATGTAAATTATAATAATGATATTTTTATTCAGCTCATCACAAGTATCTCTCAAACAGTTACATAGTATCAGTAATGCCAAAAGTATGAAAATGACAAAGTTTAAAAGTACCTTTTGGGCTGGAGAGATGGCTTAGTGGTTAAGCGCTTGCCTGTGAAGCCTAAGGACCCCGGTTCGAGGCTCTGTTCCCCAGGTCCCACGTAGCCAGATGCACAAGGGGGTGCATGCGTCTGGAGTTCGTTTGCAGTGGCTGGAAGCCCTGGCTTGCCCATTCTCTCTCTCCCTCTATCTGTCTTTCTCTCTGTCTGTCACTCTCAAAATAAATAAAAAATGAACAAAATATTAAAAAAAAGCAAAAGAAAAATTTTTTAAAAAGTACCTTTTAAGTTGGAAACATGGTTTTCATGTTCATACTTTTAGTTTTCACAATTATCCTGTGATTATATAAAATGTCATGTTGCAGAAAGTTGAGTGGATTTACAGGGAAAGTCTCTGCACCATCTTTGAAAATCTTCTTTATTTTAAAATTACTTCAAATTAAAATAATAGATTATATTACTTAGAGTCCAAAAATAAATATTATTGAATGTGGAATGCTTAAAAATGAGGTTGATACAATAAATAATTATGTTGATACAAGATACTAATTAATTCTTTTTTAATAACAAAATAATGCAAATAACTTAAGTAAGGGTTTGATTAACTGTGTCTAACTAAAAGTTTTGAATATTATCTTTGAGTTGATAAAGCAGAAGGTGATCCTGATATATTAATGGAGAAAGATACCCCATTGACTGCAAATATTAGTTATTATCTTATTATTTAATCCAAAGATAAACATAGGACTAAAAGTATTGAGATATTAAATGCACTTGCTTATGGAAACAACTGTTAACAGAATTTTAATATTTATGCTTCTTGTATTCTGTGTTTAACTTTTAAAATTATATTATGACATTATGTTCATAATCCAAATCAAGAAAACTGTAAGAACTGGGCATGGTGGCAAGCGTCTTTAATACCAGCACTTGGGAAGCAGAAGTAGCAAGATATCTGTGTGTGTAAGGCCAGCCTCAGACTACAGAGTAAATTCCAGGTCAGGCAGGGCTAGAGTGAGACCTTACCTCAAAAAAATAAAAATAGCAGAGGGCACAGACGTCACGTCAGTGAGGGGTGTCCCGGCACACCTGACACTCTGTGGAGCAATCTCCCCTTCAAAAGATATCTGCAGGGCTAGAGAGACAGCTCAGCAGTTAAGGCACTTGCCTAACGACCAGGGTTCAATTCCCCATTACCTCTGTAAAGCCAGATGCACAACGTTGACCAGATGCACAAAGTGGCACATGCATCTGGAGTTTGTTTGCAGCAGCTCGAGGCACTGGTGCACCCATCATTCTCTCTCCCCGTTTTTTACTCTGCTTGAAAATAAATAAAACTAACTTTAAAAAGAAAAAAAAAATTAAAAAGGAAAAGAAAAATAATATATATGTAATTTACCAAAAAGCGAATTTTATTGCAGCTTGACACTAGTGTTTTTTGTGTATTTTTAGTAGTATACTCATGCAAATAGACATTCTGTTGGGTTACTAAGTTAGCTTATGATTGGGCTGTTAAGGAGTTGGATAGACTTTCATTTTTCATATGACATATATATATATATATATATATATATATATATATTTGATTGTTTTAAAATATGAGTATGTACCACTACTTTTAAAAATTAAATATCATATGGCATAAATTCTGTCATTTCATCATAGTTTGCCACTATTTTTTCTTGCCAATTTATCTCATAATTAATTTTCATCAAAAATCTCCATTTATAATCAGCATTCATGTATGACTTTTCATAAAGATTTCACTCTTCTCATTTTTCACACTTCCCATAACTTAGATACAGCTGAGCTTTAAATATCTTTTGACATACTCAACATAATGTATTCCAGAAATCTTCAGCCTTCCTTTGCAATACATTCTTAGATTTCATTATTTTCATATTTTATGCCATAGTACTGTCTTAAATGTCCTCTGCATCATTAATGCACTGAAATAAATTTTGTAAAGAACTCAAGGATGAAAATAAGCTACAGCATAGTTTATTTTTCTGAGACCTGACTTTCAAGTACATTTTAAAAGGTTTTTGTTAATAGTGTTAATTTTTATTTATTTATTTGAGAGCAACAGAGAGAGAAAGAGGCAGAGAGAGAGAAGGAGAGAGAATGGGTGTGCCAGGGCTTTCCAGCCGCTGCTGCAAACCAACTCCAGACAAGTGTGTCCCCTTGTGCATCTGGCTAACGTGGGTCCTGGGGAATCGAACCTTGAACTGGGGTCCTTAGGCTTCACATGCAAGCGCTTAACTGCTAAGCCATTTTTACAGCCCTCAAGTACATTTTTAGTTGTAATTTTATATTATATGTACAGAATGGCAACAAATGATTAGGAAGAAATAATGATGTCATTGTTCTCTCAACTAAATATATTAGTAAATTTCATTATTTTTTTATAATTTTTAATTCCTGGGCTTGATCACTGCAATTATTTCTTTTATTATAAAACAGTTGTTATGCATGGTGATGATTATAATCCAAAATTCAGGTCTACTAATACTTTTAGTTGCACAACCACAATTGAAGACATGCCCATAGATTCTTTCATTCAAAGGCCCATAATCATTGAAGAATGCTTGGGTCTGGTCCTTGGCCAATCCTACTGTCTTGAACATATTTTTTCTTCTTGAGCAGAGGAGTTAGCATATCAGTTAACATGCAAGGCTCATCAGCAAAGTGCTAAAATATAGGAGTCAAAGGGAAACAGAAACCAGATTGTGGTAGCTAAGGTTACACCAGAAATTAAACTGATATCACAAAATAAGGGTCCTGTGGTGGAGACTATTACATGGGTGATAATACTGGAAAATAGGACCATTCCAGGTCTTTCCCATGTATCAAGGAAATAATCTATAAGTTCCAAGATGCTTTTCAGCTAGTTCTAAGGTAAATTCAGGCATCATGCTTAGTGATCCAAGACAGGCGGACTAACTATAGAATGCTGTCATAGTCTAAATTTCACAGGTTGTCATTTGTAGATTAGATTGTAAGGAGGTGTGTTTAAAATGGCTACAGAGTGGTTACAATCAGCACATAGTCTGTCTTTCATTGAACTGCAAAAACTACTAGAAACATTGTTTATGCATACTTCTTGGCTTTTTCTGCTATCATGGCACTTGGTATCTTTTACCAAGGCACAGATGTTCATGCACATGTGAAGATAGTTATATGGAAATATTCGAGGTATCTTCTCAACTAAGACATTTGTCAGTTTATATCTTGGAAACAACAACAAATACAAACCGATGAATGTTTTGCTGGGTATTCATAGTATGATGGGTTTTGCTAAGCTAACTTTCAGAAGTGCAGTACTTTGCAAACAGACTGCTTTGTATGTTGCTTGTGACTCTGTTGTTTTCTGGAAACCTCCTCCTCAGCACAGAGGCAGTCATTCAGTAAGTGACTTCTATTGAGATTTGACAATTTTTACATTTAATTGTATATGTATTATAACAGTTCATATACAATTATCACCTAAACCCAACTCATGTTACCTTGTGCTCTCCTCAGTGGGTTATGGTAATAATGCACACCAGAACAGACAGCCAAGAGGCCTGCCATTATTTCATGGAGAACTTCAACATATGAGCATATCACAAACTGCTCATATTACCATTATGTTATGTCCTCTCCCCCATTTCCCAGAGGGTACTTCTCAGTGCACTATCAGTAGTCAACATGGGGTCATGGTTGCACTACTCAGTTTCTGTGGGGAATACAATGCCTCAAAGTACACCTTACCACCCTGTGGCTCTTACAATCTTTCTGACATCTCATCCACTATCTTCTCCAAGTCTTGGAGGATGTGTGAGAAATATGAGAGTCATTTTTATTGTTTTATTCCTTCTTCAATGTCACTTCCCAATGTTAAGATGTGATCGAAAGCTTTGAATCTACTTCTGTGCTAGAGTGACCTGCACAGCCATATATTTTCACAGTTTTTTTTTGACAGTTTATCATTGTATTTCTGAACATTTACAAGAAGACTTTATTATCAACCCCATTTTATTACATTTTTAAAAGTTGACTAATAGGGCTGGAGATATCGCTCAACGGTTATAGACCTAGGTTTTCAAAAACTGAATGCTGGAGTTCATTCAACTCCCCAGTACCCAAATGAAACCAGATGCACAATGTAGCACATGAGTTTGGAGTTTCTTTGCAATGGCAGGAGACTCTGGAATGCTAGTGCACTCTCTGTTTCTCTGACTTTATCTCATATAAATAAAAATATATTTAAAATTGAGAGGATGTGGAGAAATAGGAACCCTCATCCACTGTTGGTGGGAATGTAAGATGGTAAAACCACTTTGGAAAGCAATATGGAAACTCCTGAAATAGTTGGTTTATAGAGTTACCAACAGATCCAGTTATTCCCTTACTGGACATGTATTCTAATAGCTCCACCAAACCTCAGTTCAGAGAGATTTGCTAAACCGTGTTTATAGCTGCTCAATTCATAATAGCTAAGAGCTGGAATCAATCCAGATGTCCATCATTAGACGAATGGATAACTAAGATGTGGTATATCTACACAATGGAATTCTACACAGCAATAAGGAAAAATGACACAATGACATTTGAAGAAAAATGGTTGAACCTGGAATACATCATTCTCAGAAAATTCACTCAATCCCAGACAGATAATTGCCACACATCTACTGCTCCTAACCTGAATCTACCTGAGATGCCAACGTGCCTAAAAGTACCTTGACACTATAGGCCATTGGCACGTAACATGGAGTAACATGGCTGGAAGCTGGAAGAGAGTCAATCCCCAGACAGTTAGCATGTCTAGTGCCAGAAGGTGCTACATGGGTGACTGGGGACAAATGACCAATATCTCTCCAAGCAACTCATTGTCTAACCTACTTAGCAGCAAAAAACTTGACATTATGCTCACACAAGTGCAATAGTGGCACACAGCGATGGTGGGAAAGTAATTGCTCTTAATTTGGCTAACTGATCTCTCAGTGGAATGGATCCCAAAGCTGGTGCTGGGAATCAAGTCAAAACCATATCCAAAATGAGCCCTGTCTCCATTACCAGGCTTCTCCCAACTGTGGGCTACAAGAGGGCTTATACCTATTAAATTCTCTATAAAAGAACAATGGTTATCCCATATATCTGGCACTGACTTCACTCTCAATTTGTTTCTCTTTTTCAGATGGATGCAGATTCTAAGGAGACAACAAGCCCCTTCCACCTCAAAACAGTCCCAGCTGAAACTAAGAATAATTGAGGAAATGAGCACGAGTGCTGCTTTCTTGGTGAACCTGGTACTAGCACAGGGTGAAGGAGATAGACTCAGAGAACACTCAACTCCTGTCAAATCAGATATCCAGAGCCATGGAGGCTCCTAAGACCTCATCACTGAAGTAGACCTAAAATAAACCCAATATGGCTCAGGGAAATTTGTGCAAGAGGGGGCAAAAAGAAGGTTGGGTCATGATACACAGAGACATTACCTCCTCCTCATAACTGGTAGCTAACCCTATAAGGAACAACTCATATTCCCCAATGAGGAGGGTCCCTGCAGATGGAGAAGGACAGAAAGGAGGCTAACAATGGTACCAACTTGACTGTATGCACTGAGTACAAAACTAATTTGGAAAGTGATTAATGCTATTTAATCACTATAGTTCAGCATTTATTAAAAGTTCTTATACAACTTTTGAGCATTGTAGAATCAAGAAGATTATTTTTCATCCATCACATGGATTGCATACCTTTATTTTACCAACCACCAACCTTAAAAAGTATTTAAATTTATATATTTGTATTTACATGCTTTCTATGTTCATTGTTGTCAGAACAATTGTATACAAATCATCAATTTTGTCATGGTCTCCTCTGGCCAAGCAAATCAAACCAAATAAAACAAAACTGCCTATTCTTGTTCAAATAAATAAGTCTACATTCTTCACAAAGAGTATTTTAGGATTAAAATCAAAGGATTACAAAAATAATTTTCCCATGTCCAATTCTCCAGTCTAATGTACAAAGATTTTTAATATGCATCTTGTGTCTTTTTGCATCCATACTTTTTTATTTTTTCCATCATATCATCCTTGTTCATTTCTTCTTGTTCTTTAGTCTGTATCAGTGTCTATAATGTCACATTTCTTATCTAGATTTTGTTACAACTATTTGAATCCTTAAATTTTATTTTCTATAAAATGAAAATACATGAGAACAATGGTAGTGACTTTTTCTTATATGATATTTCAATGATTGTATGATACTTTAATAGCATTGGCTCATTTGGGTATAGTGGGAGGGAAAAGCTGTGCAAAGAGAAAACATGTACCAAATACCACAGACTCAAACAGGAAGTCTGAATGTCTTCAGGGAAAACAAATCATATAACAATTAGGAGACTGCCATATCTGAAGAGAGATGGCACTCTAAGTGAATGGCAGAGGGGCACAGAAAATATATTTTGTTTAGACATAGTAAGTAGAAATGTAATCACCATGATATGTTATTCCATTTTATAAAGGTTTTGGATGATTTTGATAAAATGCCACTCTATTCTATTTAGATTTTGGGTCAATTATTCGTTTTTAAGTATTTCTTTGTGATTATGAAAGTAACATTTTTTAAAAATTGAGCCATTTATGTTTGGGCAACTAGGATAGATGTTGTCATAAAACTAAATATTTATTCTATTTAAACAAATTACACATTCAATCCATAGTAAATTACATCATTTTTGCAACATTTAAAATTTATTTTCAGTCATCGAGAGATAGACAATACACACAAATATATGACACCCACACAGACACACACTTTAGCTTTTCACTATAATTTCACCAAAATGCCTATATTTAATTTTGACAACATAATAGAGGAAAAGTAAAAGCTATAATTATAAATAATTTTTAAAAAGAATATTTACCTATTTTCTCCAAATTTGGGATTCTTAGTATTGACATACTTGCATGCCTAGCATTATTATGCTGGTACTACTTTTCCTCAAAATTTGAGTAATTCTTGAAAGAGATGGGAACTTCATGTTCAACTTATATGTATAACACTTGAAGAATAAAAGCTTGGTATCTCATAAGAAAAGGAGTGTGAGAGTCATAAGCCCCACTGTTGTCATCAAACAAGTCATTAGTAAGGGAATCTGTTCTTAGATTCTTTCTAAGGGCCTCATTAACTTGAATATAAAGACTTATGAGAGTCAGTTGTTAAAAATACAATGCTTTTTATTAGACAATCATCTCTCATAAACAAAACAAAACTATCACAACACAGCTTTCCTACAACTTGTCCCTAATTAATATAGCAAAATTTGAGCTGGGCATGGTGGTGCACACCTTTAATCCCAGCCCTCAGGAGGCACAGGTAAGAGGATTGCTGTGAGTTTGAGGCCACCCTGAGACTACATAGTGAATTCCTAGTCAGTCTGGGATAGAATGAGACCCTACCTTGGAAAACCATAAAAATTCTTTTTTGAGTACACATGAAAGCCCCCATGCCTATGCTATGCTACTGTTAATGCAACACCTCTCAGGAGGTAGGTGTAATAACCTTACAAAAGTATACTTTGGTATCAGTTATCAGCTCTATGCCTCATTCTGACTATTATCTGGATGAGCAAATAAGTTATCTCAAAAGGTGCTTAGGGATGTCCTTAAGTAGTGAAAATTTATTTAATATACTATTCCATAAGTTTATCTTTAGCTATTAATTATTAAGCTGATCTTTTGGATATTATCCTCTGTAATCTAAGGTTTTCTGTAAAACATGTTTTACATGTAAAAATAATCATTACTAATGTCACTGTTCCAAGTTCTGTCAACTACTGAGGGTATTTATGCCTTTTCATATTCTCTTCTATCTCTAATAAAAAGAAAAAAAAGATCCACTATTACAAAAACAGAACCAATTCACAGGTTTTATGCTTTTTATGTTCTTCCCTTGAAAAATTTTTAAGAGGATAGGTTAAATATCACTTTCTAAAGTTATGGATATATATATTGGCCAGGTGTGGTGGAAAATGCCTTCAATCCCAGCACTTAGAAAGCAGAAGTAGGAGGATTGCTGTGGGTTCAAGGCCATCCTGAGACTCCACGGTGAATTCCAGGTCAGCCTGAACTAGAGTGAGACTCTACCACAAAAAAAGAGCCGTAAGGTTATATATATATATATATATATATATATATATATATATATATATATAATATATAATATATATATTATATATATATATGAATGATTTGTGGCCATAGAACATCAAGGCTCAGAAATTAAGCAATTAAGAATGCCAGAAACAGGAAATTCCCGACAAAATTGCCACAGTAACATTAATTGACCTGAATTACAAAATAAGCATTTAAAAAACTCCATAATAATGGCTGGAAAAATGGCTTTAGTGGTTAAGGCACTTATGTGCAAGACCTAAGCAACCAGGTTCAGTTCCCTAGGACCCATGTAAGCTAGATGCACAAAGTGGAGTATGCTTCTCGAGTTTGTTGGCAGTGGCTAGAGGCCCTAGCATACTCATTCTCTCCCCACCCTTCTCTCTCTCTCTCTCTCTCTCTCAAATAAATAAATAAGTTAAAAAATTAACAATTCATGAACAGTGAACTGTTTTTTTAACAAATATGTCTACATTTAAAGACACATTGTGTGATATTCAACTTTATATCCAGTCTGCTGATATTCTGCTTTATAAAGGAAATAGTGAAAACATATATATTGTCTTTATAGCAAAATCATTGTCACACATTATATTTCCTGAGTAGGAAGCACTTTTTCCCTTTTTTCCATAATTAATTTCTTGTCATTCCCTTAATCATTATCTAGATGTCCACCTACACAAGTAATTTAATTTGGACCATATTATGATTAGCAATAGCAAGCCATCTGTTCATTATTATCCTGGTAACATATCTCATGATGAATCTTTTGTTGTAGTTGTTTTCCACTCACAATATTTTCAGATAGTGTAAAATGGTCTAAAATTTAGTTAACTTAAGAAAACTCTTTCAAAAGATGTGTGTATGGGTATTGAGGTTCAAATATGAGTCCTTTCATATGTTAATCAAATACTTTTACTGAGATATAACCCTGTATATTGTTTTGATATTTAATATTTTGCCCTTGATAACATTTACAATACAATGCTTGATGTTAATTTCTTCTTTCTGAACTGATGCATATATAATGTAACACAATTATTTGTAATATGCCACATATAAGCATACTTTATTGTAGAGAAATTTTAAAATGCATACTAGAAGCTTTTGAATCAATCATTGCTGATTTTTCTTGGCTACATAAAACAAGAGAAATGTTTTATGAGCAGAGTAGGAAATATCTTCTGAGTTTTTCCCAGAGTTGTTTTTATTCTGAGTAATAAGTCTTCTGTTAGAAATAATGTATTGTACTTCTCAGTTTTATCATATCCAAGTATGTAGCTTATTCTAAGATTCCCTATTTTTAAATTAAAAAATAACTTATTATAATTATTTTTACAAATATTCAGTTAGATTATTTTATTTTATTTTTTATTTATTTATTTGAAAGTGACAGACAGAGAGAGAGAGAGAGAAAGAGGCAGATAAAGAGAGAGAATGGGCATGCCAGTGCCTGCAGCCACTGCAAACGAACTCCAGATGCGTGTGCCCTCTTGTGCATCTGGCTAACATGGGTCCTGGGAAGTCAAGCCTGAAACCAGGGTCCTCAGGCTTCACAGGCAAGTGCTTAACCTCTAAGCCATCTCTCCAGCCCAGATTATTTTATTTATATTTATTTTTATAAATGTTTTATTTATTAATTTGTGTTAGTGTTCACACAAAACAGGGTCTATTTCTACTGCTAGCATAATAACATACACTTGTGTCATTGTTTGAATTAGGCATTACATGAATAGCTGGGGTACTGATATAAAGCCAGTAGACTTTGTAAGCAAGTACCTTTAGCCTGTTAACTCATATTCTAATTGCTATTATGTTTTTATTTTTTGAAGGATGTCTCACTGAGCCTAGGCTGACCTGGAACTCACTTAGTCCAGGTTGGCCTCAAATTTACAATAATCCTACTACTTCTGCCTCCTGCTTGCTGGGATTAAAGGTATGCACCACCACACACAGCTTGTTTATGATTTTTGAAAGGGTCTTATGCACCCTCACTTCATTTCAGACTCACTGTGTAAACTAAACTGGCCTTGAACTCCTGATCTCCTTACTCTTAGCTTTCAAGTCCTGGGACAGCAGCTGTCTACCTATAATACTCAGCTTTCCAATAATTATTATCATTGGTATGGAAATGTATTTTTCATTTTGTCTATTTTTTGTATGCAATTCATTAATATTAGTGAGGTTGGCCTTCATGTCACTTCCTCTCATGTTATTGTCTACAGTTGGTGCTATGTGCTCCATCCCATCCCTCTTTCCCAGACTGGCTTTCCTGTTTTCTGTATGGTAATGGGGTTGACTGCTAATGTTCAAAGCTTACAGCTTCTTCTCACTGGGAGAATTACTTTGAGCTTTTTTTTCCTGGGAAGGATAGTTCTTCTCATTGAAGTCTGCAAATAGTACTTAACTGAAACAAAAGTCAGCATCGCATATGTAGCAGGGTCAACTCTGAAGCCTCCATGTTATCCTCTGAATGGTAATCTTTCCTGATAAAACATATTTATGTATATATTTCCATTTACTTTTCTGATCATGGATTTTTCTAAGCTAAACTGCCTTACAATCACTTGTACATAAACTCTTTCTCAAGCTTAATGTAGAGAAAAGCACACCCAAGGCATTAACTTCACTCTTAACACTTTCAAATCTGTATATTCATTCATCATCAATAGAAATACAATGGATAATGTATCAGGGATAATATGATTTTGAAAAAGGTCTGCAATATAACTGCAGATCTTTGACAGATCATAAATAAGTAGAGAATTCGCTGGCTTTATATATAAATCATCATTGGGGGCTATAGGTTGTATAGCAAAGCTACTGCCCTAGTCTATTCCAGCTCATAGGAGGGGAAAAAAGTTCCTCTCTTATTACTGGACTTTAATAGCAATTCAGCCCATAAACATAACTACCAAATTGCTAGCATGTCTGAGAGACTCAGGATAAAACAAATGCACGTGGTTTGATCTACAGAAGCATATAGTCAGATGTGCCTATGACCTGAATTTAAAAGTAAGCTCCATGAACCATGTTTTCCATCGTTTCTCTTAGTGGTTCTTTATCTCTCTCAATGCAAGACAAGGACATCAAGTTAGGTTACACATGAATGTCCTGAGAAGAAAAGTAAATGTTCAGCATGAGTGGAGTGATGGCTCTACCTTGCTATCTTCAGAGCATTCCAAAGCAACTACATTCATACTGATGACTGAGTAGTGTATCACACCAAGCCCAGGGTTAATCAACAGTCTCAAAATGACCAAATTTTGAACATCTCAGTGCATTTATTGCTTGTTTTTTGTGGACTGAGAGATGATCAAATATTCAGACTTTCAGTTGGTTTATGAAAATTGGTAATCATTGAGACAGAAAGAATGTGCTTGTCAAACTGATGAGGAAAACTCCTACGAATGATCCTCTTCAACTGAAAAAGGAACATAAAGATATCATAGCACTATAACAAAACATACTCTCTGAAGACAAAACTTACCTAGAGATGGCTTACTGATGAGATAGACAACATTATCTATGCCTTTATCTTTTGCCTTAACCCTCCCCCTGTTCTTATTAATAAGCTTATGAACAGATTGGTTTACTATAATCCTGTAAAGTTTCAAAGGCTACTGCCTCAAGTATGACGTTAAAAAGTTATAAAAAGTCACCTATTTTAATGCTTGACAATCTCTTATTTGTTTCTGACCAAGCGATTTATTTGGCAAACCTCCTATTCTACTTTTGTCTTCCTGGAAAAGTTTTCTAATATTTTAAATAAATACATTCTGCAATTCATAAGGGTTTTCCTAATCACCCCTGTACTAGCTTATAAATATTTCTCTGTAACATTTTTGGGTCAAATAACATAACTTACTAGAGTATTATAATTATGTGTGCACAAGCTTGTCTTCCCCAATAATATTTTAGCTCCTTGAAGAGAATGACACATCTATAGATATTTTCTTTGTCCATCTCCAGTGAGAGCACACTGCTGCTACTCAGTTTTCAGTCAACACTCATTTCTTTCTTTTAAAACTTTTGAATGTGTGTATGTGTTTGTGTATGTGTGTGGTGGTGTGTCTACGTGTATGCCTGTGGACATCAGAGCACAATTTCAGTATCATCTGTAGGGATGCTGTCTCTCTCCTTTAGAGACAAAGTCTCTTATTGACTTGGATCTCACCAATTAGGTTAGATTAGTAATAAGAACTCATTTTCTCAGAAACATCTATGATACTATTTAGTTTAATTATTTAGAGCCTCTAACTGTGGTTTTATAAAGTCTATATGTGTGTGTGCTTGTGTATACTCATACAAATATCTAGTAATTTTGTTGGAATTATAGCTCAGGTGTGGTACCTAATAAAGTGCTAAACATAGGCCAGATAATTAGAAGAATTAACAGTTACATAACGGACATGGGACTTATTGGAACTGAATAAAACAACCTACATAATAATTTGGCAGTCTCATGAACTATTTATTAATTCTTTAACCTTATTGTTATTGCAAGACAGAATTTTAAAAGTATGTTGTGCTATACCTGAGGCTCATAACTAAGGACACACATTTCCTTCACATCTACTCCAATATAATACATGTTAATGACAACTGATATTAACAAATATATGAAAGAAGGACCACCTTTTTCCTGAGAAAATATTTTTGCTAACCATTTAAACATAAAACTTTCTAAAGTTATAAATGATCTTGAAGCTTTTGTACTCACTATCAAAATCATCTTAAGCTCTGGCAGGATTTCATTTTCTAAAAGCAGTATCTAGAGTTAATTTAGAATCTGGGAATGAGATTCAAAAATATTTTTGAAGATTTACAGAATTTAAGCTTACATTTTGATGGAACAATTTTCTAAAGTGACCATTTTATCAGCTATTTAATAGTACAGTGGTACTCAGTTTTAATAAATTGAATGCTAGTAATTTGATAAATTTGGAACCCTCACATGTTGTCAAAACACAAACTTCATGTTTTAGGACACTGTTTAAAAAATATGCATGTTTATGAATGTTTTGTGTTTCCTTATTTTTTATTAATTAGTTTTGTACTCAGCGAATACAGTCAATTTGGTGCACTGTTAGGCTCATCCATGTCCTACCCCCTCCCCCTGGCCCCTACTTGTTGAGGTTTATGGGTCATGCATTCTGTAGTTAGCCTGCAGTTATGGGTAGGATAAATGTTTCTGCATATCATGACCCAACATGTGGCTTTGACATTCTTTCTGCCCCCTCTTCAGCAAAATTTCCCTGAGCCATGTTGGGTTCATTTTTGGTCTGCTTCAGTGATGAGGTGTTGGGTGCCTCTGGGTCTCTGGCTCTCTGATTTGTTAGGAGTTGATTTTTCTCTGTTTTGATCTCCTCCCCCCTTGTGCTGGTACCCAGTTCACCAAGAAAACAACATCTTTGCTTGTTTTGCCAGTTGATCTTAGTTTCAGTGCAGGCACTTTTGAGGTATGATGAGGTGACTCTCTCCTTAGGATCTACATCTATCTGAAAAAGAGAAGCAGATTCTCCAACAGAGAGTAAGTTAGCACCAGACAAATGAAATAACCCTTACCCTTTTATAGAGAATTTAATAGGTGTAGACCCTCTTGTAGCCCATGATTGGTGGTAGCTTGATAACGGAGAGCAGGTATATGCTTGGGTATGGTTCTGACTTGTTTCCCAGATCCAGCTATGGGTCCCATACCACTGAGGGGACCAGTTAGCCAAATCAAGAGTAGTTGGTTTCCCACCATGGCTGGGTGCCACTATTGCACTTGTGTGACCATCACAGCAGGTTATTTGCTGCTAAGTAGGTTAGACCATGAGTTGCTTGGACAGATACTGGTCATTTTCCCCCAGTCACCCATGTAGCACCTTCTGGCAATAGACGCACTGATTGTCTGGGGACTGACTCTCTTCCAGCTTCCAGCCATATCATTCCATTTTACGTGTCAACTACATATGGTATCTTTAGCAGTAGGGTCTTACCACTAACCTTTGGTGGGTCATCAAGTACTCAGACAGAAATCTGTCTTTCATTTAGGAAACCTTGTAGGTCTCTCTGAACAAAAACTCATTGGGGATGATAGCCCCATGCTGGTACTGGGAGTTACAGGTCAGTGCCAACTAAGAAAAGGAAGAAAAAGTAACTAATATAAAAGAGTAGGAGAAAAGAGAGAGGCTGTAGAAGATTAAGGCCAATCTTCATCATACCCTCCCCAGTTTGTTGTGGCTCCAGTGTTCCCTCTAAAGGCATGGTGAAGGTTCATCCATTTGGTCTGCCTTTTAGGATGTAGAATTTTATGGTACCATTGCTGTTTGGGTCTAGATTTGTGTTTCCCAACCCTTCCCTTGCCCTCCCCTCCCTCCCCATCCATCCTATTGTCTAGTGCGCAAGATTCTTGCTGGGTATGTAAGGCATCTTGGGTAGATTCAGGTTAGTTGTTGTAGATGAGTGAGACTGTGTGGCGATATTCTTTCTGTAATTGGGTAAGTACACTGAGAATGATCTGTTCCAGGCTCAACCATTTTTCCTCAAATTTCATTGTGTCATTTTTTTTTCTTACTGCTGTATAGAATTCCACTGTGTAGATATACCATATCTTAGTTATCCATTCTTCTAGAGATGGACATCTATGTTGATTCCAGCTCTTAGCTATAACAAACTGAGCTGCTAAAAACATGGTTGAACAAATCTCTGTGGCTTGTGATCTGAAGGTTTTAGGGTATTTGCCCAGTAAGGGAATAACTGGGTCTGTTGATATCTCTATAGTCAGCCTTTTCAGGGGTCTCCATATTGCTTTCCAAAGTGGTTGTACCATCTTATATTCCCACCAACAGCAGATGAGTGGATTAATTCTCCACATAATCACCAGCATTTATTTTCATATGATTTTTTGATGTTGGCTAGCCTTTCTGGGCTAAGGGAGAATTCCATAGTTGTTTTAATTTGCATTTCCCTGATGATTAGGGATGATGAACATTTTCTTAAGTGTGTGTTTGCCATTTTTATTTCTTCCTCTGTGAACTGCTTGTTCACCTCTTTGCTGCATTTTGTAAGTGGGTAGTTTGACATTTTATTGTTTAGGATTTTGAGTTCTTTGTAGGTTCGAGAGATTAGGCCTTTGTCAGTTGGATAGTAAGCAAATGTTTTCTCCCATTCTGTGTGTAATCTATTAGCTTTGCTTATTGTATGCTTGTCTGTAAAGAAACTATTCAGCTTCATGTGATCCCATTGGTTGAGTGACTTTTTAAGATTGTGAACTACTGGGTTTTTGTTCAGGAAATCTTTTTCCATTCATATATCATGAAAAGTACTTCCTATATTTTCTTTGAGTAGTAGTCATGTTTTTGGTCTTATATTGAGATCTTTCATCCATTTGGACTTGAGGGTAGAGCATGGAGAAACGTGTGGATCAAGTTTCAATTTCCTACATATGGATATCCAGTTTGTTGAAAATGCTGTCTATTTTCCATCCTATATTGTTAGGGCCTTTGTCAAATATCAAATAGCTATAGTTGCTTGACCCAAACTCCAGGTCCTCAAGTCTATTCCATTGGTCAATATTCCTGTTCTTATGCCAGTACCATGCTGTTTTTATTACTATGGCTGTGTAATATGGACTTCGATCAGCATGGTGATGCCTCCAGAGGTATTTCTTTTGCTGACAATATATTTGAATATGCTAAGTTTTCTGCCTTTCCATAGGAAATTTGAGATCTTTTTATTCAATCACTGTGGAGAACACTGTTGGGATTTTAATTGGAATTTCATTAAATCTGCATATTGACTTTGGTAGGATTGCCATCTTCACGATGTTAATTCTGCCTATTTAGGAACATGGGAAGCATTTCTATTTCTCAAGTCCCCCTTAATTTCTTTTTTGAGTGTTTTTGTTCTTCCATTGTATCACTCTTTCACTTCCTTGGTTAATGTTATTCCAAGGTTTTTTGTTGTTGTTGTTGTTGCTATTGAAAATTGGACCATGCCCCTTATTTCTTCCTCTATATCTTTGCATTAGCATAAGGAAAGGCTACTGATTTTTGTGCATTGACTTTGTATCCTGCTACTTTGCTATAGGAGTTCATCACCTTCAGGAGATTTGGGATGGAGTGTCATGGGTCTCTTACATATACAAAAATGACATCATGACTTAACTTCTTCCTTTCCAAATTGTATCCCTTTTATTTCTTTCTCCTGTCTTATTGCTTGAGCTAGGACTTCCAGTACTATATTGAAGAGCAGAGGTGAGAGTGGACAACCCTGTCTTGTTCCTGATCTCAATGGGAATTCCTCCAGTTTCTCTCCATTAAGTATTATTTGGGCCTTAGGAAATTTCTATATTGCCTTGATTATGTTAAGATATGAACCAACCGTGCCAAGTCTCTCCAATGTTTTGATCATGAAGTGATGTTGCATCTTGTCAAAGACCTTTAGAGCATCTATCGAAATGATCATGTGGTTTTTGTATTTAAGCTTGTTTATATGGTGTATTACATTGACAGATTTCCATATGTTGAACCACCCCTGTGTTACTGGCATGTATCCCACTTGATTTTTTGATGTGTTGTTGAATTTGGCTTGTAAGGATTTTGTTCAGGATCTTTGCATCTACATTCATCAAGGGAATAGGCAGGTAGTTTCCTTTTCTTATGGCATCTCTGCCTGTCTTTGGAATTAGGGTGATTGATACTAGCTTCATAGAAAGTGAGTAGCATTCCCTGTTCTCCAATTGTGTGGCACAGTTTGAAGAAGATGGGTTTGACTTCTTTCATGAAGGATTGATAGAGTTCAGCTGAGAAGCCATCTGGTTCTGGAGACTTCTTTTTGGTGAGTTTTTTTTTTTTAATTACTTTTCAATCTCAATGAGTGTGATAGTTTGTTTAGGAGATTAATCTGCTCTGAGTTTAGCTTTGATAGATAGTTTATGTCTAGGAATTTATCCATCTCCTCCACATTGTCCAGTTTTCTGGAGTAGAGGTTTTTGCAATAAGTCTTGATGATTCTTCCAGTTTTACTTATGTCTGTTTTGTTCTCTCCTTTTCCATTTTGAATTTTTTAAATTTGAAGAATCTTTTTTTTTTTTTTCTTGATCAAATTGGCCTAGGGTTTGTCAATCTTGTTTATTTTTTCAATGAAACAGCTCTTTGTTTTATCAATTGCCTTAATTGTTTCTTAGTTTTCAATTCATTAATTTCTGCTCAGATTTTAATTAATTCTTTCCTTCTGGAGATCTTTGGGCTGGATTTTTCTTGGTTTTCCATTGCCTTCAGGTGGTTGGTTAGGTTATTGATTTGGCATCTCTCTGTCTTTGTTATGAAGGCATTTAGTGCTATGAATTTTCCCATGAGGACTGCCTTCATTGTGTCCTATAAGTTCTCATCATCATTCATTTCTGAAAATTTTGCCATTTCATTTTTTATTTCATCCATTACCCATTTATTGTTTAAAAGTGTACTGTCCAATTTACAGGTGCTGATGGGATTCTTGGTGGGTCTTTTGCTGCTAATTCCTAGCAATATAGTATTGTGATCTAACATCATGCAGGGAATTATGTCAATCTTCCTAAATATGTGGAGGCAGGCTTTGTGACCCAGTATATGATCTATTTTAGAGAATGTTCTATGGGCTGCTGAGAAGAATGTGTAGTCTGTGGATTTGGGATGGAAAGTTCTGTAGATGTCCTTTAGGTATAAGTGATCAATGGTTTCTTTTTTTTTTTTTTTTAAATTTTTTATTTATTTATTTGAGAGCGACAGACACAGAGAGAAAGACAGATAGAGGGAGAGAGAGAGAGAATGGGCGCGCCAGGGCTTCCAGCCTCTGCAAACGAACTCCAGATGCGTGCGCCCCCTTGTGCATCTGGCTAACGTGGGACCTGGGGAACCGAGCCTTGAACCAGGGTCCTTAGGCTTCACAGGCAAGCGCTTAACCGCTAAGCCATCTCTCCAGCCCTCAATGGTTTCTTTGAGCTATCTTACTTCCCTTTTGAGTTTCTGTTTGGGTGATCTGTCTATTACTGTTAATTGTGTATTGAAGACCCCAACTATGATGGTATTGGTGGTTATTTCTGTTTTATTGTCAAGTAGGTTTTGTTTTATGAACTGTGGTGCCCCTGTGATTGGCATATACAGATTTATGATTGTAATATCCTCTTGATGTATCATTTCCTTGATAAGTAGGAAGTGGCCTTCTTTGTCTTTTTTTTTGATAATTTTTGGTTTGAATTTTATTTTATCTGATAGTAATATAGCTACTCCTGCTTGTTTCTTATTTCCATTTGCTTGGAATATTGTTTTCCACCCTTTCACCCTGAGGGGGTGTGTGTCTTTAGTGTTGAGGTGGGCTTCTTGAAGACAACAGATTGGCGGGTCTAATTTTTTGATCCATCCTGTTAGCTTGTGTCTCTTGATGGGTAAATTAAGGCCATTAATATTTATATTTGATTTGATCCCTGCCATATTGTGATGGTATATGTAGGTTGGTGTTTTTATGGACTTTGAAGTTTTTTGTGTCTCTCTAAGATTGGTTATTGTGTTCTGCTTCTTGTAGGCATTTGAGATTGTTTATTTGATTCTTCTCTGTGGAGAATTTCCTGAAATACTCTCTCTAGGTTTGGTTTAGTGTTCATATAATTGTAAAGTTGAGTTTTGTCTTGGGAAGTTTTTCTTTCACCATCTATTATGAGGGATACTTTTGCTGGGGAGAGTAGTTTGGGTTGGAAGCCATAGGTTCTTAGACTTTGCAGTGTTCATTCCAGGCCCTTCTAGCTTTCAGGGTTTCCATTGGGAAGTGTGGAGTTATTCTGATGGGGTTACCTTTAAAGTGGTGTGCTGTTTGTCCCTAGCTGCTGAAAGGATTTTTTCTTTGGGGTCAATGTTTACAGTCTTAATGACAATATGTCTTGAACAGTATCTCCTTTGGTTCAGTCTGTTTGGAGTTCTGTTCACTTCTTTTATCTTGATCGGCCTTTCTTTAAAGAGACTGGGGAAGTCTTCCTCTATTATTTTATTAAATAAGTTCTCCATTCCTTTAATCTGAATTTCTTCTCCTTCTGGTATTCCAATGATCCTGATGTTAGGATGTTTAAGGGTATCCCTCAATTCTGTCATGTTTTGTTCACAGAATCTTTTGAACTTATTGAAACTTTTGAACTGCTGAACTGTTTCTTCTATCCTCTCTTCCAGATCTGAGTTTCTATTCTCCACATGGCTGACTCTATTCTTGAGAGCTTCTAGAGAGTTTTGGACTTGTTCAATGAGGTTTTTTGTTTGTTTTTGTTTTTTTTTTTTTTCTACTTTTCTATGTTTAGTTTCCATCCCTCTGTCAAGATCCCTTTTCACATCATTTGCTGATTTTATTGATGATTTTTGGGATTTATCCTTGTATTTCATTGAGCATCACCAGTTGATTTTTGAGGTCCTCTTTTTTTCACTCTCCCTCATATCTCTTAACTGTCTTTGAGCTCCTTCCATTTTCTTATCTATTTGGTCTAGTCTAGTGATGACAGCATCCACACAATTATCAGTCCTTTGTTGCTTTTCTGCAAGTCTTACCAGTAGCTTGTTCAGGCTTGCATTGCTCATAGCTTGATTTTGGTGTTCTGATCCTAATGTTTCTTCTATGTGTTGGTTATAGATGTTCATTGTAGAACTTGGTGATCTAACTGGATTTCCTTGCATTTGATTTTTCATGTTATTTATTTTGCACTGTGGTCTGACGGATGTATTGTATGGGCAAGCGGGTGGGTGGATCAGTCTGGGTTCAATCACAATGGGAAGCTGAAGCTGCCTGAGGCAGTTGCCAAGCAGCATGGACTTTGGCTCTCACTTGCTAAAGCTGCCTGAGCTTCTTCCTGGCAGGGGTGCAGAAGTTTCCTGAGCAAAGTTGCCTGCACTCATCCTAGGAGGGACACTGAGGCACTAAGCACAAAAGCAGTTCAAACTCCAGTGTGGTGGAACACTGGGACCAGAAGCAGTCTGCACTCCCCTGCAACAGGACAATGGCAGGGAGGGGCTGGCACCTGAGCTGGCACAAGCACAGACAAAGACAGCCTGAGCTCCCATGGGCAGTTGCAATGGGCCTGAGCTCACATGTGATTGAGCAGTAAGTGAGCAAATGGGCCTAGACGGCTAAGCTAGCACAAGCAGGGATTGGTGCAGAGGCACATTTGGGGTCAAATTGATCAAAGGAGCCTGATCTCCAATGGGCCAGCAGTTATAGCCTGGCCAAGGTCACTCATGGGCAGGGGTAGCAGGGCATCGCCCCTGAGCAGTGAGGCAAGTGGAACTATGTTGGCATGGGACCCTTTTCCTACAGTAAGTTCGGGAGTTTCCTGAAGCTGGGGCTGTTTTTAAGGTGGCTGCTTGGGGGTTAGGGTGGGCTACCCGTGCTAGGGAATCATTAATTACCTGTTTTCCCCTGAGTACCCTCCCACTGGCAATCTATTGGAGATTGCTCTCCTCTAAAAGACACAGTGAACCCTTAATGTCTTACCTTTCTTTCCTGGGGATGTGCTGCATAGTTTGGCGGTTGCCATCTTGGCTGGAAGTCTTATATTTCTTATTTATGTGCACATTGGTGAGACTCAATTCTGTCTAAAGTTGTTCCAAATGCAGTTACATTTTAATTTATTTTATAACTCAAAAGACTTTTCAAACCATTTGAAAACTGAATGAAAAAAAATTTTGGCTTCTTCTTTAATAAGATTCAAACTTGTTTCCCATGGATGAGTATCTCATTCGGACACATTTCCAAACTATTATTTGATTCTGTGTTCATCTGAGTTTCCCTTGTGCTATGGGGTTTCTTGGGAATCTGGTAATTGCCAGTTGGTTTAAAGTCAATGCATGCCTGTGTAGATTTCATCCCTCAAGGTGAATTCCCAAATAGAAAGGCTCCTGTTGGTCTTTTTGGATATTCCAAAATATTCCATGTAAATGGTTGTTTTGAAGTTCTGAAAGATTTGAAGGAATCTCCATGGTCAGCAGGATAGAAGCATTCCAAGTTATGTGCTCATGTGTGTGATTGCAGACAATGCCCACATACTCCATTGTCAAGCCGAGTGAGTGTAGAAGCAGAGGTGTGAAAGAAGAAAACAAAGAGCACAGCTGCCATGGTCTGAGATACAGTACGTGATTCACATGTTTGTCCATAATGTGCTAGTTCCCAGGAACTAATAGTTTGTTGTTCGTTTCTTAAAAGGAAAATGGTGTTTTCTTTCCAGCATTTTTATCAGCATTTACTTTTCTGATTTTAGAACTGCTCACTGCCTGGTTCTAACTCAGCATATACTTGATTTCTCACAAGAACCTCTCCACTCAGCTGGTTCCATATTTACAAAAAGTAGTGTGTCATATGTCACCTATTAGTGCTCTTTCTTCTTCAGGATTGCACTCTTTGCTGGAACACCAAAAATGAAGAAGGACCTTAACTCTCCAAAGAATTCTGATCAGTTGCACTTTTGGCTTATGGAAGGAATGTCAGTGATGTCTGCAAATGAGGGAAGGGCATTGCTACATCCACGGGTCCAAGCCAAAGTCAGAACTGAAAGGCTGATTGTATCCAAATGAGAAGATAATTGTCACACTTCCAAGTTTTAATACTTTAATACCGCAAAAGCCAATGTACATTTTCAAGAAAACCTGTAAAAATTATTGAGATATTGCTTTACAATATGTAAAATATAAAGTAATTAAATGTTAATGAAGAAAAGCTTATGGAGTCCTGTACAAAAATATAAATAAATAAATAGAAATAAAATTAATTAATTAAAAAAATGAAGAAGGAAGCAGGGATGTAGAAGATATTTGCAATATTTTCTGGAGAAAAATATGTGCTGCCTTCAGTGATTTTGAAACACATCATAACAGAAAAATGGAAAAAGTTGCACTCCTTCCTTTTTACCGTCCCTCAATCTCTTTTATTAAGAAGCAGTGATTTTTTTTTTTTTTTTTTTTTTTTATGTTTGCTATCCTTACTGGGATATAGTGGAATCTCACAGTTGCTGTAATTTGCATTTCCCTAATGGTTAGGGATGTTGAATGTATTCTTAAGGGTGTTTTAGCCCTTTGTAAATCTTCTTCTGAGATCTCACTATTCAGTTCTCTGCTCCACTTTTGGAATAGGTTGTTTATTTTTTATTGTTTAGTTTTTTGAAGTTTTTGTAGATTCTATATATTAGGTTTCTGTCAGTGGTATAGCTGGTGAATATTTGCTTCCAATCAGTGGGTAGTCTATTGTGCAAAACCTTTTTAGCTTCATGAGTTCCCATTGGTTGAGAGCTTGTTTAATTTCCTGGGCTGCTGAGGTTTTGTTCAGGAAGTCTTTTCATACAGTGTGCCTTCTATTGTTTCTTCCAGTATTTGAAAAGTTCCAGGTCTTATATTGAGGTTTTTAGTCCATTTGGACTTGATTTTTGTGTACAGAAAAATGAGTGGGTGTAATTTTGTATTTCTACATATGGTCATACAATTTGTCCAACACCATTTATTGAAGATATTGTCTTATATCCAGTCTATATTATTGGTGCTTTAGTCAAAAACTAAGCAGCTATAATCTCTTGACCTAAGGGTCTGGGTCTCCAGTTCTGTTTCATTGGTCTTCATTTCTGTTTTCATTCCGGTACCATGCTATTTATGTCATTATGGCATTGTAATATAGCTTTGAGTTGGGTAAGATGATATGGTAATATCGCCAGAGGTATTTATTTTTTTCTGAGGATATGTTTGTATATCAGAGGTCTTCTGCCATTCCATATGAATTTTCAGATCATTTTTGTCAATCTCTGTGAATGATGATCATATTTTTATTGGCATTGCATTAAGTCTGTATAGCCAGCCACCAATATGTATTGTTTACATACTAAGTATGTCCATATAAATTAAAAATAAATTAAAAAAAATAAATGAGGGCTAAAGAGATGGTTTAGTTGTTAAGGTGCTTGTTGATGAAGCCTAAGGACCTAGATTCAATTGCCTAGTATCCATGTAAGGCAGTTGTACAAGATGGCATTTGGAGTTTGTTTGCAGTGGTTAGAGGCCCTGGCATGCCCATTCTATCTACTTCTGTCTCTCTCTACTTAAATACAAATAAAAAATAAAAATATATTTAAAAATTTAAAGAAAATAGGGTTGAAATAAATTAAAATAATACAAAATAAAATTTGACATTAAAATCAGCAATGATTTTATTTTTTCTTATCTACTGTTTAGTTCATCTGAACATTATATTTCTAGATTTAGAAAATATCTAGTGATACGTACATAAATTGTTGATTATACTTCTCACAATTCAAATGTGTTCTTATGTTATTTATTTACTGTTTTTTGATTTTCTTTTTTTAAAATTTTTTTTTTAATTTATTTGAGAGCGACAGACACAGAGAGAAAGACAGAGGGAGAGAGAGAGAGAATGGGCGTGCCAGGGTTTCCAGCCTCTGCAAATGAACTCCAGATGCGTGCGCCCCCTTGTGCATCTGGCTAACGTGGGACCTGGGGAACCGAGCCTCAAACCGAGATCCTTGGGCTTCACAGGCAAACTCTTAACCGCTAAGCCATCTCTCAGCCCTGGTTTTTGCTTTTCTATATAAATTATATACTGAAAAAAAATTGGTATGCTATTTTTTTCTTGCTTGATTTTTAAAATTGCATTTTTACAGTGATCTTTTAAATACCTTTTGTGCAATATCAACTGTGTCTATCTAACTAGGTATGCTAAATACACTTATGTAGATAACAGTGTCTCAAAATTTGAATTCTCTCCATTTCTTCACTTAAATGTAATATTTAATTTTTAATATTTATTTATTTACTTGAAAGAGATAAATGTCATCAGGAACTTCTACCTCTGCCAACAAACTCCAGATGCATGCAGCGCTTTGTGCATTTGGCTTTACATGGCAAACTGACAAATTGAACCCAAGAAGTTAGGCTTTGTAAGCAAGAGCCTTTAACTGCTAAGCATCTTTTCATCTCAAAAGTTGTATTTTAGCATTAGCTGTATTAAAATAATTTATCAAGTGAGCCAGAGATTACTGACAATCACGGAAGCAGGGTGGTGTGGTAATAAGAGAAATGAGATTGCCATGATGTATGTGGTGGATCCAGTCTTCCAGTAGTTGCTTCTTCTTGACAAAATTCCATAGACACTCTATGAAGTACAATATATTCACCCTCAATGTGGAGCTCTCAAACTATCTGATTTAGATTATTTCTTAAATGTATTTGCAAGGAGACAGAGAGAGAGAAAGACCGAGTATGCAACTGACTCTAGCCACTGCAAATGGACTCCAGGTGTATGTACCACTTTTCGCATCTGGCTTTACATGGGTACTAGGGAATTGAACCTGGGTCCTTAGCACCTTAACTGCTAAGCCATTTCTCCAGCCCTTAGATTTGTTTGAGACTAAAATAAATAAATTCATGTGATTGACTTGAGGTCTAGTATATTGTAAACACTCAACAAAGACTAATTCACTTTATTATCTTCATTTTTAAAAATCTTCAGCATAGAGCTGGGAATGGTGGGTGCACACCTTTAATCCCAGCACTTGGGAGGCAGAGGTAGGAGAATCGTAAGTTCAAGGCCACCCTCACCCTGTGACTTCATAGTGAAGTCCAGGTCAGCTTGGACTAAAGTGAGATCCTACATCAAAAAGCCAAATTCAACATAATAATATTGATGCAATCAATGTACAGATAAAATTGGAAGTTGGCTAATCATTCTTTACTTGGTCATGTTTTGAATGTTTGAAAATTATACATATTCAGACAGGAATAGACTGTGAGTCTGTGGTTTCATTCTTTTCTTAAATTTATTTTTATTAGTTATGGGCATACTTAGTATGGAAACAACAAATGTTGGTACCATCCTTTCCCTCATCCCTGCCTCTTTTTTGAAAGGGCCCTCCTCATTGGGGATACAGGATATCCCCATGGGGATTGTGGGTCGAGCTTTGTGGGAGCAGCAGTTAGTTATTTTGGAGAGGCAATGCCTCTGGGCATAATATCCCAACTTGTGGCTCTAACAATCTTTCCACTCCCTCTTCCACAAAATTCCATGAGCTATGTTCATTCTTAATTTGAGCTCCCTGATATTATGTTGTAAAACTTTGAGACATGTCATATATATTATTTTTACTTAGGCATTTAAAAATGGTAAATCTATCTGTCTGTAACTATGTCTCCATCCATTTTCAGAAGTATATGATGGAAGAAAGTCAATACAACTAAAGCAATTACAACAGGAATAAGTCGACAGCCTATTATTCTAAAAACATTGTTATGTAATAAGTTAAATTTATTAAAAATAAACACATTAAATGAAATTTGCATGCTAACAAATTATTCTTCAGAGTTCACATGAAACACAATACTAAAGTCTAAGATAGCTGCATGTTCTTAGGGTGTGATCACCAGAAATACATACTCTACATTTATGATTTTTTTTTTCTTATCATCTCCCTTTTCTAGAAAGCACAGGTAAAAGAATTTTCTATATATACAAGATGCATCAAGCAGCAGACTCATTATAAATGTGGGCAATATTTGAACTCCAGAAAAATCACTGCTAGCCCCAATTAATTCAGTTGGGAATCAAATGCTGAAAGAGCTTCAAAGCACATTATTTATCATGGCATTCCTAGTCTTCAAATTTCTTGACTCAAGTGAATATTAATATGGATAGAGATTGTTCTCTCAATTAACCTTTCCTGAAAGGTTAATGGAGATTTTCTGAAAGTTTAAACCACATATTTGAAAAATCCTTCATGTAAAATGGAGAAACTTTGATTACAAAACAAAGTAACTCCAAGAAAATGTGATTATTTTCTTTACAAATACATATCCTTATATTTCTGCAAACATAATGGTAATTTCTGATAGGAAGCTTCTTGTTGTTTCCTCAGAGAAATAAGAGACTTTACATGTAATTTGTTTCCAGTAGCATATACTTTTTTAGATGCAAGGAGAATGTTTACATATATAAATAGATTTGTTTGTAACATTTCCAGTGATATATAAACATGACATCATGCTATTAAAAAAAACTGAAATGTTGGTACATATGGCATGTAATGAGTCCCTTTGAGAGTATGTAATAATAATAAGTGCATTGATTTTTTAAATTACTTTGTAAATTATGATTGAGTATGTAATGATAATCTTGTTTTTATATGAGAGAGGAAGAAATAAATGACTTTTAAATTGTGATTACAACACATTAATTGAATTTAATAAAAGCAACACACCAAGGACATCTTAATGGTGACCTCAGAGCCCCAGGTCTCTTGTGAGATCTTAAACATCATCCTAGCTGTGCTGCTCTGTCTTTTCATTTATTAGTTGGAGAACTCTAGAGAAATACAGTGGATAAAAGGATTGGGAAGTTTGGGTCAAAAGATACAAGATTTCTTTCAAAAGGTAGGAAGAAGTTTAAAAGATCTATTGTACATAGGCTAATTATACTTAATTACAATTTTGTCACTGATGGTAACTAAGAGCCTAAGTTAAGAATGATAAGTATGTGAAGTGTTACATATCTATTACTTCTACTTAATTATTCTGCAGTAAATACCAAATTCAACATTTCCTAGTGTACAAGATAAATATGTTAATTGTCAATTAAAATTATATTATTTAGGGCTGGAGGAATGGCTTATTGGTTAAGGCATTTGCCTGCAAAGCCAAAGGATCCAGGTTTGATTCCCCTAGGACCCACGTTAGCCAGATGCACAAGGGGTCACACACATCTGGAGTTCTTTTACAGAGGCTGGAGGCCCTGGTATGCCCTTTTCTCTGTCCCTCTCTTCCTCTTCTTCTGTCGAATAAATAAATAAAAATTAATCAATATTTTAAAAAGGAAGAGAATTACTATGAAGTTTTGCTCCAGTAATTATGAAGAGCTAGGAGCCACTTTGCCATAAGCAAGCTGATGGCTCAGGAAGACAGTTGTATAATTCTAATCCAAGAACTGAAGACTTGATGGTCAAAGATAGGCAAAAATGAAGGATCCACTTCCAACAGGAGTGAATTCATCCTTCATCCACCCTTATGTTGTCTTTGGGCTCTCACAGAAATGGGTAATTCTCATTTCCACAGTAGAGGACGATCTCTACGCCCAGTGTTTCCAGTGCTAGTCTTCCCCAGTGCTATCACAGATACATACAGGCATGATAGGCACCAGGCAGACTATGTCTACAAATCAAAGTAGTAATATAAACTTCTGAATTGAATTTCAATGTTACTAAAACAAAATAAGTTTGTGAATAAAGAAAGTCAACTTCCTTTATAAAGTACCATTGCCACATATCCTTGGTGTTAAATAAATAAATGATTATCAGATACAATATATATTCCTGTGAGCTTTCTGAATTGTTTAAAGGTAGTTTTCTCTGTATTTCTTTTTCTGCTAAATCTCTTATTCAATTTGTAAAATCTTTCACATAATAATCCTCCTCAATCACCAGTGAAGATCACATTAAGCATATTATTAAAACATGAGTAAATATGGAAGGTAATGTAGACCAAGACAGAAGGGCATTATGTTACAGTAGTGGTCAGTATGATGTTTATATCCATATGGAGATATAGAAGTCTAGTTAATTCTCTCTCTCCTCTCTCTCTCTTTCTCTCTCTCTCTTTCCTTCTCCTTTCTGTCTTTCTCCTTTGTTTCTTATTTTTGGTTTTATGAGGTAGGGTCCCACTCCAGCACAGGCTGACCTAGAATTCACTCTTGTAGTCTCAGGGTGGCCTTGAACTCACTGTGATCCTTCTACTTTTGTCTCCTGAGTACTAGGATTAAAGCCATATGCTATCACACCCTGCTAGCTATTAAATGACATATACATAAAAGCAATACTTTTTAACAATGTGCACCTTTGCTATAGAATAAGTACATGTTAGCATCTAATAAATTTAAAATAAGAGTCAGCTGTAGAGGTGGCAGAGACTTTAGTAGCTGAGAAAATAGAATCAATATCTGTTTCATGGTCATTTCTTAGTGGATAAATCAAACTTAACAAAATATTACTAGAAAAGAACAGACTCATATTATTGGAAAATTTCATATTGAGCAATAGCAAAAGACAGTAGCAAGAAAAACATTGTTCACAATTTATGTTTGTGACATAAGCATACCTCAACATTTTCACACCAAAATCCAACTTATAAGTTATTTTATGAGAAATTTTTACATGAAATTGTAGGAAATGCTACAGAAAACATGTCTTTAACCTCTATCTGTAGACAAATCCATCCTTTCTACCATCAGAAATCTGGAAAAATGACTCTTCTCAGTTGGCTCCAATACACTTTAGTCAGCATTGGTCAAATTTATTAAGAATTGTTTAGAGATCATTTGAGCCAATACTAAACATAGAAAAATATCTCAAACTTAAAAAAAATGAATTGAATTATAAATTATGAACTTCAGGGTAAGCACAGTTATGTTCTTTACTTCTTCTCACTCCCACAGAGTGACTGAGGGAAATGTTTCAAATCTTACTTTTAAATACTGAGATATATTTAAACAATTATTTATTTATTTATTTATTTATTTGAGAGTGACAGACACAGAGAGAAAGACAGTTAGAGGGAGAGAGAGAGAGAATGGGCGTGCCAGGGCTTCCAGCCTCTGCAAACGAACTCCAGATGCGTGCGCCCCCTTGTGCATCTGGCTAACGTGGGACCTGGGGAACTGAGCCTCGAACCGGGGTCCTTAGGCTTCACAGGCAAGCGCTTAACCACTAAGCCATCTCTCCAGCCCCTGAGATATATTTAGATAAAGGTATGATGTGTCAAGAACAGAGTCAGGCTATGCAAAGGAATGGAACTCAAGTAGAAAGGACTCTTTTTTCTTTTCACTTCTTTCTTTCTTTCTTTCTTTCTTTCTTTCTTTCTTTCTTTCTTTCTTTCATTTTTTTGTTTTGGTTTTTCAAGGTAGGGTTCTTACTCTGGTCCAAGCTAACCTGGAATTAACTATGTAGTCTCAGGGTGGCCTCGAACTCACAGTGATCATCCTACCTCTTTCTCCTGAGTGCTGGGATTTAAGGCATGCATCACCATGCCTGGTTCAAAAATGACTCTTTTAAACATTATAGCAAGAACTGAAAAACTTTTATTATTTCTGTAAATGAATAGATTGCCAATGCTTAGGCTTTGCTTGGTACAGGTCTCTGTCCTAACTCTTCACCTCTGAACTGTTCTGGCACCAGTGACTGCAGATACAAGAGTAGTCACAGTATTTCCAATAAAACTTTACATGCATGAACAGGTGGAGGATTGGATAAGGCTGTCATTTGCTTATACCTGAGAAAAATTATCAGCATATTTTGAGAGTCTGTTGACAATTTTATATTCTTCCTTGCAGGTGAAATTCTTTTCATCTGGGAGATTAGTCTTACTCTGAAAGTATGTCCATTTTTCTTAGGCATGAAGGTAGGGGAATGTAAGTAACAACTCTGAATCACTGTGACAGGGTTGTGGGAACTAAGAGTAGCAGGCCATGGAAGGAGTAAGCCCCTCTCTGAGGAGTGGTTTCCTACACACATTCCTTAAAGTTACCTCTGCAAGGTGAGGAACCAAATAAATCAGCTTGCTGTTGTTCTCATGAATTTATTTAGTTGAATTTAAGTCTCTGTGTGCATGCAGTGTATTTATTTGTAAGTGCAGATGTATGTGGATGGTGCACACATATGCAGATGGCAGAAGAGGACTTTGTCATTCTCCAATATTGTTCTTGCACCATATTTGCCTCAGATCAAGTCTCTCACTGATTCCAGAGCTGCTAGATTTTGGTTAGACTGACTGAACCATAAGTCCCAGTGATCCTCCTGTCTCTATGCCCCTTAGTTCTGAGCTTAAAGATATGCAAGTCATTCCTGGCTTTTTATATAGGTGCTGAGATCAAACTCATGTCCTCACACTTGCAGAGAAAACAATCTAACCTAATGAGCCATCTCCCTGGCCAGGTTTCCTTATTTCAAACTAATGATAGACTATTATCCTTAATGCGTGGATGCACTGTTGCCTAACTACTTCACACAGTGGAGCCAGGATTCTTTCCAAGACGACTTTACATGGGCAGGACATGAACTTCCTTCTCTGATCTGTATTTTTAGGTGACTATTGAGTCTTCTGAGTAGATTTTTACCTTCAGAGCTGCTTTGTTCTTGTGCCTTGGGGTGTATCATTCTGCACTGATGAACTTAGCATTTCTAGGTATGTGCAGACAGATTTCAATCACCCTCTTTCTCTTTGGCTGAGAACCAACACTGATCTCCTTTTAGACTCTGTTCTACTGAATTATAATTCAGCAAATACCTCAAGACTAGAAAGTGTTGCATATAACCTGACCACTGTGCTTAGATCCCACTCTACATTGAAGTTTTGAGGAAATCAAAGTTGATTGAGTAAAGCCAAATTTCAATGAATTCAGATTGAGTTCAGATACAAAGAAGAGACTGATTTTGTTCTTGGAGAGGACAATGTCACTATAATAACATGTCTTTCAGATTGAGGCTAACAATAAAGTTCCTATGGGCTAAAAACTTGAAAAGTAAGAAATACATTCTTAATTCAAAGATACATCAATCAGTAAGGACCAACCTAGCACCTGGAAGTGGAAAATAAGTCAGATACACAACACAGTGAGAAAAGAAAATCACAAGGGTGACCCCTCTGATGATAAGTCACAGGAACCAAGAACATGTCCCTCTTTAATCTCTGTGACAGGGATGAAAGGAACAAGGGTATCAGCAGGAGATCCAGTTCTCAAAGAAAGAGTAAGATGTATTTATTTGCACAATGCTAAGTCAATGTTAATATCTGAGATTTAAATGTGTGTATCCTAAATCAGGATGAGGGAACTATTTGGGAGTTATCTTCATGAGTAATCATTCAACAAGTAAATGCCTCCTCCACAATCACATGCAAGGACATTGCAATGAAACTGGTGGTTGAGTTTGCTTTGGGATGATGATAAAATTCACTTAGGAATGATTTCAGCACTTAGACAATTCTTTCACTTGATGTAATCCATCACTTCCTACATATGGACATTCACTGAATTCCAGAAAAATAGAGTAAAGGAAGAATCCTATTATTGAATATTTGAATTGGGAAATAATTTGTTTTTCCTTTTGTATCTCTCTCAAATTAAAATGCACTTTCTAGATGAAGATCAAGTTTACAACCACCACATTACGCTGTAAATTGAAAACATATCATGGGTTAACTGAATTTATCACATGTAAGGAATGTCCACATCTGGTCAGAGGGGGTTTAGTGTTTATTCCCAAAGCCTCACTGCTCAGTTTGGGTGCTTCACTGGCTCATTTACAAAGCTTTACTTTTATAGCTCCTTGGTGTACAGGCATGCATGGCTTATACCTCCCTGAAGATAAAGGTATGATGTGTCAAGAACAGAGTCAGGCTTATGTAGAAGAAAATAACTCAAGTAGAAAGGACTCTTTTAAACATTATGGAAAGAACTGGGAAACTTTTATTCTTTCTGTAAATGAATAAATTTCTATTGTAATAATGTGTATTGTAATAAATTGAAATAAAATAAAATAAATTTAAATACAATAAATGAATAAATTTGCTATTGTAATAACTTATAAGTGAATAAATTGTTCCATCTGTACTAAAACTGTCATTTACAAGACATAAAACCCTAGTATCAGGAAGCAATAACTAACATAACCAAAATTAGCCAACTATTAGAAAATGACACATTTCTATTTTATTGGGGAAATTAATACCAAAACAAGATTTTAAAGATGCAGTATTAACTGTAATTGTGACTAGCAATACCAAGCCTATTTAGTGGTTCACTCATATAAACTTTTCTAGGAAAATAAAAACATAATTCAATATAGCTGTATAGTTTTAAAGAGATACATCATAAATACTTTAGGAGTGCAGAATATGGGTTTGTAATGAATGTAATTATTATTTAAGGTATATGTGAAGAGGATGACAAGCCCACATCCTCATCTGTGAAGCTCTTTATTGTGATATAACCAGTGCAAACAGCAATTCTCAACTTTGAAGCCTGTTCTGTGGAGTTGAGCTGAGAAGCCCTTCACTGACTACACGTTGTAGATTAACAGGTTGCCCCATGCTCTCCTGGAGCTTATAGTGCAGTGAAAGATGAACATAATATGGAAACTTCAATGCTGCCTCAGAAATGAATCAGAGTGGGCATAGTGGAGGGTGAATATAAGTTTTACTGAAGAAGAATGGTCCAGGAAGGTCAATGTTAGGAATTGTGCTTAAGAAAATATCTGATTAAATAATAGGAGTTAGGGATTGACAGATGGCTTAGCAGTTAAGGCACTTGCCTACAAAATCAAAGGACCCAGGTTCAATACCCCAGGACCCACGTTAGCCAGATGCACAAGGTGGTGCCTGCATCAGGATTCCATATTCAGTGGCTGAAGGCCCTAGTGTGCCCATTCTCTCTCTCTCTCTCGCTTTCTTTCTCTCTCTCTTTCTCCCTGTTTCTCACTCTCACTCTCTTTCTCAAATAAATAAATAAATAAATATGATAAAATAAAAATTAAAAAAATAGGAGATAGAAATGATTCATAGAGTACTAAACACAGGGCTTTCTCTTTTTCTTGTCCCCTCGATGAGTCTTGGGTCTCCAATATTCATTTTCATCTGTACTTTTACTCGGGAGTTTTCAGCATTCAGCATATCTGTTTAGACAAATAGCAGTAATAACTTTCCTCTAGGTTCTGTGTCTTTCTGAGGTTGATGATTTTGATTTGGTTTGCAGAAGAGGCCAGGAATTACCTCCAAGTGAGTGGGCCTCAATTCCAATACCAAAACTGCTGGTTATCCTATAGCTTATGTACTACTAATGCACACAGACACATCTTCCTGCTGCATGATGTGTGCCTTTCAAAATCTACTGCTTGCTAAGAGAGGGATAAATTTTCTTGCCCAGCAGGCTGCTAGCAATTAGGGAGATGGCTTTCAATTTTGTTCCACATTAAGTTTTCAATGTCAGCATGTGTTGTCTTCAGGAATAATGTCTTACTATGTACCCAGAAGGGCTCAGAGTACATTACAGAAAAGTTGATACAAAGAATGTGACTTATGCTTTCATTGCCAGCCAGAAACACTTCTACATGGAGATGACAGTAGACACAGATGAGATTCAAAACTCATCAGAGAGGCTATCTACATATTCACTAAATGAAACATCCACATTATGTCCTCCTTCAAGCTTCAAGGAACATTGCAGAAAATGAGATTTTTTAATTATTTTTAATTATTTATTTATTTAATTTTTATTAACATTTTCCATGGTTATAAAAAAAATCCCATGATAATACCCTCCTTCCCCCCCAAAACACTTTCCCCTTTAAAATTCCATTCTCCATCATATTACCTCCCCATCTCAATCATTGTACTTACATATATACAATAACAACCTATTAAGTACCCTCTTCCCTTCCTTTCTTTTCCCTTAAAAAATATAAAAGTTATAGTACAGCCCAGATCTTCAAACTTGGTCCATTCATGATCTCACTGATGTATTGTTGCCCTACCAGACATTTAAATCTCAGCCCATCAACATTTTGATATAGAGTATAGTTCAGGAGAAAATTAATCAGATATCAATATAGATACCTAACTGGAAAGAGGAAGGTGTCCAGGGG
Organism: Jaculus jaculus; assembly: GCF_020740685.1. Classification (NCBI taxonomy): domain Eukaryota; kingdom Metazoa; phylum Chordata; class Mammalia; order Rodentia; family Dipodidae; genus Jaculus; species Jaculus jaculus. The sequence continues at coordinate 73,080,386 of NC_059113.1, read as the reverse complement.
AATAGGGAGGAGGAATGGGGCCAAAAGACAGTAAATAGGACTGGAATATGATCAACTTACAGTATGTTCATGTGTTAAAATGCTCAATATTTTTAAAAAAATAAATAAGAGAAAATCATGTAAATAATCTGGCAATCAATGTATTTTTTAGAGATTTGAAATTTCTGAGAAAAACATTGAAGGAAAGGAATTGGTTTGAAATCAGAATATCTAATTCAGGGAAAAGGGTAAGGGTATACTTCTAGTACATGGTAAGCAATGTTCAGATTAATTTTTGCCATAAAAATATTAATATACTTGAGATGTATTTTCACTTTTCCGTTTTCTATATACACACATACAGACATATATACACAGATGTTTATACAGGTATCTGTTTATAGTTAGTAAACAATCTAAGCCTGAGTAAAGGCTAGAGACACAAGGCACAACACAGACTAATATAGCAAATAATTTTCTCACATGCCATGTAACTTTCATGTACAAAGATTAGTTTAAATATAGGCATGTATCAGTAATCAATAATATTAGAAACAAAAGGATGCCTTTCATAAACTTTATTGATTTAAGGGATAAAAATAATGTAAAATTAATTAGAAGGAAAGTATTTTGAGTAATACATATATTTGATGCCATAAGTCCAATAGTAAGTGTTGCAATCCGGTTCACATTACTGGTAGAAATCACCCAACAAAGAGCAGCTTCTGGGAAAAAAAGAGATTTGTTTTGGCTTACAGGCTCCAGGGGAAGCTCCACAATGGCAGGGGAAAATGGTGGCATGAGCAGAGGGTGGACATCACCACCTGGCCAACATAAGGTGGACCACAGCAACAGGAGGGTGTGCCAAACGCTGGCATGGGGAAACTGGCTATAAAGCACATTAGCCCACCCCCAACAATACACTCCCTCCAGGAGCCATTAATTACCAAATATCCATTAGCTGGGGAGCTAGAATTCATAACACCTAAGTTTATGGGGGACACCTGAATAAAACCACCACATTAAGTGAGCTTCAAAATGAGATGACGTGGACTTCCTGCTTAGATGGCCACCGCCTAGCTGCACTCCAGATACCAAGGGGAAAAAAAAAGCAAGTATTAGAGGGCAATTAGGAACTTTTTGCAAGAGGGAGGGCACAGATTGGGCTAAAACAGGGAAGCATACACCCCGCCCACCTGCGACCACCCGCACCCCCCACGACCTGCCGCCCCGGCAGCCCCGCTGGCACCCAGCCCCACACGCCCCGCAACCCCCGAACCCGACCCCCACGTGCCCCAAGCCCCCCCCCCCCGCGCGTCCCGCACCCCCTGTGCCCTGGCGTGCCCTGGGGCGCCCCGCGCCCACCAAGCCCCCCCGCACACCCCGGCACCCCCCTGTGCGCCCCTGGCAGCCCTGCGAACTCCACGTCGCCCTGCGCGCCCCGGGCCTCTGGTAGGACCACCCGCAACCCCCTGCGCGCCCTGCGCCCCTGCGCGCCCCTACGCCCTGCCGCCTCCTGCACGCCCCGCCCTGAGTGGTCAGTGCCCCAGAGCACCCTGCGCCCCCCCCCCGCCCACATGCCCCGTGCCCCACCACGTGCCCCCTCGCCCCGTATGCCCTGTCGCGCTCCATGCCCCCCCCCCGCCCACCGCCCCTGTCCCGCATGCCCCCCCCCCCTGCACCCTCCGCACACCCCGCACCACTCGAGGCTGTGATCTGATTGGGCACCCACCAGCCATACCTGCCAGCCTGCTGCACTGAAGCTGAGACCTCCTACCTTGCCCTTGTTCTCTGATCCTGTGAGTAGGCCAGCCAAGTGGTGCTTGGTTTGCAGGCCCTTGGGGGCCACCCCTGCTGTGAATAGGTGGCTGTCAGATCCCCTGCTGCTGTGCTCACATCACTTGCCGCCAGTCAGCCTCTGCTGTGTCCTGATCCTGTACCCACATTAGCTGCCTCTGCACTACAATTGTACGTGCAGTAGGCCCAGTCCCACAGCAAGGGCCACACAAGTCTGCACTGAGTCACTAGCACCAGCGCAGGTGCCATCCCCTACCTGTACATTGCCACCCATCCCCCACTCCCCTTAGGCGGGAGAGCAGAGACTGTTTAGAGACCCCAGTGTACCCAGCCAGAGTTTGGGCAGCTTCAGGGATTGCTACCTCAGTCCCCTTTCAAGCTCGAAGGCAGGCAGCTTAGGTGCATTAGTGGGTGAGAATTCAGGCAACTTTGGCACCCCTGTCAGGCTATAGATAGGCAGCTTTGGCAAGAGTGAGCAAAAACCCAGGCTGCTTGCAACTGCCCCAGGCTGCCTAGGATTCTCATTAAGCTAGATCCCAGGCTGCTCCAGCAACCTACCTGCCCATACACTGACATGGGTAGACCACAGCGCAAAAGAAATAACATGAAAAATAAAATGCTAGAAAATCCAGACAGATCACCCAGTCCAATAAGAATTACATCTAACCAAAACATAGAAGAGTGTTTAGGATCAGAACATCAAGTGGAAGCAATGAACAATGCAACCCTGACCAACCTACTGCTAGAACTGGCAGGAAAGCTACAAAGAACAGATAATCATGTGGATGCTACCATCAATAAGCTAGAGAAATATGATAAGACACTGGAAGGAATTCAAAGAGAGCTAAGAGAGTTGAGGGAGAGTGAAATAAAAAGAGGACATTAAAAATCAGCTGGCCACACTAAATGAAAACATAAAGAAATGCAAGGATGATTTCCATGAATCATCAAGAAAATCAGAAAATGAGGTGAAAAGGGAGCTGGACAGAGCGATGGAAGTGATACATAGGAAAGTAGTAGAAAATACAAACTTAATTGAACAAGTCCAAAACTACCTAGAGGCTCTCAAGAATAGAGTCAGCGAAGTGGAAGAGAGAAATTCTGATCTGGAAGACAGGATGGAAGAAACAGTTCGAGAGTCCAAAAATTTCAGTAAGTTCAAAAGTTCCAGAACATGAGAGAACTGTGGGAAACACTTAAACATCCTAATATCAGAATCATTGGAATACCAGAAGGAGAAGAATTTCAGACCAAAGGCATGGAGAACTTATTTAACACAATACTTGAAGAAAACTTCCCCCGTCTCTTAAAAGAAAGGCCCATCAAGATTCACTGAAATGAAAACTAATAAATTAAATTAAAAAAAAATCAAGTGAAAATAAATGCTGGTGATTATGTGGAGAATTAGGGACACTCATCCGCTGTTGGTGTGAATATAAAATGGTACAACCACTTTGGAAAGCAGTATGGAGACTCCTGAAAAAGCTAACTATAGAATTACTAACAGACCCAGACATTCCCTTACTGGGAATGTACCCTAACCCTAACCCTAACCCTAACCCTAACCTTTAACCTCAGTCCAGAGATATTTGCTCAACCATGTTTATAGTGACTCAAGTAGTAGCTAAGAGCTTGAATCAACCCAGATGTCCATCACTAGAAGAATGGATAACTAAGATGTGGTATATCTACACAATGAAATTCTACCAAGCAGTAAGAATAAATGACACAATGAAATTTGAGGAAAAGTGGTTGAAGCTGGAAGAGATCATTCTCAGTGAACTTACCCAATCACTGAAAATAATCACCACATAGTCTCACTCATCTACAGTGCCTAACTTGAATCTACCCAAGATGCCAACATACCCAACAAGCATCTGGTGGACTTGACAGTAGGTTGGGTGGGGAGGGGAGGGAGGGCTAGAAAGGGGGTGAGAGACACAAATCTAGACCCAAATGGCAATGGTACCATAAAATTCTACATCCTAAAAGGAAGAACAAATGGGTGAACCTTTACCAGGCCCTTAGAGGGAACATCTGAGCCACAAGGCACTGGAGAGGGTATGATGAAGACTAACATTAATCTTTTACAGCTTCTCTCTCTTTCTCTTTGAGTTATCGTTTTCTTCCTTCTCTTCATGCGCACTGACCTGTGATTCCCAGTACCAGCATGTGGCTATCATCCCCAATGAGCTTTTGATCAGAGAGACCTACAAGGTTTCCTAAAAGAAATAGATTTCTGTTAGAGTACTTGATGACCCACCAAAGGCTAGTGGTAAGACCCTACTGCTGAAGACATCATATGCAGTTGATACATAAAATGGAATGACATGGCTGGAAGCTGGAAGAGAGTCATTCAGCATGTCTAGTGCCAGAAGGTGCTACATGGGTGACTGGGGGAAAATGACCAATGTCTGTCCAAGCAACTCATGGACTAACCTACTTAGCAGCAAATAACCTGTCCTGATGCTCACACAAGTGAAATAGTGGCACACAGCCATGGTGGGAAACCAGCTGCTCTTGAGTTGGCAAACTGATCTCCTCATTGAAATGGAACCATAGCTGGAGCTAGGAAACAAGTCAGAACCATATTCAAACATGAGCCTGCTCTCAATTATCAAGTTGCCATGAATCATGGGCTACAAGAAGGCCTATACCTATTAAATTCTCTATTAAAAAAAATATATAAGGGTTATCCCATTTGTCTGGTGCTAACTTTATTCGCCATTGGAAAATCTGCATCTCTTTTTCTTATAGATGCAGATGATAAGGAGATAACCACCCCATCATACCTCAAAATGGCCCCAGCTGAAACTAAGAAAAATTGACAAAACAAGCATGGGTAATGTTTTCTTGGTGAACTGGGTACCAGCACCACGGTGAAGGAGATCAACACAGAGAACAATCAACTCCTACCTAATCAGATATCCAGAAACCCAGAGGCCCCTGACACCTCATCACTGAAGCAGACCAAATATGAACCCAACATGGCTCATGGAAATTTTGTGGAAGAGGGGGTGAAAAGAATGTCAGAGCCACATTTTGGGTCATGATACACAGAGACATTTCTCCTACCCATAACTGTGGGCTGTCTCCACAATGCATGACCCATATACCTCAAAAAGGAGGGGCCAGGGGGAGGGAGTAGGCCATGGATGAGCTTAACAATGGTACCAACTTGACTGTATTCACTGAGTACAAAACTAATTAACAAAAAAATCAAAAATAAATAAATTAAAATGTTAAATAGTTAGTCAATATAGACCTCACTAATTTATAAAACTATCAGGCTTTCAAACTACAAATTGGGAAAGAGTATACAAGAAAGATAATTCAAATTCATTCCTATATCTATGTGTCCAGTAGCAACAATGAATCAGCCACAAAACTCCAGTTACAGTACTATTACTACTGTACTTCTCACAGATGTAATTATAATAAAGAAACAAGTTTATGTTGGAGGAGTTATAATACCATGTTAACTTATACTTAGTGTTTTGCTTATGATTAAATGATTTTAAAGGAATAAAGTCCCATGAAGCATGCTTTCATCTGAATAACCTAAATCCTCAATGAATCTGTGATCAAAAAAGGAAAAATAATATATAAGTTAATTATATCAACAATACACTCAATAACTAGTAGCTTTGAAGGTTTGTATTCTAGTTTTATGAACATTAGCAAAAAATATTTTGGTCTTTACCACTTTATCTGGAAGATAAACATCATTCAGAACCATTTTAAAACTTAGAAGTTAGTTTTATCTTTAGGAGGATAGGAAGAAACATTTAAGTTAACTTCAAATTTTATTTTGACCAAGGATTATAAACATCTCAGAAAATTCTTCTTTTGGCATTCTCTCAAAATCTGTTTTTTTCTCATAATTTTGATTATCATATACCAATGGAGATGGAGAGAAGTGAGATTATAGAAAGGGTGAATTTCTCATGAAGTTCATCTTCCCATGCCACTTCTGATACCAAAAAGTTTATCACCCATTTTGTGCAGATTTTGAACATGAAGTATTTGTCTTTTGACCATAGGACATTTTAAGTGAAGAGAAATGGTGGCAACCCAGCCATTTTCACAGTTATACTTGGATTTATGATTATTATCTGTCACAAATGCTATTGTTTGTTTTATAATATTCATTTTGCTTTACATATCTATATCTATATCTATCTATCTATCTATCTATCTATCTATCTATCTATCTATGTATCTATCTATCTATGTATCTATGTGTCTATCTATCTATGTATCTATGTATCTATCTATCTAGATATATAATTTTCTTTCTCTGAGAGAGAATGAATGGGTGCACCAGGGCCTCTTGTTCCTACAAATGAATTCCAGATGCATGTGCCACATTGTGCATGTAGCTTTATGTGTGTATAGAGAAATTATTTAGTTGAAAATGTTGGGATTGGCTGGGCAACATCTCAATTTATGCTTGTCTGAACAAAATATCGCCAATATACTTGACAAACTTTAACTGTACTCTTCAGCATATGTAGTGGGGGAGCATCCATTTATACTTCTTAAACACTGTGTCAAGATCTTTGTATTAGCCTTCAATCCTCTAAAATGCCAGGAAGGTGGCACTCGCCTCTAATCCTAGCACTCAGAAGGCAGAGGTAGGAGGATCACCGTGAGCTCAAGGCCAGACTGGGAATACAGAGTGAGTTGCAGTTCACTCTGGGCTAGAGTTAGAATCTGCCTCAAAAAAGAAAACGAAATGGTAATAATAATAATAATAATAATAATAATAATAATAATAATAATATTAAAAGACAATGAAACAACCTAATCATAATTGAGAGAATGAGAGCTGTAATTCAAGCTTCTGATGATGATGCTATAGAATTTAACTTGATGGAATTTCGAATTGGAGCTGATCATTTCAGACCCCAGCATGAATGATAGTTGTGTGATTTGATGTAAGTTACTCATCCATTAAGTATTAGTGATACCATAAGGTTATTATTGAAGCAGATGTGGTAATTTTTTATTAACTTTTTAAAAGTAACTTTACCCCAGGCTTTTCTCTTTGCTCTTCCACTTCCACTTACTTTGTATTCCTACTTTTTTTTTTGTTTTTATTTCTTGAAGTAGGGTATCACTCTAGCCCAGGCTGACCTAGAATTCACTATGTAGTCTCAGGTTGGCCTTGAACTCATAGTGATCCTCTTACCTCTGCCTCCTGATGCTGGCATGAGAGGCATGCACCACCACTCCAGGCTGTTCCTTCTTTTTAAAAAAAAAGTAAATATTTTCTTATTTGCAAGGGGACAAAGAGAGACAGAGAAAGAGAGAGAGAGGGAGAGAGAGAAGGGGGGGGGAGAAAGAATGGGTATGCCAGGACCTTTTACCACTGCAAACAAACCAGATTCATGTGTGCCATTTTATGTATCTGGCTTTATGTGGGTACTGGGAATCAAACTCAGGCCATTAGATTTTGTAAGCAAGTATGTCTAGCAGCTTAATCATCTCTCCAGCCTTCTTGTTATAAAAAGTCCTTTTTAATAGCCATATTTTGTCAAGGAAAAAATATTGTAGGTAGCAGTTATTACATATGATGAGGGAAGTATGTATTCAAGCACTCAAAAAGAAAAAAAAATCAAATGGCATCCTTTCTACAAACCACCTGATGCCTATAAAAGTTGTATCTGCATAAACTGTTCATTGTAGGTTTTGCTGCTATAATAAAGAGATTTGCTATACTAACCAAGTGATTTTAATGGAAAAACGTCACTTAGAGATTATAGATGAGTTGAAAATTAACTGATTCTAAAGTAATTATTTTGTTGTATGATATGTAGAATTTTGTGTTGTTTTGTTTGTATGTATGTTCATGTGTGCATTCACATGGCTATATGTGTGTGTGCATGTAATTGTGTGTGTATCTATGTACATATGCAGACTGAAGATTGACATAAAATGTTTTTCTCTTTCACTTTCCATCTGATTTAATGAGAAAGTGACTCTCACTGAACCCACAGCTCATCAGTACCTCTACAATAACTAGACAGCTTGCCTCAGGGATCCTCTATGTCTGTCTCTCAAATTCTGGGATTACAGTTTTATGTCACTATTCCCAGAATTTATGAGGACTCTAGGGATTAGAACTAAGGTCCTTTTACTGAGAAGTACTGAACCTTCTTGGCAGCCCCTGATCTGTAGGATTTTGAATTTTATTTCCATTGTGTAGGTTACTTTCACACCTAACAAAGTAAAGTTTCCAATTCACCAGAAACACACAACACACACCACATTCATAAGGTGTTATCTTAGTATTTTAAACTGTTAATTTTTTTTTCTTGATGTAAATTCAAGTAAATCAGAAACTTCAAATTCTAACCTAGAAATAGGTGCCAGGATAACTCAAAGGAATAGTTCATACGTAAAAAATTAGAAAGGGAGGGGCACTTAACAGGATGGTATTGTATATATGTAAGTAGAAAACAGATTAATGGGGATGGAAAGGCCTAAGTGAGGTCAGGGAAAGAGACTGAGTAAAGGAAAGATTGGGGAAAGGTTAATCCAAATCTAAGAGGGTATGAATAAGTCATAAGGGAACCTACTCTTTTGGATAATGTAACACCAAGAAGGCATAGATTGCTTCTAGAAAATTTTCATTGACAGGGATAGGATACCTTCTAGCAAGTCATTGGTCAGGAAGGTCCATGTTGCCCCCAAAACATTATAGGCTATTGCCAAGGCCCCTGGTTTCCCACCAGGAATACATGGTAAGACCCTATTGCTGAAGACTGTACATACTGGGGCTACAGGGTCAGTGAGAAATTCTGCTGGAGCTGAGCTGAAAACATCCTCCATGTAGACCAGCTGACAGAAAGCTAGAAAAATCTATGCTACATGCAGTTCAATGGGAGAGACAGAAATCACCAGAGGAGATACTCAACAGTGGACACTGCAAGCCTTAAATTTGGCTATCCAGCCCAAATGAGCCAAAGGGTACAATAGTAGCATGTCTGGTATGGGGGAAACCAACAACTCTCTACTTGGAGTGGAGGCCTGCTCCATGGGAGGAAATATTTCCCAATACTGAAAGCCTACAACAGGGGTAGTCATGAGCCCTAAGGGTGTAATGCCTGCTAATATCTAGCTAAAAGTATGTACTGTGCTCACCAGACTGCCTGCTAAGTACTTTTCTTAATGTTCATGCCCATATATTAATGCTACTCTCACTTCTGGTTAGAAAAGCTTCCATTCTCAGATGGTGGTGACCTTGGGATGACTCAGAAGGCACCATAGTGCTGAGAAAAAAAGCCAGAGAAGTGCTCAGCACTGAAACATCTCTATCACAACTTTCAAGGATCAGGGTCCATTGCAGAAGAGGTGGCAGAAAGAATGTAAGAGCCAAAGGAAGGGAAGCACTGCTTACAATGTCTCCTCCATTCACGACATGGTCTGGATCTCCATGATCTCACAGTACCTGACATTACCTACACAAGACCATCATAATAGGAGGAAAAGATCATGACATCAAAATAAAAGAGAGACTGATTGAGAGGGGGGAGGGGGTATGATGGAGAGTGGAGTTGCAAAGGGGAAAGTTGGGGGAGGGAGAGAATTACCATGGGTTATTGTTTAAAATTATAGAAGTTGTCAATAAAAAATAAATTTAAAAATGTTCTAACTCCATGTATATGTGAGGTCTGCAAGGAAATATAAAAGATGAGCAATAATTCTTTATTTTCTGCTTTCAATATTTACATAAGCAAAATAAAATTATTCATATGGGTATTAAAATCCCTCACATAATGTGTAAAAAGCTGAAAAAGTTCTTTGATATAATGTTCACATTTCACAGCCAGAATCAAGCACTCTGGAAAAATTTTTATTAACTTAGGCTACAGTTCGAAATAACATGAAACTTCTTGACAGCAGTTTCAGAAAGCTAAGTCTAGTATTAACCTTCTGAATTATTTTATCTATCTCCCACCAATTTTGCCATTCCATAAAATACAGTTCCCTTTTTCTATTAAGTAATCTCACATATTTTAGTAACCTAAAGTGAAACACATAGACAAAACAAGTGTTTATTTATTTTTATTTTTATTTTACAATTACTTATTTATTTGACAGAGAGAAAGAGGGAGAATGAGAGAGAGGGGGGAGAAAATGGGCACTCCAGGGCCTCTAGCCATTGTAAACAAACTCCAGAAGCATGAGCCACCTTGTGCATCTGGCTAACATGGGTCCTAGAGAATTGAATCTGGGCTCTTTGGCATTTGCAGGCAAATGTATTAACTGCTAAGACATCCCCCCAGCCCCACAAGAGCTTCTTAATCTTTGCACCAACATGGAATATTAAAGAAATGGTGAAATTTCTTTCAAAAAAAATTTTAGTGAATAAGTGATAATTAAGTGGAGACACCCCAGATTTAATATCCATAAGAACTAAAAATTAAGGGTGAAATGAGCTTTAAATACAATATTGTATTGGAGTATGTACCAATGATCTTTATTTGTCAATTTTTTAAATTTTTTGTTTATTTTTATTTATTATTTGAGAGCGACAGAGAAAGAGGCAGAGAGAGAGAGAGAGAGAGAGGAGAGTGGGCACGCCAGGGCCTCCAGCCACTGCAAACGAACTCCAGATGCATACGCCCCCTTGTACATCTGGCTAACGTGAGTCCTGGGGAATTAAGCCTTGAACCTGGGTCCTTAGGCTTCACAGGCAAGTGCTTAACTGCTAAGCCATCTCTCCAGCCCTTTATTTGTTTATTATGAGAACAATAGTAAACTAAAATTATATTGATTTCCAAAAGAAAAAAGTGACTTACCTATATCATGTTGCCAACAAAAATAATAAAATGCTAATAAAAATATACCATATATCACATATATATGTGGAAAAATTACCTTAGTAACATCATCTCATTTTTTTTTGAACTTTCCCTTTTAGTTTTTTTAACTTAATTTATTAGTTTTCTTTTCAGTAAATACAGGCAGTTTGGTACCATTGTTTAGGCTCATCTGTGATCTACCCACACCCATTGGACCCTCCTTGTTGATGAAAATGGGTCGTGCATTGTGGAGTTAGCCCCCAGTTATTGGTATGATAAATGTCTCTAAAAATCATGACCCAACATGTGACTCTGACATTCTTTCCGCCCCCTCTTCCACAAAATTTCCCTGAGCCATGTTGGGTTCATTTTTGGTCTGCTTCGGGGCTGAGGTGTTGGGGGCCTCTGAGGCTCTGGCTATCTGATTTGATAGGAGTTGATTTTTCTCTGCGTTGGTCTCCTTCCCCTTTGTGCTGGTATCCAGTTCACAGGAAAACATCACCCTTGCTTATTTCGCCAGTTCTCCTTAGTTTCAGTTGGGCCCCTTTGGAGGTATGTTGGGGCAGCTCTCTTCTTAGGATCTGCATCTATCTGGGAAAGAGAAGCAGATTCCCCAACGGAGAGTAAGTTAGCACCTGGAAAATTGAAATAACACTTACTTTTTTGATAGACGGATTGATAGGGGTAGGCCCTCTTGTACCCCATGATTGATGATAGCTTGATATTGTAGAGTGAGCTTGTGTTTGGGTATGGTTCTGCCTTGTTTCCCAGTTCCAGCTATGGGTCTAGTACCACTGAGTGGATCAGTTAGCCAAATCAAGAGCAATTGGTTCCTCACCATGGCTGTGTACCACTATTGCAATTGTGTGGGCATCACATCAGGTTATTTGTTGCAAATTAGGTTAAACAATGTGTTGCTTGGACAGATCTTGGTCGTTTCCCCCAGTCGCCTATGTAGCGCCTTCTGGCACTAGACACGCTGACTGTCTGGGGACTGACTCTCTCCTGGCTTCCAGCCATGTCATTCCATTTTACGCGTCAGCTGTGTATGGAGTCTTCAGCAATAGGGTCTTATCACTGGCCTTTGGTGGGTCATCAAGTACTCTGACAGAAGTCTGTCATTGTTTTGGGAAACCTTGTAGGTTTCTCTGATCAAAAGCTCATTGTGGATGGTAGGCCCAAGCTGGAAGTGGGGGTTACAGGTCAGTGTCCACTAAGAAATTGAGGAAAAACATAACTAATATACAAGAGTTAGAGAGGAGAGACATAGAGGGGAGAGGGGGAGAGGGAGGGAGGGAAGATGTAGGAGATTTAGGTCAGTCTTGATCCTACCCTCTCCAGTGTCTTGTGGTTCAGGTGTTTCCTGTAAGGGTCTAGTGAAGGTTCAGCCATTTGGTCTGTCTTTTAGGAAGTAGAATTTTATGGTACCATTGCCGTTTGGGTCCAGATTACTGTTTTCCACCCTTTGATTCCCTCCCCGCCCTCCCATCCATCTTATTGTCTAGTCCATGAGGTGCTTGCTTGGTATGTAAGGCATCTTGGGCAGATTCAGTTTAGGTGTTGCAGATGAATGAGACTATGTGTCGATTTTTTTTCTGTGATTGGGTAAGTTCGCTGAGAATGATCTGTTCCAGGTTCAACCATTTTTCCTCAAATTTCTTTATGTCGTTTTTTCTTACTGCTGTATAGAATTTCATTGTGTAGATATACCACATCTTTGTTATCCATTCTTCTAATGATGGACATCTGGGTTGATTCAAGCTTTTAGCTATTACAAATTGAGCTGCTACAAACATGGTTGAGCAAATCTCTCTGGCTTTTGGTTTGAAGGTTTTAGGGTACATGCCCAGTAATGGTATAACTGGGTCTGTTGGTATTTGTATAGTCAGCTTTTTCAGGAGTCTCCATATTGCTTTCCAAAGTGGTTGTACCATCCTGCATTCCCACCAACAGTGAATGAGTGTCCCTGCTTCTCCACATCCTCGCCAGCATTTATTTTCATTTGACCTTTTGATGTTGGCCATCCTTATTGGGGTAAGGTGGAATCTCATAGTTGTTTTAATTTGCATTTCTCTGATGATTAGGGATGATGAACATTTTCTTATGTGTGTGTTTGCCATTTGTATCTCTTCCTCTGTGAATTGCCTGTTTAACTCTGTGCCCCATTTTGTGAGTGGGGTATTTGTCTTCTTATTGTTTAGACTTTTGAGTTCTTTGTAAATTCTAGAGATTAGGCCTCTATCAGTTGGAAAACCTGGAAATATTTTCTCCCATTCTGTGGGTATTCTATTGGCTTTGCTTATTGTATGCTTGTCTGTAAAGAAACTCTTCAGCTTCATATGATCCCAATGGTTGAGTGACTGTTTAAGAACTTGAGCCACTGGGGTTTTATTCAGGAAGTCTTTTTCCATTCCTATATCATGGAAGGTACTTCCTAAATTTTCTTCCAGTAGTTTTCGAGTTTCTGGTCTTATGTTGAGGTCTTTGATCCATTTGGATTTGAGTGTTGTGCATGGTGAAATGTGTGGATCAAGTTTTAGTTTCCTGCATGTGGTTATCCAATTTGTGCAGCACCATTTGTTGAAGATGCTATCTTTTTTCCAGTCTATATTGTTTGGGCCTTTGTCGAATATCAAGTAGCTATAGTTCCTTGGCCCAAAGTCCGGGTCCTCAAGTCTATTCCATTGGTCTATACTCCTGTTTTTATGCCAGTACCATGCTGTTTTTATTACTATGGCTTTGTAGTATAGCTTTAGATAAGGTATGGTGTTACCACCAGAGGTACTACTTTTGCTGAGGACATGTTTGGATATATGAGGCTGTGGTGGTTTAAATCAGGTGTCCCCCATAAACTTAAGTGTTCTGAATGCTAGGTTCCCAGCTGATGGAGATTTGGGAATTAACATCTCCTGGAGGGAGTGTATTGTTGGTGGTGGGCTTAAGGGCTTTATAACCAGGTTCCCCATGTCAGTGTTTGGCACACCCTCCTGTTGCTGTGTCCCACCTTGTGTTGGCCAGGGGGTGATGTCCACCCTCTGCTCATGTCATCATTTTCCCCTGCCATCGTGGAGCTTCCCCTCGAGCCTATAAGCCAAAATAAATCTCTTTTTTCCCAGAAGCTGCTCTTGGTTGGGTGATTTCTAACAGCAATGCAAACCGGACTGCAACAGTAAAGTGGTACCGAGGATTGGGGTTGCTGCTAGACACCCGACTATATGGCTTCAGCCTTTTGTAGCTGAATTTCAAGAGGAATGTGGAAGGAGTTGAAACCTTGGCCTAAGAGATGCCTTGCAGTGCTGTAAGTACAGCCTGATGGTCTATCCTGGTCAGAGCTGAAAAACGTGAAGGCAGTAAGAACTATGGACTGTGAGGTTTGGCTTATGAGGGTGAGAAAGAGCTGTGCCTGGACTGGGCTAGCAGTTTGTGTGAGAAGCTTGCTCTTGTGCCCATGTCCTAAGAAGTTGTGCAGGGTTGCTTTGCGTAGAAATGAACTGGTGTGTGCAGAGGGATATGGCACAGAAAGGAAAATCTTTGGGTGAACTGCTGCCCGTTCAGCTACAACTGAGAGATTACAATCTTTGAGACTGGGCTAGCTGACTTGCGCTAGGGCAACAAGAAGAATGTCAACTCTTTTGAAGGGGTCTGAGTGCTCAAGGAGTGTCCTGTTCTTCAAAGTCTGCTTTAATCCCCCCTGGATTAACAAATTGGCACCCTACCTGGTATTGGGGAGTATAAGAAATGCTGGAAAGAGGGTCATTGAGTTTGCAACACGGTCTTGTGTTTTGGAAATGGCCATGGGCAGTGTGAAGCGGGTTTGCTGGTTGCCTGCATAGAGACCCCATGGGGCCATGAGGATGAACCGTGGCTTGCAGTGGAGACGCTGTGGAGATGCCGGGACCATGAGATGGCTGCCAAGGAGCTGCCGGCCCTGATGAAGTTTCCCAGGACTGTGAGTAGCCTAGCTGGAGGGGAGGAATTGGAATGCCAGAGACTTGTTGCTGGTTAGAATTATCGGACTTGAAGATTTGTCACTGGCTAGAGTTGCTGGACTTGAAGCTACAGTTTGATATTTGCCCTGGTTGTTTTAAATCTTGTATTGGTTGAATGTTTCTTTGCTATGCCCAATGTCATCTATTGCAGTGTGAATATTTATTCTCTGCCATTATGGTTTTTTTGAGGTTATTTTTTGGTATTATGGCTCAGTTAAAAGATCTTGAACAAAGGAGATGTATGAACATCATTGGAATTGATAAACACTATGGGGACTTTTAAAGTCAGACTGAATACATTGTATTTTACATCATGTTTGGATATCAGTTTATGGGGGCCAGGGGTGGAATGTGGTGGTTTGATTCAGGTGTCCCCCATAAACTTAAGTGTTCTGAATGCTAGGTTCCCAGCTGATGGAGATTTGGGAATTAACGTCTCCTGGAGGGAGTGTATTGTTGGGGGCGGGCTTACGGGCTTTATAGCCAGGTTCCCCATGTCAGTGTTTGGCACACCCTCCTGTTGCTGTGTCCCACCTTATGTTGGCCAGGGGGTGATGTCCATCCTCTGCTCATGCCATCGTTTTCCCCTGCCATCGTGGAGCTTTCCCTCGAGCCTATAAGCCAAAATAAATCTCTTTTTTCCCAGAAGCTGCTCCTGGTTGGGTGATTTCTAACAGCAATGCGAACCGGACTGCAACAGAGGCCTTCTGCCTTTCTATATGAAATTTGAGATCATTTTTTCTATCTCTGTGAAGAACACTGTAGGTACTTCAATTGGAATTTCATTAAGTCTATATATTGCCTATCCAGGAACATGGGAGGTGTTTCTGTCTTCTCAAGTCCCCCTCAATTTCTTTTTTGAGAGTTTTTATATTTTCGTTGTATAGATCTTTTACTTCCTTGGTTAACGTTATTCCAAGGTATTTTATTTTTTTTGTTGCTATTGAAAATGGGACTATGTCCTTTATTTCTTTTTCTGTGTCTTTGTCATTTGCATACAGAAATGCTTCCGATTTTGGTGCATTGGTTTTGTATCCTGCTACTTTGCTATAGGAGTTAATCACCTTCAGGAGTTTTGTGATGGAGTCTCTCGGGTCTCTTACATATACAATCATGTCATCAGCGAATAGCGCTAACTTAACTTCTTCCTTTCCAAATTGTATCCCTTTTATTTCCTTCTCCTGCCTTATTGCTTGGGCTAGGACTTCCAGAACTATATTGAAAAGCAGAGGTGAGAGAGGACATCCCTGTCTTGTTCCTGATCTCAATGGGAATTCCTCCAGTCTCTTTCCATTAAGTATTATTTGGGCCTTTGGAGCTTTGTATATTGCCTATATTATATTAAGATGTGAACCTGCCATGCCGATTCTCTCCAATGTTTTGATCATGAAGTGATGTTGTATCTTGTTGAAGGCCTTTTCTGAATCTATCGAAATGATCATGTGATTTTTATGTTTAAGCTTGTTTATGTGGTGTATTACATTGACAGATTTTCGTATGTTGAACCACCCTTGTGTTCCTGGGATAAATCCCACTTGGTCAAGGTGGATAATGCTTTTGATGTGTTGTTGGATTCGGTTTGCGAGAATTTTGTTGAGGATCTTTGCATCTATGTTCATTAGGGAAATAGGCCGATAGTTTTCTTTTCTTGTGGCATCTCTGCCTGGTTTTGGGATTAGGGTGATACTAGCTTCATAGAAGGAGTTGGGTAGTTTTCCCTGTTCTTCAATTGTGTGGCACAGTTTTAGGAAGATTGGTTTGAGTTCTTCCATGAAGGTTTGATAAAATACGGCTGGGAATCCATCTCGTCCTGGACTCTTCTTTTTTGGGAGGTTTTTTATTACTTTTTCAATCTCCATGAGCGTGATGGGTTCATTGAGGTGGTTGATCTGCTCTGAGTTTAGCTTTGGTAGATGATATGCATCCAGGAATTTATCCATCTCCTCCACATTTTCCAGTTTTGTGGAGTAGAGGTTTTTGAAATAAGTCCTGATGATTCTGCCGATTTCACTGATGTCTGTTGTGATCTCTCCTTTTTCATTTTGAATTTTGTTAATTTGGAGTCTCTCTTTTTTTTGCTTGATCAAATTGGCCAGAGGTTTGTCAATCTTGTTTATTTTTTCAAAGAACCAGCTCTTTGTTTTGTCAATTGCCTTAATTGTTTCCTTGGTTTCCAATTCATTAATTTCTGCTCTGATTTTAATTATTTCTTTCCTTCTGGAGCTCTTTGGGTTGGATTTTTCTTGTTTTTCCAATGCCTTTAGGTGGATGGTTAGGCTATTGATTTGGGACCTTTCTGTCTTTTTTTTTTATGAAGGCATCGAGTGCTATGAATTTTCCCCTGAGGACTTCCTTCATTGTGTCCCATAAGTTTTGTTATGATGTGTTCTCATTGTCATTCAATTCCAAGAATTTTGCAATTTCATTTTTTATTTCATCCACTATCCATTTTTCGTTTAAGAGTGTGCGGTTCAGTTTCCAGTTGCCGTTGGGGTTCTTGTTGGTTTTTTTGTTGTTGATTTCTAGGAATATAGCATTATGATTTGATATCATGCAGGGAATTATATCAATTTTCCTAAATATGTGGAGGCTATCTTTGTGACTCAGTATATGTTCTATTTTAGAGAATGTTCCATGGGCTGCTGTAAAAAATGTGTAGTCTGTGGATTTGGGATGGAAAGTTCTGTAGATGTCTGTTAGGTCTAAGTGCTCTATGGTTTTCTTGAGCTCTCTTACTTCCCTGTTGAGCTTCTGTTTGGATGATCTGTCTATTACTGATAATGGTGTGTTAAAGTCCCCAGCTATGATGGTGTTGGTGGTTATTTCTGTTTTATTGTCAAGTAGGTTTTGTTTTATGAACTGCGGTGCCCCTGTGTTTGGTGCATACAGATTTATGATTGTAATATCCTCTTGATGGATTGTTCCCTTTACAAGTAGGAAGTAGCCTTTTTGTCTTTTTTAATTGTTTTTGGTTTGAAGTCAACTTTATCTGATATTAATATAGCTACACCTGCTTGTTTCTTATTCCCATTTGCTTGGGATATTGTTTTCCACCCTTTCACCCTGAGGAGGTTTCTGTCTTTAGTGGTAAGGTGGGTTTCTTGAAGACAGCAGATTGAAGGGTCAAATATTTTGATCCACCCTGTTAGCCTGTGTCTCTTGATGGGTGAATTAAGGCCATTAATGTTTAGGGTGATGACTGTGAGATTTGATTTGATCCCTGTCATGTTGTGGTGGTAGAGGTGTGTTGGCATTTTCATGGAATTTATTTATTTATTTTTTTACTATCTACTCTGGGTTTGGTTGCTGTGATCTTCTTCTTTTAGGCATTTGTGTTTGGTTATTTGTTTCTTCTCTGTGGAGAATTTCCTGGAGTACTTTCTGTAGGTTTGGTTTTGTGTTCATATAATTGTAAAGCTGAGTTTTGTCTTGGAAAGTTTTCCTTTCACCATCTATTATAAGGGAGACTTTTGCCGGGTAGACTAGTTTGGGTTGAAAGCCATAATTTCTTAGAGTTTGTAGAGTTTTATTCCAGGCCCATATAGCTTTCAGGGTTTCCATTGAGAAGTCTGATGTAATTCTGATGGGGTTTCCTTTGAAAGTGGTGTGCTGTTTTTCCCTAGCTGCTTTAAGGATTTTTTCCTTGGTGTCAATGTTTAGAGTCTTAATGATAATATGTCTTGGGGAGTTTCTCCTTTGGTCTAGTCGGTTAGGAGTTCTGTTTGCTTCTTGAATCTTGATGGTCCTTTCTTTTAAGAGACGGGGGAAGTTTTCTTCAATTATTGTGTTAAATAAGTTCTCCATGCCTTTGGTCTGAAATTCTTCTCCTTCTGATATTCCAATGATTCTGATATTAGGACGTTTAAGTGTATCCCACAATTCTCTCATGTTCTGTTCATAGGAACTTTTGAAGTTACTGAAATTTTTGGACTCTTGAACTGTTTCTTCCCTCCTGTCTTCCAGATCAGAATTTCTATCTTCCACTTCGCTGACTCTATTCTTGAGAGCCTCTAGTGAGTTTTGGACTTGTTCAATTAAGTTTGCATTTTCTACTACTTTCCTATGTATCACTTCCATCGCTTTGACCAGCTCCCTTTTTGTCTCATTTTCTGATTTTCTTGCTGATTCTTGGAAATCATCCTTGCATTTCTTTATGTTTTCATTTAGTGTGGCCAGCTGATTTTTAAGGTCCTCTTTTTTTTCACTCTCCCTCAACTCTCTTAGCTCTCTTTGAATTCCTTCCAGTGTCTTATCATATTGCTCTAGCTTAGTGATGGTAGCATCCATACGATTATCTATCCTTTGTAGCTTTCCTGTCAGTTCTAGCAGTAGTTTGTTCAGGGTTGCATTGTTCATTGCTTCCACTTGATGTTCTGATCCTAAACACTCTTCTATGTTTTGGTTAGTTGTGATCCTTGTTGGACTGGGTGATCTGTCTGGATTTTCTTCCATTTTATTTTTCGTGTTATTTCTTTTGCGCTGTGGTCTACCCATGTCAGTGTATGGGCAGGTAGGTGGGTGGAGCATCCTGGGATCTAGGTTAATGCGAATCCAAGGCAGCCTGGGGAAGTTGTAAGCAGCCTGGGTTTTTGCTCAGTCTTGCTAAAGCCGCCTACCTATAGCCTGGCAGGGGCACCAAAGTTGCCTGAATTCTCACCCAGTAATGCACCTAAGCTGCCTGCCTTTGAGCTTGAAAGGGGACTGAGGTAGCAAGCCCTGAAGGTGCCTAGATTCTGGCTGGGTACACTGGGGTCTGTAAACAGTCTGTGCTCTTCTGCCTCAGGGGAGTGGGGGCTGGGTGGCGATGTACAGGTAGGGGATTGCAGCTGTGCTGGCGCTAGTGACTCAGTGTGGACTTATGTGGCTCTTGCTGTGGGGTGGGCCTGCTGCATGTGCAATTGTAGTGCAGAGGCAGATGATGTGGGTACGGAATCAGGACATAGCAGAGGCTGACCGGCGGCAAGTGATGTGAGCACGGCAGCAGGGGATCTGGCAGCCACCTATTCACAGCAGGGGTGGCCCCCACAGGCCTGCGAACCGAGCACCACGTGGCTGGTCTACTCGCAGGATCAGAGAACAAGGGCAAGGTAGGAGGTCTTAGCTTCAGTGAAGCAGGCTGGCAGGCATGACTGGTGGGTGCCTGATCAGAGCACAGCCATGCGGGATGTGCAGAGGGTGCGTGGGCGGGTGGACAGAAGGGGGCGCGGGGTGCGATGGTGTGTATGGTGCGAGTGGGGCACGCGGCGGGGGGGTCGGGGTGCGCCGGGGCACCGGGCAATCAGGGTGGGGTGTGCGGGAGGTGGCAGGGCTCAGGGGGCGCGGGGTGGGGTGCCCTGGAGGGGCGGGGGGCTTGGGGCCCTCTGATTAGTTAGGGGGCGAGGGGCGCGCTGTTTGTGCGGGGGGGTATGCATGCAGGGGGGGTGTGCGTGGCGCGGCAGGGTGCGGGGCACCTGGGGGGCGTGGGGGGAGCGCAGGGTGCACAGGGGGTCATGGGGTGCGGTGAAGGAGCTTGCGGAATGCGCGGGGGGCTAGGGGCACAGGGAACGTGGGGGGTGTGCGGGGTGCGCGGGGGGGCGCAGGGTGCGCATGGGGGGAGGGGGCGCAGGGCACACCAGGGTGCGGGATGTCAAGGATGCCGCAGGGTGTTCTGGACGCGCAGGGGGGGGGCGGGGCTTGCGGGTGAGGTTGTGGAGGTCATGCGTGGTGCGCGGGGCGTGGAGGGGGGTGGGGTACGCTGAGGCACTCCAGGGCGCAGAACGCGTGGGGATGGGGCACAGGGGGCACGGGGCACACCTGGGCACGCAGGGGCGCGCTTGGGACTACGGGGGTGCCCGGGCCGCGTGTGGCGGGGGGACGAGGGGCGTGCAGGGTGGGGGGCGGGAGGCGCCGGGGCGGGGCTCGGGGGGGGCAGGGATCGCTTCAGGGTGCACGGGGCTCAGGGCACGGATGCTCCGGGGTGCGTGGGGGCACAGAGCGTGTGGGAGGGTGGACGGCAGGGCGCTCGGGTGGGCGCGGGGGGGAGCGCAGGATGCTCCGGGAAGCCACGGGGTGCTCTGGACGCGCGGGCGGGTCGCGTGGGGGAGTGGGTCAAGGAGGTCGTGGGTCTTGCAGGGGGTGTGGAGCATGCTGAGGTAAGATGGAGCGTGGGACGCTGGGGGACGCTGCAGGACACTGCGGGGCACTATGGACGCTCAGCGGGGGTGGGGAGCACGGGGGGGTTCGAGGCGTGTGGGGGTGGGGCACGGGGGTCTCGGGGCGCATGGGGGCGCAGGGGTGCGGGGCACGCCTGGGCGCCCGGGGCGTGGGGCGCTTGGGGCACGCCTGCTGAGTGTGGATAGGGAACGTGGGGCGCGCTGGGGGTGGGGCGCGAGGGGGGTGGGGCAGGCCTGGTCGCCCGGGCGCGGGAAGCTTCTGTTCCCTCGGGATGCGCCTCTGCGTGTGGATAGGGAGCGTGGGGCGCGCTGGGGGGGAGGGGTGTGCTTGGGGGGGCAGGGGGTGCCCGGGTGTGGGGCCTAGGGGTTGTGAGGCGCGCGCAGGTCATGGGGCGTGTGGGGCTTCGTGCGCACGGGGCGCCGGGCTGCGCCCAATGCGGCGATTCGCAGTGGGCGGGGGCGGAGAGTGGGTCGCGGGGGTGTGTGCTTCCCTCTTTTCCAGGATCTGTGCCCTCCCTGTTCAAAAAGTTCCTAATTTCCCTTGAATACTTACCTTTTTTTCCCCTTGTTGTTTGTAGTGCAGCTAGGCGGTTGCCATCTTGACCGGAAGTCCCCCCCAGCCTTCACTTGATTTTCTGATGTTTGCTAGCCTTACTGGGTTAAGGTGGAATCTCATAGTTGTTTTAATTTGCATTTTCCTGATGGTTATGGATGATGAACATTTTCTTAAGTGTGTATTTGCCATTTGTATTTCTTCTTCTGTGAACTGCCTGTCCAGCTCTTTGCCCTAGTTTGTGAGGAGGCTATTTGACTTTTTATTGTTTAGGTTTTTTGAGTCCTTTGTAGATTCTAGAGATTAGGCCTCTATCAGTGGATAATCAGCAAATATTTTCTCCCATTCTGTGTATAATCTATTGGCTTTGCTTTTTGTAGGCTTGTCTGTAAAGAAGCACTTCAGCTTCATATGATCCCATTGGTGAGTGGATGTTTAAGATCATGAGATACAGGGGTTTTGTTCAGGAAGTCTTATTCCATTCCTATATCATGGAAAATTCTTCATATATTTTAGTCCAGTACTAGCTGAGGTTCTGGTTTTATATTGAGGTATTTGATCCATTTGCACTTCAGTGTTATGCATGGCAAAATGGGTGGGTCAAGTTTTAGTTTCCTGCATGTGGTTATCCAGTTTGTCCAGCACCATTTGTTGATGATGCTGTCTTTTTTCCAGCCTGTATTATAAGGGCCTTTGCCAAATATCAAATAGCTATAGCTTCTTGACCCAAAGTCTTGATCCTCAATTCTATTCCATTGGTCTATGCTCCTGTTTTTTATGCCAGTACCATGCTGTTTTTATTACTATGGCTTTGTAATATAGCTTTAGATCAGGTATGCTGATGCCTTCCGAGGTATTTATTTGCTGAGGATATGCTTGGATTTCCAATGCCTTCTGCCTTTCCATATGAACTTTGAGATCACTTTTTCTCTCTTCATGAAGAACAATGTTGGGATTTTAGTTGGAATTGAATTAAATGTGTATATTGCCTTTGGTAGATTTGCCATCTTCACAATATTAAGTCTGCCTATCGAGGAGCTTGGGAGGTCTTTCCATTTTCTCGTGTGCTCCTCAATTTCTTTTTTGAGTGCTTTTATGTTTTCGTTGTGTAGATCTTTCACTTCCTTGGTTAACATTATTCCAAGTTTTTTTTTTTTTTTTTTGTATTGAAAATGGGAAAATGTTCCTTATTTCTTTCTCTATATCTTTGTCATTTTCATATAGAAAGTCTGCTGATTTTTGTGCATTGATTTTGTATCCTGCTACTTTGCAATAGGAGTTAATCTCCCTCAAGAGTTTTGGGATATAGTCTCTCAGGTCTCTTACATATCATGTGATCAACGAATAGAGCTAAGTTAACTTCTTCCTTTCCAAATTGTATTCCTTTTATTTCTTTCTCCTGTCTTATTGCTTGAGCTAGGACTTCCAGTACTATATTGAAGACCAGAGATGAGAGTGGACAACCCTGTCTTGTTCCTGATATTAATGGGAATTCTTCCAGTCTTTCTCCATTTAGTATTATTTGTGCTTTAGGAGCTTTTGTATATTGCCTTTATTTTGTGAAGATATGAACCAACCATGCCAATTGTCTCCAATGTTTTGATCATGAAGTGATATTGTATTTTGTCAAAGACCTTTTCTGCATCTATTGAAATGATCATGTGGTTTTTGTGTTTAACCTTGTGTATATGGTGTATTACATTGACAAGTTTCTGTATTTTGAACCACCCCTGCATTCCTGGGATGAATCTCATTTAGTCACGGTAGATAATGCTTTTGAAGTTTTGTTGGATTCTGTTTATGAGGGTTTTTTTCAGGATCTTTGCATGTAAGTTCATCAGGGAAATAGGCTGGTAGTTTTATTTTCTTGTGGCATCTCTGGCTGGTTTTGGAATTAGTGTGATACTAGCTTCACAGAAGGAGTTGAGTAGCTTTTCCTGTTCTCCATTTGTGTGGCACAGTTTGAGGAAGATTGGTTTTAGTTCTTCCATGAAGGTTTGATAGAATTCAGCTGAGAAGCCATCTGGTTCTGGACTCTTCTTTTTAGTGAGGATTTTTATTACTTTTTCAATCTCAATGAGTGTGATAGCTTTGTTTAGGAGATTAATCTGCTCTGAGTTTAGCTTTGATAGATGGTGTGTGTCTAGGAATTTATCCATCTCCTACACACTATCCAGTTTTGTGGAGGAGAGGTTTTTTAAATAAGTCCTGATGATTCTCCCAATTTTACTGTTTAGCATTTTATCCTTAAATAATTACACTGAGAAAAATGAAAGATTAATTGCTAAAACAACAATGCAAATAAGTTAGGTTACACTTAGTGATATTTGTTTCTTCAGCATATGTGTTTTTCTTTTTTAATAACATTTTAGAGGGTTAAAGATAGAGATAATTAGCATGCCAGGTCCTCAGCCACTGTATTCGAACTCCACATGCTTGTGCTAACTAGTGGGCCTGTGCAATCTTGAACTCACTTCAGCTTTGTGCATTTGTCTTATGTGGTATCTTGAGGGTAAAACATTGATCTTTAGGCTTGTCAGGCAAGAGCCTTAACTGCTAAGCAATCTCTCCAGACCCCTCCTTTGTTTATTTTTATTTTTTCAAAGTAGAATCTTGCTCTAGCCCAGGCTAGAATTCACTAAATCTCAAGTTGACCTCAAACTCATGGCAATTTTCCTATCTCTCTCTCTTTAGTGCTGGTATTAAAAGCATGCAACACCACATCCTATTTTTGTTTGTTTGTTTGTTTTTCCCCTTTTTAATTTTATATCATAGGTTGGCTGTGTGGTAGTCCTGCTCTTGTTTCACAGTTTAGGACAATATGAACTACATTAGAATAATTAATAACCTGCTTGTACATCTCCTTTGTGACACTTCACTATTTATTGATGATAGTAAGTTATCTTTATCTTGTTTAGACTAAAGTCCTTGGAAACAATATCTTGCAACCTAGTAAGATTCAAAAATAATTTCTAGATGTTAAGCACTTAGTTTGCCCATCTACTAAATGATATTGTAAATGGCATAGTGATTCACAGGTCTGAATGAATAAACTCAAGCAAAGAAAATTTAAATAAAACAAAAATTGTCACACACTAATAAATTATGGACTATAGTTAAATGCTCTGAAGTATAAGAAACATATCTTGGTTATCTTTAGAATTTATGCCAGCACCTGCCATATATAATGCCCTATTGGTATTCGTTAATTTTATATGATACAAGTTGAAGATACAAAATTTAGACCCAAAATTTGTGTACTTTGGTTGTTCGAATGAATGGCCTCATAATCTCAGTTATTTAAAAATATTTTATTGTATATATGTAAGTAGATAAAGAGATTACTGGGGATGGAATGGCCTAAACCCACTCAGCAGAAGGGATTGAGTAAAGGAAGGGTTGGGGGTGGTCTAATCAATATTCAGGATATTTTGAATGGGCCATATGAAAACCTACTTTTTTGGATAATGGCACACCCAGAAGCCATAGACTATTACTAGAAAAATTTCAGTGCCAGGGATGGGATACCTTCCAGTGAGTTGTTGGCTAGGGAGGTCCCTGATGTCTCCAAAATATTATAGGCTATTGCCAAGGCTCTTGGTTTCCCACCAGGAATAGATGGTAAGTCCCTATTGCTGAAGATGCCACATGCCTGGTTACAAGATCACTGAAAAATCAAGCTGGGGCTGAGCTGAAAACTGCCACCCTGTGTACCAGCTGACAGAAACCTAGAAAAAGCTACACAGAATGCAGCCTATGGGAGACAGAAGTCATCAGTGGTATAAACAGTAGATAAAACTCCAAGCCTCAACTTTGGCTAGCTGGGCTGAATGACCAAATGGGTGCAATAGTGGCATGTTTCTTATGGGCAAAACCAACTGCTCTCTAATTGGAGTACAGGCCCACACTATGGGAGGAAATACTTGACTTATACTGAAAGTAAACCTAATCAAAAGCCTATAGTGAGGGATGTCATGAACCTTAGGAATGTAATGTTTGTTCCTGTTTGGCTAAATGATCATCAAACTGCCTCGTAAACACTTTACTTAGTGCTCCTATCTATATATTAATACTATTCTAGTCTCACTTGTTGTTAGAGAAGTTTCAGTTGGCGGTGACCACTGAAATGACCCAAAGGCACCATAGTGCTGAGAAATGACAGAGGAGTGTTCAGCACTGAACTGTCTCTATCATACCTTCCAAGACACAGGATCCATTGCAGAAGAGGTAGCAGAAAGAATGTAAGATCAAAAGGAAGGTTAGGAGTTAAGTTAGCTCTATTTGCAGATGACATGATTGCATATTTCAGAAACCTGAGAGCCTCCATCCCAAGACTGTTGAAAGTGATTTAACTCCAGCAAAGTAGCAGAAAACAAAACCAATGCATAAAAATCAGTAGCCTTTGGGGCTGGAGAGATGGCTTAGTAGTTAAGCACTTGCCTGTGAAGCCTAAGGACCCCGGTTCAAGGCTTGGTTCCCCAGGTCCCACATTAGCCAGATGCACAAGGGGGTGCACGCATCTGGAGTGCGTTTGCAGTGGCTGGAAGCCCTGTTGCGCCCATTCTCTCTCTCTCTCCCTCTATCTGTCTTTCTCTCTGTGTCTGTCACTCTCAAATAAATAAATAAATAATGAACAAAAAAAAATTAAAAAAAAATCAGTAGCCTTTCTATTATCAAATGACAAAGATACAGAGAAAGAAATAAGTCACATTGTCCCATTTTCAATACCAACAACAACAACAACAAAAATACCTTGGAATAACATTAACCAAGGAAGTGCAAGATCTATACAATGAAAACATAAAAAGACTCAAAAAATAAATTGAGGAGGATTTGATAAATTGGAAAGACCTCCCATGCTTCTGGATAGGCAGACTTAAAATTGTGAAAATGGCAATCCTACCAAAGGCAATATACAGATTTAATGCAATTCTAATCAAAATCCCAACATTGTTCTTCACCATGATAGAAAAAAATGATCTCAAAATTCATATGGAAAGGCAGAAGGTCTCAGATATCCAAGCACATACTCAGCAAAAGAAATACCTCTGGAGGCATCCCCATACCTGATCTAAAGCTATATTACAAAGCCATAGTAATGATAAAAAAAAAAAAAAAACAACAACATGGTACTGGCATAAAAACAGGAGTATAGACCAATGGAATAGAATTGAGGACTCAGACTTTGGTCAAGCAGCTACAGCTAAATGATATTTGACAAAGGCCTAACAATATAGGCTGGAAAAATGTCAGTGCCTTCAACAAACAGTGCTGGACAAATTGGATAACCATATGTAAGAAAATGAAACTTGATCCACACATCTCACACAACACTCAAGTCCAAATGGATCAAAGACCTCAATATAAGACTGGTAACTCAGGAGCCTGCCTCTAGGTTCTCGTGAGATGCACCTCCTCAACACCAAGCTCCTTTGTGGCAGAGCCATTGTGAGACAAAAAGACAATCCTTCCTCATCGCCTGGATAATCAAGAGTTTTGGCCGGACCTTTGAGCATGCGTCGAGACAGTGAGGACCCAGGCAGAAGCACCGACTATGGCGCTGAAACGGATTAATAAGGAACTTAGTGATTTGGCCCGTGACCCTCCAGCACAATGTTCTGCAGGTCCAGTTGGGGATGATATGTTTCATTGGCAAGCCGCAATTATGGGACCTAATGACAGTCCATATCAAGGCGGTGTATTCTTTTTGACAATTCATTTTCCTACAGACTACCCCTTCAAACCACCTAAGGGTGCATTTACAACAAGAATTTATCATCCAAATATTAACAGTAATGGCAGCATTTGTCTTGATATTCTAAGATCACAGTGGTCTCAGGCTTTAACTATTTCTAAAGTTCTTTTATCCATTTGTTCACTGCTATGTGATCCAAACCCAGATGACCCCCTAGTGCCAGAGATTGCATGGATCTATAAAGCAGACAGAGATAAGAATTATTTTGTCTCCCTGAAGAGTCTCAAAATGGAACTTTTTGTAAAGTCATTTTTAAAATATAATTATATAACATATTCAAATTCTATTGCCTTAAAATTGTGAAGATGAAAGACATAGGAAAGGTATTTCTCACAGGAACGATCCATTTATGTGCAGTTTGATAGTGTGTACATATTCAGAGGCATTAGGCTAGTGGTCACATGTCTATACATATGTTTATTGTTAAGGTTATAAAACAAACATAAGCAATCAAGAACATCAAATTGATTTGGGAACATATGTCTTTCCAAGACAATGCAAAATCTGGACAACAGCTTGGAGAATGTTCAGACGAGTTCTTAGGAGGAGTGCCTCACTCTCATATGCAAGACACTGCTCATCTGCTCCAGTTAGTGATTGCCTAAAGCTTCACCTCTGAGCTTAACAGGATCAAGAGGTAAAATTTATAGAACCCATGTGTCATCACCATTCTCTATGATTCTTCATAAAGAAACAACTGTCATCTCACTTCCTGAAACACAACTTGCTCTGTTAACATTTTCATAGTCATCACTGCACAAGCTGCTATCCTGCATTGCATTATGCATTATGAGCAGTCTCCCATAAGTGCTGTCGTATAGAATGAGTTGTTCCCTTACATGCATACAGTCAGTTCCAGCCAGGCAGTGTCAGTCATCCTTGGCAACTTGCAGACAACACTGTTGTTTTGTTTGGTTGCTATGGTTTTAAACAGACTTTCCCACAGAAAGCCTAAACAGCTGATATTACTGAAATAATTGACACCCTAATATCATTTTTGTTGATTAGGGACAATACAATGGTGTTTTTCACATTGTTGTTACTTGTATTATAATCAATGAACTTTTATTTTCAGAAACACATCTTGCCCAGATGAAGTAGAATGTAAAGTTTGGGTGGCTGAAGCATGTATGATGAAGAGGAACAAAGCATTGCTTTCAAGGATAGCTATTTTGTGATGGTGACTGTCTTAACGACATTAAAGCTTTGCGCAATACTTTGTGAAAATTACTGATAACCAGAAATGCAATAAAAGCCCAAAGAATTTTCTTCCTGAATTAGACAAACACACTTTGAGGCTGTTATGTAAATGACACAATCCCTAAGCAATGCCATGTAATGATGTTGGGGCATAGGGCATTTCTTCCCAGGGCTTAGCTCAAATTCATCTTCTGTTTGAGACCAATATGAAAATTACCTCTTGCATTTCCAAATAATTAGACTTTCCTAGCCATTGCCTATCATGGAAATGAGGCAGTCTCTAGTTTCTTTATAGTGAGAGAGTGCCAAGTTCCAGAATCCTTAAGGGCTCATGCACCAAAGTCATTAAATGGTGCACCAAATGAACATCAAGGAATGATATCATCAAGATGTTAACGCAGACTTCCTGATTGAAGTGCCCTTGGGTCCCCAATTATCGGATACCTTGCACTGGTGGGTGAGCTTAGTGTGGATTGAGTAGGCCTGATCTCCCTGTTACCCAGCTTCTCCCAGTTCCCTGGTCCCCTGAAGTTGGATTGAGTCTTCTTGAAACCTGTGAGCTTGCTGTGGAAGCAGGCCCCTTGTTCCACCTTCCTTATCAAAGTGCCCCTGGGTACCCAATTTCCAGATACTCTGTGCTGAGGGTGCACTTGGTACAGACTTAGTAAACCAGAGCTCCTGGTTGGCCTCAACCTCCAAGACACTCGGCTCTGATGCCCCTGCTGATGCCTTGGGGATGCCTGGTTCCTGTGTGGGGGTTAAGGAGGCAGGCCTTTTACTCTGGTATCCTGATTGGCCCAAGTCCCTATTCCCCTGAGTTAGAGGGTGCACAGGCCACTGTAAGAGCTAGCTGCTTGTGTATGGCTCTTCTGCTTCCTGGCTCCTGGCTCCCCAACCCATGATCCCTGTGTGCTGAAGAGCACATGCAAGTGGAGTGAGTAGGCCAGAGCTCCCAGTTACCCAGGTACCTTTGATGTACATGAAATCTCCACATCCTCTGTATTTGTGGTTATAACCCTATAATACACGAGTATACCAGTCTGGTTCACATTTAAAACAGAAAACCCTCTGATGTTCCTACAAGGACAAAAACTTGTCTCCTGCTCAGTAGAATAAAGCTTCTCCCCAAGATAGGTAGAGCACAATACAAAGCAAAAAAAAAAAAAAAAAAAAAAAAAAGTATCAGAAAACTAAGAGGTTTCCAACAAAGATTCCTAGTCCCACAGTGGAAGCCTCCAATAAAACCATAAAGAAATAAACAGAAATTCATTCCCAAAATGCAAACATAACAACCAATTTGACCCTGATCAGAATAATTGCTGAACTGGAAGCAAGCCATAAAAAATACAACAAAACAGGGGATGGAGAGATGGCTTAGTGGTTAAGCACTTGCCTGTGAAGCCTAAGGACCCTGGTTCGAGGCTGGGTTCCCCAGGTCCCACGTTAGCCAGATGCACAAGGAGGTGCACGCGTCTGGAGTTCGTTTGCAGAGGCTGGAAGCCCTGTTGCGCCCATTCTCTCTCTCTCCCTCTATCTGTCTTTCTCTCTGTGTCTGTCGCTCTCAAATAAATAAATAAAAATTTAAAAAAATACAACAAAACAAACAAAAAACAATTGTATCAATGAAACTGAACAAAATCATCTCTTAGAGCTTTCAGCTTTGACAGTAGGATTAACTTTATTGAAGAAAATTTTAGAATAATCTAAAGATTTTATATAGATAGATAAAGAGATATTGAAGGTGACTCAAGAAATGGACGATCACAATGACCAATTGACTAAAGTTAATGTACACTTGATCAAATGTAAGAATTTCAGTGAAGGAAGGTCTTGGGAGTCTCTATGTCTCTGCATATCTGATTTGGTAGGAGTTGAGTGTTTACTGTGTCTATCTCCTTGACCTTTGTACTGGTACTAGGTTCACCAATAAAGTATCTCTTGCTCATTACCCTACTAACTCTATGGCTTCAGCTGATGCCCTGGTGAGGTGCAATGGACTGATGCTCTCCTCAGGATCTGAATCCATCTGTAAAAGAGAAGCAAATTCTCCAGTGGAGAGTGGGGTCAGTGCAAGATACATGGATGCAAATTCTTATTTTAGAGAGAATTTAATAGGTGTAGGCCCTCTTGTAGCCAACTATTGGTGGAAACTTGATATTGAACAGACTTGTTTTTGGATATTGTTCTAACTTGTTTCCCCATTCCAGGTATGGGCTCTGTTCCACTGGGTGGGTCTGTTAGCCAAATCTAGAGCGGTTGGTAACCCACCACGGCCGTGTGCCACTGTTGCACTTGTGTGATCATGACGTCAGGTTGATTGCTGCTGAGTAGCTTAGACCACGAGTTGCTTAGACATATGTTGGTCATTTCCCCAGTCTCTGATGTAACACCTGGCACTAGACAAGCTAACTGTCTGGGGATTGACTCTCTTCCAATTTCCAGCCAGGTCGCTCCACATTCAGTCCCAACAGCATAGGGTGACTTTGGCAGTAGGGTCTTACCATTAACCTTGAGTGGGTCATCAAGTACTCTGACAGAATTCTGTCTTCTTTTGGGAAAACATGAAGGTCTCCCTGATCAACAGCTAATTGTGGATGTTACCCACATGCTGATATCAAGAGACAGTTGGTCAGTCCTTGGTCAGTTCCAAGGGAGATGAAGGATGAAAAATATAGGTATTATAAAAGAGAAGAGGAGAGAGATAGAGAGAGAGAGAGAGAGAGAGACAGAGAGAGAGAGAGAAACAAGATAACATTGAGAATAGTCTTTAACATATGCTATACAGGCCCCTGTGAATCAGGTGTTCTCTCTAAGCACATGATGAAAGTTTGACTCTTTAGTATGTCTTTCAGGATGTAGGATTTTATGATACCATTTCCATCTGAGTCCAGGTTTTGGTCCCCCCCATCCATCCTTAATCTCCCCTCCCACCCCACTATCCCTATTGTCCAGTCCTCAAAATGTTTATTAGATATGTCAGCATCACAGGCAGATTCAGGTTAGGAGCCACAGATAAGTGAGACCAGGCAATGATTATTTTTCTATGATTGGGTAAGTTCATTAAGAATGATCTTTTCTAAGTTTGACAATTTTTCTTCAAATTTCATTGTGTCATTTTTCCTTACTGCAGTGTAGAATTCCATCATGTAGATATAACACATCTTAGTTAACCATTAGTCTAATGATATAAAACTGGGTAGATTACAGCCATTAGATATTCCCTCCCGTGGAGTGGGCCTCCAGTCCATTTGGAGAGCAGTTGGTTTCCATGATGATAGATGTTCCACTATTGCACCCATTGGCTCACTTGGCCTGGCTGGCTTGCAGTGTCCACTGTTGAGTATCTTCACTGGTGGTATCTCTTTCTCCCATTGAACTGCATGTAGAATGGCTTCTTCCAGGTTTCTGTCAGCTGGTTTACATGAAGGAGGTTATCAGCTCAGTTCCAGCAGGGTTTCTCAGTGACCTTACAGCAGAAGTATGTGGAGTCTTTAGCAATAGGGTCTTACCATCTATTCCTGGTGGGAAACCAAGGGCCTTAACAATGGCCTATAATGTTTGGGGGACATCAGGGACCTCCCTGGCCAACAACTTACTGGAAGGTATCCCATCCCTGGCACCAAAATTATTGTAGCAAAAATCTATGGCTCCTGAATGTTCCATTGTCCAAAACTGGAGGATTCCATATGATTTATTCATATCCTCTTAGATTTTGATTTTCACTCCCTCCACTTTTCCTTTACTCACTATCTTCCCATCACCTCACTTGGGGCCTTTTCACCCACATTAATCTATTCTAATTACATGTATACAATACCAACCTATTAAGTACCCTCCATACTACCTTTCTCTTCCCATTATATCTCTTATTTAGCTTACTGGCCTCTGCTACTGAGTTACTTCCTTCTCACACAGAAGACCAATTATCTATAGCTAGGATCTACATATGAGAGAGAACATGCAGTGCTTGGCTTTCTGGGCCTGGGTTACCACATTTAGTATAATCCTTTCCAGATCCATCCATTTTTCTGCAAATGTAATAACTTCATTTTTTCTTTACTGCTGAGTAGAACTCCATTGTATAAATTTGCCATATCTCATTACCCATTCATCAGTTGAGGGACGTCTAGGCTGGTTGCATTTCCCTACTATTATGAATTGAGTGGCAATAAATATGGTTGAGCACATACTTCTAAGGAAATGAGATGAGTCCTTGGGATATATGCCTAGGATAGCTATAGCTGAGTCATATGGTAGAGCAATCTTTAGCTGTTTTAGGAACCTCCACACTGATTTCCACAATGGCTGGACCAGATTGCATTCCCACAAACAGGGTGGAAGGTTTCCCCTTTTTCCACATCCCCACCAGCATTTATGGTCATTTGTTTTCACGATGGTAGCCAATCTGACAGGAGTGAGGTAGAATCTCATTGTAGTTTTAATCTGCCTTTCCCTGATGACTAAGGATGTAGAACATTTTTTAGATGCTAATACACCATCCATATTTCTTCTTTTGAGAACTCTGTGTTTAGCTTCATAACCAATTTATTAATTGGCTTGTTTGATATTTTATTATTTAACTTTTTGAGTTTTTTGTATATCCTAGATATTAATCCACTATCATATGTATAGCTGGCAAAGATTTTTCCCCATTCTGTAGGTTGACTCTTTGCTTTATTCACAATGTCCTTTGCAGTACAAAATCTCTATAATTTCATGAGGTCCTAGTGGTTAATCTGTTGTTTTATTGACTGAGCAATTCAGGTTATATTCATAAAGTCTTTCCCAAGACCAATAGGTTGAAGTGCTTCCCTACTTTTCCTCTAGCCATTTCAGAGTTTCTAGTCTGATGTTAAGGTCATTAATCCATTGGGACTTAATTCTTGTGCATGGAGAGAGAGGAGAATTTATTTCCATTCTTCTACAGATACATATCCAGTTTTCCCAACACCATTTGCTGAAGAGTCTGTCTTTCCTCCAATGAGTACTTTTGGCATTTTTATCGAATTTGAGATGGCTATAGCTACCTGGACTTACATCTGGGTCCTCTACTCTGTTCCATTAATCTACATGTCTGCTTTTGTGCCAGTACCATGCTTTGTTTGTTACTATGGCTCTGTAGTATAGGTTAGAATCAGCCTTATTTTTGTTGCTCAGTATTATTTTAGATATTCGAGGCTTTTTGTGATTCCAAATGAATTTTTGGATTTTTTTCTTCTATTTCCATGAAGAATGCCATTGGAATTTTCATAGGGATCACATAAAATGTGTAGATTGCTTTTGGTAAGATTGCCATTTTCACAATATTGATTCTTCCAATCCAGGAACAAGGGATGTTTTTCCCCTTCTTAGTATCTTCTGCAATTTTTTGCTTGAGTGTTTGATAGTTTTCATTGTAGAGATCCTTTACTTCCTTGGTTAGGTTTACTCCATGATTCTTTATTTTCTTTGATGCATTTGTGAATGGGAGTGCATCTCTGATTTCATCCTCTGTGTGTTTATTGTTAGCATATATGAAGGCTACTGTTTCTGAGTATTTATTTTGTATCCTGCTACATGGCTGTAGGTGTTTATCAGCTCTAACAGTTTGCTGGTAGAGCCTTTAGGATCCTTTATATATAGAATCATGTCATCTGCAAATTATGATAACTTGATATCTTCCTTTCCAATTTATTTCCCTTTTATGTGTGTCTCTTGCTTATTGCTATGGACAAGACTTCCAAAGCTTTGTTAAATAAAAGTGGGGACAGTGGACACCCTTGTCTTGTTCCTGAATTTAGTGGAAAAGCTTCCAGTTTTTCCACATTTAGTAATATGTTGGCTGTAGACTTGTAATAAATAGCCTTTATTATATTGAGATATGTTCCTTCTATTTCTAGTCTCTTTAGGAGTTTTATCATAAAGAGATGTTGGATTTCGTCAAATGCTTTCTCTGCATCTAATGAGATGATTATCTGAGTTTTGTCCTTCAGTCAATTTACAGAATGTATTACATTTATCGATTTGCATTTGTAGAACCATCCTTGAATCTCTGGGATAAAGCCTACTTGGTCAGGGTGAATGATTTTTCTGATATATTCTTGTATTCTATTTGCCAATATTTGTTGAGAATTTTTGCCTCTATGTTACTGAGGGAGATTGGTCTATAATTTTCATTTTTTGTTCTATCTTTGCCTGGTTTTAGTATCAGGGTGATGCTGGCTTCATAGAAGTAATTTGGTGGGATTCCTTCCTTTTCTATTTTATGGAAAAGCTTAAGATATAATGGTGTTAGTTCTTCCCTGAAGGTCTGATTTTCAGCAGTGAATCCATCTGTGTCTGGGATTGTGTTAGTTGGGAGATTTTTGATAACTGCTTGGATCTACATGCTTGTTATAGGTATATTTACATGATTATTCTCATCTTGATTTGATTTAGGTATGTCTTATAAATCAAGGAAATCATCTGTTTCTTTCAAACTTTCATACTTTGTGGAGTATATATTTTTAAAATATGTCCCTATGATTTTTTGAATTTCTCTGGCATCTGTTGTAATGTTACCTTTTTCATCTCTAATTTTATTAATATGTTTTTCTCTTTTTATTTTGGTCAGATTTGCTAAGGGTTTATCAATCTTGTCTAGCCCCTCAAAGAACCAACTCTTGTTTCATTGATTCTTTGGATTTTTGTTGTTTTTGTTGTTTGTTTCTATTTCATTAATTTCTGCCCTATTCTTTATTATTTCTTCCCATCTACTGACTTTTGGTTTGCCTTCTTCTTCTTTTTTCCAAGGCTTTAAGGTGAAGCATTGTATCATTTACTTGTGACCTTTCCAATTTCTTAATATAGGCACTTAAAGCTATAAATTTACCTCTTAGAACTGCCTTCATTGTGTCCCAGAGATTTTGGTACGCCGTGTTCACATTATCATTTGACTCTATAAATTGTTTGATTTCCTTCTTGATTTCTTCATTGGCCCATTTATCATTTAGTGTGTATTGTTTAGTTTCCATGATTTTGTGTATGCTCTATAACCTTTCTTGCTATTGATTTGTAGTTTCATTCCATTGTGGTGAGATAGAATGAAAGGAGTTATTTCAACTTACCTGTATTTGTTAAGTTTTGCATTAATTCCTAATATATGTTCTATTTTAGAGAATATTCCATATGCTGCTGAAAAGAAAAGTATATTCTGCAGCATTTGGATGAAATATCCTGTATATATCTGTTAGGTTCATTCCTTCTATGACCTCATGTAGTCCAGATGCCTGTCTGTTTATTTTTTCACAGGATGACCTGTCAATTGATGAGAGTTGGGTGTTGAAGTCACCCACTACCACTGTGTTTGGTGTTATCTGAGACCTTAGTTCTAATAGTGTTTGTTTGATGAATTTGGGGGCCCCCATGTTAGGTGCATATATGTTTAGGATTGTAATGTCCACCTGTTGGAGGGTGACTTTAATCAATATAAAGTGGCTTTCCTTATCTTTCTAATTAATGTTGGACTGAAGTCTACCTTGTCAGCTATTAAGATAGCAACCCCTGTTTGTTTTCTAGGTCCATTTGCTGGAAACACTGTTTTCCAACCTTTCACCTTAAGATAGTGTCTATCCTTTGTAGAAAGGTGGGTTTCTTGGAGGCAACAAATTGAAGGATCCTACTTTTTAACCCAGTCTCCAATCCTATGTCTTTTGGTTGGAGCATTGACTCCAATGATATTA
This sequence comes from Jaculus jaculus, assembly GCF_020740685.1. Taxonomy (NCBI): domain Eukaryota; kingdom Metazoa; phylum Chordata; class Mammalia; order Rodentia; family Dipodidae; genus Jaculus; species Jaculus jaculus. The sequence goes on along the minus strand of NC_059113.1, from coordinate 73,044,448 downwards.
AGAGATATTATTGAAAGGTGTGTATTCATTTTTGCCATTTTTTGTAGTGCTTCTGGTTTTACCTTTGCTCTCTTGTGTTAGCTAGCATTTGATTATTTATTTGTTTTTTATCCCAGTTCCTTATATGTGTGCTTTTCTATATCTTCAGCATGGAGGATTCTTTAAAGTATTTTCTGTAGAGCTGGTTTTGTCTTCAAAAACTTCTTTAGCCTGCTTTTCTTTGGTGGAATGTCCTTATTTCTCTATCAATTTGAATGGATGTCTTTTCAGGATAAATTAATCTTGGGTGACAGTTGTTATCTTTTAGGGCTTGGAATACATCACTCCAAGCCCTTCAGGCTTTTAAAGTTTGTGTTGAGTAATCTGCTGTAATCCTGATAGGCCTGCCTTTGTAAGTAACTTGATTTTTCTCTCTGACTGATTTCAATATTTTGGTTTGTGTGTTTGGTAGTTTGATTAATATGACGAGGGGAGGTTCTTTCCAGGTTTTGTCTGGCTGGTGTTCTAAAGGGTTTCTGCATCTTCATTGGAACCTCTTTCCAATTTGGGGGAAATTTTCTTCCATGATTTTGTTGAAGATGCCTACTATGACTTTGGAGTGAAATTCTTCTCTTTATACTATGCTCTGAATTCCTGTTTGATCTTTTCATAATGTCCCGAATATCTTGAAATTCCCACTCATACTTTTCTATTAGTTTGTCTTTCTCTTTGTTGGACTGTATTATATCTGCCACCTGGTCTTCTAGCTTAGATATTCTGTCCTCTCCTTCATCCATTCTACCTGTGATATTTTCTACAAAGATTTTTATTTCATTAACTGTGTTCTTTATTGCCAGGTATTCTAACTGTTTTTCCTTTATTGTTTCTATTTCCTTATTTATGTCTAGTATTGACCCCCTTGTTTCATTAAATTGGTGTCCTGTGCATTCTTTGCTTCCTTTGATTTCTTCTTTGAGTTTTTTGAACATATTTATAATCATTGTTTTGAAATCTTTCTCAAGCATTTCCTCTTACTCTTCTCACTGGAGGTCATTTGTGATGCATTAATACTGTTAGGTGGATTTATATTGTGTTGATGTATATATTTTTGTATCCTGGATTATTTAATGATTGGATTTTCTAGTTAGCTGAGTATCTTGAGATGTATCAATCAATCTGATGTTATATATCTTCAGGGTAGGAGCTAAAGTGCTAGGTGTGGCTCTCAAGACTCTCAGAGTATCTATAAAAGTGCCTCTAGGTGTTAGGTTTGCCTGCTATGAGATTATTGAAGTGTGCTGGGTGAAACCAAATACAGATATTTTCTAAAATTTAACTAAACAATGTATACTTTCAATGAAATACAGCACAGAGTATTTATCCAAGAGTAGGCATTAATGAAAACCAGATCCTCTGTCTGTACCTTAGGCTGTGTGGAGCCTCACCCACTTCATTAATCCTGTCAACAAGGAGGTTAAGCTTTCTTGTCTGTAGAAGGTTCCAAGTCAGCTTGTGACCAGGTGAGACCCTTCCCTAATGTATAACAGTATAGGAAATAAAGCCACTCTAAGTCAAGAAGCAACAAATAACAAGCCCAAAATACAGCTTATTTAAGAATGGCAAATCTGAACACTCACCAGATTTAACATATAATTTCTGAAATGGAAGGTGCAATTAGCATTTCTGGTTCAGGCCTATATACCAGGTTTATTAGGTGGGTACTGACCTGGTGTAATCCCAGTTACCTTTTGGGACAATTTTAGTGTCTGCTCGTATTTGAATCCAGCTGTGGGTTCAAGTAGGTGTGGCTGCTCTGTTCCCTGGAGCTGGGCACTGGCAGTGAGGGAGGGGAGGCTGTCAATGTTGCTTTAGTTCTCTTGCTGTTCTACGTGTTCTTCTACCTTGTGATCTACTCCATTGTTACTGCTGTTCTCCCTTCACATTTCTTGAGATTGCAGAGAGCTCCAGTGTGAGTGGAAAATCCCCTACCTGGGTTTTCCTGTGACTCAAGCTGAGCCTGTTGGCTGGCTGTTGTACTGCCGCTGCCATCTTGTGTGCAGACCTGCAGGATCCACTTCTGGTAGCCTGTATGGGCTCTGGATGCTCTGGATCTCTCCTACTTCTCCACTGCTGTTTCAATTTCCTATACACCTCACTTTTTAGTAAAAGTTTGTATTTTGCTGTTTTTTTTTTTTTTGGCTTTTCCCCCCTAGGCTGCTTTGGCATGGTACCTATGCCACCATATTAAGTGGAAGAGCAGCCATTAGTACTTCTTCCCCTGAGAACTCTGTGCAATTCTCTGCTCCATTTTGTGAGTGGGCTGTTTACTTTTTATTATTTAAGTTGACTTATTTGTAGATTCTAGAAATTAGGCCTCTGCCCAATGGATATCTAGCAAAGATTTTCTCCCATTCTTTGGGTAATCTATTTGCTCATTGTTCATTTCTCTGTGAAAAAGCTTTTCAGCTTTCTGAGGTCATGATGGTTGAGTGATTTTTTTTTTTTTTTTTAAATTTCATGAGCTACTGGGGTTTTGCTCAGGAAGTCTTTTCCCACTCCTATATAATGGAAAGTCCCCCCTATTTTTTTCTTCCAGTAGTAGCAGAGTTTCTGTTTAATTACTTTTAAGAGTTTTGAGATGGAGGTTCTTTGGCCACTTATGTATAGAATCATGTCATCTGCAAATAGGGCTAACTTAACTTCTTCCTTTACTATTTATCCATTTTATTTCTTTCACCAGTCTTACTGCTTGAGCTAGGACTTCCAGTACTATGTTGAAGAGCAGAGGTGAGAGTGGACAACCCTGACTTGTCCCTTATCTCAACAGGAGTTCCTTCAGTCTCTCCCCATTAAATATTATTTGGGCTTTAGAATCTTTATATATAGTCTTTATTAAGTTGAGATATAGACAGTCCATACATTTTCTCTCTAATGTTTTGATCATGAAGTGATATTGTATTTTGTCAAAGGCCTTTTCTACATCTATTGAGATGATAATGAGGTTTTTGGTTTAAACTTATTTATGTGATATATTACATTGATAGATTTCTGTATGTTGAACCATCTATGTGTTCCTGGAATGAAGCCTACTTGATCCAATTGGATATTGGTTTTTATTTATTTATTTTTTAACTAATTAGTTTTGTATTCAGCAAATACAGTCAGTTTGGTACCATTATTAGGCTCATCCCTGACCTACCCCCTTCCCATTGGCCTCTCCTTGTTCAGGTATATGGGTCATGCATTGTGGAGTTAGCCCACAGTTATGGGTAAGATAAATGTTTCTGCATATCATGACCCATCATGTGGCTCTGACATTCTTTCTGCCCCCTCTTTCACAAAATATCCTTGAGCTTTTCATGTGCTGTTGAATTAGGTTTGTGAAAATTTTGTTCAGGATCTATGCATCTAAGTTCATCATCAAAATAGGCCTGTAGTTTTCTTTCTTGTGGCATCTCTGCCTGGTTTTGCTACTAGGGTGATACTAGCTTCATAAGAGGAGTTAGGGAGCTTTCCCTGTTGCCAAATTGTGTGGCACAATTTGAGAAAAATTAGTTTTAGATCTTCCATGAATGTTGGATAGCATTCAGCTGAGAAGCCAACTGGTCTTGGACTCTTTTTATGGAGATTTTGATTTCCCTTTCAATCTCAGTGTTTGTGATAGGTTTGTTTAGGAGCTTAATCTGCTCTTAGTTTATCTTTTGTAGATAGTATGTGTCCAGAAATTCATCTATTTCATCCATATTATCCAATTCTGTGGAGTAGAGGTTTTTGAAATAAGTACTGATGATTCTCCCAATTTCACTTATGTCTGTTTTGATCTCTCCTTTTTCATTTCTAATTTTGTTAATTTGAACCATTTCTTTTTTTTTTTCTTTCTTTTTTTTTTTTTTTTTTTTGATTGACCAAATTGGCCAGGGGTTTATCAAACTTGCTTACCTTTTCAAAAACCAGCTCTTTGCTTCATCAATTTACTTAATTGTCTTCTTAGCTCCCAACTCATTAACTTCTGCTCTGATCTTAATTATTTCTTTCTGTCTGGAACTTTTTGGGTTGGGTACTTGTTTTTTCAATGCCTTTAGGTGGATGGTTAGGATACTGATTGGGATCTCTCTGTCTTTGTTATGAAGATATTTATTGCAGTGAATTTTCCCCTTAGGACTGCCTTCATTGTATCCCATAAAATTTGGTACATTGTGTCCTCATTGTCATTCATTTCTATAAATTTTGTACTTGTTGTTTAAGAATGTGTTGTTCAGTTTCCAGGAGTTGGTTGAGTTCCTGGTGCATCTTTTGTTGTTAATTTGTAACAATACTGCATTGTGATCTGATATCAAGCAGGAAATTGTGTTTATTCCTCCTAAATATATGGAGGCAGGGTTTATGACTCACTATATAAGATATTTTACAGAAGGGTCCATGGGCTGCTGAGAAGAATGTATAATCTGTGAATTTTATGTAGAATGTTCTGTAAATGTCCATTAGCTCTAATTGATCTATGCTGTTGATCTCTCTTAATTCCCTGTTAATTTTCTGTATGGATGTTCTATCTATGATAGTGGAGTATTGAAGTCCTCAACTATGATGGTATTCATGATTATTTCTGTTTCATTGTCAAGTAGGTTTTGTTTTATGAAATGTGGTACACCTGTATTTAGTGAAAAAGCTTAATGATTATGATATCTTCTTGTTGGACAATTCCCTCGATAAGTAAGAAGTGTCCTTCTTTGTCTTTTTTGATTAATTTTAGTGTGAAGTCTATTTTATCCAATATAAGTATAGCTACACAGCTTGCTTCTTATTTACATTTTCTTGGAATATCATTTTCCACCCTTTCACCCTGAGGAAGTGTCTGTCTTCAATGGTGAGGTGGGTTCTTATAGACAGCAGATTGAGGGGTCTAATTGTCTGATCCACCCTGTTAGCTTATGTGACTTAATGGGTGAATTGAGGCTATTCATATTTTGGGTAATAACTGTGAGGTTTGATTTCATATCTTCCATATTGTGGTGGTTTATGTTGTTTGGTGTTTTCATGGCCTTTGTCATGTTTGTGCCTTCTTGAAGTTATTGTGATCTGCTTCTTGTAAGTACTTGAGCTTGGTTATTTGATTCTTCTGTGTGGAACATTCCCTGAAGTACTCTCTGTAGGTTTGGCTTTGTGTTTATATAGTTGTGAAGCTGAGTTTTATCATGGAAAGTTTATTTTCACCATCTATTATGAGGAATACTTTTGCTGGATAGAGTAGTTTGGGTTGGAAGCCATAAGTTCTTAGAGTTTGTGGCATTCCATGCCAGGCCCTTATGGCTTTTAGGGTTTCAATTGAGAAGTTTTAAGTAATTCTGATGGGGTTTCCTTTATATGTAATGTATTGGCTCTCCCTAGCTGCCTTTATGACTTTCTCTTTGTGATTAATGTTTAGAGTCTTAATGATTATATGTCTTGGAGAATTTCTACTTTGGTCCAGTCCCCATACTTAAAATTGTTAGCAATGAAACAAGAGAGTTAAAAGCAGCAAAAGAGAAATAACTCACTATGTGCAAAATCAATCCCATTAGAAAACATCAGTGGAAACCCTGAAATCCAGGACCTGGAGTGGAACCTTTCAAAGTTTAGAACTATGGCTTCCAACCCAAGATATTCTAACCAGCAAAAGTATCCCTCCTAATAGATGGTGAAAGGAAAACTTCCCATGGGTGGGAAAAAATCAGCTCTATAATTATATGATCACAAAGTCAAACATACAGAGAACATGTTAGGGAATACTCCACACTGAAGTGTCAAACAATCAGTCTCAAGAGATAACAAGAAGATCCCTATAACCAAAAATAGACCAGGCTCAAAAATGTACAAAACACAAGAAATCACCAAACCCCATAAAACACCTCATCATTGTAGGGGTTAATTTGAACCTTACAGTATTATTATTATTTTTTTTTTAAACAGGGGACTACACAATAGAGGTTTATTCATTTCTTCTTCTTCTTTTTTTTTTTTCTCAAGGTACTCTTTTTTTCTATTAATTAGTTTTGTATTCAGCAAATATAGTCAATTTGGTACCATTATTAGGCTCATCCGTGACCTACCCCCTCCCCCTGGCCCCTCCGTATTGAGGTATATGGGTCATGCATTGTGGAGTTAGCCCACAGTTATGGGTAAGATAAATGTCTCTGCATATCATGACCCATCATGTGGCTCTCACATTCTTTCTGCCCCCACTTCCGCAAAATTTCCCTGAGCCTTGTTGGTTTCATTTTTGGTCTGCTTCAGTGATGAGGTGTTGGGGGCCTCTGGGTCTCTGATTTGTTAGGAGTTGATTTTTCTCTGTGTTTATTTCCTTCCCCCTTATGCTGGTATCCAGTTCACCAGGAAATCAGCACCCCTGCTTGTTTAGCCAATTTTTCTTAGTTTCAGTTGGGGCCCTTTTGAGGTCTGATGGGGTGATTCTCTCCTTAAGATCCACATCAGTCTGAAAGAGAGAAGCAGATTCTCCAATGGAGAGTAAGTTAGCACCAGAACAAATGAGATAACCCTTACTTTTTTATAGAGAAATGAAGTACTGGTTATTTGAAAAAATAAACAAGATTGAAAAGCACTGGCCAATTTGATCAAGCAAAATAGAAAAAGTAGAGTAGTCTCAAATTAACAAAATGAGATATGAAAAAGGCGAGGTCACAATGGACATCAATGAAATTGGAAGAATCATCATCACATACTTCTCAAACTTCTGTCCCACAAAATTAAATAATGTGGAAGAAATGGATGAATTCCTAGCCACATACCAGCCACCAAAACTAAACTCAGAGCAGATTAATCTCCAAAACAAACCTATCACGTTCATGTAGATTGAAAAGATAATATAAAACCTCCCACAAAAGAAAAGTCCATGAACAGATGGCTTCTCATCTGAATTATATCAAACCTTCATTGAAAAATTGAAACCAATTTTTCTCAAACTGTTTTAAGTAATCAGAGACCAGGGAATCATCCCCAACTCATTTTATGAAACTATCAACACCCTAGTACCAAAAACAGAGATTCAACATGAAAAGAAATTTAGGGCTGGAGAGATGGCTTAGTGGCTAAGGCTTTTGCCTGTGAGGACAAAGAACGCAGGTTTAATTACCCAGGACCCATGTAAGTCATAAGTACAAGGAGCACATGTGTCTGGAGTTCCTTTGCAGTGGCTAGAAGCCCTGGCATGCCCACTCTCTCCCTGTGTATCTCTCTTCTTGCTATCTCTTTCTGCTTGCAAATAAATAAATAAAAAATTTTTAAAAAGCTATAAGATTATATCGCTGATGGATTTAAAAGCAAAGATCCTGAACAAAATCCTCTCAAACCTAATTCAGTAACACTTCAAAAGCATTATGTACCTTGATCAAGTAGGCTTCATTCCAGGTGCAGGGATGGTTTAACATATGGAAATCAGTCAACATTATACACCACATAAATAAACTTAATTATGAAAACCACACTATCATCTCAATTGTTACAGGAAGGCCTTTGATAAAGTACAATACCTCTTTATGATCTGGGAAAAATCGGCATGGACAGTTGATATCTTAAAACAATAAAGGTTATATACAAAGCACCCCAAACCTAAATAATACTTAATGGGGAATAACTCAAGGAGTTCCCATTGAGATAGGGAAGAAGACAAGGGAGCCCACTCTCACCACTCCTCTTCAACATAGTACTAGAAGCACCAGATCAACTCATAGACAGGAGAAAGAAATAAAAGGGATACAAACTGGGAAGGAAGAAGTCGAGTTAGCTCTATTTGCAGATAACACGGTCATATACATAAATGACCTGAAAGTCTCCATCTCAAAGTTTCTAAACGTAATTAATTCCTTCAGTATAGTGGCAGGCTACAAAAATCCATGTACAAACATCAGTAACCTTTGTACATGCACATGACAGATATACAGAGAAAAAATTCAGTGGATGTCCCATTTCTAATAGCAACAAAAAATTAAATACATTGGGATAACCCTAACCAAGGTTGTGAAATATCTATATGATCAAAACATTAAAAAAAAATTCTAGAAAGAAATCAAGGAGAGCCTGAGAAGATGGAAAGACTTTCCCTTGCTCCTGGATAGGTAGAGTTACTATTGTGAAAATAGCATGCCATACCAAAAGCAATACACAGATTTAATGCAATACAAATAAAACGCCAGCATCATTTTTTAAAAATTTTATTTATTTATTTATTTATTTATTTGAGAGCGACAGACACAGAGAGAAAGACAGATAGAGGGAGAGAGAGAGAATGGGTGCACCAGGGCTTCCAGCCTCTGCAAATGAACTCCAGACGCGTGCGCCCCCTTGTGCATCTGGCTAACATGGGACCTGGGGAACCGAGCCTCGAACCGGGGTCCTTAGGCTTCACAGGCAAGCGCTAAGCCATCTCTCCAGCCCGCCAGCATCATTTTTTACAGAGATAGAAAAAAAATGATATAAAAATTCGTATAGGATGGCAGAAGGCCTCAGTTATCCAAACATAAAAAAATACACATCTGGAGGTAACACCATACCTGATCTAAAGCTGTATTACAAAGCCATAGTAACAAAAGCAGCATGGTACTGGCTTAAGAAAAGAAACACAGACTAATGGAACAGAATTAAAGATGTAGACCTTAGGACAAATAACTACAGCTACTTGAACTTTGACAAAGGTGCCAATAACGTGCACAGAAGCAAAGAAAGCAACTTCAACAAATGGTGTTGGACAAATTTGGTGAATATATATAGAAAAAAATGAAACTAGACTCACTCATCTCTCCATACAGAGAAATCAAGTCCAAACGGATTAAAAACTTCAATATAAAACATGAACCTCTTCTCCTACTGGAATAAAAAATAGGAGGTACTCTTCACTATATAGAATTGGGGAAAGACTTCCTGAACAAAAGCACAGTAGCCCAGGAAATTAAACAATAATTTAACCAATGGTATCTCTTGACACTAACAAGCTTTTCAACAGACAAACACATTATTAGCAGAGCAAATAGATTACCCATTTAATGGGAGAAAATCTTCACAAACAGAAACCTAATATCTAGAATCTACAAGTAGCTCAAAAAATTAAACAATTAAAAAAAAATCAAGCGACCCACTCCAAAAATGGGGTAGAGAAATGAGTAGAGAATTCTTAGGGTAAGAATTGCAAATGGCTAGCACACATTTAAGAAAAGGTTCAATATCCCTAATGATTAGTGAAATGCAAGTTAAAACACTCATGTGATTCCACCTTACTCCAGAAAGGATGGCAAACATTAAAAAAAAAAAAAAAATCTAACAATGACAAATGTTGGTGAGGATGTGGGGAAATACGAACCCTCATCCACTGTTGGTAGGATGTAACCTTGTAATACCAGTATGGAAATTAATTTGGAGATTCCTGAAAAGAATGAACATAGGGCTACCAACAGACCCAGTTATTCTCCTACTGGGCATTTGTCTGTAAAGCTCCATGCATCAATACATTGCTCACCCATGTTTATAGCTGTTCAATTCATTATAGCTAAGAACTGGAATTAACCCAGATGCCCACCATTAGATGAATGAATAATGAAATTGTGGTACATTTACTCAATGGAAATCCACTCAGCAATAAGAAAAAATGATACAATTAAATTTGGAGAAAAATGGACAGGCTTTGTACAGATCATACTCAGTGAACTCACACAATCACAGAAAGACAAAGTTTGCATGAGGTCACTTATCCGTGGTTGCTAACATGGATCTGCTGTCATACCTGATAGGCAAGGCAAGGTACAGACAATAGGGGTAGAAGGGCTTGGAAGGGATGTAGTGGGGAGGGACACAAACTCAAAATTAATTCCAAAATGAGCTGATACCATAGAAAACTTTATCTTTGGTGTTAGCCTAAAAGATATAGCCCTAAAAAGGAGTAAATGGGAAGTACCTGAAAAGTAGGGCTCTGGTGAGGGTAAATAAAGCCTAAGATTAAAAGTTTGTTTTTTTTTTTTCCTGTCTCTGGCCTGTAAATACCAGTACCACAGATAGGTTGCTATCCACATTGACCTGTTGATCTAAGAGAACTATGAAGTCTCCAAATCAAGACAGCTTTCTGTCAAAGCATTTGATTATTTGCCTGAGCCAAAATGCCCTATTCCTGCCAGGCATGGTGGCACACGCCTTTAATTCTAGCACCTGGGAGGCAGAGGTTGGAGGATCGCCATGAGTTTGAGGCCAGCCTGAGACAACATAGAGAATTCCAGGTCAGCCTGAGCTAGAGTGAAATCCTACCTAGAAAAAAAAAAAAAAGCCCTACTCCTGAAGAAACCGTAGGCTGCTGAAATGGAGCATGGAGAGTCCTGGATGGAATTCAGAACAAAGCCAGTCCCCACACAATTAGCTTGTCTAGTGCTGGAAAGCACTACACTAGCTGCTGGGGGAAAATGGCCAACAATGGTCTGAACAACCAGAGGTCTAAGCTACTCAGGAGCAAACACCCTGACAGGATGTACATGCCAGTGCAATAGTGGCACACAGCCTCAGTGGGAAACCAGTAGCTTTCTGATTGGCTACAAGATCTGCTCAGTATAAAGGAAACCTTATCTTGAATTGGAAATCAGATCAGAATCCCATAGAGACAAAGATTATGTTCTACAGTGTTGTGCTCTCACTCGTTTTTGACTAAAAGAGGGGTTACATACATCAATTTCTCCCTTAATTAGTAATGCTTATCCAATTTAAACTATGCTAACTTCACTTTCCATTGGAAAATCTGTTCATCTTTTTCAGAAGGTATAAATAATGGAGAAGATAAACTACTCCTCACACTTCATCCAAACCACAGCTGAATACACAGAGGAATGGGGAGATGAGTAAGAGTGCTGGTTCCATGTTGAACCTGATAATCAGTGCCAAGGTATAGGAAACAGGCCCTGAGGATACTCAACACCTACCAAGGCAGAGATCCAGAGGCTCCTAAGAGCTCATCACTGAAGTAGAATTAAAACTCATCCACCATGGCTCAGTGAATTTTGCTGAAGAGGTGCAGAAATATTGTGAGAGCCACAGGTTGAGACATTATGCCCAGAGGAATTCTCTCCCCAGCCCCCCCCCCCAAATACTGACTACTGCTACTACAACACATAAATCACAACCACATGAGGAATACTTGCATCCTCACCAAGGAGCTTCTCCAGTTGAATGGGGGCAAGGACCAGGGAAAAGAAGGTACCAACACATGATGTATCTATACACAACACATTGTTGTTAATAATAATAATAATGGCCAGGCATGGTGGTGCATGCCTTTAATCCCAGCACTTGGGAGGCAGAGGTAGGAGGATTGCCATGAGTTTAAGGTCACCCTGAGACTACATAGTGAAGCGTCAGCCTGGTCTAGAGTGAGACCCTACCTCAAAAATAATAATAATAATAATAATAATAATAATAATAATAATAATAATAGGCATTGAAAAAGAAAAAAAAATGGTTACCTAGGACATTGTTTTCTAGTGAGCCGGGTTCTGAGCATTTACTCACTACATAAGGGCTTCTAGGATAGCTATGGAATTAGACCTCTAGCTGTCTGTGTAGGTTATTATATAGAAATACCATTTCTGAGTTAAAGACATACTTTTTCCTAGAACATGGAGAGAGCAATTGTATCTTCCTGGAAACACAGTGATTTAGTCCCAAGATAGAATCTGAAGACTTCAACAATGAAAGAATGAAATAAGTAAAAGCTGCATTTTTGTCAGAATCAAGAAACAGTGTTAACTAACATGAATCACTTGAGCATGATTCAGAGTTCACAGTGAGAAGCAGGGTCTTTACTGGGAGAGAAGGTTAAGTGGTATCTGTAAGATGTAGCTGTGATTAAGGATCAGGCTGTAGATCATTGAGTACTACAGATCCACCAAGGACCACCCTTGATGCCTTGAGCATCCTACTTTTAAAGGTAATGACCCGATACAGGCACATGTGATTCAGGTCAAATAGGGAAGCAAAACAGACCTGGGCATTAGATGAGAAAACTACTGCTTAAAAAGTCCTCACACATATCATCTGAATAACGTTCTGCCAAGACTATTCTAGTGCAACACTTTCTTTATGGAAGGAGAGCATCTTAGAACTATCCAAACATTTCACATCATCTGCAAAATAAAAAAAAAAAAATCACTTTATCCACCACAGACTAGAAGATACAAATTTCATTTGTTTCATTTTTTTGTTAATATTATTATATATTTCTTTTGTATATTTTATTAATTATTTATTGAAGATACAGATAAGATATCCTATGGTTGCCTGTAATAATAAAAAAATAGAATGTAGGGGATGATTACATAAGGTTGCAATCATAATGCCAAGATATATTCCAGGGAATCAAGTGAAAATGTATAAATGGACACAGGGAGATAGTCATCATCAATCTGTAAGATTAAATGTCTCAAAGTGGTATATATGCATAACATAAACACATATACATTATATATGTTATGTCATATATAGGGCAAGAAGGGAAGAGGAAGGGAGGGTGGAAGGACGACCCTGCAGGCATAGATAATGTTGTACTCAGAAGCCATAGGTTGTTACAAGAAAATTCCATCACCAGGGTGAAACACACCCCAATGTGATGTCAGGGATGTCCTTGGGTACCTGCTACCAAATACCATAGGCTATTGTCAATACTCTTTGTTGCCCATCAGAACTACATGATAAGACCCTCTTGCTGAAGATACCACATGCTAAGTTGATACTAGGCTAGAAGCTGCCTCCCTGCTTTCAAACCACCATGGTAGTGGAAAGTGGTATATTGACTTAGCTATCAATGTAACTTGCATGCCATGCAACTAAACAGAGAGGGAGCATACCCACTGGTAGTAAATTATAGGATTAACTGACTGCTATGTGACTGGATTTGAGGCCCGCTCTGTGGAAGGAACTTCAGTCCTGGTATTCAAAACTGAGTCAAAAGACTGACTCCCCAAGTTGAACTTCAGTATAATAGAGTTGGATCTGTCATCTGTTCCCTATCTGGAATGAATAAGAATGTATTCCAAAAAGTTTCACAATATAGATATACACACAGACACCCTCACATGCATATGTATATGGTCTTCAGAGCCAAAATTCTTAAATGAGATAATGAAATGAGGATATTCAGATTTCATTTCTTCCTCTAACACTTCATTTTCAACCCATTGCTTTTGGACCCTCTCCACTGTATGTTTCTTACTTATTCACTATTTTAATATTTCTTCACACCTTCCTTCCCTCTGCTTGCTCTCACAGCAGCAACATTCCTCCCAATGGGTCTTCTGCAAGCACAACTTAAGGACAATAAAAATGATCAAAGAGCTCATGATTCTAACTTTTCCGCAATCTACCTACAAATATAATATTTTCATTCATTTTCCTTTGTACGTTACAAAATAAGTAGGCATTAAAGAATATGCAAAATGTGTTTGAATTTTCATAACTGCTCTCTATCTAGGGCACAGAATAATGAGACCTTCCTATCATTCATAAATAGAATAATATATGCTTTTGCTGCTATGCTCTTCCCCTAATGCATTAAATTTGTTATTTCCTTCTTTTAGTTCACATAGTAATGATTACCATCACAAATTAAGCATATGGCCTATTTTCCCCTCTTCTTTCTCTCACCCACTGGAGAACATGCTTATGCTCACATCAAAGGATGAATAAACAGGATCAAGTTAAGGAGCTTTTCTTCTCTTTTATCTCTGGGATTTTCTCCTTTACTTAACTCCAAAATCTTTTAAGGTGCCTGAACTAGATTTTTTAAACAATTTCAATATTTAAATATCTCTTAGAAGTGTCTATATGAATTATAGGAAAGAAGAATTTCTTGAGCCTTTTCTTCATCATACAGCTTAGAAGTTTGAATGCCTAACCCAATTTTATTCTCAAAAGCTATGATGATTCTATTTCCTTGATACTATGAATATAGCAGTATACATGTATGAATGCAGATCAGTTGACATCTTCCAAGTGTCTGAACTTGTGTTATTGCCCATTTTCTGCCAGTGTATATAGAGACACCATTGCAAATATTCTGCTGGTTTCTTTAGAAAACCAACCAGGAGCAGTGATATGTGTTCATTCCTGTTCATTGTGTGTGTCTCCACCATGGGTTCAATTAATACCATTCAAGGAAAGTGAATGTTCTAAGATCAAAATAATTTTAAGCTTTTTATATATTGTCATGTTAGTATATGGGTCCAGGAAATTTACAATTCAAATTGTTATATAATCTTGTTTGCTAATATTGGAAGTCCTGAGAATTTGAGAGGAATAGATGGATGAAACAGTGATAAAGAGGAGACCATGAGACCCAGCTATGAGGGTATAGGGCACCAAAGTTTAGGTGACAAAAACAAGTGGTATTACATTAAACCACACAACTTCTTCATAGCAGAGGCAATGAAAACCAGAAGGAAAAAGTAACTGCAGAATGGGGAAGAATAGTTAAAACCAGATATATGAAAACTTTAAAAATGTATGATATCCTTGCAGTTAAAAGAGCAAACACAAACTAACACTTTGATTAAAAATGGATCATAAACTTTAGTAGTCATCTTTCCAGTGAAGATATTCAAAAAGGCCAGTAGGACTACAAAAAAAGACAGTTGTCACTAATCCTTAGAGAAATGAAAATGAAACATAACAAGTCAGGCTTGATGTCCCATCAGGAGGAGCCAGGAGGAGGGGGAGCAGATCCATGCCCTGAATTTGAGCTGCAGTACTGCAAACAAACAAGCAGCAACCCCCAAACAAAATAACAAGATAACTGGTATGGGCAAGAGTGTGCAGAAATCACAACCCTCAGTCACTGTTGGTGGAATATAAAGGAGTGCTGTTCTTATGGAGAAGAGTGTGAAAGTCCTTAAAAAATTGAAAGCTGAACTTTCATATGATGCAACCACTCTACTTATGAATATTTACCCAAAAACCTGGTCATGTAACATTTTGTGGGATTTTTCTTGTCCTAATATTTTGTAATAGGTTTTAGCCCACCATCTCATTTTCAATTTTTTTTGTAGAAGTGTCATTCTATTCCAGTGCCATCCCTGCTTCCTGTCCATAAAACACAGAAAACAGCCTTACTTACATCAAGAGATGAAAACATCTGCTGAAAGATTTCTAAGTCATTTTTGTGTCACAGAATATTCAATATTGCAATTTCTTCAAATCCACCCCAACATCTTTATGCTCTAAGATTACATTTAATATTTTTGATATTTCAAGATATCTAAAAACAGTTAACAGATCCTTAGAAAACATAAATTAATTTATGTTTTAAAACGTAGAATGGGGGTGGTGAGATGGTTCCATGGAGTAAGAATTTGCCATGCAAGCCTGAATACCCGAGCTGACATCCCCATATCTTATGTAAAAGCAAGACTCTCTACTATGAGTCCATAATCCTTGCACACTTGTGGTGAGATGGGAGGGAGAGGCAGAAGCATCTTTTAGAAGCTCAGACTAGCTATAAACAATGAAAGACCGTGACTCAAACAAGACGAAGAGTGTAGATACATAACTGACATTTCCTCTGACCTCCACATGTTTGTCATGGCACATATGACCTGCACTCACACATGAACATATGCAAACAGCATATAATCACACACACACACACACACACACACACAAGCACACACACAAAATCCAAACCTTGACATGTCATGGTTTGAGAGTTATGTTTTTATACTTATACTCTGTCATTTATTGATATTATTAGACTATAGATATTACATATCTCATGATTTTGCATTATAAATGAGTAGTTGGTATCACAGACAGCTTCTTAGAAATTTGGTTATATTTTTTAAAAAGTAGGGAGAGATGGATTAGTGGTTAAGGTGCTTACACGCAAAGCCTAAGAACCCAGGTTTGATTCCCCAGTACACATGTAAGCCAGATGCACATGGTGGCACATATGAGTTCGTTTGTAGTAGCTAGAGGCCCTGTTATGCCCAGATTCTCTCTCTCAAAAATAAATACATAAAAAGTTTTTAAAATACAAGATTTTGTTCTAGAGCCATTTGAATAGGTACTTAATTTAGAGCCCCTTCAAAGCCTAAGGACCAGAGTTCTATTCCCCAGTACTCACAAAAATTCAGATGTACTAAGTGGCACATGCATCTGGAGTTTGTTTACAGTGGCTGGAGGCCATCATGTGCTCATCCTTACTTTCCCTGTGTCTTCCTCTTTCTCTCTGAAATTAATAAATACAATTTAAAAAAAATCAGCTTAAATACATTTTATTTTCCTGGTGTCCATAACTATTTGTGTTATTTTTAAATAATAGAAACATATGAATTATAGCCCAGTGTTTTGGAGAATGTGTAAACTTGAATGGTGATTTTCACCTTGAAAAGCAAACACTTAATGTCAGTATTGCATCTGTAAACCAGATACATGGTTTTGATCCTATATCAATTGTTCCTCTTTGAGAAGCTTACAGATGAACTCTATGAATACATGATATATATACTCCATATGAAAAAAAAATAATGTACTATTTTATAGCACACATCCAAGCAGAGAGTATACCTTACCAGCTTTGGCTTCTTCTACTAAAGCCTCCACATGTGGAATCAGAGAGAATTTCCACAATACTTTTTCTTATTTACATGCGAAGGGTTTGGACATGAGCTGTGTATGTCCTTCTAATTGCTACCAAGAACTGATTTAGGTACCAGAGGACCATATCCAGCAAGTACTAAATTTCAGACACAAGGACCAGAACCCATAAAATGCTGCCTTACAGGTGTGAGGACCAGAGCCCATCAAGTACTGCTTTATAGACCCAAGAACCAGAACTCCAGCTGACGTTCAGCAGCATGGTTTTCATGGTTTGGAAATTTGGCTATTTAAAACCTTATGAGTTGCTGATTAAAAGCAAAGGTCCTTATTAGATCTTCCAAAATAAACAAGACAGACTTCTGTCAGAGCACTTGATTACCTGCCAGAGGTTAATGGTAAGGCCCTACCACTGAAGAGACCATACACTGTCAGCACAGAGCATGGAGAGACCTGATTAGAATCTGGAAGACAGCCAGTTCCCAGACTATTAGCTCATCTAAGTGCTGGAGGGCACTACGTGAGCTATAGTGGGAAAGTGACCAACATCTGTCCAAGTAACTCAAAATCTAAGAGACACAAGATGCTCACACAAGTGCAAAAGTGGCACACAGCCATGGCTGATAACCAACTGCTCTTGGATTAGCTAACAGATCTGCTCTGTGGAAAGGAAGTCATATCTGGAACTGGGACACAAGTCAAATCATATCCAAATAATGATTCAGCTTTCCATTGTCAAGCTCCCACTAACCTTGTGTTATAAACAGGTCTACACCCTTCAAATTTTCTCTAAATTAATAAATGGTTATCCCATTTAACCAGAGCTGATTTCACTCTCCTTTGGAGAATCTGCTTCCCTTTTTCAGAATGGGATCTAAGGAAATAAATGACCCAGTACACTCCACCCCGAAACCACAGAGGAACTGGGAAATGTGCCAGAGAGCTGCTTTCTTAGTGAATCTGATATCAGCACAAGGGTGAAGGACATAGACACTGAGGATACTCAACACCTACCATACCAGAGACCCAGAGGCTCCTAAGTGCCCATAACTGAGGTAGACTTAAAATACTCCCAGTATGGCTCAGGGAATTTTGCAGAAGAGGGGGCAGAAAGAATGTTAGAGTCCCAAGTTGGTTCATTTTGCACAGAGACATTTCCTCTGCCTCCTATAATGCATGCAAAATGGGGAGGAAAAGGATGGTACCAAACTTATTTTGTTTACATACCAAATATGTCAATATATAACAAAGAAAAGTGAAGGTTTTATATTAAGTAAAGACAGCAGCTGTACAAAATGCTTACTTTGAATCTGTATGTTGGGGAAATTTTGTTTGGGAAAAGGATGCATTTATCAATTGATAATCTTTGCTTGTCATTTTAGTCTTGTAAGATTTAGTTTGGTGTTGTCTGCGACCTACTTTTGTCTTTCAACTGTGTTATAATAATATAGTGTACTAAACTTTTCTGGTTTATTTTTTAATTAAAATGAAATGGGAAACAGGTGGGAAAAAATTCATTGGGATTTCTATAGCTGTGAGTTCCTGTGAAGAATCTAGGGGGGGAAAAGGCTCAAAGATTTGAAAATAACTACTTCTTAAAACAAAAGGAAGGCTAACATTTTTTTAAAAAGTCAAGTCAGAAACCTGAGGAAATTTTCTCCTCTAAGTATTCTGAGTTTGGGAGAACTAACAACTTAGAATATTTTTGTTATCCTCACTAAAAGATAAGTTTAGTATTCTTGCATATTTATTTGCAAATGCTGATTTGAATTTTGTTTTGAATCTCAAGTATAGGGCTGCTTCAAATGCAATGAACAGTCATAAAAGAAAAAAAAAAGCACAAAACTAACAAAGCTATGGAGAAATATTTGCAATTTACTTCATGTTGTGTTTAGAATTCTACCACCTGAGACTTTTATAAAGGCCAGAGGGGCCCTTCTATCACCCAGGTACTGAGGAGTCTCTTGAGGAGCCCAGAGTGGAACACCCAGCTAACAAGGGCTGTACTTCACAGCTGCAGCACTAATAATCTTTAATATCCATTAGCATGTAAAACATTTGAGGGTAGATTTTTTTTTTTCTTTTTGGTGGTAGAGTCTCAGTCTAGCCCAGGAATTCACTATGTAGTCTTGAATTCACTATGTGGCCTCAAACTCACAGTGATCCTCCTACCTCAGCTTCCTGAGTGGTAAGATTAAAGGTGTGCACCACCACACCCAACCTTGAGGGCAGATTTTGAAGAAAACGATGAGGGTTTACCAAGCATAACATTTAATTCTGATGTTTTGATACCTGGGGCCTTACCAGTTCTTCTGAGAAGAGCATCCCTTTCAGGGCAAACAATGTCTATGGACCAGAAGAAGTTTCCCTGTAAGAAGACTACAACCCACATCTATAACACCACCAAACTTGGCACTTTCTCTGAGGTCCAATGTTATCTGTTCTGAACTCCAGCTTCTTAGATCATGCGCTGTGACCTGGGGTCATGTAACTGAATGGAGGGGTCATCTTATAACTTTTTGTAACATTGTTTGGATTATTCTTAGTTCCTTCCGTTTTATGATAAGTTTCAGGTTCAACTTATAAATTCTGCAAAGATGCCATCTGGATTTTGACAGTATATCAAAATATATCAAATTGGGATGTGTGGCACTTTAAAGATCTTAAGATTTCCAATGAATGAACATAAGATATCTTTATATTTATATTTATTTCTTTCCATAGTGTGTTAGTTTTCAATCTTTTAAATATTCACTTTTAATTATTTTGTTATTTTATCTGACACTATAGTCTTGATTCTCTTTTCAAATTGATCTATATTAGTATATAATATTAAATGGAATATTGATATTTTCATATGCATCTTTCCTAAAAGTCATACAAGAGTTGCAATTCTTTTATTCTTTCACATGTCCTGTCTGCATGCATTATATATCCTATATGCATAGCTTTGAACAATTTAAAATTTAGCTATGATAGATGCCAGGCTTCTTCAAAGAAAGTTCAGTGAAACTATACTTGATAGAAGCTAGGTAGATAGATAGATAGATGATAGAAATTCATCTTAAGGAATGAAATTGTGACAATGTGGGGGCTGGCCCACAGTAAGAAAGGACTGGGGTGAAAACTAGGCAGTCATGACAAAGTACAGCTGTGAGGAAGAATTTCTTTCTGAGGTAAACTACCCTTTTCTGAAAGGCATGCAATAGAAAGATGAGACCCACACCTCCAGTCCAGAGTAATTTATTTACTTCAAGAAAATAAGTTGCAAATATCAACATAAAATACATCTATAGTAACATCTAAGTAAAGATTGAATATAATGCCAGACCAGCCATTACACTAATTAAATTATTATTTCTTGTTTGTACATTTTAATCCCAGAATTTTGTAATTTTTAGGTGAAAACTTTAAAATATTAGGGATATACTTAATGACATAAAAAGATCTTTTGGTCATTGAACAAAATCACCACATTCAAGTGTATTTTTTCCCCTCAAGAGATAAATAATTAAGCATATAACATCGAAGTTATACTTTGGATATTGATATTTTTCTGGATCATTTAAGAGTACCATACAAATAATTATTGGTGTGTGTGTGTGTGTGTGTGTGTGTGTGTGTGTGTGTATGTGTGTGCATGTTCATGTGCATGAATGTGGCCACACACATGGAACAGCACATATTTGGAGGACAGTTCACAACTTTGGGTGTCAAGCTTCACTTTCTACTGCATTTGAACCATGATCTCTCATTGCTTACTGCTATATTTTCCAGGCTAGCTGCTCGATGAGCATCTAGAAAAGTCTCCTGTCTCTGCCTTCTATCTTACCATAAGTACAATGTGATTACAGGCACTTACCAAAGTGCCACACTTTTATGTGGGGTCTCTGGAACTGAATTGTCACTCATGCTTGTGCAGCAATGCTTTATCCACTGAGAACTCTCCCAGCCCCCCATAAAATAATATATCTCCCTCTCTACTATGGAAAGGGAAGGGGTCTTTTCAAATTCCCATGCCTTCCTTTGGCTCTTTAATTATCAGGATGAATTTCAGATTTCCTAGACTGGTGGTGGAAAAACAGGAAATTGGTCACTTGAAGCAGTAGAGAAATCTTTAGGTCAAAACAGTGTATTCTCTTGCAGCACTATGCTTACTGGTCTTTCTCTGTGGTGCTGGTACAAAACATCTCACAACTGAAACACCTTTCACTTTGATCTCTTCATCTTACCTGGGGTTTACACACTGGCGTGTACACGTGTTCCAATTAGCATCTTGTGGAGTGGCATGCGATGGGTCAGGATGAGACTATGGTCATTGAGTGTTGGAAAGTTCATGTTGGTGGATTATGTGGTAAACAGTGAGAAAACCCTTATTGGACCCAACTAATATACTATAATAAGGTTGTTTAAAAAGGAATATTGAATGGGTTAACTCAATGAAAGAATTACTAAGGACTCAAGTGAAAATTCCAAAGTTCTAAGCCAGGTATGTATAATTTCCTACCCAAAATATTTTACTAATAGCTTAGAACATGATCACACAATTATGAGTGACATTTCAACCCTAGAATGATGTGGTTGAGATGTGAAGACACATTCTGGTCTCATTTTCATTGTTCAATATCTAGAAAGCTCATGTCTATTCATGTTTCACTCCTAGTGATTCTGGAAGGTTTTCAGCTATTGTGACTTAGGAATATTGTTTCATTCTCTCTAATAACACTGTGATAAAATCAAGCAGCATTTACATTTTTTAAAAATTTTTATTAGCATTTTCCATGATTATAAAAAAATCCCGTGTTAATTCCCTCCCTCCCCCCACACTTTCTCCTTTGAAATTCCATTCTCCATCATATTACCTCCCCATAACAATCATTGTACTTACATATATACAATATCAACCTATTAAGTACCCTCCTCCCTTCCTTTCCCTTCCCTTTATGTCTCCTTTTTAATTTACTGGCCTCTGCTACTAAGTATTTTCATTCTCACGCAGAAGCCCAGTCATCTGAAGCTAGGATCCACATATGAGAGAGAACATGTGGCGCTTGGCTTTCTGGGCCTGGGTTACCTGACTTAGTATAATCCTTTCCAGGTCCATCCATTTTTCTGCAAATTTCATAGCTTCATTTTTCTTTACCGCTGAGTAGAACTCCATTGTATAAATGTGCCACATCTTCATTATCCACCCATCAGTTGAGGGACATCTAGGCTGGTTCCATTTCCCAGCTATTATAAACTGAGCAGCAATAAACATGGTTGAGCACGTACTTCTAAGGGAATGAGATGAGTCCTTAGGATATATGCCTAGGAGTGCTATAGCTGGGTCGTATGGTAGATCAATCTTTAGCTGTTTTAGGAACCTCCACACTGATTTCCACAATGGCTGGACCAGATTGCATTCCCACCAGCAGTGTAGAAGGTTTCCTCTTTTAATACATCCCCACCAACATTTATGATCATTTGTTTTCACGATGGTGGCCAATCTGACAGGAGTGAGGTGGAATCTCAATGTAGTTTTAATCTGCATTTCCCTGATGACTAGTGACGTAGAACATTTTTTAGATGCTTATATGCCATTCATATTTCTTCCTCTGAGAATGCTCTATTTAGCTCCATAGCCCATTTTTTGACTGGCTTGTTTGATTCCTTATTATCTAACTTTTTGAGTTCTTTGAATAACCTAGATATTAATCCTCTATCAGATATATAGCTGGCAAAGATTTTTTCCCATTCTGTAGGTTGCCTCTTTGCTTTTTTCACTGTGTCCTTAGCAGTGCAAAATCTGTGTAATTTCATGAGGTCCCAGTGATTAATCTGTGGTTTTATTGCCTGAGTAATTGGGGTTGTATTCAGAAAGTCTTTGCCAAGACCAATATGTTGGAGGGTTTCCCCTACTTTTTCCTCTAGCAGTTTCAGAGTTTCATGTCTGATGTTAAGGTCTTTAATCCATTTGGACTTAATTCTTGTGCATGGCGAGAGAGAAGAATCTATTTTCATCCTTCTGCAGATATATATCCAGTTTTCCCAACACCATTTGCTGAAGAGATGTCTTTTCTCCAATGAGTATTTTGGATATTTTTATTGAATATCAGGTGGCTATAGCTACATGAGCTTACATCTGGGTCCTCAATTCTGTTCCACTGATCTACATGTCTGTTTTTGTTACTATGTCTCTGTAGTATAGGTTAAAATCAGGTATGGTGATACCACCAGCCTTATTTTTGTTGCTCTGTATTATTTTAGATATTTGAGGTTTTTTTTGATTCCAAATGAATTTTTGGATTGTTTTTTCTATTTCCATGAAGAATGATTTTGGAATTTTGATAGGGATTGCATTAAATGTGTAGATTGCTTTTGGTAAGATTGCCATTTTAACAATATTGGTTCTTCCAATCCAGGAACAGGGGATGTTTCTCCACTTTCTAGTGTCTTCTGCAATTTCTCGTTTGAGTGTTTTAAAGTTCTCATTGTAGATGTTCTTTACTTCTTGGTTAAGTTTATTCCAAGGTACTTTTATTTTATTTTATTTTATTTTATTTTATTTTATTTTATTTTATTTTATTTTATTTTATTTATTTTTTGATGCAATTGTGAATGGGAGTGATTCTCTGATTTCATCCTCTGTGTGTTTGTTGTTAGCATATATGAAGGCTACTGATTTCTGTGTATTTATTTTGTATCCTGCTACATGGCTGTAGGTTTTGATCAGCTCTAACAGTTTGCGAGTGGAGTTTTTAGGGTCCTGTATGTATAGAATCATGTCATCTGCACATAATGGTAACTTGATTTCTTCCTTTCCAATTTGTATCCCTTTTATGTGTGTCTCTTGCCTTATTGCTATGGCTAAGACTTCTATAACTATATTAAATAAAAGTGGGGACAGTGGACAACCTTGTCTTTTTCCTGATTTTAGTGGAAAAGCTTCCAGTTTTTCCCCATTTAGTAATATGTTGGCTGTCGGCTTGTCATAAATAGCTTTTATTATATTGAGATATGTTCCTTCTATTCCCAGTCTCTGTAGGACTTTTATCATGAAGGGATTTTGATTTTGTCAAATGCTTTCTCTGCGTCCAATGAAATGATCATGTGATTTTTGTCCTTCAACCCATTTATATAATGTATTATATTTATAGATTTGCATATACTGAACCATCACTGCATCTCTGAGATAAAGCCTACTTGGTCAGGGTGAATGATCTTTTTGATATATTCTTGTATTCTGTTTGCCAATACTTTGTTGAGAATTTTTGCATCTATGTTCATGAGGGAGATTGGTCTGTAATTTTCTTTTTTTGTTCTATCTTTGCCTGGTTTGGGTATCAGGGTGATGCTAGCTTCATAGAAGGAGTTTGGTAGAATTCCTTCTTTTTCTATTTCCTGGAAAAGCTTAAGAAGCAATGGTCTTAGCTCTTCCTTAAAGGTCTGGTAAAATTCAGCAGTGAATCCATCTGGGCCTGGGCTTTTTTGAGTTGGGAGATTATTGATAACTGTTCGGATCTCCATGTTTGTTATAGGTCTATTTAAGTGATTAATCTCATTTTGATTTAATTTAGGTAGGTCATATAAATCAAGGAAATCATCCATTTCTTTCAGATTTTCATACTTTGTGGAGTACAAGCTTTTATAGTATGCCCCTATGATTTTTTGAATTTCTCTGGAATCTGTTGTGATGTTACCTTTTTCATCTCTGATTTTATTAATTTGTGTCCTTCTCTTTCTTTTGATTAGATTTGCTAAGGGTCTATCAATCTTGTTTATCCTTTGAAAGAACCAACTCTTTGTTTCATTGATTCTTTGGATTTTTTGTTTGTTTGTTTGTTTCTATTCCATTAATTTATGCCCTAATCTTTATTATTTCTTCCCCCCTACTGATTTTTGGTTTGCCTTGTTCTTCTTTTTCCAAGGCTTTAAGGTGAAGCATTAGGTCGTTTACTTGCAACCTTCTAATTTCTTAATATAGGCACTTAAGGCTATAAATTTACCTCTTAGAACTGCCTTCATTGTGTCCCAGATATTTTGATATGTTGTGTTCTCATTATCGTTTGACTCTATAAATTTTTTGATTTCCTTCTTGATTTCTTCATTGACACATTCATCATTTAGTAGTGTATTGTGTAGTTTCCATGATTTTGTGTATGCTCTATAGCCTTTCTTGCTATTGATTTGTACTTTAATTCCACTGTGGTCAGATAGAATGCAAGGAATTATTTCAATTTTCCTGAATTTGTTAAGATTTGCATTAAGTCCTAATATATGGTCTATTTTAGAGAATGATCCCTGTGCTGCTGAAAAGAATGTATATTCTGCAGCCTTTGGATGAAATGTCCTGCATATATCTGTTAGGTCCATTCCTTCTATGACCTCATTTAGTCCAGATACCTCTCTGCTTATTTTTTCCCAGGTTGACCTGTCAATGGATGAGAGTGGGGTGTTAAAGTCACCCACCACCATCGTGTTTTGTGTTATCTGTGACCTTAGTTCTAATAGTGTTTGTTTGATGAATTTGGGAGCTCCCATGTTAGGTGCATATATGTTTAGGATTGTAATGTCTTCCTGTTGGAGTGTGCCCTTAATCAGTATAAAGTGACCTTCTTTATCTTTCTTGACTAACGTTGGAATAAAGTCTACCTTGTCAGATATTAGGATAGCAACCCCTGGTTGTTTTCTAGTCCTATTTGCTTGAAACACCGTCTTCCCACCTTTAACCATAAGATAATGTCTATCATTTGTAGAAAGGTGTGTTTCTTGGAGACAACAAATTGTAGGATCCTGCTTTTTAACCCAGTCTGCAAACCTGTCTTTTTGTTGGGGCATTGTGGCCGTTCTTATTAAGAGATATTATTGAAAGGTGTGTATTTATATATATATATTTTTTTTTGTGTGTGTGTGTGTGTATGTGGTTCTGGTTCTACCTTTGTTCTCTTGCATTAACTAGTATTTGAGTATTGCTTGTTTTTTCTAGGTCCCTTATATGTGTGCTTGTCCTTTTCTTCAGCATGGAGGATTCTATCAAGTATTTTCTGTAGAGCTGGTTTTGTCTTCAAATACTCCTTTAACCTGCTTTTGTTATGGAATGTACTTATTTCTCCATCTATTTGAATGGATAACTTTGCAGGATAAAGCAACCTTGGTTTACAGTTGTTATCTTTCAGAACTTGGAATATATCACTCCAAGCCCTTCTGGCTTTAAAAGTTTGTGTTGAATAATCTGCTGTATTCCTGATGGGCTTGCTTTTGTAGGTAACTTGATTTTTCTCTCTAACTGCTTTTAGTATTTTTTCCTTGGTTTGTGTGTTTGGTAATTTGACTATAATATGACGAGGAGAGGTTATTTCCAGGTTTTGTCTGGCTGGGGTTCTAAAGGCTTCCTGTATCTGCACTGGCACTTCTTTCCCAATTTGGGGGAAATTTTCTTCTATGATTTTGTTGACGACACCTACTATCCCATTGGAGTGGAATTCTCCTTCTACTATGCCCTGAATACTTATATTGGATCTTTTCATAGTGTTCCGAATATCTTGAAATTCCCACTCATACTGTTTTATAGGTTTGTCTTTCTCTTTGTTGGACTGTATTAGATCTGCCACCTGGTCTTCTAGCTTAGATATTCTGTCCTTCTCTTTCATCTATTATACTGATGAGGTTTTCTACAGAGTTTTTTAATTCATTAACTATGTTCTTCATTGCTAGTAATTCTGATTGGTTTTTCTTTATTATTTCTATTTCCTTATTTATGTCTTGTATTGCCTTCTTTATTTCATTAAATTGGTGTCCTGCATCTTCTTTGATTCCTTTGATTTCCTCTTTAATTTCCTCTTTGACTCCTTTGATTTGTTCTCTGACTTCTTTGAACATATTTACAATCATTCTTTTGAAATCTTTCTCAGGCATTTCCTCTAACTCATTCTCACTGGAGGTCATTTCTGATGCATTAATACTTTTAGGTGTATTTATATCATCTTGCCTTTTAGTGTTCCTTGTGTTATAATGTATATATTTTTGCATCTTGGATTAAGTTAATGCTTGGATTTTCTATCTAGCTGGGTATTCTTAGCTGTATCATTTGATTTGATGTTATATATTTTCAGGGAAGGAGCTTAAGGTGTTGGTGTGGCTCTTAAGACTCTCAGAGTATCTACAAATGTGCTCCTAGGGGTTGAGTTTCCTTGCTATGGGAGTATTCATGTAGGCTGAGTGGAATAAAATACTGGTAGATTCTAAAAGTTAACTAAACACTGTACCCATCTGTTGCAGTCCGGTTCGCATTGCTGTTAGAAATCACCCAACCAAGAGTAGCTTCTGGGAAAAAGAGGTTTATTTGGCTTACAGGCTCGAGGGGAAGCTTCACGATGGCAGGGGAAAACGATGTCATGAGCAAAGGGTGGACATCACCCCCTGGCCAACATAAGGTGGAACACAGCAACAGGAAGGTGTGCCAAACACTGGCAAGGGGAAACTGGCTATAAAGCCCATAAGCCCGCCCCCAACAATACACTCCCTCCAAGAGGCATTAATTCCCAAATATCCATCATCTGGGAACCTAGCATTCAGAACACCTAAGTTTATGGGGGACACCTGAATCAAACCACCACATTCCGCCCCTGGCCCCCATAAACTGATATCCATACATGATGTAAAATACAATGCCTTCAGTCTGACTTTAAAAGTCCCCATAGTTTTTATCAATACCAGAGATGTTCATACATCCCCATAGTCCAAGATCTTTTAACTGAGCCATAATACCAAAAAATAACCTCAAAAAACCCAGAATGGCACAGAATAAATATTCACACTGCAATAGATGGCATTGGGCATAGCAAAGAAACATTCAACCAATACAAGATTTAAAACAACAAGGGCAAACATCAAACTCTGTAGCTTCAAGTCCAGCAACTCAAACCAGTGACAAATCTTCAAGTCCGATAATTCTAACCAGCAACGAGTCTCTGGCATTCCAATTCCACCCCTCCAGCTAGGCTACTCACAGTCCTGGGAAACTTCATCAGGGCCGGCAGCTCCTTGGCAGCCATCTCATGGTCCCGGCATCTCCACAGCGTCTCCACTGCAAGCCACGGTTCATCCTCATGGCCCCATGGGGTCTTTATGCAGGCAACCAGCAAACCTGCTTCACACTGCCCATGGCCATTTCCAAACCACAAGACCTTGTTGCAAACTCAATGACCCTCTTTCCAGCATGTCTTATACTCCACGATACCAGGTAGGGTGCCAATTTGTTAATCTAGGGGGGAATAAAGCAGACTTTGAAGAACAGGACACTTCTTGAGCACTCAGGCCCCTTTCAAAAGAGTCGACGTTCTTTCTGTTGCCCCAGCACAGGTCAGCTAGCCCAGTCTCAAAAGTTGTAATCTCTCAGTTGCAGCTGAACAGGCAGTAGTTCACCCAAAGATTTTTCTTTCTGTGCCATATTCCTCTGCTCATATCAGTTCATTTCTACGCAAAGCAACCCTGTACAACTTCTCAGGACATGGGCATAAGAGCAAGCTTCTCACACAGACTGCTAGCCCAGTCCAAGCAAAGCTCTTTATCACCCTCATAAGCCAAACCTCACAGTCCATAGTTCTTCAGGTCTTTCAGCTCTGACCAGGATGGACCATCAAGCTGTACTTACAGCACTGCAAAGCATCTCTTAGGCCAAGGTTTCAACTCCTTCTACATTCCTCTTGAAAATCAGCTCCAAAAGGCCTAAACCACACAGTCAGGTGTCTAGCAGCAATCCCACTCCTCGGTACCACTTTACTGTTGCAGTCCGGTTCGCATTGCTGTTAGAAATCACCCAACCAAGAGTAGCTTCTGGGAAAAAGAGGTTTATTTGGCTTACAGGCTCGAGGGGAAGCTTCACGATGGCAGAGGAAAACGATGGCATGAGCAGAGGGTGGACATCACCCCCTGGCCAACATAAGGTGGAACACAGCAACAGGAGGGTGTGCCAAACACTGGCAAGGGGAAACTGGATATAAAGCCCATAAGCCCGCCCCCAACAATACACTCCCTCCAAGAGGCATTAATTCCCAAATATCCATCATCTGGGAACCTAGCATTCAGAACACCTAAGTTTATGGGGGACACCTGAATCAAACCACCACACCATCCAATCAAAAACAGCCCCAATTATGTATGTCAGAGTAGTTATTATTACAACCCGATCCTCTATCAACATAGAGCTTAAGATTTCTGGTCTGTTGAGGGATACAAGTCAGCTTGTGACCATGTGAGACCCTTCCCTGGTGCAATCCCAGTTACCTTGGATGATTTAGGTCTCAGTCAAGTTGCTGCCTGGTGGTCGGGCTGCTGTTCTGATTTCTGGAGCTGGGCACTGAATTTTCCTGTGGGGCAAACCAAGCCTGGCAACTGTGGCCCTGTAGATCAGCACCCCCGCTGCTGGAACTGCTGCTGCTAAAGCTGCCTCTGATGGGTCTGTCAGCTGCTAAAGCTGCTGCTGCTGGGCCCACCACTGTTGCTGCCTCTGTTGCTGCTGCTGCTGTAGCTGCCACTTCTGGAGTCACTGCTGCTGAAGCTGCTGCTGCTGGGTCTGCTGCTGTTGGGACCTCTGTTACCGGTGCCGGAGCTGCTGGGTCCTGCTGTCGCTCCAAGTTGGAGTCGCTGGTCGCAGGTCCGCTGCTCTGTTCGCTGGAGCTGGGCTCAGGCGGTGGGGGCGGGGAGGGAGCTGCAGCTGCTCTGGATCTCTCACTGCTCCACATGTTCCTCTACCTCACAGTCTCCTCCTCCATTGCTCACTGCCACTCTCCCTTCACGTGTCCTGAGTTGCTGAGAGTGCCGGTGTGAGGGGAAACTCCCACACCTGGCTTTTCCTGTGGCTGTAGCTGAGCCTGGCGGGTTTCTGGTGTTCCACCACTGCTGCCACTGTGGTTGCCGGAGCTGCCGGGGCCACTTTTGCCGGCCTGTGAGGGCTCTGGATGCTCTGGATCTCTTCTGCTTCTCTGCTGCTGCTTCAATATCCTATACACCTCACTTTTTAGTAAAAGTGTGTATTTTGCTGGGGTTTTTTTTGGTCTTTTTTCATATATATATATATATATGAACATACACACACACATATATGTGTCATATATATGTATACATGTATATGTATATATGTAGATGAAGCATATATATGTTATAAGGATGTCATCTTATTAACTATAATGATAGGTATTTTAGATACAAAGACAAATGCATTCAATTTGTTTCATATTGTTGCTTTTCATCAATTAAGTATTAGGAGGAGAGTAGCTACGAGAATATAACACTGAAATTTAGATTCTTTGCCAGTAACAACATCACAGTGAAGCTCAGTATCTGATAGGTAATAGTAACCTTTAGTTTTCTGAAACTCATTAGTCATGTTGCTTTTTTAAATGGAATGCTACATCAAAACTATAGTTTTAATTTGTTTTATGTTATAAAACAATATTTCTTTATAATTTTGTCATTTGATTTATTCTGCAAAGCTTTTTACAGAGTCTCTTTTTATTTATTAGTAGCATTTTAATTAGTAATTCAATTTAATTAGTGTCAAAATGGTGCACATTTATTTGGCACATTGTGTTTTGATATTTATCTACAATTTCATTTTATTAAATCAAGCTCTTTTACATAGCCATCAGTGCTGATCCATCAGTTTTTATGCTAATATGCTTAGATTTGTTTTGTGTGGTGGTTTGATTCAGGTGTCCTCCATAAATTTAGGTGTTCTGAATGCTAGGTTCCCAGCTGATGGACATTTGGGAATTGACACCTCCAGGAGGCAGCATATTGTTGGGAGCAGGTTTATGGGTGTTATAGCCAGTTTCCCCATGCCAGTGTTTGGCACATCCTCCTGTTGCTATTGTCCACTTTATGTTGGTCAGAGGATGATGTACACTCTCTGTTAATGCCATCATTTTCCCTGCCATGGAGGAGTTTCCCCTTTGAGCCTGTAAGCCAAAATAAACCTCTTCCCCCCCTCCCAAAGCTGCTCTTGGTTGAGTGATTTCTACCAGCAATGCAGACCTGAGTGCAACAATAAAGTGGTACTGAGAAGTGAAGTGGGATTGCTGCTAGACACCTGACTGTGTGGCTTTGACCTTTGGGAGGTGGTTTTCTTTACTTTTCTTTTCTTTCTTTTTTTTTTGGTTTTTTGAGGTAGGGGTGCTGGGTTTCCCTGGCAAGTAGTGCTGGGGAAGGACCAGGCCCACTGGTTCCTCCTCCTGAGGGTTTGAGGAGGAGGGTGGGTGTTGACAGCCAAGAACACACTGAGCTGGGAGTCTTGTCAAAGCAGGATCTCACTTTATTGTAACAGGCAGGTGCTTATATAGTGTTGAGAACAAGGGTGGGCATCTCAGGATGGGGTAAGATGTAAGGACCAATAGCATACCACGACTTTTGAAACGATTGGTCCTAAGTGCGCACACAGGGACTCTACTTTCACAGAAGTAGAAAGCCAGAGGCAATTTGGTGCCCTGCTGAGTCATAGCTGGCCAGGACAGGTCGCCAAACTTTAGCTAGGCTCAGGAAGTTTCACTAGGCCTCATGTCCGGGCCTCTCAAGGCCCAACAGTAGGGTCTCACTCTAGTCCAGGCTGACCTGGAATTTACTATGTAGTCTCAGGGTAGCCTTGAACTCACCATGATCCTTCTACCTCTGCCTCCCAAGTGCTGGGATTAAAGGTGTGCACCACTGCACCCGACTTTTCTTTCTTTCTTTTTTTTTTTTGACATTTTTTTGTTGTTGTTGTTTGTTTTTGAGGTAAGGTCTTACTCTAGCTCAGGATGACCTGGAATTGACTTAGTAGTCTCAAGTGGCTTCAAATTCATTGTGATCCTCTTAACTCGTTCTCCTGAGTGCTGGGATTAAAGGTGTGTGCCACCACACTGGGCTGAAGCTGATTTTCAAGAGGAATATAGACAGATTTGAAACCTTGGCCTAAGAGATGCATTGCAGTGCTGTAAGTACAGTATGATGGATTATTTTAGTCAGAGCTGTAAAATTTGAATTCAGTAATAACTATGGACTATGAGGTTTAGGTAATGAGGGTGAGAAAGAACTTTGCTTGGACTGGGCTAGCAGTTTGTGTGAGAAGCTTGCTCTTATGCTTGTGTCCTGAGAAGTTGTGCAGTGTTGTTTTGTGTACACATGAAGTGGAGTGAGCAGGGGGATATGGCACAGAGAAAAATATTTGGGTGAACTGTTGTCCATTCAGCCCCTACTTAGCATTGTGGAGTATAAGAAATGCAGGAAAGAGTCATTGAGTTTGCAAAATGGTCTTGTGTTTTGGAAATGGTCATGGGCAATGTGAAGCAGATTTGCTGGATGCCTGCATGGAGACCCCATGGGGCCATAAGGATGAACCATGGATTGCAGTGGAGACCCAGTGGAGATACTGGGGCCATGAGATGACTGCTAAGGAAAGCTACCAGCCCCGATGAAGTTTTCCAGGACTGTTAGTAGCCTAGATGGAGGGGTGGAATTGGAATACCAGAGACTTGTTGCTGATTAGAATTATCAGACTTGGAGATTTATCATTGACTAAAGTTGTTGGCCTTGGAGCTACAGAGTTTGATGTTTGCCCTATTCAAATCTTATATTGGTTGAATATTTCTTTGCTATGCCTCATGCCATCTTTTGCAGTGTGTATGTTTATTCTGTGCAATTATGGGCTTTTTGAAGTTATTTTTTGGTATATGGCTCAGTTAAAAGATCTTGGATTATGGGGATATATGAACATCATTGGAATTGATAAAAACTATGGGGAATTTTAAAGCTGGATGAATGTATTACATTTTACATCATGTATGGTTATCAGTTTAGGGGGGGCAGGGGAAAAATGTGGTGGTTTGAATCAGGTGTCCCCCAAGCTATTGTCAACCTTATGTTGGTCAGGGGGTGATGTCCACTCTCTGTTCACACCATCATTTTTCCTGCCATCATGGAGCTTCCCCTTGAACCTGTAAGCCAAAATAAGCATCTTTACTGCAACAATATGCAAAAGTTTATCTCTGTCAATTCAACACATATCACCAAGGTTTTGTCAGTTAATCAAACCTAATTGGTACTGATGTAAGGATAGACACCAAGATGGTGTGCCTGACCTGAACTAAGTCTGTCCATTTATTTTAATTGCTTTTGACAATGACATCAAGATCCTTTAATGGTGTAAAGATACTCTCTTTGATAAACAAAGTTAGAATAACTGAGCATCAACACACTGAAGGATGAAATGAGACTCTATACATAGCACATACCAGAAATAATTCAAAAGAGATTGATTAATAGCTTAGTCATAAGACATGGTACTTTAAAACTTCTATACAAAATATATAGGAAAACATATGTGGCATTAGTATGGGCAGTAGATTTGTTTTGACATGACCTTAAAAAAAGACCACAAATGGAAAAATAAACAAGTGTGAACATCAAATCAAATTTATCTGTACAATAAAGGAAGCAATTCAAAAGTAAGAAGGTGACCCACAGCAGGCAAAACTACACATACATACAGCCAAATATACTTAATATTAAATAGTACTTAAAGTATTAAGATGACAAATGTGTTGTTTTATGTCCTTTAGCATGGATCTTTTTAGATGTTAGAGAGAAAAAATCAGCTAGAAAGAGAGAGAACAGGCATGCCAGGACTGTCAGCCGTTGCAAACAAAGTCTAGATGCATGTGCCGTTTTTTACATCTGGTGTTACTTGGGTACTTAGGACTCAGACTTGGATCTTTAGGCTTTGCTGGTAAGTTCCTTAAACTCTGACCATCATTCCAGCCCCTAGCATCAATCTTTTAAAAGGATTTATTTGTGTTTATAGGGAAAATAATGAAAATAAGATCGATCAAACATTACATTAAATAAGTTTAATAATATCTTGATTTTTAAATGTTTATACACACACACACACACACACATATATATATGGAGAAAGAGAGAGAGAGAGAGAGAGAGAGAGAGAGAGAAAATTTGCATGCCAGAGCCTCTAGCCACCATAAAATTAACTCCAGATGCCAGCACTACCTTATGCGTGGGGCTTATATAGGTACCAGGGAATTGAATCTGGGTCCTTGGGCCCCAAGTTTAATAATATTATATGATGATATAATTTAAAAAATATAGTGGTGTTTGTATGTGTATTAATTCAGAGTATTACTTTTTGTCTGGGAAAATTTATATCCTTTACAATATTGTATTTTAAGGTTGGTATTATGCCTAAATCTTAAATAAAATAAAATTAAAAACTCAAATGGAATAAAATAAGTGTTAAAGTATTCACAACTCTTGACTAATAGTATTTCATTGCATTTGATAGCAATAACTAATTACAATTATTCAATTATATAATCTTCAAGATAATTTTGTTATAAACATATATAGACTAATTTCAATTACTGAGTGAAATAAAATTAATCCATACAAAAATTTAAAACATGCTAAACTATTTATTAGGCCCCAGACACCATGTGGAAAAAAAATGCTTTTGATGCTTTTACATTCGGTTTGAGCTAGCTTCTCTTTTTCAAGGATGTACTGTACAGTACTTTGTACTGGATGATTTCCAGTCACAGTATTTAAAATACATAGCTATATATTTTATTGACAGCAACTAACCTAAAAATATCAGTTATACTAATATGTGTACAAAATATTTTAGCAGGTGCAATCATGATAGCTAAAACCAAAATGAAATGCAAGATAACACGACCCTGTCCTTTGAGAATATTTATCAAATTCTTGTCATTTCTCCAGTTCAAATAAGGGTCAAGAAAAAAAGTATTTGTGTAGGAGTAAAGGCGCAGGAGAAGATGACTTTCTTTTCCAAAAAGATAAATATTAAATAATTGTGGAATAATTTCCTGATGAATAATATCTAAGAGAAATGATTTTATTTTATATTTTTGGTTCTGAAAATGAATGTTTCAGAACACATGGAGAAGGACTAGATAGAAAAGAGTATCTCCTGTTTGAAGATTTTTTTTAAAAATTATTTATTTGTTTATTTGCAAGCAGAGAGAAAAAGAGATAAGACAGACAGATAGAGAAAGAATGGACACACTAGAGCCTCTACCCACTGCAAACGAACTCCAGACACATGTGCCTCTTGTGCATCTGGCTTACGTGGGTCCTAGATAATTCAACCTGGGTCATTTGGCTTCACAGACAAGTGACTTAACTGCTCAGCCATGTGTCCAGCCCTGAAGATTTTTTTTTTAATTTTAATGTAGGCAGTAAAGAATTTTCAATAGACCATCAGTAGGGACTGGCTCTCACAACATACACATAAATCTTACTGATACACTGCTTTTACATGTTGAAGTTTGTGTGTATTTGGAGAAAATAGCTATTTTATTTTTACTAATTCATTTTTTATTATGACACACTTAGTATGGATACTTTATGTTTTGTTTCCATCCTTTCCATCATTCCTGCCCCCATTACACTGGGGGCCTTCTTCACTGGGGTTGCTGGTATTCCCCATGGGGTTGTAAGGGTTGTAAGGAAAACAGCTACAGGGCTGGAGAGATGGCTGAGCTGTTAGGTGCTTGCCTGTGAAGCCTAAGGACAATGGTTCAAGGCTCAATTCCCCAGTACCCACATAAGCCAGATGTACAAGTGGTGCACACATCTGGAATTTGTTTGCAGTGGCTAGAGGCCCTCATGCACCCATTCTCCCTCTTCCTCTCTGTGCTTCTTTCTCTCCCTGTCTGTTGCTCTCAAATAAACAACTAAAAATAAACAAAAAATTAAAAATGAGAAAACATGCTAAGTTTGTCAGTATTAAATCTGTTCCAAGTAATATAATCCCTACATGCTCTATAAAGTGGTGACTGAGATAGCCTCAATTCAACTTGTACAGGCAAGGCTAGCCTGACATACTCATCAAAAATGATGGATAGATTAATATAAATAAAGAGAGAAAGGGGAAGGAGAAGGAGGGAATAAAAGGAAGAAAGAAAGGGAAATAAAGAAAAAAGAAAGAGAGGGAGGGAGAAAGGGACAGGAGGAAGGAAGGGAATGAAAGAAAAATAGAAAGGAAGAAGAAAGAAAGAAAGAAAGAAAGAAAGAAAGAAAGAAAGAAAGAAAGAAAGAAAGAAAGAGGAGAGAAGAGAGAAGAGAGAAGGAAAGAAAAAAATATATCTTCTTCTCCTTGGATCATCCACCAGAATTAAATCCACACAACACAGAAATAAAATGGCAAGTATAACAATGTTAGAGCGCTTGTTTAAATTTTTGGTATCATTACAATATAAATGTTTGAAATATTTTGGCCAAATTTTAATTAATGAGCACATTTTGAGGACTGAGAGGTTGACTCAGTGGTTAAAATTCTTGACCATACAGCATGAGGATGTGCGTTCAGATCCCCAGGACCCATGTAAAATGCTGGCATAATGGTGAGTGCCTAAAGTCCCAGCTCTGGGGAGGCACACACAAGAGGATCCCAGAGATGTGTTAGCTAGCTATTCATATTTCTATGAGTTCTGAGCTCAAAGAGTAATCTTGACAGAGACCTCTGGCTGCCACATTAAAGTGTACATTTGTGTCTGGTAATTTACCAAACCAACACATGCATGCACAAATGCACATGGTATACTCACACTTACCCTAACACACATAAACATCATTCACACTAATACTCATAACAGACAAGCAAAATGATCACACTTGATTTTTCAAAATATTTTCATCATAGATATATAAAAAGGAAACCCAAATTCTTATTTACTGTCCTTGAAACTGGGTCTTACATACTAAAGTTCCCATTCTTCTTGAAGAAAAATAAATAAAACTCAAATAACCATGGAACAGCAAGGACAAAAATTCAAACCTAATGGGAAGTTATGGCATTTTTCTAGAACATTCTAAAACCCTTACAGAAGCACCTGCTGGGACCCAAAGGTAGAAGGTTCATTCTCTCTTGACAGAGAAAAAAATGGGAGGGTTCAGATGTATCCAGAACCCACAGACAGCTATGATTGAATCAACTCACATTTTCCACTTTTGTCTAGGTCCCACCTCATTGTTTTCCACAGATGAGTTCTGGAGAATCAACTGGCAGACTCAAAAGTGACTTGTTTAATCAGATTTGGAGATTTAGACTGACTCCTAAATAAATGAGTTAGAGAGATGGTAGTGAAATACACTGGCTTGTAAAGACTACCAGCTTTGGTTTGATTTCCCAGTACCCATGTAAACCTCTATTCGAAACAGGACACACATGTGTACTGTACATTTGTAGTGGCAAGAGGTACTGGATCTCTCTCACACACACACACACACACACAAATACAAAAGTAAGTAAATAAATAATAATTTTTTAAAAGAAAGGAAGCTGTTATACTTCCAACTTTACAATTATATGAATAAATCCATTAAAACTGATAAAACAAACAATGATAAAACAAACAAAATAGTGCTCCTCTGCTCTCTCTTTCTCCAATATCTATTTGTCCTTCTGCCATCTGTCCTCTACTCACCTGTAATCTATCATATATGTATCCTCACTTTATTATCTATATGGATGGTTAGTTTCCATAAGACAGAGATAAAATGAAGATAACATAAATTATGTAATGCAATGACAAATCTACAGCAACATTACAGAGGAAGTGGCAGACTAAATAGCTTACTGCTATCCTGGAAACCTCCACCCAGAAGATGTCAGGAAACACTGAGGAGACTCAAAATTCATCAAAATGGAAAATTAGATGCTGCTGAGAAGTCATACCTAAGATTTATGACACACCCTCTAAGGCTCAGGGAACATTCCAATAAAGAGGAGCAGGAAGAATGTATGAGCTCCAGGGTAGGAAGGTGTACTCCAGATATTTCCCACCCCTCAGATGCTGACTGGTGCATTCATGATCCAGCAGTGAATATCAATAACCCTACTAGGGTGGGCCTTCTATAGCATGTGGGCAAAGGAGAGGGAACATAAGAATATCACACAATGGGAATATTACCAATATGTAATATGTTCATGTAATAAAGTTCTCAATTAAAAAATGGGATGCTTGGGCTGGAGAGCTGGCTTAGCAGTTAAGTGCTTGCCTGTGAAGCCTAAGGACCCTGGTTCGAGGCTTGATTCCCCAGGACTCACGTTAGCCAGATGCACAAGGGGGTGCACGTGTCTGGAGTTTGTTTGCAGTGGCTGGAGGCCCTGGTGTGCCCATTCTCTCTCTCTCTGCCTCTTTCTCTGTCTGTTACTTTCAAATAAATAAATAAACATAAAAAATTATTTAAAAATGGGATGTTTAATATAATTAGGACTTCTCCTAGGAATTAATGGTCCCTTTCTAGAAGAAAACAAATCATTGTGAATGTATATATGATAAAAAAGGTCCTCATTATAGATTCAGACAAAGGTACTTAACATTTTATGCCCATTCCTGTACTTTCAGCAATATGGAAATATTTGCAATGTCCTTAATGCAACAAAGTATGATTATGGAAAATATAATCATAAGCATGAAATATAAAGCACTTCTTTTGAAGAACATTTTTCTGCCAGTCTATTCAACACTGTACTCAAAATTTTGTCCATGCTAATAACATATGAATTAAATAAGAACATATGATTTGGACATAGAAATTAGAACTATCTATAAACAAAGGGCACACACCTATTACATGAGGAAATCCTAAGAGATTATTGCCTCAAAACAAATACATGAAAAAAATATATAGTAGATCACCAGAAAAATAGAAAGTAAATATTATTTTATTTTTATATTCTTTAAAACACCAATTTGAGTTAAAATTTAAATATTGCTGGGCATGGTGGCTCATACCTTTAATCCCAGCATTCAGAATGCAGAGGTAGGAGAATCTCTATGAGTTCGAGGCCACCCTGAATCTACGTAGTGAATTCCAGGTTAGAGTGAGTTACAGTGAGATGCTACCATTATATAGTTTATCAAAATCGTTAAATATTTAAGTACCATTGTGGTTTGACTCAGGTATCACCCATAAACTTATGTGTTCTGAATGCTTGATCCCCATCTGGTGGAAATTTAGGAGGTAGGGCCTTGCTGGAGGAGGTGTGTATCGGGAGCAGCCAGGTTCCCTTTGCAAGAGTTCACTTCCCTGCCTTGCTGCTGTATTCCACTTTTTGTGACAGAGGTGATGTCCAGCCTCTGCTCATGCCATGGACAAAAACCTGTCCTCTAAAAGTGAAATTCAGAATCATAAGGAAAAAAAAAACAAAAAAAACAAAACAAAACAAAAAAAAAAAAACTTGCTTCCTTCTATATGGAGACTCTACAGAGCCTGTCAAATTATATTGGATGTTTTAATTCTCTTTAAATACTATATAAAATCCATTTATTTGAGAAATGTCTATGAAAAACTTAGCAGCTATGTGTGAAAATATATGAGCATGGAAGTCAGAATGGTGTTTGATGATGGGTAATAGATATTGGCAATGGGGAAGAAAATTCTGTTGTGATCAGGTGCTATCTTAAGCAGTACCCTAGGTGAATGCATTAGCCAGACTTATCAGAATGCAGTTAGCACAACTATGTTTTTCTATGTAGGTAAATTTTATCTC
Organism: Jaculus jaculus; assembly: GCF_020740685.1. Taxonomy (NCBI): domain Eukaryota; kingdom Metazoa; phylum Chordata; class Mammalia; order Rodentia; family Dipodidae; genus Jaculus; species Jaculus jaculus. The sequence continues at coordinate 73,005,315 of NC_059113.1, read as the reverse complement.
AATAAATATGAATTCAAAAGGTAAGCAGTATCCATGGAAAGCTAGATGAACAAAATGGTTCATGTGTCTGGAGTTATTTTGCAACAGCAGGAAGCCCTGGCATGTCCATTCATATGTTTTCCCTCTCTCTCTCTCTCTCTCTCAAATAAATACATAAATGAGTAAATATAAAAGAAGTAAAAAGTTTCAAAGTACTCATTTTCATTGCCACATTGCACACAAGGGAAAGCCAACATTTTCAAAATCAATAAAAAGTAGATTTTGCAATTAAATTCTACTTTGATTTAGTGGAAACATATATCATATTAATTTAATCAAAGAAAAAGATCTAAGAAATATATCATTTGAATTAAAGACTTGGTCAAATAAAGTTAAATATTTCAAATGTAACAATAATTGCCTTTTCTATGTAAAAGAGCCCTGAATAGATGACACTAAAATTTCCAATAGAAAGTGAAAAAGTTAGACACACAGATGTTTTTCTTCAGAAAAATAAATATTCTGATATTTCCTACTCTGAAAATAGGATTTTGTGTATAAAATTTAGTTTTGTTGAAATAATTCTAACCACATTAGACAAAGATGAAAGGTAGGGTGGGGAGCGATAGTGATAAAGTTACAGTTAAATATTGATGAAACTCAGCTTTAGGAAACAACATTCCTTCCTGAAGAAGAAATAATCAAGAAACTTTTGTAAGAATTTAAGTTTGTTGGATAACTTATCATGTCTATAGCTGCTACTCTGTTATGCTTAGTAATTTACACAGTTTTTCAGTTTCTGATGCATACAGTATTCTATTTAAAAGAGATATTTCACTGCAAAAAAAAACAAAAACAAAAAACAAAACACTCATGCTCCCCATCACTCCCCATTCCAACAACTATGCCCAAGTAAGCAACCTAAGTTAAACTCATCAGGTCCCTCTGATGTTAAGGGTAAATATAGATGGAGCCAACAGCTGGGTAGAGTTCAAAAGGAAGCAGAAAGTCATGTTAACATTCTGTGTATGAGGGAGGCTAAGAGGCCATTCAGTTTGGGTTAAATGTTACTCTGCCCTATCAACAGCAAGATGTTGAAAAGAACCAAACCTCTGTGAATCTACTTTCTCATCTTTACATTCGCAACTCTAAATTGACCCATTTTATAAGTTAAGTTTACACATTAAGCATTAGTGTTTTTAAAATGCTTAAAGAATGGTAATTTAATAAATAGTCATCAGTTTTCATTAAATATATAAATGAAGTGGGTGTAGTGGCACACACCTTTAATCCCAACACTGAGGAGGCAGAGGTGGTAGGATTGCCTTGATTTTGAAGGCAGCCTTGAGAGTACACAGTGAATTCCACTACAGTCTAGGCTATAATGAGACCCTACCTCAAAAAAAAAAAAAAAAAAAAAAGATGAAGATGTCATAAAAGCATGTAGGTCAAGGCAAACATTGAACTTATCTAAAATGTATATCAGATTTTAAATGGACGATTTAAAAAGGAATCAAGTAATGATGGCTTAACAGTTAAGGTGCTTATCTGGGAAGCCTAAAGACCTATATTTGATTCCCCAGTACCCCCATTCTTATTGCTATACCTAAACCTGACTTAAAACACATTCTCCAATATCCTTTTTTGAGACAGTCTTCTATACCCATCAGCCCACATGGGAGGACCATCAGCAACTCTTGCAGACCCTCTTCATCACAGAGGAACATGAAAGAATCTGAAGGGAAGCCAAGAAACTAGTGTTGGGAGTCAACAGCCACCTCACAGAGAACTCTAATGTTATTGATGAGGTCTTCACTTTATACGACCAGACTGGGATCCCAATACCACTGAAGATAGGGCATTCCTTAACCTCTTTCACCATAATCTGATGGGTGGTCTCCAGGCAGCTGCTTGATCTGCACCCTACAAATTTGTCTAAGGTGAATGAAATGACCCAAGGGCTCAGAGAATTTCCTACTGCTTTCCTAGAAAGGCTGCAGTAAGCATATAGGACATGCCCCCTCATAGATTCCCAAGGGCCCAGAGAATAGGCAAACTATTAATATTGCTTTTGTCACTCAGTCCACACCATTTATTAAAAAGGAGATTCATGAAATAGAAGTCTTTGAGAGTAAACTTCTTTTAGAGTTAATAGAACTTACTGTCAGGTTGTATAATAATGAGACACTCCCAAAGATACACAGGCTAAAAAAATGGCAAAGATTATGGTGGCTACCTTCAAGAAGGCACAAAGCTCCATGAGACAGCCCTTATACTTTGCTCAGTATGATTCCACCTGAAGGGCAAATATATACTGTGCTGGACCTAAAAGGTACTTTCTTTAGTATCCTATTGGCAAAGGGAAGTCAACCCAAATTTGCTTTTGAATGGACAGCCCAAACAAGGCACCAGTGGGAAACTAACCTGGACTAGGCTTCTGCAGGGATTTAAAAATTCCCCCACCCTCTTTGATGAGGCTCTTCATGTAGAGACTTGCAGGCCTTTTGCAAGGAAACGCCTGAGACAACTGTCCAGTGGTACCTGGACAACGTCCTCTTAGCTGCAGAAATGGAAGAGGAATGCCTCTCTGCCACAGTGCACCTCCTGGACAACTTACAACATCTTGGCTATGCTGTATCAGCCAGGAAGGCTCAACTGGTGTGCGTAAGGCAAGCTACTTGGGACACAAACTCCAAGAAGGTGAGAGTATGCTTTCGGCCTCTAGGATTCAGGCCATCACTCAAATCCCCACTAAGAGACAGGTCTGAGAATTCCTCAGAGCTGTAGGGTATTGCAGAATTTGGATCCCAAGGTTTGCTGAATTAGCCAAGCCTCTATATGAAGCCATGAAAGGACAAAAGGAAAAAAAAAAAAAAAGATTTTAATTAGACTGAAAATGAGAAACAAATATTCTGAGCCAAGAACTAAAATCAGCTCTGACATCAGCCCCTTCCCTGGTGCTTCCAGACTTATGAAGGGGACATCCAGGGATATCCTAACTCAAATACTTGGGCCATGGCATTGCCCAGTGGCCTACCTGTCTAAGAAGCTAGACCCAGTAGCTGCTGGTTGGCCTCCTTGTCTCTGGGCTATTGCAGGTGCTACTATTCTGACAGAAGATGCTGACATATTAATCTTGGGGCAGACTTTATCAATTATGGCCTCCCATATGATAGTCTATAAAGAGCCCCCCAGACCGATGGCTCTCTCTTTCACATAACTCACTATCAGGCCTAGCTCTTAGATCAACCAAGGATACAGTTTTTCAAACCAAGGCTTTGAACCCAGCAGGAAGGCATCAACCCTTTTGCGTGACTGCCTAGAGGTCACCTCTGCCTTCCATGGACTCCTCCCAGGGCTGGCAGATGTGGCTTGGCCAGACCATGATCTGATGATGTATTTTGATGGCAGCAGCTTTGATGTGGACAGAATCTGGTATGCAGGGGTAGTTGTGATGACTTTGGAAGAAACCCTATGGGCTGAGGCCTCAGGGCACATCAGCTCAGAAAGCTGAACTGATAGTACTGACCAAGGCTCTGATATTGGGAAAAGGCAAGACAGTAAATATCTACCTAGACAGCTGTTATGCTTTTGCCATGGCACATGTACATGGAACCATCTACTTGGAGTGAGGGTTATTAGCAGCCGAAAGTAAAGACATTAAAAATAAAACAAGATTCTTCCCTGCAGGACCCCTCCTCTCTCTCTCTCTCTCTTTCTCTCTTTCCCTCTTTCTCTCTCTCTCTCTCTCCCTCCCTTCCTCCTCCCCTCTCCCTTTTCCTTCTCCCTCCCTTCTTTCCTCTCTCCCTTTCCTCTCCCCTCCTCCCTCCCTTTTCTTTTCCCTCTTCTCTCTCTCTTAGCTCCCTAACATTAAAGAGAAAATGCTGCTATCAGTGACTTCCAGGCCTGGGTTTTCGACTTTTGGCTGTACCAAGAACAACAAGAAGCCATATGTGTCATTGGCTCAGCAGATGGCACCACCAAGTCCAAGCAACAGCACCTCTAACAGCAACAGTGGAAGCAACGGGCATGACCAGCTGAGCAAAACCAACCTGTACATCCGGGGACTGCAGGCAGGCACTACTGACCAGGACCTCGTCAAGTTGTGTCAGCCATATGGCAAGATTGTCTCCACTAAGGCCATACTGGACAAGACCACGAACAAGTGCAAAGGCTATGGCTTTGTGGATTTTGACAGTCCGTCTTCAGCCCAGAAGGCTGTAATGGCCCTGAAAGCCAGAAGGGTACAGGCGCAGATGGCAAAGCAACAGGAGCAAGACCTCACAAATTTATACATCTCAAATCTCCCACTGTTAATGGATGAGCAAGAACTGGAGGGGATGCTGAAGCCCTTCGGCCAGGTTATCTCCACACGAATCCTTCGAGGCACCAGTGGGACCAGCAGAGGGGTTGGCTTTGCAAGGATGGAGTCTACAGAGAAGTGTGAAGCCATCATCAGCCACTTTAATGGCAAATATATCAAGACTCCCCATGGAGTACCAGCCCCATCTGATCCTTTGCTCTGCAAATTTGCTGATGGTGGGCCAAAGAAAAGACAGTACCAAGGAAAATTTGTACAAAATGGACGGACCTGGCCAAGGAATGGAGATATGGGTGGTATGGCCTTGACCTATGACCCCACCACAGCTCTTCAGAATGGGTTTTACCCAGCTCCTTATAACATCACACCTAGCAGGATGCTTGCTCAGTCGGCACTTTCACCCTATCTTCCATCTCCCATGTCTTCATATCAGAGAGTGACTCAGACATCTCTACAAGTACCTAACCCATCTTGGATGCACCACCAGTCATACCTCATGCAGCCTTCAGGCTCGGTTCTGACACCAGGTATGGACCACCCCATTTCTCTCCAGCCTGCTTCCATGATGGGACCTCTTACCCAGCAACTGGGCCACCTCTTACTCAGCAGCACAGGCACGTACCTGCCAACAGCTGCTGCTATGCAAGGAGCTTAACATCTCCCAGCACCCACTAGTGCCTTCTTCTACTGTTTCCGTTGAGGACAACAGTGGCCAGCAGAATCAAGTGGCAGTGGAGACACCCCCAGACCATGGGAACTATTCTTTCCAGTTCAGCAAGTAGCTATGGGCCTAGGACTGGAAAGAACCCTCTGCGCTCTATCCTGGGCTGTTTCTCCAATGCGGGTGGATGGAGCCTGCAGAGCCATGTCGCTTTCTGTATGTGCTACATTCAAGGAGATCACAACCAACCTTTTTCTTTTGTGAAGAAAGTTTTTTTTTTTTTGCTTTATTTTTAATTGCAATGTTATTTTTCTCCTGCCACAAAGAGACACTGTGGCTGGAATTACTCCTCTGTATAAAAAGTTTTTGGGCTGGGTGTGGTGATGCATGCCTTTAATCCCAGCCCTCGGGAGGCAGCAGTAGGAGGATCGCCGTGAGGTTGAGGCCACCCTGAGACCACATAGTGAATTCCAGGTCAGCCTGAGTGAGACTCTACCTTGGAAAACAAAACAAAACAAACAAAACAAAAGTTTTGAGCACCTAACATGGTGGTATACGCCCTCTATCTTAGCACTCAGGAGGCAGAGGTAGGAGGAGCACTGTGAGTTCTAAGCCAGCCTGGGACTACAGCCTGGGTCAGAGTGAGACTCTGCCATGAAAAAAAAAAAAAAAAAGTTCTTGGCATGTTGGAATTAGTTGAGGTTTCAAAACCATTTCATTCTTTTAAAAAAGAAGCTAAAAGATGTGAGCCAAATATACTGACCCTCACACTCTTAATCCTAGTACTTGGGAGGCTGAGGTAGGAGGATCATTGAGTTGGACGCCAGCTTGGGCTGAAGTGAGACCTTGCATCAGAAAACAAACCAAAAACCACAAACCAGACATCAGACAGGTGTGGTGCTGGAACACTGATGAAAGAGTCTTACTCTTTCATTATTAGTTGTGGACTGTTTCTGGTGTCTATATGTTTGAGAAAATGCGTAGACTTTAAACCTTTTTGTAAAGCTCTCAGCTCACAGTTTCTCTTCACACATTTTTATTTTTATTTTTTAGAGGGATTGAGAGAAAGGGAGAGAATTGGCATACCAGGGCCTCAGCCATTGCAGTCGAATGCCAGATGCTTGCGCCACCTGGTGGGTATGTGCTTGCCTCACCTTTGTGCATGTGGCTTACTTGGGATCTGGAGAGTTGAACCTGGGTCATTACGCTTCGCAGGCAAGCACCTTAACCGCTAAGCCATCTCTCCATGCTTTTTTTCTTTTTTCCTTTTTTTTGCCATCTTTCTTATCCAGATTGTTCTTTTTTCTTTATAGCTAAACCCACCTACTTGCCTATCTGCTTTTTAATTTTGTAGATTTCTTTTTGAATGAAATTTCATTAGGAATTTGGGGGTGGGGGAGCAAGGAACAAAGTAGAACACTAAGTAGATATCGGAAGTGGCTTTTTCCTCTGCCTTTCTACATCCTGGGAGAAGAGAGCTACTAGAAGCAGAAGTGTGACATAGGCTTATTCGACAACCTCAACCTCAACCTAGGAGTGTGTGTGTGCCTATGGCTGCTAGTTGCTCCACACCAAGGGTGCTTTGTTAAGTCTACAGTGCACCAGACACCCTCCAGAACCCTCACAAAAGATCACTTGGCTTAGAATGTCAACAGTGCTGAGGCTGAGAAACTTGATAAATATTACTTCTCTGCCTTCCCCACCACAACCTCAGACACACAGTGCCTTTCAACACTCAATGGAACTAGTTGCGAGGAATGGAACTGCAGTCCTGGAATTCTGCCCAGACTTTGAAAACCTTTCACTCCTGTATGCAGCAAGAGCTGGCTGTTATGCATATGGCAGATGCAGTTTTGAGGGAAGGAGGTGGGGACTGTGTATGCTGTGGGAGCTTAAAAAAAGAGCTCTCTACATGTGCAGACTGACCTGCTCTGCCTTTATGTTTGGAGCTCTTCCTGAGGGAACCAGAACATTGGAAACCATTTGCTTTTTTTTGTGGAAGGACAGTAGGGAACTGGACTAGGAAAGAGCAGTACATTCTATTACAAGGTCAAGAGGGACCTTTAAAAGTGCCTCTATCAAGCATTTTTAAAGGTGGCTCATGCCTTCACTCCCAGTACTTGGGAGGCTAAGCTAGGGTCACCCATAAGTTCAAGGCTAGCCTAGAGTGAGACTGCCTCAAAAAAAAAAAAAACAAAAAAAAAAACCCACCTCTATCATTATGAACAACTGCCTGCCCTTTCTGCAAGACCTTCCTGCACACAATGTGATGTGTTCCCCTTTCATCAAGGCCAAGTGGCTCTCTAGCAGAGCCGGGCAAAGCATCACGAAGGACAGGACAGGTGTTCAGAGGCTGGTGTGGGAGAGATGAGAGCAGGAGACTGGTTTAGCGGCTGTTCACACAACTTCCCTTCCCTTGAATCCCAGAACTTAGTACCAGGCCTCCCTAAGCCCATACTGTCCTTTGTACACTCTGAAGGTAGAGTCAGGGGCAACAGGGAGAATATAGATTTTAATGAGCAAAATTTCCAGTTTATTCACTGGTGCTTCCAACCTCAGGAAAGGCTTATCCAGCATAAAACCCTTAAACCCAGTAACCTTCTAGAAAGGCTTAACTGGTCAAGCAGTGCTTGTTTCTCAAGTCCCTGAAACAAAGGATACTTCTTGAATGGTCAAGAGAAAGAAATGAAACCTAGATTTCTGCTCATTTGACTGATGGCTGCTGAGAGGTTAGGGGTGAGGCATCCTCTAGAAAGTCTGGATGTCACTGCTATCCTTTCTGCCTCACAGAATTCTAGTTTTTCTCCTCTTAAAAGTATGCTGAAATGGTAAAAAAATAAAAATAAAAATAAAATAAAAATAAATAAATAAAACAAAATGAAATTTGGACTTAATGGCTGCCATTTGGGCCCCTGCTAAAATAGCCATAATCCATTGTCCAGGTCATCAGAAAGGGGAGACCACAGAAGCAAGAGAGAACAGACTGGCAGATCTAGCAGCAAACAGTGCTGCCTCAGCATCCATCAAATTGTCTGCTTACCCTCCCAGTATTGACTATTCATGAGTGACCAACATGCATGGAACAGGACCTGCATCTCATTTCTCATCTGATAAAAGAACAGACTCCACAAAGGTGGTATCAACTGGAGAATGGATGACTGTTGCTGCCCAAAGCCTTAGGGCAGAGTCTGGCTAAGCAATTACAAGAAGGCACTCACTTAGGAAACAACAAACTAGTTGAGCTAATAAAGAAAGAGTTTTTCTTCCTAGGTATGGACTCAATCATCAAGGACATCATCACTTGCTCTTAGGGCTGCTAATTGACAAATACCTCCTCTGGTAAGGTGTCACCAATGGAAGTGAGAGAGTGGTGAACAGAGCCATGTAGATAATGGTAAGTTGATTTCTCAGAGGTAGAGCCAGATTAGTATGGATATAAATATTTACTTGTTTATATTGACACATTTTCAGGATGGGTGGAAGCTTCCCCAACCATGTATGAGACAGCCCAAATAGTGACTAAGGAATTGTTAGAGAAGATAATCCCCCCCCCCCGCCGCCCCACCAGGGCATGTGCCTCAGATTAAAGTTCAGATAATGGGTCTGCCTTTGGGTCAAAAATCACTAGGGAATTGATCAAGATGTTGGGAATTCATTGGAAATTGCATTGCATCTATCATCCCCAAAGTTGAGGACAGGTAGAAAGAATGAATTGGACCTTTAAGGAGACTTTAACAAAATTAACCCTAGAGACCAGTAGGATGGGTGGGACTCCTTCCCTTCACCCTGTTAAGAGCCAAGTGTTCCCCTTATGTAAAAGGAATTATTCCATTTAAAATTATGTATGGAATCCTTCCCCCATCCTACCCCAATGGGTCTTGAACAGATAACGTTGCCTCACAAGAAAGCAAGTAGGTAAAAACAGGAGCATGTGCAGAAGACAAATAGCTAGAAGATGAATGTGACTATGAAGAAAGTCTTGGATGTAGTACTGTTGAGTGTACTGTAGTGCAATGAAGAGCTTTCATCTGCCGCTTGCTTATGACACCACAATCTGAGTCTGGCCATGCACTTGGAAGAAAGATGAGTCTGGAAATAAGTTGGTATTTTCATTTTTAGTGGTTTGGTCTCACCTTTATTTGGAATTAAACCCATAAAACAGTCTGAATGCTCAAACTATATGGAGAAAGAAATAAATAATAATAATGTGTTTTCATACTTGAAAGTTTGTAACCTGCAAACTTGTTTCTTTTTTAAATCCTATTTTAAAAATGCCCATCAAGGCAAAAATAAAACCAGTATATTGCTACATGATATATTCATCTTTACACTTTTTATTCAAAAGCTTCAAAAATAAGGACAACATATTACAATGTTCCTGTAAATGCCCGGGAGGAGTGACAGGTAATGCTAAGTTTGTGATGACTTAGGAATTAGGGACAGTGCATCATGTGAACTTAAAATACTAAGATGGGTGCAAATGTTGGGCTCAATAATAGTAGTGATGTGATTTTTTTTCATTTTCTCTCTGTTCTATTGACTGATATAAGGATGTGTTTATGGGTAAATACACACACACACACACACACACACATACACACACACACACACACACACACACACACACACACATATATATATATATATATATATATATATATATATATATATATATATAATTTATATGTATATAATACTGTCATACTCTGAAATGGTAGAATTTGCTCAACATTTTAAGAAACTACTTTGGCAAGCACAGCCTTATCTTCCATGATGTCATTGTATCATTAACTTTTATAGCTGCATTTTCTTGTTTCTTTTTGTCAAATATGTTAAAGATGTCATGGCATATGCATGGCATAGCTAGTGAGGTTTTACTTTCTGGATCATGGAATGTTAACTATTTTACTCATATTCACATTAAAGTTCTCCAAAAATACTACTTCCAAACTAATATTTATCCTTATTGATGAGTCTAATGGCATAATTAAGTAAGTTTGAGCAAATCATCCCTTGGTGATACTTGAATCCCTGTACCGCTGTGCTCCCTGTGTGGTCCACAGTGTAAGAACAGCTGTGAAAACATTCTGCCTTCCTCATGTTTAGATACCTATCTGGGCTCACGGAATAATGGAGAAAGGAAAAACTCACAAGTGTAATGGGGTTAGTAAAATGTGCTAGGTGTATTTCTCCTTAACCCATCTAAAGAATACCAGCTTTCAGGCTTCTTTCTTTCTTTTTACCAGAATATATTTAATATATCACATTTTAAAAAAGAACTATATATGTTATGCATCATGTTTCAATGTCCAAATGTACTCATTCTGTGGCTTAATACACAAGTTATACAATCCTGTAACTTTAGAAAGTGAGGAGGAAAAGATAATTCCACTGTGTAAGAACACTCTATCATAAGACATATCTGCACTTGGACTGTTCTTAGCATTGTGGAAGAGGTATGGCCTTTCATTTTAATCAGCTCTTCTGTCTTTATGAAATCATCTTCATGCTGTCAGTCATTTGTATTATTTTTCAAGTATAAGTTAGTCAGTATAATTCACCAATATGTTTAGGAGGTTTCAGAGGAGAAAAGAAATAAAAACCCATAATAATGTCATAAATATTTTGCTTCATTTATCTTAAGGAATTAAAAAAGGGTTATCTGTTTAATTGTTTCATTTTTAGGATAAGAAATAGTATTAGTTTAGTTTTTGGACAAAATATCTCCATATTTGAAGAATGTTAATACTTTTAAAATTAGTCAAATTTAAGCATACCTCTAATTAAGAAATGAGGGGTAAAAGTAACTTCAAAACAAACATTTCACACATTTGTGATATAATCCTATATCTAAATTGTTTCACACTCCTAGTAGCTGGAAAGAAGCTATCAGAAGTACATATTTAGGATGTCATTCCCTTTAGCTGAACTTAGTGTCAGGGTGCTTCACATGGATTCTTGTAATTCATATGTTAATTAAAAATGATAAAGTGCTTTTATATACTGAAGTATAATACATTCGTAGTAGAGTCAGATGATTTGGAATAAATGGAATATTAGGCAAAAGTCTGTGCCTCACACTGTTTCTGTATATACCAAAATGAAATGGCAATGATATAAACAGCACATTTGTTTTGAACAGTTTTCCCTTGGTGTGGACTAATAAAGTCAGCATAGAATTAGAAGGCAGGAAAATCCATTTTATTGTTCTATTAAAACAGTGTATGTAGCCAGGCATGGTGGCACACGCCTTTAATCACAGCACTGGAGAGGCAGAGGTAGGAGGATCACCATGAGTTTGAGGCCACCCTGAGACTATGTAATGAATTCCAGGTCAGCCTGGAATAGAGTGAGACCTTACATCAAAAAACAAAAAACAAACAAACAAAAACAGTGTATATAGAACAAACAATAACAACTTTTTTGATAACAAGAGAGTGGAGATTAGGGAAAATACTGCCACCCTTAATAGATGCATAAAAAGATAAACAATGTATATACTCCTCAGAAAATGGGTCTCCACATTGAAAGTATAAGTGAGATTTTAGAGCTCAAAAATATTATTCAAGTCTCTTATAACTCACACCTGATAAATGACATAGCTCTGATTTAAAAAACAAGAAATTGTGGAAAAATATATTTTATTTTTCATGTAGTTTAATTTTCCCTATGTAGGTTCTTTCAGGTTTACAATGAGAACCTGAAACCCTATTAAGCTTAAGGTCATTTTAAATATATACATATATATGTATAAATATATATGCTAAGCATAAATATGTATATTTGTTATGTATGTATTTGTTATGTATAGTATATATTTGTTATATATATTTGATTATGTGAACTGCAATGTGAGAGTTAATGTTAGTGTTAAGATTGGAATAAAAGAACTTGGGGCTTGGGAAATAGGTCAGCTGGTTAAGGGCATGAGGACCTGAGTTTCCTCCACAGACCCTGATAGAAAGCATAGTCTCGACCTGCTTCACTGTGAGCTAAGGAAGGAATTGCCCCCCAGGAAAGAGAGCTTCTGGAGGTGTGTTTCCAGGGACAGGGATGCCTCAATCTGCTTCTTCACTGGCCCTAGGGATCCTCTGGCAGGACAGAGCAGAAAGGCCAGAGTCCACTGCAAAACCAAGCTATCAGGGAGGTAGATGACACTGAGGAGAAGCCTGAGAAGAGCCAGGGTGCACAGGAGCCAAAGTTGAGACACCATACAGAAGTGGGCCAGAATCTACCCTGTACCCAGAGGTGTAGGAGAAAGTAGGGAATAGGACACCATTTTGTCCAGAGAACTGAGGAAACAGAGTTCAGTGCTCTCAGCCCTACTGACAGGAGTTACACAGGGTTCTCCCAAGATAGAAGGTCCTGGTGTCTCCCAGAGGAGGTTTGTGTGCCCACAAGCTTTTGAGGAAGTTACAACTTCTTACCAGCTCCCATCGGAGTAAGTGCAGACCCACAAATCCCATCCCTCCTGGAGGCTGCCCACCTTCAGGCACTAGCAGCACTTTGTCCCAGTCTTTCAGAATTTATGCCCCCCAGCTACTCTGCTACCACCTCCACTTTTGGGAGGGCAGGGACAAGGTCCTGGAACTTTTATATTGAAAGCCCACACAGGACAGCCCCAAACAGAAAGGTAACTATGACAAATTGATTAGCCAACCCCTAGGATTTTCAAACCACAGCAGCAACCCACTGTAAGAACCTGTCTCCCAAGCACTTGAAGTCATAGTCATTTAGTGACACTGGGGTAGGTCATACACTTTGCGAGATCCTCAGCCAAAGTAGGTTATGGGAGCCTGAAAGTGCACAAGTCAAGAAAGGGGAACCAGCCCTGAGCATCACCAAAGTTCCGCATGCCTAAGGTAACAGAAGACAAAGATATTCCATGTAGAGCCTACCCCTCACCCAGTAGACTGGGCGGGCCAAGAACAAGGGGCCAGAAAAAAAAAAAATCAGGATTTGGCATTAGTACCAATTGAGCTTGTAAAGCAAACCTAGCTTTTTTATTTTTATTTTATTTTTTTGCCTTTTTGCCTTTTTGCCTTTTTGCACTAACACATCCACCTGGAAACCAAAAAATATTTAAAATGCTGGTTATGCATTTTAGTGCTGGCCAGCCAGTCTAGCCTAATTTGTAAGTTCAAGACCAAACAAAGTAGGTGGTGCCCAAGGTTTGTCTTATGCCCTTCATATGTAAGTTCACATACAAATGCACTCATATACTATAGCTGAACACACACACACACACACACACACACACACACACGCAACTTTTGGTTGCCAACATACAAGTATCAATCAAGATGAGAGTCAAATAGTCTGAAATGTCATAAAATTCTTCTTTGAGTTTAACGAGCTGGTGTTTTAATGATGCACTACACTAGTTTAAAGGCACTTTCTCAGCTCCCTCCTAATGTCCAGAAAGTCTCAATATGTCCTTTCTAGTTATTTCTAGCTTATTAATGATACGAAATAGAAATGTGCTAGAAAAAATAGTAAATGTAGCATAAAATGTCCATATATGATAACTGAGTAAGTAATTCACAAAAAATTATTTATAAACATACACACAAACTTATGAAATATAGGAAACAATCTCAGAGCCACAGCTTTCAGGATATCCATATGTGTGTATGTATAGACATTATAAAAATATGCATAAAATAATAATCACGTTATAATATTTTTAAGGGAAAAAACTGATTCCACCTTTGTGTTTCAGTATTTTAGCCAGGGTTTTGGTGTTTAATCTTTATAGAATTATGTTAAATGTATTTCTGAAGATTTATTCTGATTTTCCATGTCATTCCTGTTTAAACTTGGTAACTCCTGGCACTCATGTAGTGGAGAAATTATCAATGCTTCTTTATTCTTTGGCCTTTGTAAAGGTAATAATAATAAAGTAGGGCTGACATATAACACAAAAAGTAACTTGGCAAGAATGACATAAGGCAAAGGGTATTACATTTCGATTTTGGAACCTACTTCCTAGTGAGTGAAAAATCAGTAACTGATAATGTTTATGTTTCTTTATCTGTAGAATATCTATTCCACATCTAACTGGAGTCACATAAAGATCTGCAGATGTGACTCTTATCTGGTCAGGAACCTTGACAAGCTCTTCTGGGGAGGGGTAGGGAATAGCTGCTGCCACACAGGGTTAAATTTCTAGAGTTTGTTACAAGGAAGGGGAATAAAAAGAAAGAACTATATTTCTGCTTAAGCTATGGATTCTGAGTCACATTTTCTCTAAATGATTTTGTTATGCCCATGATTTATTTGATTTCTTTTAAATATATTGACATTTGCACAACACATGCATGCATATGCACACACATTCACACACACACACACACACACACACACACACACACACACACACACATATACATGGCACATCCAGAAAAAACAAAAAAATACATTCTTTACTGAACAGAAATATTATGTTGAAAGGACTAAAATACATAAATGTATTTTATTATGCTCTTAATTACAGTTTATTTTTCATAAACATTAAACTAACATTATGTGACAGGTCAGATAAAAATTTAATTAATATATTTACTACTATATGATATAAAATTACTATGATTAAAATAGTTACAAATACATTCTCTGGAACCCAAGTTGAAAACTAAAGTAAAGACACACAGATACATGCACACAAATATGTGCACATCTCAGAATTTAAAAATTGAGGATTTTAAATTCAAACCATCTTACACAAGTCTTCACATATATCTTTACAACTTAGAGCAATGATAAATGGTGAACACCTGGTGTGCTATCATTGGCAGTGACAGAAAGCCATAGACATTTGATATATATTCTTCCTCACTAGGAAAAGTCATTTGACATTACGGAGCATTCACGTGAAGGCTGGACAGTGGGTCTTTGTAGAGCTTTAGTATGCATTTGATCTTCAGTTTAAATATTTGATTCAGGTTAAAAGAATATAGTTACTTCCATATAATTTAATGTTGTATATCTCCAAAACAACTTAATTTAAATGAAAGATAATTATACCTTAAGGATAATTCAAAAAGATTCTAAAATTACAGATATCATTTGAATGCATTCTGAATTATTTAATATTCACAAAACAAAATATCAATGCATTCATTGAAAAACTCTTGGCCTTATAAAAATAACAAAGAAATAAATTATACCCATATTTTAAAGTACAGATTTATTGTAACTTTTTGTTGGTCATTTGAAGAATTGTCAAATTTGGCTTAGTATTAAATTCAACATGATTTAGTATATCTGCCAATTTGGAGCATTTATAATTTAAAGAAGGGTATTTTCTTTATTGTGTAAAAAAATGCTGTTTCACATTGTGGATTTAGCTAATTTTTAAGTGCGAGCATTTTCCATACTGATTTTTGGGATGTACTAGCTATATGATGTGAACAAAATCATAATTTCACATATTCATAACATTCTTAGTAAGTACTGATATACGCAAAGTATTTAGGCTTGAATTTTACTGATAACTGAAGAGAAGCAGAAGTTTGAAAAGTATCAGCATAGTATCTTAGTTTCCTGATTCTTTTCTTTTTCTTTTTCTGGTTTTTTTTTTTTTTTTGGTTTGTTTGTTTGTTTGTTTGTTTTGTTTTGTTTTGTTTTAGGTAGGTTCTCACTCTAGCCCAGGCTGACCTGGAATTCACTATGTACGCTTAGGGTGGCCTTGAACTCATGGCGATCCTCCTACCTCTGCCTCCCAAGTGCTGGGATTAAAGGCGTGCACCACCATGCCCAGCACAGTTTCCTGTTTCTTAAGTGAACTTCTTTAGTAAAACCTAAGAGTTTCCTTTAATTAGCTGGAGACCTGAGGAAAATAAATACCTCACATGCCTGATTACATTACTTTAGTAAGTTAGTTCCAACCGGAGCATAATACCTACCTAACTGTTTAAAATAATTAACATGATAATTGAAGCTGAGAATAAGCTCTACAAAAATTTCATGGAATATTGCATAATATCAATGTCCATAATTCAACTTTAACAGAGTAAGTAGAGGGAAGACAGTCAATGCAATGATCACTTTATTTTAAGTTAAAACATGAACTGATTCTTGTCATCATTATATTGGCTAAACTTTAACCAAATATATTTTAATATATTTCAGAAGACACCCGCCTGACACTGAATTTTGTTTTCACATCTGGTGCAAAGGTGTCTCAAAGCCTATCTGTATA
This sequence comes from Jaculus jaculus, assembly GCF_020740685.1. NCBI lineage: Eukaryota > Metazoa > Chordata > Mammalia > Rodentia > Dipodidae > Jaculus > Jaculus jaculus. The sequence goes on along the minus strand of NC_059113.1, from coordinate 72,989,151 downwards.
TCTATATAGCATGCTGTCTTAGCAGGTAATAGCCACATGAGGTTTTTAAAAAAAATTTTATGGGCTGGAGAGATGGCTTAGCAGTTAAGCGCTTGCCTGTGAAGCCTAAGGACCCCAGTTCGAGGCTCGCTCGGTTCCCCAGGTCCCACGTTATCCAGATGCACAAGGGGGCGCACACGTCTGGAGTTCGTTTGCAGAGGCTGGAAGCCCTGGTGCGCCCATTCTCTCTCTCTCCCTCTATCTGTCTTTCTCTCTGTGTCTGTCGCTCTCAAATAAATAAATAAATAAAAATTTAAAAAAAATTCTTAAAAAAAATTATTTATTTATTTATTTGCAAGAGAGAGTGAGAGAAAAGAAAGAGAGAGTGTGTATTGGTGCACCAGGGTCTCTTGCTACTGCAGACAAACTCCAGACATGTGTACCAATATGTGTATCTGGTTTACATGGGCACTGGAGTCTTGAACCTAGGCTGTCAGGCTTTACAAACAAGCACCTTTAACCACCAAGTCATGTCTCCAACTCTCCATGGTTTTAAAGATGCACCTTTACTTTCTACCATCCTTGTTCTGCTGAGAACTTGGTAGCTTCTTTATAACACCATGTTCTGGAGCTAGAGGGATTGCTCAGCTGTGAAGGTGCTTTCCAGCAATGCCTAATGTGCTGGGTTTGATACCCCATTACCTATGTAAAGCCAGATGCACAAAGTGGTGCATGCATCTGGAGTTCATTTGGAGTGGCTAGAAGCCCTGGTGCACCCATTCTTTCTCCATTCTCTGTCTCCTTGCAAATAAATAAAATATTAGAAAAAATAAAACAATAAAAAACATCATTTTCCATTTTTGCCCATAACATCAAACTATCTCAAATCCAAAGGCCTTAATTTCTGCACTTTCTTTTATGGGGACCAATCATGGCCTGAAAAAAGTAATCTGCCCAAATGATGACAGGTAGACTATACAGGACCTTTTGTTGTGTGTGATTTCTAGTTAGATGTCTATTAAATCCATATCCATTTTTTTTCTGATGTGCAATTGGCCAATATTAGCAGTATATGTCTATTTTCAGTGTACCTATTAATTGCTGGAGACGGCAAGCATGCCATTTCAGGATCACGAGGAATCGAGCGCTGAAGAGCTGCTTGACATAGTTCCAGCCCAACTGTCTCTTCCTTGAAGTCCAATGTGGCCCCTCTATAGAAAAATCTTTGTCTCTCTATGCTACAGAAATATGTGGTTTTCTGTATAATGTTTGTCCCAATCTCTAAGTTTACTTTTCCAGTAAAAGTTGGTGTTGGTAAAGTGTTGGTCAATGTATCTGAAAGAGGCTCTGGCATAGAATTGGAAAAAAAAGAAAATGGGTCAAAGATAATTGTTTTCCTTAAAGGCCTTAAAGAAAGTCAGGCATGGAGTACAGTCAACTTAGGAGGAAACAATGAACCTCCTGGAACAATGTAAACATTGTTATATGACTAATTTTTCTAAGTAGTGGCAATTGCAATTGACTCTTTACCAGGAATCCTTACAGAAAAACAACCAAAGTCAGAAATAGTTCAATTGGGGGGACCAAAGTCTAAGTATTGGAGGGACATGAAAAGGAAAATTCAAAATAAATAATTAAAGGATAAATGGATCTGCTGGATCAGTGATTAATGATGGGAAGCCCCATTTGTGTCTGTTTTGCCTCTTACCTTTAATAGAGTAATTGAAAGTAGAAGTCCAGGAAATCACAATTGCTTGATCACACATACATGAGGAAAATGTGAAAACAGTTAATCATTACAGGGGCCTGACGACTTTACTTGAGGTGAATAATTATGGGATTGTTTGATGATAAGGAATAACAAAAAGTTTGTATGAATTCTGTAAAATTGTACCTTTCTTGAAGTTTGTTCTTGCATGACATGATCAGAAAATAAAAAACTGAGACTAAGAGCTGTGGCAGCAGAGAAGCATAGAAATATAAAAACATGGAAGCATAGAAACAGGAAAAAACAGAAAACAGAAAAAAAGACAAAAAAATAGAAAAAGAAAAAATAGAAAAAGAGAGAAAGAAAGAGAGAGAGAGAGAGAGAGAGAGAGAGAAAGAAAAAGATAGAAAGACTCAGCTGCCTTCAGCATTATCCTGTCAGCTTGCACCAGAATTTGACTTGGAGTCGTTATTTCGCCGCTCCCTTTCACACCTCTCTTCGGGGACCCTCCTTCAAGCCAGGGCTGGACCCCGGCAATTAATAGGGCTGGAAAAATGGCTTAGCAGTTAAGTTGTTTGCCTGCAAAGCCAAAGGACCTCTGTTCCAAGTCCTAACGTAAGCCAGATGCACAAGGTGTCACATGCGTCTGGAGTTTGTTTGCAGTGGCTGGAGGTCCTGGTGCACTGATTCTCTCTCTCTCTCTCTCCTTCCCTCCTTTCCTCCCTCTTTCTCTCTTAATTAAAGAAATAAATAAATAAACAATATTTGAAATATACTTATTAATAGATATATTTGAATGATTACCACAAATGAGCCAATAAATATACCAACACTTCAATTATTTTATGCATATGTTTTAAGAAACAGTGTTATAATTTTTAAAGAGATCACAGATATATCACCATGTAATTTTTTAATTATCATGCTGTAAATTAGATATCTAGAAGTAAGTAAGTGGGATGGAATCTTTATACCTTCTAACCAATGTCTTCCCATTTTTCTTTGTCTTGAGTCCCTTGAAAGTACCCTTGTACTCTCTGCTATATGATGCTACCTCTCTTCGATTCTACATGTAAGTCAAATCAGGTGATGTTCATGAATATGTGCCTAGTTTCTTTCCTGTAGTAGAATGATGCCCATTTTGAATGATGTTATCAATAGCATAGGACTTCCTTCTGTTTAAAGATGAATAACGCAGATGAATAATGCTCTATTTTATGTACAAGTGCACATTTTTTCATGTGATATAAACTTTACTTTAAATCCCTGTTTTAGTTATTGTGGATAATTCAACACTGATTTCCTGGGTTGGAAAGTAAAACACTGGGTAATGTTCTTCCTTTGCAAGAATAATGGCCAGAGTTTAGAAACCCAGAACTCATGTTAAGCTGACGGGATGAAATGAGCCTTCAATCCCAGCACTGGGGAGGAAGAGACAGGGGAAACCCTAGAGCTTGCTGGCTATCTCATCTGACTCAGTGAGCTCTAGGTTCACTAGGATCCTGTTTCAAAAAATTAGACAAAGAATACCTGAAGAGGACACCTGATGTTGATCTCCAACCTCCATATTCACACACATGCTATACACCCAAAGTTGAACATAAATGGACACTGATTTTCTTTCCTTTAGTGATATGTGCAAGCGGAAATGGAATTGTGAGAACGAATGGTAGTTTAATAATTTGAAAACTTCTGCACTATTGTCCATCATGTTTGTCAAGCTTATATTCTTTCAAACTGTACAAGGGTTAACATTTCTCTACATTCTGGCCAATGTTTATTACCTTTTCTCATCTGGAAAGTCACAATTTCACAAGTGTGTCACAATATCACACAACAGTTTTCAATTTCTTTCCCCTGACAATACATAATTGAGCATTTTTCCAGTCTTCATTTTCATTCTCCTTTTGGGAAAGAAAAAAAATCTTCAGGTCTTTTATTCTTTTAAAAAAGTGAGCCCTTTTCCTTACTATGACTTGTAGCACATTATTGTACCACTTGTTTGAACTAAAAGAGTTTGTTATTCATTTTTGAAATTAACAAAAAAGAATGAGCTGACTCTGCCCTCTTTCACTATACATAATAGACACGAATAGATGTTCTTGTCTTTCTTGCATCATGACTTCTTTAATATTGATACAGTAATACATTTTTAAATATATTAAATTATATTATAAGTAAACATATATTATATATATTAAATATATAAATATTAAATTATTATATTAAAATAGAGAACATTCTGATATTCTATAGAATTCATCCTGCCATTTCACATTTTGCAACAAATTTCAGTGATATTTTTTGCTACATACAATAAAAAAAATCAGTAAATTAGCCTATCTTGTACTAAGTACATTCACTTAACAGAGTTATGGAACTAACTCAAAGTGAAAGTACTGAAGGAGATCTCCCAGGGCTGGAACTCAGTGTGGAAAGTCACTCCTTGAGCGCTTTACTCCTGATTTGGTTTCCTTCAGATGTGATGGTTGGAGAAACAGTAAGAAACCAAGACTGAGTGACTACTAGAAGATTAAGTAGTACCCAAATGTGGAACTTTGTGAATTAATGGGTCTGAGTTCTGATCATACCCATGTTCCTTTTTTTTATATAAGAGAGAATGACACATCTCAAATTGAAGGCTTTTTGTAAATTTTACCTGTTTTAGCAGTTAATTTACCATTACTTAATATGTAGATGTTGTGCAGAAGTTTCATAATTGTGACAACTAATCTCTGGTTGTCAATCACACAGGATTTAGAATTAGCATGGAAATAAATTCCTTAGTGTGTCTAGATAAGATTAGTTGAGGAGGAAGGACCCACGCTAATTGTGGGAAGATTCTATGGGCTGGGTTCTTGTACTGAATATAAAGGAGGAAGCAAGCTAAGCACTCATTTCACTTCACTCTTTTCTGCTGATGTGACTATGTGAGCCTGATTCCTGTTGTCCCCTACTTCTAGCACCGTGATAGACCCTTCCCTCTAACATTATAAGCTAAATTCAATAATTTTTCCTTCCGTAGGTTGCTTAGGAGTAGGTAGTTTCTCTCAACAAGAGATACAGTAATGTAATAAGTATTTTAAATATCATTAAATATTAAGAGAAAGAGAATGAGCATGCCAGGGCCTCTAGTCACTGCAAATTAACTCCAGATCCACTCTCTACTTTGTGTATCTGGCTTTATGTTGCACTGGGGAATCAAACTGGTAAAATTTGGTTTTGCAGACAAGCACCTTAATATCTGAGTTATTTCTACAACCACATAATAATTTTTTTAAAAAAAAAACTTTATATATATATATATATATATATATATTTGAGAAAAATACAGAGGGAAAGGAGAGAAAGAGAGAGAGAGAGATAGTATTGGTGCACCAGGATCTCTTGCTACTACAAAAGAACTCCAGATGCATGCATTATTTTATGCATTTGGCTTCATGTGGGTACTGGGGAATAAACCCCAATATGTCAGGTTTTGTAAGAATGCACCTTTATCACTGAAAAAAATCTCTCTAACTCATAACAGTTCTTTTAAATACCTTTACAATTATTTGCTTATTTTTAAAACACATGCAATTTTTCTTCTAATTAATATACTAACTAAAAACAAATAGCAAACATGTTTATTGTCGCTCTATTCATGATAGCTAGGAAATGGAACCAGCCTAGATGTCCCTCAACTGATGAGTAGATAATGAAGATGTGGCACATTTACACAAATGGAGTTCTACTCAGTGGTAAAGAAAAATGAAGTTATGAAATTTGCAGAAAAATGGATGGATATGGAAAAGATTATACTTAGTGAGGTAACCCAGACCCAGTAAGCCAAACATCACATGCTCTTTTTCATATGTGAATTCTAGCTACAAATGATTGGACTTCTATGTGAGTAGGAATAAAACTCAGTAGCAAGCCAGGTTTGGTGGCACACACCTTTAATCCCAGCACTCAGGAGGGAGAGGTACATGGATTGCCATGAGTTCTAGGCCACCCTGAGTCTACATAGTGAATTCCATGTCAGCCTAGACTATAGTGAGACCCTATCTCAAAAACAAAACAAGCAACAACAACAACAACAAAACTCAGTAGCACAGAACAGTAAGCTAGAAAGGAGGTATAAAGGGAATCAACATAGAAGAACATAAGAGATTGGGTAAAAGAAAGGTTGAGGGAAGGATAATCAAAATCTAAAAGGATATAAATAAGTCATATGAAAACCTACTTTTTGGAACACTCAGAAACCATAGTTACTAGAAAATTTTCAGTGCCAAGGATGGAATATCTTCCAGTGAGTTACTGGCCAGGAATGCACCCAAAACATTACAGGCCATTTCTGAGGCCCTTGATTTCCCAAAGGAATAGATGGTGAGACACTATTGCTGAAGACTCCACATACTTGGGCAATAATGTCACTGAGAAATCCTGCTGGAACTGAGCTGATAACCTCCTCCATGTAGACCATTTGACAGAAAGCTGGAAAAAGGCACACTGCATGCAGTTTAATGGGAAAGCGAGAAAGATACCCAACAGTGGACACTGTAAACCTTACATTTGGCCAGCGAGGCCAAATGAGCCAATGAGTGCAGTAGTGGCATGTCTGTTGTGGGGGAAACCAACTGCTCTCTAATTGGACTGGAGGCCCACTCCATGGGAGGGAATACTGATACTGAAAACCTACAACAGGGGTAGTCAGGAGCCCTACGGGTGTAATGTCTGTTGGTGTCTGACTAAAGGTATATATTATGGTTACCAAAATTCCCAGTAATCAATTCTCTTAATGTTTCATACCCATACATTAATGCTACTCTCACTTTTGGTTTGAGAAGTTTCTCTTTTCAAATTACAGTGACCTTGGGATGACTAAGAAGGCACCATGGTGCTGAAAAAGATGTGACAGAGTAGTGCTTAGCACTGAAACATCTCTTTCACACCTTGAAGGCTCAGGGTCCATTGCAGAAGAGGTGGTGAAAAGAATGTAAGAGCCAAAGGAAGGGTAGGACTCCTTACAATGTGCTCTTCCAGACACCAAATGCCCTGGATTTCCATGAGCTCACAGTGCTTGATGCTAACTACACAAAACCATCATAATAGGAAGAAAAGATCATGATGTCAAATTAAAAGAGTGACTGATTGGGGGTGATATGGAGAGTGCAGTTTTCAAAGGGGAAAGTGAGGGGAGGGAGGGAATTACCATTGGATATTATTTACAATTATGGAAGTTTTCAATAAGAATAAATAAATAAATAAACAAATGAGCAAAATAATTTGTGTACGCTTTAGGTAATATTTATTCGCATTTTTTCAAATTAAACAAAAGTACATTTATGAAGAAGCACTGTTAAGCGGGACTCAAACTCTACTCCAGAAACTCAGAGAGCATTCCTAAACTGTGCTTTAGATTTACACACTCAACAAAACATTTTTAAATATTTTCATTTTATAATATCCCTAAATTTAATTAATTATGCTATTTTATGAGATTAGGAATCTTACATTAAAGAATATTATTATGAAGGCATCAATATAGTGCAATAATAATGAAACTTGAACTTGGTCTGTAGTTCATTCTTCATAATCCCTCTTTTGCATAAAGTTAACTAAACAGAAATTCACATGTATTATCAAATCGGGCACATTCTTGACCATGTGTATCATGATCATTGAAACTGGAATGGTATGCTTATATTACAATATAATAAGATTGTTCTACCTCTGTGTGTATGTATATATGTTTAGAGTATAAATAATAATATAATAAAATTATTTATATATAAATAAAAGCAATATATACTTAAGTTTAAATGTATCTTCACACTGTTTAAATTATGTAAGAATTGTAATATATATCAGCTATGTTTATCAGAAAAAAAATGAATATATATGTGTATATATATATTCTTTTTTGACCTTTGACAATTGTTACCTGTCTCTTATATGTGCAAATTCTTAGTGATGTTCTTCTGTCTTCAGGTAAATGTAACCATAGTAGTAACAGAAATTTGTTCTGTGCTCAAGAATTGATAAAAGCGGTTCAAAAGGCTGGGGAAATTTTTCACTACACAAGCATGAAGACTTGAATTCAATCCCAGCACCTATGTAAAAGACTAGCCATGAACACACATGCCTGTAACATCATTCTGTGGAGAATAGAATGAATAAATCACTGTGGCTCACTCATCTGTCAGTATAATGATAAAACATCAACTTCAGATTCAGTGAAAGACTCTCCAGGAATCATAGTGGAAGATGACACAACACCTGACATTCTACTCTGTGTATGTGTGTTCACTGGGCATCTTCACACACGTTCACACACTGTGCACCCACTTCTCTGTCTCTTACACACACACACACACACACACACACACACACACACATTGTAGTGGGTTAAATGGAATGTTCCCTATGACCTCATTAGTTTTTAATGTTTGGTCTCTAGCTGGTGGTAATTTGGGAGGTGGAGACTTGCTGGAGAAGATGTGTTGCTCAGGGAAGACTTTGGGTGTTATAGCCTAGCTTCCCCATTGCCAAAACTCAGATAGCTCTGTCTATTATCTCCTAGTTGTTGTGGCAAGATATATTGTTTATCCTTTCTTCTACCATCATTTTTTTTTTCTATGATGAAACTTCTGCTAGAGAATGTAAGACAAAATAAAACCTTTACTCCCATCAGTTGTTTTTGGTACTGTGTTTTGTCAGAGAATTATAAAGGCAATGAACATACACACACCACCACTAATATCCCACTACGAGCCATTTGTAATTGCTCTACTCTCATTCTATGCACCTTGTTTTATTTGTTGTTTGTTTGTTTGTTTGTTTTTCTTAAGGATTTGAACTGAACCTGAACCATTGATTTGTTTCTGGAGTTGTTTGATTGATGGTACCAATGAAGACAAGTAATCCATGATATTTTAGAGAAGCAAAGACTTTCTTTTTTTTTTTTAATTTAATTTATTAATTTTCATTTCAGTGAATACAGGCAGTTTGGTACTATTATTTAGGCTCATCTGTGATCTACCCCTCCCATTAGACCCTCCTTGCATTGATTTTGTATCCTGCTACTTTGCTATAGGAGTTAATCACCTTCAGGAGTTTTGGGATGGAGTCTCTCGGGTCTCTTACATATACAATCATGTCATCAGCGAATAGCGCTAACTTAACTTCTTCCTTTCCAAATTGTATCCCTTTTATTTCCTTCTCCTGCCTTATTGCTTGGGCTAGGACTTCCAGAACTATATTGAAAAGCAGAAGTGAGAGAGGACATCCATGTCTTGTTCCTGATCTCAATGGGAATTCCTCCAGTCTCTTTCCATTAAGTATTATTTGGGCCTTTGGAGCTTTGTATATTGCCTTTATTATATTAAGATGTGAACCTGCCATGCCGATACTCTCCAATGTTTTGATCATGAAGTGATGTTGTATTTTGTTGAAGGCCTTTTCTGAATCTATCGAAATGATCATGTGATTTTTATGTTTAAGCTTGTTTATGTGGTGTATTACATTGACAGATTTTCGTATGTTGAACCACCCTTGTGTTCCTGGGATAAATCCCACATGGTCAAGGTGGATAATGCTTTTGATGTGTTGTTGGATTCGGTTTGCGAGAATTTTGTTGAGGATCTTTGCATCTATGTTCATTAGGGAAATAGGCCGATAGTTTTCTTTTCTTGTGGTGTCTCTGCCTGGTTTTGGGATTAGGGTGATACTAGCTTCATAGAAGGAGTTGGGTAGTTTTCCCTGTTCTTCAATTGTGTGGCACAGTTTTAGGAAGATTGGTTTGAGTTCTTCCATGAAGGTTTGATAAAATTCAGCTGGGAATCCATCTGGTCCTGGACTCTTCTTTTTTGGGAGGTTTTTTATTACTTTTTCAATCTCCATGAGCGTGATGGGTTCATTGAGGTGGTTGATCTGCTCTGAGTTTAGCTTTGGTAGATGATATGCATCCAGGAATTTATCCATCTCCTCCACATTTTCCAGTTTTGTGGAGTAGAGGTTTTTGAAATAAGTCCCGATGATTCTGCCGATTTCACTGATGTCTCTTGTGATCTCTCCTTTTTCATTTTGAATTTTGTTAATTTGGAGTCTCTCTTTTTTTTGCTTGATCAAATTGGCCAGAGGTTTGTCAATCTTGTTTATTTTTTCAAAGAACCAGCTCTTTGTTTTGACAATTGCCTTAATTGTTTCCTTGGTTTCCAATTCATTAATTTCTGCTCTGATTTTAATTATTTCTTTCCTTCTGGAGCTCTTTGGGTTGGATTTTACTTGTATTTCCAATGCCTTTAGGTGCATGGTTAGGCTATTGATTTGGCATCTTTCTGTCTTTTTTATGAAGGCATTGAGTGGTATGAATTTTCCCCTGAAGACTGCCTTCATTGTGTCCCATAAGTTTTGGTATAATGTGTTGTCATTGTCATTCAATTCCAGGAATTTTGCAATTTCATTTTTATTTCATCCACTATCCATTTATTGTTTAAGAGTGTGCTATTCAGTTTCCGGTTGCCGTTGGGGCTCTTGTTTTTTTTGTTGTTGATTTCTAGGACTATAGCATTATGATCTGATATCATGCAGGGAATTATGTCAATTTTCCTAAATATGTGGAGGCTATCTTTGTGACTCAGTATATTGTCTATTTTAGAGAATGTTCCATTGGCTGCTGAGAAGAATGTGTAGTCTGTGGATTTGGGATGGAAAGTTCTGTAGATGTCTGTTAGGTCTAAGTGCTCTATGGTTTTGTTGAGCTCTCTTACTTCCCTGTTGAGCTTCTGTTTGGATGATCTGTCTATTACTGATAATGGTGTGTTAAAGTCCCCAGCTATGATGGTGTTGGTTGTTATTTCTGTTTTATTGTCAAGTAGGTTTTGTTTTATGAACTGCGGTGCCCCTGTGTTTGGTGCATACAGATTTATGATTGTAATATCCTCTTGATGGATTGTTCCCTTTACAAGTAGGAAGTAGCCTTCTTTGTCTTTTTTGATTGTTTTTGGTTTGAAGTCAACTTTATCTGATATTAATATAGCTACACCTGCTTGTTTCTTATTCCCATTTGCTTGGAATATTGTTTTCCACCCTTTCACCCTGAGGAGGTTTCTGTCCTTAGTGGTAAGGTGGGTTTCTTGAAGGCAGCAGATTGAGGGGTCTAATTTTTTGATCCACCCTGTTAGCCTGTGTCTCTTGATGGGTGAATTAAGGCCATTAATGTTTAGGTTGATGACTGTGAGATTTGATTTGATCCCTGTCATGTTGTGGTGGTAGAGGTGTGTTGGCATTTTCATGGAATTAAATTTTTTTTTTCTATCTACTTTGGGTTTAGTTGCTGTGATCTTCTTCTTGTAGGCATTTGTGTTTGGTTATTTGTTTCTTCTCTGTGGAGAATTTCCTGGAGTACTTTCTGTAGGTTTGATTTTGTGTTCATACAATTATAAAACTGAGTTTTGTCATGGAAAGTTTTCCTTTCACCATCTATTATAAGGGAGACTTTTGCCGGGTAGAGTAGTTTGGGTTGAAAGCCATAGTTTCTTAGAGTTTGGAGAGTATCATTCCAGGCCCTTCTAGCTTTCAGGGTTTCCATTGAGAAGTCTGAAGTAATTCTGATGGGGTTTCCTTTGAAAGTGGTGTGCTGTTTTTCCCTAGCTGCTTTTAGGATTTTTTCCTTGGTGTCAATGTTTAGAGTCTTAATGATAATATGCCTTGGGGAGTTTCTCCTTTGGTCTAGTTGGTTAGGAGTTCTGTTTGCTTCTTCAATCTTGATGGGCCTTTCTTTTAAGAGACGGGGGAAGTTTTCTTCAATTATTGTGTTAAATAAGTTCTCCATGCCTTTGGTCTGAAATTCTTCTCCTTCTGGTATTCCAATGATTCTGATATTAGGACGTTTAAGTGTATCCCACAATTCTCTCATGTTCTGTTCACAGGAACTTTTGAACTTACTGAAATTTTTGGACTCTCGAACTGTTTCTTCCATCCTGTCTTCCAGATCAGAATTTCTATCTTCCACTTCGCTGACTCTATTCTTGAGAGCCTCTAGTGAGTTTTGGACTTGTTCAATTAAGTTTGCATTTTCTACTACTTTCCTATGTATCACTTCCATCGCTTTGTCCAGCTCCCTTTTTGTCTCATTTTCTGATTTTCTTGCTGATTCTTGGAAATCATCCTTGCATTTCTTTATGCTTTCATTTAGTGTGGCCAGCTGATTTTTAAGGTCCTCTTTTTTTTCACTCTCCCTCAACTCTCTTACCTCTCTTTGAATTCCTTCCAGTGTCCTATCATATTGCTCTAGCTTAGTGATGGTAGCATCCATACGATTATCTATCCTTTGTAGCTTTCCTGTCAGTTCTAGCAGTAGTTTGTTCAGGGTTGCATTGTTCATTGCTTCCACTTGATGTTCTGATCCTAAACACTCTTCTATGTTTTGGTTAGTTGTGATCCTTGTTGGACTGGGTGATCCGTCTGGGTTTTCTTCCATTTTATTTTTCGTGTTATTTCTTTTGCGCTGTGGTCTACCCATGTCAGTGTATGGGCAGGTAGGTGGGTGGAGCAGCCAGCCTGGGATCTAGGTTAATGCGAATCCAAGGCAGCCTGGAGAAGTTGTAAGCAGCCTGGGTTTTTGCTCAGTCTTGCTAAAGCCGCCTACCTATAGCCTGGCAGAGGCACCAAAGTTGCCTGAATTCTCACCCAGTAATGCACCTAAGCTGCCTGCCTTTGAGGTTGAAAGGGGACTGAGGTAGCAAACCCTGAAGGTGCCTAGATTCTGGCTGGGTACACTGGGGTCTGTAAACAGTCTGTGCTCTTCCGCCTCAGGGGAGTGGGGGCTGGGTGGCGATGTACAGGTAGGGGATGGCAGCTGCGCTGGCGCTAGTGACTCAGTGTGGACTTATGTGGCTCTTGCTGTGGGGTGGGCCCGCTGCACGTGCAATTGTAGTGCAGAGGCAGATGATGTGGGTACAGAATCAGGACACAGCAGAAGTTGACCGGCGGCAAGTGATGTGGGCACAGCAGCAGGGGATCTGGCAGTCACCTATTCACGGCAGGGGTGGCCCCACAGGCTTGCGAACCGAGCACCACGTGGCTGGTCTACTCACAGGATCAGAGAACAAGGGCGAGGTAGGAGGTCTCAGCTTCAGTGCAGCAGGCTTGCAGGCGTGACTGGTGGGTGACCAATCAGAGCACAGCCATGCGGGATGTGCAGAGGGTGCGTGGGCGGGTGGGCAGAAGGGGGCGCGGGGTGTGATGGTGTGTATGGAGCGAGTGGGGCAGGCGGCGGGGGGGGGGGCTCGGGGTGCGCCGGGGCACCGGGCAATCAGGGTGGGGTGTGTGGGAGGTGGCAGGGCTCAGGGGGTGCGGGGTGGGGTGCCCTGGAGGGGCGGGTGGTGTGGGGCGCACTGATCAGTTATGGGGTGAGGGGCACGCTGTTGGTGCGGGGGGTTGCGCATGCAGGGGGGGTGTGCGAGGCACAGCAGGGTGTGGGGCACCTGGGGGGTGCGGGGGGGTGAGCGCGGGGCGCACGGGGGGTCACGGGGTGCGCAGGGGGTCACAGAGGAGCTTGTGTGAGGCGCAGGGGGCTAGGGGTACAGGGCACGTGGGGGGTGCACGGGGTGCACGGGGGGCGCAGGGTGCGCGTTGGGGGAGGGGGCACGGGGCACACTGGTGTGCGGGATGCCAAGGGATGGGGGCGGGGCTTGTGGGGGGGGTTAGTGGGTGCGCGTGGGGTGCGTGACGTGAGGCACTCAGGGGCGCAGGACGCGTGGGGGTGAGGCACAGGGGGCACGGGGCACGTCTGGGCATGCAGGGGCGCGCTCTGGACTACGGGGGCGCACGGGCTGCGTGTGGCAGGGGGAGGAGGGGCGTGCGGGGTGGGGGGCGGGAGGCGCCGGGGCGGGGCGTGGGGGGGACAGGGAGCGCTTCAGGGTGCACCGTGCTCAGGGCGAGGATTCTCCGGGGCCCGGGCGCAGAGCGCGTGGGGAGGGTGGACGGCTAGGAGCGTGGGGCGCTCGGGTGGGCGCGGGGGGCTCCCCGCAGAACGCTGCGGGAAGCTGCGGGTGCTCTGGACTCGCGGGGGGGGGGAGAGGGCGGGTCACGCGGGGGAGGGGGTCAAGGGTGTCGCAGGTCTTGCAGGGGGTGTGGAGCAGGCTCAGGTAAGAAGGAGCGTGGGATGCTGTGGATGCTGCAGGACACCACGGGGCACTCTGGATGCGCGGCGGGGGTGGGGCGCACGGGGGGGGGCGGGGGTCTCGAGGAGCTCGGGGGTGGGGCGTGGGGGTCTCGGGGCACGCGGGGGGCGCGGGGCACACCTGGGCGCCCAGGGTGCAGGACGCTCAGGGGCGCTTGGAGCACGCCTGCTGTGTGTGGGTGCACAGGGGGAGGCGGGTGCGGGGCGTGCGGGGGGCGAGGGCTCGAGGCGCGTGGGGGTGGGGTGCGGGGGTCTCGGGGCGCACGGGGCGCAGGGGTGCTGAGTGTGGATAGGGAGCGTGTTGCGTGCGGGGGGGTGGGGCACGTGGGGGGGGGCGCGCGGGGGGGTATCTTGAGGCGCGCAGGGGTGGTGCGCGGGGGTCTGGGGAGCGCGGGTGCGCGGGAAGCTTCGGTTTGCTAGGGCTGCACCTCTGCGTGTGGATAGGGAGCGTGGGGCACCCTGGGGGGGGTGCGCTGGGGGGGGTGTGCGCGGGCGTGGGGCGCAGGGGTTGTGGGGCACGCGGGCCACCGGGGCGCGTGGGGCTTGGTGCGCACGGGGCGCCCGTGCCGCTGAGGCCCCGGGTTGCGCCCAATGCCGGGATTCGCGGCGGGCGGGGTGGTGGGATGTGGGTTGCGGGGGTGTGTGCTTCCCTCTTTTACCCGGATCTGTGCTCTCCCTCTTCAAAAAGTTCCTAATTGTCCTTGAATACTTACCTTTTTTTCCCCTTGTTGTTTGTAGTGCCGCTAGGCGGTAGCCATCTTGACCGGAAGTCAGCAAAGACTTTCTACTCATGGCGTATCATCTCCTTGCTCTTTAAGCTCACAGTCTATACCACCTATGTGATCCCTCCTCTTCAACTTCATAACAAGTCCTTGAGTTCCCTGGGGGAAGATGACCACATAAAGAAAATATTTTTGACATTGTTCATGAGACCTACTTAGATAACTAGCATAAAAGACAAGAAAAGGACACAGATGTACCTTGTCAAGCAGTGTTATCTCCATTTTATGTGAAACTTCAAATGAATCAGATATAATTATAAAAAATAATACAACAAAAATATCTAATAAGCAATTTCCAAGTATAATTTTAATTGCACACTCCATTAACAACTATATTTGAGTATATCATGTTGTTATTATTTATGTTCAGTGATGAATGATCTGGGGCAATGGTGGATAGACTACTTGAGGCAATTTTACAATGTCTAAAACTCACTGTGAATTAACATCTAGAATGTTCAGAGAATTTTCCCAAATTACAGGTTTCTTCCTGCATAGGTGCTGAGTATATGATATGAAAGATGATGTATCATATCTTCATGAACAGTGAGAGATGCTGAAGCTCACTGGAAATGAGAACATTGGAAGTTTCACACTGTACTTTGATCAGCACATATAAAAGAGTCATTGAGGAGGTTTGATTAAGGTGTCCCTCATAAACTTAGGCATTCCAAATGCTAGTCTACCCAGCTGATAACAACTGGAAGTTAAAACCTCCTGGAGGTGGGGTGTTATAGTCAGTTTCCCCATGCCAGTGTTTGGCACACTCTCCTGTTCCTGTTCTCCACCTTATATGTGCTGGGGGTGATGTCTATCCTCTGTTCATGCCATCATTTCCCCTGCCATTGTGGATCTTCCCCTTGAGCCTGTGAGCCAGAATAGACCTCTTTTTCCCACAAGCTGCTCTTGGTTGGGTGATTTCTACTGGCAATGAGAACCTAACTGTGACAATCATAGTGTTTAATTGCTTTTAAATGGCTAGTCATGTATATTTTTGTTTTAGTCATAATAGAAAATGGCCCAGATATTTCAGTCCTAGGTGTCTACTTGAGAAAAATTCTCATAACTGTTCATAAAATATTCAGATTCGCAGTGCAGAAATGCTTGTGAAGGTAAAAACTGAGGGAAATTTTGGATGCCTGTCATTGGGAAATCAAGCCACTTAGGAGTGTAAGAAGCACCTGGTGCAGGTAGTATGTGCACAACAGTGTGTAGCAGAATGTCAGGTGAGTACACTGCAGTGTGATCAGATCAGAAGACAGAAAATGACTACAAAATACTGCAAAGTATACCACTGTCCCTGGTGTCAACTTAACCATATGCAGAGGACACATGTTTTCCAGAGGTGCATAAAAAACAAAGTTAAATAACCCCATTTAAATTTTTAATTGTAACGATCTAAAATACAACAATAAAGAAATGAGTAGTTGTAAACCACTAAGATTATAGTCATGTTTAGCATAAATGGAAAATATTATCTGATTTAAAATTCTACCTTTTGGAGGCTGGAGGGATGGCTTAGCAGTTAAGGCAATTGCCTGCAAAGCCAAACCCAGGACCCATGTAAACCAGATGTACAAAGTGGTGCATATGTATGGAATTCATTTTAGTGGCTGGAGGCCCTGGTACATCTAGTTGCTCTCCCTCTCTCTTTCTCTCTCTCAAAAAAAAAAAAAAAAAAAAAAAAAAAAAAAAAAAAGCTCCTCTTTCTTAGTTAAGAGATTTTTTCCCAGAAGATATGAGTTTCTGTGTAAAGCTGAAGTAGGGATATGTATCCAGCTTCACACACTAAACCCTTCATGGGATATTCTTGGAATGGATCTGTTTACCTCACATTCTCTGTTAAAACAGAAGTATCCTGCTAAGTTCATGTGTAATCCTATTAATGTCAAATGCTTCTTTGGCAAAAGCTTTGATAGAGGAGAGTAGGATTTGCACGTATAATTAATGGAAAGTATGTTATTTGAAAGATTTATTTCTATGATCATTCACATTTTGCTTTTTATGTTTTCCTGAAGTGTATGTGAATTTGAGCTTATATTGAACATTCACCTGATGATCCTATTTAAAATTTAGAAAGAGAAAAACTTAAACCATACTTCAATTGTGTATGTGCATGTGTATGTATGCTTAAACATCAAGTTAGCTGGAACAGTTTTTGTAACCAAAACCAGGAAATTTACAGGTGCACAAAAATAGTACTTTCAAGTCAAAATCAATAAAATCAAATATTATTTTAATATATAATAGAGTATTTATTTCAGTGAACTAAATAAAATAACATTTAGGTTACAAATTATACTTCAAAACACAATTTATCCGTCATGGAATATGCTTCAAACTGTTTTAGGGCATTTGTTGTGTGAAGCAAAGCTCAGCGCTCAGCAGGGAATTAAGCATGAAACTGATTGAGGTCAGAAGCCCAGGAGCTGCTTTTATTTTTCTTGAAAATGCAGAAGGAAGTAAGACCTCAATTTACAGCCTTTATCCAAGACCCACACCTAAAGCTGCACTGTAATCTCCTCTAAGGTTTCCTGAGGACATAAACACAGACTTCACTCATGAAATGGCTTCATAATTGAAATGTTAAAATCATTTTTTAAGTTGACTAAATCACTATGCCTGTCTAAAAGTTGGCACAGACACTTTCAGGCCTTAAGTTCCCCATGGATAGGGTCTCAGAACAGAGTTGGATGGCTTCTGACCACAAAAGGTACACACAAGTCTCTCCTCATTTCAATAAACAGAATTATGAATAGCAGTGGAAGAACATTTCAGAATCATTTGATGTGTAGACCATCTTCCTGGTTTCCCTTGCCATACGTTTTAGGGCACTAAAAGCAACTCTGTCCTCCATTACCTGCACTTCAAAAATATGCAAAAAAATAAGATGTAAAGGCCAGAACCACCCAAGGTTGACTTTTAGGCAAGATTTTGGAGTTTTATTTAGTATACTTTCTGGTCACTTCATGAGTTTACTATTGGGAAGCACTATTTATTATTATTATTATTTTCTAGGTAGGGTCTTGTTCTAGCCCAAGCTGACCTGGAATTTGTCTCAAGGTGGCCTAGAATAAAAGTGATCCTCCTACCTCACCCTCTCAACTGCTGGGATTAAAGGAATGCACAACGAACACATGACTAAATATATTTTATTTATTTATTTATTTATTTTTAAAAATATTTTATTTATTTATTTGAGAGCGACAGACACAGAGAGAAAGCTAGATAGAGGGAGAGAGAGAGAGAGAATGGGCGCGCCAGGGCTTCCAGCCTCTGCAAACGAACTCCAGACGCGTGCGCCCCCTTGTGCATCTGGCTAACGTGGGACCTGGAGAACCGAGCCTCGAACCGGGGTCCTTAGGCTTCACAGGCAAGCGCTTAACCGCTAAGCCATCTCTCCAGCCCGACTAAATATATTTTTAATTTAAATATTCAGTATCCCAGAGCCGTGTTGAGTAGAAGAACTTATTCAACCTTCATTTTCATTTTTCAGTACAAGTTTTCAGAGGAGAAACTAAAGAATACCAACAGAAACAAAAAAAATGTACTGTATTTTTCATTTCAGTCCATTCTGGCATCAGGTCCATCCCAAAAGGACTAAGTTAAACTGCCACAAGAAAAATTTTTGGACTAGAAATCCAATCCAGGCACAAACCAGAAATCTCTGGAAGTCTCATGAGAAAAGAAAGAAAGAAAGAAAGAAAGAAAGAAAGAAAGAAAGAAAGAAAGAAAGAAAGAAAGAAAGAAAGAGAAAGAAAGAAAGAGAAAAAGAAAAAAAAAATGTGAGATTCTCACTCCTAAAGCCCAAGCTGACTAATGCCAGGTGATTCAGGACCACTATCACTCATTAATGTACCCCTAGTAGTTTTTAGAGTACACCATGAGGTCATCATGTGTCACAAAATTACCTGGCCCAAGTCTTTGAAAACAGGACTTCTCTTTGTTTTTGTCATGTATTCCACAACCACAACATATTTAGAAACACTGTCACTTGCCTTTATTGTTCGTACAAGTACAGTTAGTGGGAAAACAGAATTTTTCCTTTGGTTTTATACATGCCTCATAGCAGATGTGAGTATAAAAGGAAAGATACTGTGAAAACTGAAAATAAAGCTAGAAACCCATGAGATTGTGTGGAGGAAGCAGCAGCTGGCTGGGACTCCTTGCTGAGGCCATGTGTTCTGAGCACACTTTTGCCCATTTCCTTTTTCCTCCCTAAACTCATTTGCTACCTGCATATTCCACCATTCACCCTTTCCTGTGATGCTCATTTGACTTTAGGACTCCAAAGTGGCAGGCAGCATTTCCTCTGGTATGATCTCACAACATACACAGCCATCTTTCCATAATTCTTTTTTAAAAATTTCTAGAAAACAGATAGTGCCAACTGTAGTAATGATCTTTGCATAAAGTTTTTCTAGTGATCCCTGATGAAGTCATGGGCTCATATTCCTAGTTGTCATGGAAACCATTTTAAATTACTACAATTTCTCTTTTACTCAACCTCAAGATTCAGTTTGGGTAAAACATTTCTAGGTTTGGTCTGACCAAATTAAGTTATGGGACAATTTTTCTCTAACAAAAATGTTCTATGCAGTGCATTTTCCATTATTTCTTTTTCCTTCTGGATGTTCATCTGCATATTTGGTATTGGCTCCTTTCCATCACCATTTTCAATTGCCTCTCATTTCTCAGAAACCCTTTCTCCTTGGTTATCTCTAGAGCCACTCCACTGTTTACTTACCTAGACCTGTTCCTCTGCTTTTTACCACAGATTCCTCATGTCCCATGAACTTGCTCCCCTCTGCCTCCTGCCTCTAAGACAATTAGAAGCAATCTTCTTCATTATACCAGGAAAGGCCATGTTGCTCAAACCAATGTAAGCTGTTAATACTGAGGTTGTATTAACTATTCAAAATAATTGAAAAAATTCTTTATACATTTCTTCTTGAAAATGAGCAATTATTGCTTATTAATGGCATAGTACTCTGGGTTCTTTTGCCTTTTTTAGTTTTCTTCTCTTTCCTCTTTTCATTTTTTTATCCTGTCTTCTTTATTCTTTCTTCATTCTTTTTCTTTCCTACTATTTTGTTTTTATATTTGTTATACATCTTTATCAAAAGTGATCTCTTAAATTCTTTTTTCTTAGAAAGACCATTTATTTGTGAAAACTTTCCTGTTATTTTCTCTATTTCAGACTTCTCCTGAGCTCAATACTACTATAGAGCAAACACATGTCTCAAAATTAAGATGACCCAAATATATTCTTTACTATTGTCTTTAAATTTCTATTTTTCCAGATATACCCCATTTTGGTAAGTGATATAAAAATTGTGTCAAGAATTTGGAAATTTCACTGCTTCCTTCCTACAGTCTACTTCACAATTCACTGCCAGGTAACACTGATTTACCTCCCAAACCAAATGTCAAACCATTCCAGTTGTTTCTACTCCCTCTGATTTCACTCTGTTCACTGTCATTGTCCTTTGTCACTTGATTTGTGGCATTCATCTTCAAGAACTCTCATCTCAGTCACCTCATCTCTTCCCTCCTCACTTAAGTTTAAAAAAAAAGACAGTTGTTTTCATGTGCCTTAGGTAAAAATCATTAAACTAAGATTTGCTGTTTCAATTAAAATCTCAAACATTCACCATTAGTTAATCAGTTGTATGTCATGTAATTTGCATTCAGTTATTAGTGCTCATTTCCAGCCACTCCTGATCAATGTTTTCCCTGCTTCAGATACATTGGTCTTTTCAGTATATGAATAATTCAAGTATTTTCATTTCTCAGAATTTTTTTTGACACGTTTTACTTCTTGGACTGAAAACCTCTTAACCTTTGTCATTACATCCCATGCACACCCCTGACTCACAGTGCTAGTGACTTTGCAGTGTAAACTGTGTGGTTAATGTTCTACACTTGATACTTTCAAAAGAGATGACATACCTTTTATATCTCTTTATTTCTTTCTGATATGCCTAATATACAAGACTTTAAGCTTTATGAGGTTGAAGAGAAAGTCCATATTTGTCCATAGCACACATTTACACAAGCACACTTGATAACAGCAGTGAATTTCCAAATCTCTGTCGTTCTTTGTGTATGTGGGCACATGTGTGTGTGTGTGCATGTGTGTGTGTGTACTAATTCTAACCCCGTAACATCCTTTCCTTATACTTTAGACACTTGAGTCCTGTGTTAGTCTTACTAATTTAACAAATTAAGTGCTTTACTACAAATCCGCCACCTATCGGTCTGTATTCCCGATTCATACTGCCTCTGAAGTAGAACGTGCGCGGGTGGATGGGTTTGGTGCTGATAACTCCAAATTCCCAGGGTATTAATACACTTTGGAGCTGTCCAGCTAAGTTTAAGCAAATCTTTTTGTCATAGATATTTCCCAAAATGAACAGCAAAGATACCAGCAGCATTTCAACATTAAGGATGCCATTGGAAAGACTGAGGCAAAAGATAACAAGAATTGTCATAAGGTGGAGTACTGCCTGATTACTTCATAATCCTGAAATTAAACTTTTTATTAGTGTTGTGAGAGGAGACAGGGAAGATAAATTTCACAATAACCATTTCATACAACTATGTTTCAACAAAATATGATCCTGAAAGATTGGAAAATTCTTTTTTTAAATAAAGTATTATCAAACCTTTGTTTTTACATGATAAGAAAATCCACCTTTAAAAGGTATGTTGCATGTATGCACTGTGTGTGTTAGGTATGTACTGGGTACAGGTGTGTGTCTTTGCTCACCTATTTGTATGTACTCAGAAAGGCCAAAGTCACCTTTAGGAAAGTCTGCCAAGCCTATTTGCATATATAAAGTTCAAAACTTCCAAATCCTAATTTTGATAGTTATATATATACAATACATATTTAATGAAACTAGTGTCAGTGACATAGTGCCCAGATGACAAGTTTCATATTTGGAGAAATTTTATTCAAAATTCAAAATCTAGAAGATGAGCTCCATACAGAAAGCATTATTCTGTTTTAATCACTAACATTTTCCAACCTCTGTAAAGCTATAATTGGTCATAATAAATAATAAGTATTTGCTTGATGAAAAAAAAAAAACAGGTCATCCAGAGGTCAAATGACCCCATAATCACCTTTCAAGGAAGTAAGTATGCTTTTTTTCTTTGTTGGTATACCCTTTCTCACAGGCAAACAATTAAAAAGACAACACAAAATCAAATAATAGCAAAACCACAGAAAATAAAGAATCCCCCCAAATCATGGATAAGTAAAAGATAAATGGTTCAAACCTGTGATGTACCTGTCTAGCTTCTAGTGTCCTGCAGCCTTCCCTAAGGGGAGAACCAAGCACATCTGCTCTTTGTGAGAGGTTTAGTCTGCTCCATTGGCTTCTGTTTGTACTGGAGGGCCGAGTACCTCAAAAATCCTACAGAAATAAATTCTAGTCAGATTCTTATTCCAGATTTTTTGTATTCTGAATGTTTATCAAGTAAGATTAAATCTTCCTCAATATGGCCTGCAAATTGTACCACCCTGGTATATATTTAATAAACAAGGAACACAGGGGTCTCTGTAATTTTATAGAATGAAACTTATGTTCTTAAATTCTTTCTATGTCATGAGATATGTTCTGCCATGACATTGTGGTGGCTGACTAGTGTAGGGTTTCTAGATGTTTCTAGTACAAGAATATGTGTTCTTATGAAACCAATATCAACATATATTTTGTTCTAATAATTTATGCATATTGAATTACCTGATTAATAACATGATGCAGGTATGAAAATATAGTAATAATATAATCTATGCAGTCTTAATTGGTTATAAACTACTTTAAAAATTCCCCAAATTTCATGACAAGCAGTAATTATATCAAAGACTCCAGCTTTGTTTGAAAGTAAACTGGGAGGGGTGAAAGACATTCAGGAGTTATAACAATTCTTGCTGTTTCAATGCACATATGAAAGAGAATACTAGCAATATGTTTGGGTTCCTCCCTCTCTCTCATTTTATGATCTTTCCATTGAAAATATTTCTTGTTATCTGGGCATGGTGGTGCACGCCTTTAATCCCTACTCAGGAGGCAAAGGTAGGGGGATCACTGTGAGTTTGAGGCTACCATGAGACTATATACTGAATTCCAGGTCAGCCTGAGCTAAAGTGAAACCCTACCTCTAATAAAAAGCAATTTTTTTTTTCTTGTTGTCTTTTGTAAAATATCAAAGCTACTCACAGTTTGATACTTGATATACTTTTACTGTGATTGGCAGTCTCCATATGGCCCAATTCCCAGTACTTATCAGAGCTGCACACTTTGTTTACCTCCATGATGATATAAGGTGAGCAAAAGAGCATGAGTGTTTATTTGGTCAAGTTCTATATGCTCTGATTAAAAATCATGGCTAATGTTTGAACAGAACTTCACTACAGAAGATAAATGAGTATTTAAAGCCAGGTGTTCACACCTTTAAACCCAGCACTGGAGGCAAAGGTAGGAGTACCACTGTAAGTTTGAGCCCACCCTGACACTACATAGTGAATTCCAGGTCAACCTAGGCTAGAACGAGTTGCTATCTTAAAAAAATAAATAAAAATGTTTAATAAGCATAGGAATAAATGTTCAACACTTGTGGTAGCTTGAAAGTGAATGTAGGTCCCCATGCTTTCAGGGATTTTTCATTAATCGGAAGCTTCCTATTTGTCTCCAGTAGTTAACTAGATTTGTGCCGAGGGACACCTCCTCTAGCAAGCTGAGCCATTTGAGCTCTGGCTAGTTGTGTAGGCTGGCTGTTGGTGCATGCTGTTTGCCACAGTTGTCTCTCCGCTATGATCTATGAAAGTGAGCTAGCTTCTTCTACCATGTTGAAACTTCCAATGGATTCTGTAAGCCTAAACTACCCTTTCCTCCCACAAGCTGATTCTGGTGTAATGTTTGTCCCAGCAACAGGGAGATAACTGCAATTTCTTTTTTTTTTTTTAAATATTTTTTAACAACCTCCATGATTGTAAAAATATATCCTGTGGTAATACCCTCCCTCCCCTCACTTTCCCCTTTGAAACTCCATTCTCCATCATATCCCTTCCCCCTTGCAATCTCTTTTATTTTGATGTCATGATCTTTTCCTCCTCTTATAATGGTCTTGGGTAGGTAGTATCAGGCACTGTGAGGTCATGGATATCCAGGCCATTTGGTGTTTGGAGGAACAAGTAAGGAGTCTTACCCTTTCTTTGGGTCTTACATTCTTTCTGCCACATCTTCTGCAATGGACCCTGAGCCTTGGAAGGTGTGACAGAGATATTGCAGTGCTGATCACTCCTGTCACTTCTTCCCAACACCATGATGCATTCTGAGTCATCCCAAGGCCATTGCCATCTGAAAAGAGAAGGTTCTCTACCCAAAGTGAGAGTGGCATTAATATATGGGTATGAACATTAAGAAAAGTGCTTACTGCACAGTTTGATAAGCATAGTATATACATTTAACCAGACAGCAGCAGAAGTTACACCCCTAGGGCTCATGACTACCCCTGGTTTAGGTTTTCAGTATCAGGGACATATTCCCTCCCATGGAGTGGGCCTCCTGAGAGGGAAGTTGGTTTCCACAATGACACATGCCACTATTGCACACATTGGCTCACTTAGCCTGGCTGGCAAAATATAAGGCTTGCAGTGTTCAATGTTGAGTATCTTCCCTGGTGATTTCTCTCTCTTCCATTGAACTGCATGCAGAATGGCTTTTTCCAGTTTTCTGTCAGCTGGTCTACATGGAGGAGGCTATCAGCTCAGTTCCAGCAGGAATTCTCAGTGACTTTGCAGCCCAAGTATGTGGAGTCTTCAGCAATAGGGGTCTTACTATTCTTGGTGGGAAACCAAGGGCCTTGGCAATGGCCTGTTATAGTTTGGGGGCATCAGGTACCTCCCTGGGAAACAACTCACTTGAAGGTATCCCATCCCTGGCACTGAAAATATTCTAGTAACAATCTATTGCTCCTGAGTGTTCCATTGTCCAAAAAAGTAGGTTTCCATATGATTTATTTATATTATCTTAGATTTTGATTACCCCTTCCTCCACCTTTCCTTTATTCAATCTCTTCCCCTGATCTCATGTGAGCCTTTTCACCCCCATTAATCTATCCTTCTACTTACATATATATAATACCATCCTATTAAGTACCCTCTCCCTTTCTTTCTCTTCCCTTTATATCTCTTTTCTAGCTTACTGGCATTTGCTACTGAGTTTTCTTCCTACTCACACAGAAGTCCAATCATCTGTAGCTAAGATTCACATATTAGAGAGAACATGTAATGGCGGCTTTCTTGGCCTGGGTTACTTCTAAAATCACTAGGAAAAAATAAAAGTAAGACTAAAATAAGATTTCATTTCACCCCAATTTGAGATGGCTATAATAAAATTGAACACAATAAAAAGAGTGGCCAAACAGTAGCTCTCATAAATTTATGTTTAGAATATAAAAAGGCATAGTCATTTGGAAAACTGCAGTTTCTTAAAAATTAGTATTTCTACTTTAAGATATAAAATCTCATTTAAAATAAGACATATATTGGTGGTCATGGAGTAGTTATTTGTAAGAAGATCCACAGACTGCTAAATGTCATACATATAAAAGTGCCTTAGCCACACATTAGTACATTCCTCGGGAAATCAAAAAGAGCAAACCCTATGGAATTTACTACCAGGGGAATTAATCTGAAAGTATGCAAACAGAGGCAAGGTGTGCAAGTCCCCATATTTAGGACTTCATTTAGGTAAAATGTTCAAAAAATAGAAGAAAGATTGGTTATAGGTTGCTTAGAGCTGTAACAGAAAATTCAAGTGATTGCACATACAAAGAAACATTTCTGGGGGTCAAAATATTTGAAAGCCAGTTTGTGCTGCTTGCAAAATTCAATTACTTCACCAGAAGCAACTGAATATTATATTTAAAAAGAGGAACAATTAAGGAATATAATTTGACAGAAATAATAAATCTTCTTAGCATAGCAAGCCTGATTTCAAATAGGAACTTGATAAGTATCTGTGGAAACCAACTGGAAAGAAGATATAATACATAAGAATAATTCAAAGTCACAAGGATGAAGCATATTAATGCATTTCACTAGTGGGAAGAAATTGTGCAAAAATACTCATAGGAGTCAAAAGGGTACTTATGCTACTTTCATTGTCCATGTATCTAATGTCCATGTATCTATAAGTTTTAAGGTATGTGTGTGTGTGGGATGAAATACTTATTTCTATAATTTCAGTAAATAACTTGAAATGTAAGAAACAACAAAGCCAATACATCATTATTTTGTTATGATCATAAATTATAAATAATCCACACAAGTAATATTTTATGAAGTGAATTCTAGAGAGAAGAGTTTTTCCCATCTACTCAAGGACAATGACTGTGGTTTGGAGGGTGACATCTGATTAAAAGGAGGGTTCTTCTGCAATCTTGAGGAAGTAGTGCAAGGCAGCTCAGATTTGATGCTGTGTGTAAAGATAACCCACAGGCTTCATGCAGCCTCATTACTCCATGCCACAGACTTCAGTGTGCTCTTTTCCTTATAAAGGTTGCAGGAATACCCACAGCAGCTCTCCCATGCGGTAATGAAGAATGGCACCACTGCACAACCTCATGAAGCCACTTATCAGCAGAAAATGACAGAAGAAACAAAAATACTGCAGGAGGAATATTTTTTCAAGCAGACAGTTTTGAAAGCTCTTTGAGTTTTTGAATCTGAGCTGGGATTTTATGTTATTTTCATTTATAAAATTATAAAATCTGATTTTAAATCTATTCATTCAAAAGATCAAGTCTTATTTTCATTCCATTTTAGAAATTATTATAGGTCTCATCATTCCTTTTATAAGAAGAAACTATTAGCTGAGTTCTCTTATTCCATAGCTATTAGAGATTATTTTCTAAGTACATCAGAGTCAGCTAGCAGCTATTGTTCCAAGGATGGAGAAGTCATGGACAAGGCTTATGAATAAACAAGGCCTAAGGACAGATTTTGTGAAGATTACCGAAGCTATGGAGAAATTTGTGGAGAGAAAAAAAGTTCTTAAATGGAAGAAGCTTTGGAGAAGGCTTGTAAAGAACAAGGCTCTGAGAACAAATGTTTGTTCTCTCTCCTCAGATTCTTCTCTGCTGTGAGATCATTAAAGTTGAAACATTTTTTCATCTTTTGCATTAATATGCAAGCGAAAATATTACTCATAGAGAGCAAAGGTAATGAACAGAAGTTTTAATTTATTTTTAAGAAATAACACACTGACTGCATGAAAGGAAACTTATTTCGAATTATTAAATGTTTAAGCTTGGGAAACAGATTTTTCTCATCATAGTACTCTCATGTAAAACCTGGAACAAAATCCTATGTTTGCCCAAGTATGTCAATAGTAATAAACTGATCACAGATATTAAAATATAAACTTCTCTTTTTCTTTGTTTTCTCTCCTCCCCTCTTCTCTTTCCCTCTCCTTACATATTCAAAAGACTATCTACTAAAGTTTGCTAATTGTCTCTTTGCTTTTAAACTTATTTTCACTTCTATAGTAGTTATTGGCAATTGCTTGTAAGCTTGTTGGTTTGAGATAAATCCTTGCCTTCCCCAAAAAGCTGGATACAAAGTGCCCCATGCATCTGTAACCACCATGTCCTTGGCAATGGAAGGTGGAGTTTAGGGAGAAGGTAGCAAAGCAACAAGAGACCCTGCCTCAAAAAAAGTGGAAAAAGAAAACAAACACCTAAAGGATGCCCTCAGATTTCCACACATGAACTGTGGTATGCATTACCCCCACTATATACATTGCACACATCCACACAGATAAATATATAAAGATTTGATAGATAGCTAATAGCTAGACAAGGAAGGATTTTGAGGGAGGGGGATGCGAAGGCATAGGGAGATACATTCCAAAATGAATTGGTGTCATAAAAACTTTTCTCCTGGATAGCAGACTAAATGGTACAACCCTCAACAGAACAGCCCTGAAGAGGGTGAGATGAAGCCTAACACTAAAACTTTTGGCTCTGCCTTGTAATGCCCAGTATCAAAAACAGTTATAACCCACATCAAACTATTGATCAAAGAGATTTAGGAGGCCCCTGAAAAAAAAAAAAAACTTCCAATAAAGTACCTGATTACCAACCTTGGGTAAGAGGTAAAACCTTACTGCTGAAGTCACCACATGCTATCAACTGAACATGGACAGATCTGGCTGGAATTTGGAAGGAAGCTAGTTCCTTGATGTCCTGTCTGTATAGTGCTAGAAAGTGCAACATGAGCTGCAGGGGGAAATGGCCAAGAACATTGTGAGCAAGTAGAGGACACTACTACACAAAAGCAACCAGTCTGAAAAGACATACACACCTATGCAATAGTGGGAGCCACCCTAAGTGGTTAACAAATGATTCCTTGATGAGCTAAGTGATTTGTTCAGTGGAAAGGAACCCATAGCTAGAACTGGGAACCAGGTCAGAATCCTAGGGAGACCAAGATTATGGATTCAAACAAGAAACTTCCACTAGCTTTTGGCTAAAAGAGAAGATGCACCCATCCAAATCTCTTGACATTAACAATGGTTGTCCCTTTAACACTTCTACACTGCTGGTGGGGATGCAATCTGGTCCAGCCATTGTGGAAATCAGTGTGGAGGTTCCTAAAACAGCTAAAGATTGATCTTCCATACTGAGTATTTTCCTTCTAACACAGAAGCCCAATCATCTGTAGCTAGGATTCACATATGAGGGAGAACATGTGGTGCTTAGATTTCTGGGCCTGGGTTACCTCACTTAGTATAATCCTTTCCAGATCCACCCATTTTTCTGCAAATTCCATGGCTTCATTTTTCTTTACCACTGAGTAGAACTCCATTTTATAAATGTGACACATCATCATTATCCACTCATTAGTTGAGGGACATCTAGGTGGTTCCATTTCCCAGCTATTATAAATTGAGCAGCAATAAGCATGGTTGAACACACACTTCTAAGAAAATAAGGTGAGTCCTTAGGATATATGCCTAGGAGTACTCTAGCTGGGTCATATGGCAGATCAATCTTTAGCTGTTTTAGGAACCTCCACACTGATTTCCACAATGGCTGGACCAGATTGCATCCCCACCAGCAGTGTAGAAGTGTTCCTCTTTTTCCACAACCCTGCCAACATTTATGATCATTTGTTTTCATGATGGTAGCCAATCTGACAGGAGTGAGATTGAATCTCAATGTACTTTTAATCTGCATTTCCCTGATGACTAGTGGCATAGAACTTTTTTTTAGATGCTTATATGCTACTCATATTTCTTCCTTAGAGAATGCTCTATTTAGCTCCATACCCATTTTTTGATTGGCTTATTTGATTCCTTATTATTTTTGAGTTCTTTGTATATCCTAGACATTAATCCTCTATCAGATGTATAGCTAGTGAAGATCTTTTCCCATTCTGTTGGTTGCCTCTTTGCTTCTTTCACTGTGTCCTTTGCAGTGCAAAATCTTTGTAATTTCATGAGGTCCCAGTGATTAATCTGTAGTTTTATTGTGTGAGCAATTGGGGTTGTATTCAGAAAGTCTTTGCCAAGACCAATATGTTGAAGATTTTCCCCTACTTTTTCCTCTAGCAGTTTCAGAGTTTCAGGTCTGATGTTAAGGTCTTTAATCCATTTGGACTTAATTCTTGTGCATGGCGAGAGAGAAGAATCTATTTTCATCCGTCTATAGATATATATCCAATTTTCCCAACACCATTTGCTGAAGAGGCTGTCTTTTCTCCAATGAGTATTTTGGGCATTTTTATTGAATATCAGGTGGCTATAGCTATCTGGACTTACATGTAGGTCCTCTATTCTGGTCCATTGATCTACATGTCTGTTTTTTGTGCAGTACCATGCTGCATTTGCTACTATGAATCTGTAGTATAGGTTAAAATCAGGAATGGTGATACCACCAGCCTTCTTTTTCTTGCTCAGTATTATTTTAGATATTCGAGGTTTTTTGTGATTCCAAAAGAATTTTTTGATTTTTTTTTCTATTTCCATAAAGAATGTCTTTGGATGGGGAGGGAGGGGAGGGCAACGAAGTGTGGAAAACAGTAATCTGTACCCAAACGGCAATGGTACCATAAAATCCTACTTCCTAAAAAACAGACCAAATGGCTGAACCTTCACTAGACCCTTACAGGAAACACCTGAACCACAAGACACTGGAGAGGGTAGGATCAAGACCAACCTAAATCTTCCACATCTTCCCTCCCTCCCTCTCCCCTTCTCCCCCCTTTCTCTTTCCTCTCAAATTCTTGTATATTAGTTATGTTTTTCCTCAATTTCTTAGTGGGTACTGACCTGTAACCCCCACTACCAGCTTGGGGCTACCATCCACAATGAGCTTTTGATCAGAGAAACCTACAAGGTTTCCCAAAACAATGACAGACTTCTGTCAGAGTACTTGATGACCCACCAAAGGCCAGTGGTAAGACCCTATTGCTGAAGACTCCATACACAGCTGACACGTAAAATGGAATGGCATGGCTGGAAGCCAGGAGAGAGTCAGTCCCTAGACAGTCAGCGTGTCTAGTGTCAGAAGGTGCTACATGGGCGACTGGGGTAAATGACCAATATCTGTCCAAGCAACACATTATCTAACCTAATTAGCAACAAATAACCTGATGTGATTCCCACACAATTGCAATAGTGGCACACAGGCATGGTGGGGATCCAACTGCTCTTGATTTGGCTAACTGATCCCCTCAATGGTACCAGACCCATAGCTGGAGCTGGGAAACAAGTCAGAACCATACCCAAACATAAGCCCACTCTCCAATATCAAGCTACCATCAATCATGGGATACAAGAGGGCCTACACCTATCAAACTCTCTATCAAAAAAGTAAGTGTTATCTTAATTTTCCAGGTGCTACTCTCCGTTGGAGAATCTGCTTCTCTTTTTTCAGATAGATGCAAATCCTAAGGAGAGTGCTGCCCCAACATACCTCAAAAGGGGCCCAACTGAAACTAAGGACAATTGGCGAAACAAGCAAGGGTGAGGTTTTCCTGATGAACTGGATACCAGCACAAAGGGGAAGGAGACCAACACAGAGAAAATCAACTCCTACCAAATCAGAGAGCCAGAGCCTCAGAGGCCCCCAACACCTCAGCACTGAAGCAGACCAAAAATGAACCCAAAATGGCTCAGGGAAATTTTGCGGAAGAAGGGGCGGAAAGAATGTCAGAGTCACATGTTGAGTCAGGATATACAGAGATATTTATCGTACCAATAACTGTGGGCTAACTCCACAATGCACGACCGATTTACATCAACAAGGAGGGTGCATTGGGAGGGGTAGATCATGTATGAGCCTAAACAATGGTACCAAACTGCCTATATTTGCTGAAAAGAAAACTAGTAAATTAAATTTAAAAAAATAAAAATAAATATATATTTTTTTAAAAAAAGAATGTCTTTTGAATTTTGATAGGGATTACCTTAAATGTGTAGATTGCTTTAGGTAAGATTGCCATTTTCACAATATTGATTCTTCCAATCCAGGAACAAGGGATGTTTTCCACTTTCTAATATGTTCTGCAATTTCTTGCTTGAGAGTTTTAAAGTTCTTATTGTAGAGAATCTTTAATTCCATGGTTAGGTTTATTCCAAGGTACTTTATTTATTTATTTATTTATTTATTTATTTATTTATTTATTTTGATGCAATTGTGAATGGGAGTGATTCTTTGATTTCATCCTCTGTGTGTTTGTTGTTAGCATATATGAAGGCTACTGATATATTTGTATTTATTTTTTATCCTGCTACATGGCTGTAGGTTTTGAACAGCTCTAACAGTTTGCTAGTAGAGTCTTTAGGGTCCTTTATGTATAGAATCATGTCATCTGCAAATAATGATAACTTGATCTCTTCCTTTCCAATTTGTATCCCTTTTATGTATGTCTCTTGCCTTATTGCTATGGGCAAGACTTCCAGAACTATATTAAATACAAGTGGGAACAGTGGACGCCCTTGTCTCTTTCCTGATTTTAGTAGAAAAGCTACGAGTTTTTCCCCATTTAGTAATATGTTGGCTATAGGCTTGTCATAAATAGCTTTTATTATATTGAGATATGTTCCTTCTATTTCCAGTCTCTATAGGACTTTTATCATGAAGGGATTTTGGATTTTGTTGAACGCTTTCTCTGTATCTAATGAGATGATCATGTGATTTTTGTCCTTCAACCCATTTCTATCATGTATTACATTTATAGATTTGTGTATATTGAACCATCCCTGCATCTCTGGGCTAAAGCATAGTTGGTCAGGGTGAATGATCTTTTGGATGTATTCTTGTATTCTGCTTGCCAATATTTTGTTGAGAATTTTTGCATCTATGTTCATGAGGGAGATTGATCTTTAATTTTCTTTGTTTGTTCTATCTTTGCCTGATTTTGTTATCAAGGTGATGCTGGTTTCATAAAAAGAATTTGGTAGAATTCCTTCTTTTTCTATTTTCTGGAAAAGCTTAAGAAGCAATGGTGTTAGCTCTTCTTTGAAGGTTTGGAAAATTCAGCAGTGAATCCATCTGGGCCTGGGCTGTTTTAGGTTGGAAGGTTATTGATAATGTTTCGGATCTCCATGCTTGTTATAGGTCTGTTTAAGTGATTAATCTAATCATGATTTAATTTATGTAGGTCATATACATCAAGGAAATCATCCATTTCTTTCAGATTTTCATACTTTGTGGAGTATATCTTTTTATAGTATGTCCCTATGATTTTTTTTAAATTTCTCTGGCATCTGTTGTGATGTTAACTTTTTCATCCCTAATTTTATTAATTTCTGTCTCTTCTTTCTTTCTTTTGGTCAGAATTGCTAAGGGTTTATCAATCTCATTTATCCTTTCAAAGAACCAACTGTTTATTTCATTACTTTTAAGGATTTTTTTCTTTCTATTTCATTAATTTCTGCCCTAATCTTTATTATTTCTTCCCGCCTACTGATTTATGGTTTGCCTTGTTCTTCTTTTTCCAAGGCTTTAAGGTGAAGCATTAGGTCATTAACTTGCGACCTTTGTAATTTCTCAGTATAGGTACAGAAAGCTATAAGTTTAGCTGTTAGGACTGCCTTCATTGTGTCCCAGAGATTTTGGTATGTTGTGTTCTCATTATCATTTGAATCTATAAATTTTTTGATTTCCTTCTTGATTTCTTCATTGACCCATTCCTCATTTAGTAGTGTATTGTTTAGTTTCCATGATTTTGTGTATGCTCTATAGCCTTTCTTGCTATTGATTTGTAGTTTAATTCCATTGTGGTCAGATAGAATGCAAGGAATTATTTCAATTTTCCTGAATTTGTTAAGATTTCCTTTGTGTCCTAATATATGGTCTATTTTAGAGAATGTTCTATGTGCTGCTGAAAAGAATGTTTTTTATGCGGGATTTGGATGAAATGTCCTGTATATATCTGTTAGGTCCATTCATTCTATGACCTCATTTAGTCCATATGCCTCTCTGTTTATTTTTTCCCAGGATGACCTGTCAATTGATGAGAGTGGGATATTAAAGTCACCCACCACCACTGTGTTTGGTGTTACCTGTGACATTAGTTATAATAGTGTTTCTTTGATGAATTTGGGAGCCCCCATGTTAGGTGCATATATGTTTGGGATTGTAATGTCTTCCTGTTGGATTATTCCCTTAATCAATGTAAAGTGACCTTCCGTATCTTTCTTGACTAACATTAGACTGAAGTCTACCTTGTCAGATATTAGGATAGCAACCCCTGCTTGTTTTCTAGGTCCATTTGCTTGAAACACTGTCTTCCAACCTTTCACCCTAAGATAATGTCTATCCTTTGTAGAAAGCTGAGTTTCTTGAAGACAACAAATTGTATGATCCTGCTTTTTAACCCAGTCTGCAAACCCATTGCTTTTGGTTGGGGCATTGATGCTGTTGATATTAAGAGATATTACTGAAAGGTGTATATTTATGTTTGCCTTCTTTTTTTTTTTTTTGTGGTTCACTTATACCTTTGCTCTCTTGTGTTAACTAGTATTTGAGTATTGCTTGTTTTTTCCAGGTACCTTATATGTGTGCTTTTCCTTTTCTTCATCAGGGAGGATTCTTTCAAGTGTTTTCTGTAGAGCTGGTTATGTCTTCAAATATTCTTTTAACCTGATTTTGTCATGGAATGTCCTTATTTCTCCATCTATTTGAATGGATAGCTTTCCAGGTTAAAGGGACCTTGGTTGACAGTTGATATCTTTCAGAACTTGGAATACATCACTCCAAGCCCTTCTGGCTTTTAAAGTTTGTGTTGAATAATCTGCTGTAATCCTGATGGGCTTGCCTTTGTAGGTAACTTGATTTTTCTCTCTAACTGCTTTCAATATTTTTTCTTTGGTTTGTGTGTTTGGTAGTTTGATTATAATATAGCTAGGAGAGGTTCTTTCCAGGTTTTGTCTGGCTGGGGTTCTAAAGGCTTCCTGTATCTGCATTGGCACCTCATTCCCAATTTGTGGGATGTTTTCTTCTATGATTTTGTTGAAGACACCTACTATGCCCTGAATTCTTATATTTGATCTTTTCATAGTGTCCTGAAAATCTTGAAATGCCCATTCATACTTTTCTATAAGTTTGTCTTTCTCTTTGTTGGACTGTGTTAGATCTGCCACCTGGTCTTCTATCTTAGATATTCTATCCTCTTCTTCATCCATTCTACTGGTGAGATTTTCTACAGAGTTTTTTATTTCATTAACTGTGTTCTTCTTTGCTAGTAATTCTGACTGCTTTTTTCTTTATTATTTCTATTTCCTTATTTATGTCCTGTATTGCCTTCTTTGCTTCATGAAATTGGTGCCCTATGTGTTCTTTGATTCCTTTGAGTTCCTCTTTGACTCCTTTGATTTGTTCTTTGACTTCTTTAAACATATTTACAATCATTCTTTTGAAATCTTTCTCAGGCATTTCCTCTAACTCGTTCTCACTGGAGGTCATTTCTGATGCATTAATATTTTTAGGTGGATTTATATTGTCTTGCTTTTCAGTGTTTCTTATGTTTTAATGTAAGAGTAGGTGTTATAATAACCAGATTCTCTATCAACAAAGACATTAATATTTCTGGTCTGTTGAGGGATCCAAGACAGCTTGTGACCAAGTGAGACCCTTCCCTTGTTCAATCCCAGTTACCTTTTTGGATGATTTTGGTCTCAGTCAAATTGCTGGCTGGGTTGTTGGGCCACTGTTCTGATTTCTGGAGCTGGGCACTGGATTTTCCTGTGGGGCAAATCGAGCCTGGCAAATGTGGCCCAGCAGATCACCCCCTCCCCCCCCGCCTGCTGCGGGAACCGCTACTGCTGCTGCTTCTGGATCCGCCACTGCTGCTGCTGCCATTGCTGCCTCTGAAGCTGCCAATGCTGGAACTGCCTCTGCTGCCGCAGAAGCTGTCAATGCTGGATCTGCTGCCACTGGGCCACTGTTGCCAGTGCCGGAGCTGCTGATGTTGCTGCCTGACTCTGCTCCTGCTTGGGTCCTGCTGTCAGCTCAAGTTGGCATGGCCAGGTCCCAGGACTGCTACTCTGTTTGGTGGAGCTGGGCACTAGTAGTGGGAAAGGGGAGGGAGCCAATGCTGCTCTAGTTCTCTCGCTGTTCCAGGAGTTCTACCTTGTGATCTGCTCCTCCATTGTTCACTGCTGCTCTCCCTTCACGTTTCTAGAGTTTGAAGAGTTCTCTGGTGTGGGTGGAAGCTCCCCTTACCTGGCTTTTCCTGAGGTTCACGCCAAGCCTGGCAGCTTTCTGGTGCACCACCACCACTGCTGCTGTGGTCGCTGGACCTGCCGGGGCCGCTTTTGCTGGCCTGTGAGGGCTCTGAATGCTCTGAAATTCTTCTACTTCTCTGCTGCTGTTTCAATTTCCTATACACCTAGATTTTTAGTAAAAGTGTGTATTTTGCTGAGTATTTTCAGTCTTTTTCCCCCCTACTCTGCTTTGGCATGGTACCTACACTGCCCTCTTAACCAGTAGTCATCTGATTAAACTATTTTTTAATCACATATTACTTAAATAAAATTCTTACCATAACTTCCATGAAGAAAGAGATGAGACCAGTATTTTCAGTGGCATATTCTTGTGTATATAACCAGCTATACTCACACTTCATCTTCTAAATAATTTCCCCATCGACAAAACTTTGGATAATGGGTAATTCTCTGTCCATACATGCCTTAGTTATTTATCTCCTGACAACAGGAGGATCCAGAAACAGTTTAACAAAGTGCTCAGGGCTGTGTTTCACCAAACAATTACATTGTGAGTGGAAGTTTCTGTCATCCTAGTGGAGAAAAAGCCCAAAAATGAAGTCTTGGGTCAGAAGGGCAACAGGCCTGGCTACAACTAAAAGGTGAAGGAGATAGTTTGCCTCATATAAAACAGAGCTTCATTCGCTGAAGGATGCATGTGTTTTAGTTTGAGGATTCATAATGAAGATTTAGCCACCATACCATAATTGTGGAGACTGAAAATATTTTTAGATAAATTTACCAATGCTGAGTTTTACAAATGTGTATCTTTAAATATATGTATGTGTTGGGCTGGAGAGATAGCTTAGTGGTTAAGCACTTGCCTGTGAAGCCTAAGGACCCCTATTCGAGGCTCAGTTCCCCAGATCCCACGTTAGCCAGATGCACAAGGGGGCGCATGCATCTGGAGTTCGTTTGAAGTGGCTGGAGGCCCTGGCGTGCGCATTCTCTCTCTCTCCCTCTATCTGTCTTTCTCTCTGTGTCTGTTGCTCTTAAATATATAAATAAATAAATTAACAAAAATATTAAAAAAATAAATATATGTATGTGTTGTATATGTATGCACAGCATGGAAATGGTTAAAATATCTCATTTTGAAAGAAGTTACAGCCTGTGTATTTGATGCAATAAGTGTACTCAGTGATTGACATGAGCATCATGGCTTGACAATATTGAAAGTTTGAATCAAGAACCCATGAATGCCAAATTTTCAGAATCCAAATGTGATTTTGTTGCTGAACAACACTGAGACACAGAAGCTCCTCAAGCTTCCAGGTGCATGTCATTTCCATACATCCCCCTTGACCTTTGTCCCTGTCTTAGGCTTTAAGTATATTTTGAAGGTTCCCCCTTTTCATTAGTCACAGCACATTATACATTTATGTCACTGTTTATTCTACCAGCCTGTTTTAAAGCTAAGAATTAACAGTAAAATCATTTTTCATCCATTGAGGAACTTCTGGATAAACTACCATGTTTCTTGTAAACCTCACATGCATTCATAGCTATCAGTGCCTGGAACTTCTTGGCCTTTCTCTATGCAGAACAATTTTTCTCCAGAGGAATTGATAAGGAAAATGTAGCTTCACTGATTCTTCCTTCTAATAGTCCATCTCTTGATTCACTATGAACCACTCTTCTCTCCAGTGAGTCTGTTATGCCCCAAATAATTTGCATTTGATACTGCATTTTCATTAGATATTAGTTGGCAGCTTTAATCAATTAAAGGGAATGCTACATAGAATGACAATTTCCCTTAGTGTTCCCTATGAAATTCACCAATATTAACTTGTATGCCTAGATTTTTACCTTATGTCCTGTATCATTGTAAAACAAGTTTTTAGTTTCTTTCAGTATATTCTATTTATTTGCAAGCAGAGAAAGATAAGAGAGAAATGAAGTGACTAAGCATGCCAAGGCCTCAAGCAGCTGCAAGTAAACTCCTGATGTATGTGCCATTTTGTGAATATGGCTTTAAGTGGGTACTGGGTAATCAAACTTGACTCGTTGGGTTTTTCAGTAAAGTACCTTAACTGCTAAACCATCTCTCCAGCCCCTGCAAGGTTTTGTTCCAAGCATTTGGTATATGTCTCATCCTCCCTGTATAGATCCAAGTGGCTACTGGCTCCTATACTAGTGAACTATTATAATAATTTAAAATAGACTAAGTGGCTTAAACAATAAACTTTTATTTTCTAAAATCCAGAGGCTGAGAAGTTTGAGGTAGCATATCTGGTTTTTGTTGTAGACCTTCTTCCTTACTTGTTCCTGTTAGCCTATCTGCAATGTCTTTACCTGGTGGAGAGAGAGGGGGATCAAGCTCTCCTCTCTTAAATTGAATCAGCTAAGGTGTCTATCAATAGATGAATGGATAATTAAAATATGGCATATATACACAGTGCAAATTTTATGTCACCATAAAAATAATATAAACCATGAAAATGATTGGAACTGGAAATGATTATTTATGCAAAATAAGACAGGCTCAGAAAGATAAATACCATATGTTTTATATATGGAACTTACATTTAAAATTATATGTGTGAATGTATACTTGTGTGTGTGTGTTGTGTGTGTGCATGTCTGAAAGAGGATTGGGGATGGAAGAGAGAGGAGGGGGCCCCTCTCCCTAGTTGCACAGTCATTCCTAAAATTTCAATTATGTACATGAGACATCAAATTGTGTGTAGCTGCTTCTGATTCTGCTTTAAAATGCCTTCACGTCCACTCTGAGAGAATGATTCATGTCTTTATACAAAATCAAGTGGACATCTTAGAAAAAAAAATATTTTCTTGTCTAATTTAGTATGAGAAGCAAAAAAACTGGGACAGTTGCTATGTGGGTCCTGCCTACCAGCAACCTCTATTGTTTTGGAGGTGCCTACTGGTTTTAAAATTAATTCATTCATTTTTATTAACACTTGAAATCAAGTTTCTCTCTAAAATTCCATTTCAATAGCACCAAACTCCCTTTATACAGGAGTAGCTATCCTTTTGATCAGACTGCATTAAATTAACAAGAAAATATAGAGACCAAAGCACTTTCAAGCTGCTCATCCTGGATTGAGATATTTATCTACTAGTTTCCATCATCACTCATGAGTGCAGACGCTTTAATATTTTTTTTATTTTATTTATCAATTTTGAGAGAGAGAGAGAGAGAGAGAGGGAGAGGGAGAGGCAGAGAGAGAGAATGGGCACACCAGGGCATCCAGCCACTGCAAATGGACTCAAGATGCACGCACTCCCTTGTCCATGTGGCTTACATGGGTACTGGGGAATGGAACCTGGGTCCTTAAGTTCATAGGCAAATGCCTTAACTGCTAAGCCATCCCTCCAGCCCCACTTTTACTAATTTGATGGAACAGGAGTCTACTTTTAAAGAAATCATGGGTTCTTTAATTTTTTTCTGTGCAAGTTTTATTCTCTCAAATATTTCAAGTTCAATTCAAATTCCTCAAGATGCTTTCTGGGTATGTAAGGCATCTTGGGTAGATTCAGGTTGGGTGCTGTGGATCAGTGAGACTATGTGGTGATTATCTTTCTGTGATTGGGTGAGTTCACTGAGAATGATCTGTTCCAGGTTCAATTGTGTAGACATGCTACATCTTAGTTATCCATTCTTCTAGTGATGGACTCTGGGTTGATTCCAGCTGTTAGCTATTATGAATTGATTGAGCCGCTATCAATATGGTTGAGCAAATCTTTCTGGACTGAGGTTTAAAGGTTTTAGGGTACATGCCCAGTAAGGGAATAACTGGGTCTGTTGGTAACTCTA
Source organism: Jaculus jaculus (assembly GCF_020740685.1). NCBI lineage: Eukaryota > Metazoa > Chordata > Mammalia > Rodentia > Dipodidae > Jaculus > Jaculus jaculus. The sequence goes on along the minus strand of NC_059113.1, from coordinate 72,949,943 downwards.
TAGTCAGCTTTTTTAGGAATGTTCATATTGCTTTCCGAAGATGAGGAAATGTGTGGTAAATTCCTCAAGATGTTGCTGTGTAGTAATGGTGTATATAGCAATTATTCATTCAAAGTTAACTGGAGAACTATGTGTCATGTATTTTACCTTGTTTTGTGTTATATGCATACATGTTACATATTTTACTGAGCAGTGTTCTAGTGTAAAAGCCTAAAATAGCAATGGATCATAGTATATTGCTTGGAAAGATGATCACAGGAAGTAAGTATGGAAATTATGGCAGCAAGATAGGAACTGAAGAAAAGCATATGAAGGCTCTATTATCATGAGTATAGTGTGTATGCATGTTTGTAGGTATGTCAGTACATGTATATGCACATACAATATGCATACATGTACATGTAGAGACCAGATGTTGATATCTCATGTCTTCTTCAATTGCTCTCCATCTTATTTTTTGATACAGATTCTCTCACTGGACCTAAACCTCATGTAGTTGGCTAAACTAGCTAGCTAGTAAGCCCCAGGGACTTCTTTGTCTCTGAATTACTGGTTCATGCTGCCATATGTGGCTTTCATTTGCATACTGGGGATCCAAATTCGGGATCTTGGTGCTTCGAAAGCCAGGACTTTACCCATTGATCAATCTCCCTAGCCCTCAAGATCACTTTTATAGGCAATACAATATGTGTGTCTCTACAGGAACCTGTAAAGAGAGTACTGTTTCCTTATGCTGTTCATCTTAAAACTGCTGGATTCTATTAATACTCATGATCTGAGGGGTACAACAGCAGCATTAACTCCACCTTTAACACTGGCCTTCTAGGCTGCAGTCACTGGCAGGAGGAAAGAGCTTTATCTTCAGGGACAGAGACAGCACATCAGAGAGCCACTGAACTCCTTGGTGCCACATTCAGTAGTGTCCCTTTCAGCTAAAGTGGAAGTCATATTTTATATCAGAAACTGAGGGGTGTGTATTTCAATATGTTTTAATATATATATTCCTAAAGAAGTGATTTAAAGTTAGAAATATTATTACCTGAAGTGACCATTGTCTTTTATTGCCAGTGGTATTATACCAATCAACAAGTTTCATTTATCAGAACAGTGGGAAACTCTATTGCATTTTTTTAAAATTATTTAAAACCTTTATTAACAGGTGCTTGCAGTTTGTGGACTTTTTTTTTTTTTTTGAAAATATCAAGTTGTAAACTTTTTATTACAAATTAAAAATGAAGTTCTTAAAAATCTCAACTTGACCAGATATGAAAAAATTTAAAAACCTTTAAAGGTATATTGAGAAAAACCAGGCATTTTTTTTTTTTTATTTTATTTGAGAGCGACAGACAGAGAGAAAAAGACAGATAGAGGAGAGAGAGAGAATGGGTGTGCCAGGGCTTCCAGCCTCTGCAAACGAACTCCAGATGCGTGCGCCCCCTTATGCATCTGGCTAACGTGGGACCTGGGGAACTGAGCCTCGAACCGGGATCCTTAGGCTTCACAGGCAAGCGCCCAACCACTAAGCCATCTCTCCAGCCCCAGACATTTTTAAAAAACACGTTTGTCATTACCAAAAAGAGACATCTTTAGGTAAAAATAATAAAAACCCCACACTGCATAGTCAATGCAGATAGTTCTAGTTTATCTGGTCAATGGGCAAAAAGCAAGCCCTTAAGGTCTTCAGCTCCAATCTTTTGTTCATTTCTTGTTGCTGGAATTTCATATTCATTTCTTCTTGTTGGATGACTAAACCAGATGATGGTAAAGATGGTAAGCCGGCATTTACTCAGCCCTGCCCTGCTCAGCTTCAGGAGCGGAATCTATTGCAAATATTTTTTAAGTTATCAAAAATAGAAAAAAATAGATTTATTAATTTTGCTATGCATAAAGGTTTTAAAAAATATTCTACAAAGGCTCAGGGAGAATATTTTTCTGCTCATTTCATTTTGCATATTCTTTTCTTGCACAAGAAGTGCTGTCAAAACACGTCAAGCAGGGTTGATTCTAAGCAGATGCTGGTTTAAATATTAGTTAATTAAAGCTACATATCTTTGGTGATTGATTATACTTATGATGAATGGAAGAGAAGAGATCTTGGAGCAGTGTTTCCAAGCCTCCATATCAGAGCAAGGCAGAAGCTCATTGTTCTGCACGCCTTTCTCCTGGCAAATGAAGTCTGTTTGGTCAGGTGTGGCGGCTGTGCTTGTCAGGGTCTGTGCCTACTCTTAACAGGAGCAGTCTAGTTTGTTTACTCATCTTGTCTGTGTGTCATGCCAATACAGCTGCAATCTTGAATGTGTTTATTCTGAAATTTTGGAGGAAGAGAGTGTCTAGACAAAAGAATGGCCTGTTAGCTTGTTGCCATTGTCAGTCCGAAATATGTACTTCATGCCATTGTGTGCTTTTAAGCATGAGTTCTTCAGAATCAACTGAGGCTGTGCAAGCCAGAGATGAGCAGGTTCACTGAATGAGAAAAATAGACAGGAAGTAGAGAACAGATTCAAGTATTTGGGAATAAGAACTGAATTCTTTTCTTTTCTGTCTTATGCTGGTACTGACACAAATGTGTAGATAAGTCCAAGCAAAATACGAAACTGTCAAATATTATGAACTTAAGTCTTTATGGCTTCACAACCTTACAAGATACTTCATATGTAACAGTGTCTCACATGCTCCTCCAGACATAAAGTGGCCTGGATATCTATGTCCTCACTGTGCCTGACACCACCTACACAAGACCATCTTATGATGGAGGAAAAGATGATGACATCAAAATAAGAGAGACTGATTGAGAGTGGGAGGGAATATGATGGAGAATGGAGTTTCAAAGTGGAAAGTGGGGGGAAGAAGATAATTACCCTGGGATATTGTTTACAATTATGGAAATTGTTAATTATAAAAAAATAAAAATAAATAAATAAAAATTTAAAAACAATGATCAACAGTTTTGGTCATTCTATCAAAAAGATTATTCAAAGATGGTGGTATGTTTTGAAGTAATTGGACCATTTTGTTATTTTGAAGTAGGGTTAGAAGTTCCACATATCTTATTGCCCAATTTTGCTTCATGGTTTTAGAATAGTAAAATCAAATAAAGACTTTTAAAATCTCACTGTAAAGTTACTTTCAGATTCTGTGCAATAGTTTTCCTCAAAAATACCTTTATTCCATATAACATTTCTATAGCCAATTCTTAAAATTATTTTTTTATGTTTTGGCAGGTGAGACAAAATATAGGCATTGATGTTAATATTTAAATTATGTGAAAAAAATACATGAAACACTTTAAAAGCATGAATTATTTATTTGGCTCATGGTTTGAAAGGTTTCTGTTCAAGGTCGTGAGGAAGAGATCTCCCACTTCTCAGAATTGCGTGGTTAATTTTGAAGTGCTACAGTTAACTAGGGTTGGCTGAGGCTCCAGGAGTCCACTAGGGCTCTGGGAGGACAGCTAGAAACATTGTTGCTGGGGAGGCTCAGTTGTGGCTGGATTTTTCCAATGTGCCTCTGCAGTCAGCTCATCTCCACCAGCCATGGTAGTTTGAGTTAATTATCTCCCATAAACTCATGTGCTCTGAGGGCTTGATCTCCAGATGATGACAATTTGGAAACTGGAACTTTACAGGAGGAGGTGTGTTTGGGGTAAAGGCTTATAAGTGTTATAGCCAACTTCCCCTTGCCAGTGTTTGGCATAATCTCCTGCTGCTATTTTCCACCTGATGTTGGCCCAGAGATGATGTCCAACCTCTGTTCATGCCAAGGTATCCCCTTATCATCATATAGTTTCCCCTTCAGTCAATCAACCAAAATAAACCCTTTCCTCCCATAAGTTGCTATTGGTGGTGAGTTTTGTGCCAGCAATGCAAAGTTAAGTGCAACACCAATTCATTTTGTTCTTCCCAATTCCAAAGATCTCCAGGTTACCATTAATCTTTCAATTGACAATCAACCTGGAGTACTCTCAGTTATGGATAGAGACAGCCCCAACATACTTACAAACTAGGCCCTAATTTGAGTTTCCCATTTATAGGGGTTCATCCATGTTAATGGCTGCTATCATGCTTGTCTGATATTTCTGCCTTTACTGGATCTCTGAGTCCTGTTTAATAAAGCCTATTACATACATTTACTCGAACTGGCCTTGTGGGTTGCCTTGCAAGGCATGGGATGGTATTGCTTTACCACTTTGTGGGCAAGAAATTAGGCCTAATTTTAGTCATCTGAAGTCTTTGTTTTGGGTCTAAGGTGAGACAAAACACCATGGTAGCAGAAGTATGTAGAGGTAATAGAGTAATCAATATGTCCAGGAAGCAGAGAGACAGAAAGTGACTGGGACCTGACAAATCTTTGCTGGTAATGCCCCTTCTTGCTCTCCACTAGGCCCTATCATACAATAGTGCAATAAAATCATGAATTAATCAAATAGTTCATTAGGTCAGAAAAAACCTGGCTTAATAACCTGTTGGTTATTGTATGTTTCAGCAGGTCTGGACTAGACCTTTAGCACATGGGCCTTCCTGGAAGACACCTTGTATCCAACTTATAATGACAGTGCAATGTCTTATTCTGCTGTTCATGTTTGATCAATGACCTAGTCTTCTCTTTTTTCCCTCTTGTCGGGGGGGTGTGTTTATTTGTTATTTGTTTGCCCTGGTCATCCCAGAACTTGCTCTCTAGACTAGGTTGACCTAGAACCTATCCTTCTAGCTCTGCTCCCTACATGTTGGGGTGGAAGGCACGTGCCACCACACCAGACTAATGTCCTGTTTTGCTTAAGTATTTTTTTAAAAAAAATATTTCCAGAAGCATCCACATAAACATAGCTAATGAAACTTTAATTTATAGTAGAAAATCTTCTCTAAGAAGTGCTTTGGAGTAGGGTTGTGTCATGCTCATTGGTACCAGCTAAATTCAATCCCCGAATATTTGATTTCTCTTTATATTGATGTTACTGTAAAATAAATGAAAAAGGAGGCTGGGAGATGGCATAATGGTTAAGGTGCTTTCCTGTGAAGCCTAAGGACCATGAGTTTCTAAAAATAATCCAAGGCATTGTCAAAACACTTGGTTACTTGTCAGAACTAAAAGGTAAGACCTTATTGTGGAAGACAGAGTAGCTAGTGTTCATAGACCCTTAAGAGACCATGCTGCAATGGAGAAGGAAACCAGCTCCCTTGGGGCAGCCCTCACAGTGCTGAACAGTGCTTTGGAAACTGCTAGAGATAATGATTCCAACAGCATGAATAAGCAGGAGATCCTATATAATTTTTTTATGTTTTTGGTTCATTTTTATTTATTTATTTGAGATTGACAGAGAGAGAGAGAGAGAGAAAGAGGCAGATAGATAGAGAGAGAATGGGTGCTACAGGGCTTCCAGACACTGCATACTAACTCCAGAGGCGTGCATCCCCTTGTGCATCTGGTTAACGTGGGTCCTGAGGAATTGAGCCTCAAACCGGAGTCCTTAGCCTTCATAGGCAAGTGCTTAACCACTAAGCTGTCTCTCCAGCCCAGATGCTATGAATTTTGAAATCAACCAAATAGCAAAAGGTACAGATCTATACAATGGTTTCATGCTGACTATGTGGGTAAGCAACTGCTCTCATACTGAACATGAGATTGGCTCAATGGGAGTGACCTCATGTCTGATACTGGGAAACAAGTCAGAATCCCGTGGATAAGAAACTCATACACCCCAGAGAGAGCTTCCACTACTCCTTGACTGAAAAGAATGGGTATACACATAAAAAGTCTCTCTAATGACTATGCTGATCTCATGATTGGTTGGAGAATCTGTTTTATCTTACAGGTGGCAAAGAATGCTGGGAATATCCAGGATGCAACAGTACAACAAGACAAGAAAGCTGACTGCCTATCAGGTGATGGCTTACCTCTGCCACATCTGCAGGAGTGCAGGAGGCACTGCAGAGGAAGGGACATACAAGTAGTGCTCTCCTGGCTAGCTTGAAACACAGGTCCAAGGTGATGGTGACTGACATGGTGATTACTGAAATCTCACCGAAACAGAAATCCAGAGACTACAGAGAATTAAACACAAAGTCATATTTCTAACACAGCCACCAGGGCCCAGGGCATCTAGCAGAAGAAGAGGTTGTAAGAGCCTTGGATGAGTAGAATCAGCCTGAGGCAAGCTCCATCTCCCTCCCCCTCCACAGAGAAATAAGCAGATAGAGAGAATGGATATGACAGGACATCTAACCACTGCAAACGAACTCTAGACACATGGGCCACCTTGTGCATCTGGCTTATGTGGGCAATGGAAAATTGAACCTGGGTCCTTAGGAATGAGAGAGCTACTGGGTGTGGGTTGGAGAAAACAGATAGATATTACTTTTTAACATAGAACAGTGGAATGCAAACACCTGTATGTGAACATTTTATGAAGATGTCTTGATGGTGGTACAGTAATTGTCTTTGTTTCCTCACTACTCAGCAACAGCTTTTCCTTGCCAGATTATATTTTGAAACCTAAGATTATCTAAATATTTGTTGAAATAATTTCTGAAAAAAATTTCAAGGGATTAAAAAGTGCTACAGTTTACTTTCCTTGAGAAATATGGGCTATATAACCCTTGGGACTTTGCATATTTCTAATCTGATACTTTTGTGTTTTCATTAGTAAGAGAGCCATTGACTTCACATTTTCATTTAGATGAACCACTGAGAATGAAGATGTCCTAATTTTGTTCCTATTCAATTAAATTGTAATAATTCAATCACAGATTTAGTTTTCTTCTCCATTTATCTCCCAGTAGGCAAAAAATAGCCTTCTACAGATACTTAATAGTTTAAGCCATCATTTCATATTCTTTCAAATGCCATTTCTTTCCCTTAAAAAATTCTAACGTGCTTAAATAAGACCCCTTAATTGAGATAATGCTGTTTTTTTTTTATATTTTTTCAGGATTCTTTCACATACTTTCATCAAAAGTATCAGTAATGATTAATAGTTTCCATATTTCGAGATGTGGGAGAAACTGCAATGCATTTTTCATTGTCATTTCCATGCCTTGATTAAGCCATGATTTTAAAGCTGCAATAGCTTCTTCAGTGCTGACTTGCAACACAGCCTTGTGCACATAACCAGTGGGTCCTTGAGGTTTATTCATCTGACTTGCATTGGCACACTTATTTGCTGAGCTGGGTTTCTTTAGGGGCCATACTAAGACTTTTGAATAAAAAAAAAAGAAAAATGCCAAACAGACAGAGAAAGAAATACAGTCTTTGGAGAAAACTAATGCTTTGTTTTTCCCTGTCTTTGGAAGCTACCTCCCAGGGATTCTCTCCTTGTTCTTTCATGAGCCTTACTCCTGCTTAGGCTTTCGGCCCTGGAAAACTGATCTGCCCAAGAAGTGCTTCTTACTCTCTCTACTAAGATACAGTCTCCACTTCTTGAAAACCTTAGCAATTTCCCTACCTTTCTTGCGATCTATTTTTTTTTGGGGGGGGGTGGCGCTCAAAATATGAATCTTTGAGGATAAGTGCACATGGGCATAAATAACTAATTAGCATTATCTTAAAACATTATTTTATATTTATAGATCTTGATAACCCTTTTAAATATTATAGATCATTGACATTTGGTAAACAGAACCCATGTCTTCTTTACTTTTTATTTGAAAAATGTAAAATGCTTGCCTTTAGTAAAAATTTCACAGTCATTGTAAGAAGGTAAGAGGCTTCCTCACAAGAAGGAGATACAGTGGGCCTAGGAAGCTGCCCACTACAGAGGACAGGGAGTTACAGAGGCCTAGAAAATGTGTTCTTAGATTTGGGGTCTGAGTTTAGGTAAGCTGTCTTGGAGCACCTTCCCAGATAAAGAAACAAACAGACACCAGGAGAAAGGTTACAGAGGCTTTTGATAGAAGCAGAGCCCAACAGAAGGGTAAGGCAGAGGAAATGGCCCCATAGGGTTTTTGGTCTCTTGAGGTTTTGGTGCCTTGAGACTTTGATTATGATGAGTGTGAGAACCTTTCTGCTTAAGATCATATGAGCCTTGGGCATGAAAACTGTGCTCTATCTGCTAGTGCCACCCAAGAAAAAACCAATCAACTGCTTTTTGTGACTGTTGGTTATATGTGGCCCTAAGCTCAGGATGAATGTTCTATATAGAAGACAGTCAATCACATTGATAAGGATGAATTTACCTCTTAGTGTATGCTAGTGTTTGGCCATGAAGGAATAACAAACTGTATTTACTATCATCAACTTATCATTCAGTTTTGTGGACAGGTCAGGTAAACAAGATGCTCCTGGTTTATTTCTAACTATGCAGTGAGAAGCAATTTGAGGATTTCTTGCTGAAATGTTTAGTGTTTCGAAGATTGAAACCTCTTCTTTGTGAATCTGCCTCCTCTTTCCATTTCCTAACTCCTTTGTGTACCCTAGCAAAATAATAGGGAGTCTTGACAGGCTTCCTTTAGGTAGAAGAATATGCCCAGAGGAAACAGTTGACACTGGAGTCTAGGTTACAAACATGAGCATGTCATGACACCTGTGTGAAATGGAAGCATCTATGAAGGACATGTTTTGTGCCAGTGAAGATTTTCTAAGGCTCACAGGAGTGTCTGGGACTATTAGAGCCATCATACTAATCAAGGAATCCAGAGATCAACTCAATTACCAAGAATTAAATAAGAAAATTGCTTTTACCCCAAAGGAAAAGGTTAAGAATTAAGGTTGAAGAATAAGTGAAACATTAATTTATCAGACTCAATCAAATTAACAGAGAAAATGAAGCAAGGGACTTTCTAATATGGTCTAATGTGTTGGTTCTCTAGGTTTGGAATTGGTCCTTGCCACCTATAAAATTGTTTGAGAGGTTAGAACTGAAGAAACTGACTTAAAATTGGAAGAGAGTGACATAATTGTAATTGTCTAATTAAGTATATTAAGGTGTACAACTGTTATATTAGGTATTACTTGAAACAATAATTTTATCTTATGAATATGTTTGGTTTATCAAATGTTAATAAACTACTTGATTATCTGTATAATTTAAAACATTACTGATCATTTTTCATAACTGAGTAGCACTTAGGCCACTTTTACTCTTGCACTAAAAACTTAGAAATCTTAAAATTTTAAGCAGTTGTGACTTTAAAATTATGTTTTTAAAATAAGTGAAAATGTGTAAGAGTAAAGAATTTGTAAAAATCTCTGTGGAATTTAACAAGGAGATTAGCATGGTTTAGTTATGGGTGTGGGTGTGTGTGTGTCCTGTTTACGTGATCAGGATTATTACAGGAAATGACTGCACTGCTATGTTGATGGGAGTATGTACTGGAACTTCTGCAATCTCATGGGTCTGCAGAATCCCACCTTTGGAAGGGTGTCCATGCAAGAAGGGTACCTCTTTGTATGCAAACTTTGAAAATTCTGGGTTCACAGAAAATGCATAATACGAAAATCGTAACCATTTAATTTTAACTCAGCCTTTCTCTAACATTAGCCAGATTCTTCTTATAGTAAATATTTAATTATTGTTCATGTATTATTATAAAAGCTCGATGTTGGCACACACATCCAATGTTTGCTATATTCAATCTAGGTAACTATTTTGCGAAGTAGAAACAGATCCCTAGCATCCCCATAAGATGTCAGGTGTGGCTGTATACTCTTGTCATTTCACTGACAGGGAGACAGAGATGGAAGGTCTGGAGCTCACTGACTAGCTAGTCTATCACAATTGTTAACTCCAGTTTCATAAAAAGACCATGTCTAATAATAAGATAGAATATGATGGAGGAAAACATCTAATATCAACTTTGGCCTCTGCATACATAAGCACATATATTCATGTGTACCTGTACATATGAATGTGAATACACACATGCAATTATGCAAATTTCTTCTGTTCTCTCACTGTTGCTCTCATACATTCTCTTCTCTTATTAATGACATACAGATAAAAAAATAGTCATATAGTTTGATTTAAAGCTTTTCAGTAGTATATTTATGCCAACTTTGGTGGTTTCAATTAGATATCCTTCATAAACACATGTGTTGTGAATGCTTGGATCCTATCTAATAGCAATTTGGGAATTGGAAACTTTCTGGAGGTGTTTTTTGGGAGGTGGGATTATGGGTATCAGGGCCAGCTTCCCCTTGCCAATATTTGGCACACTCTTCTGCTGCATTTGTACACTTAATGTTGGCCAGGAAGTGATGTCTAGCCTCTGCTCATGCTGGGCTTTCCACTACTATAATGGAGTTTCCCCTTGAGTCTGTATGCCAACATAAACCCTTTCCTCCAATAAGCTGCTTTTGGAGGATGACTTTTTGCTAGCAATGAGAAGGTAACTGAAACACCAACCATGTTCAGATACTTAACATTTCATTAATGTAAATTCAGAAAGTAGTAATTATGAGTACTTTTCAGACCTTACTTCAAGGCATATGTTTGAAAGCTGAGTAAATACTTCTTATTCTGAATACACTGACTCCATATCATGGAGATGTGTGGAAAATAAATCACCTATTCAGAAATATCAGGTTTAGGAGTCATTTAAATTAGTAATTCTCTTTCTATGAACTTTATCCTAGAGGAGTACTACATGCTAATCAGGAAGCCTCACATTCAGCATCTATTAGAGGAGATGTAGACACTTTATTTTCAGTCTGAATGAGTTTAATCTCTTCTGCCATAGGCACCTGTCTATTAACAAAGCAAACCCTATTTCACTGTCTTATGTCCCATGGCAGATGGTGTATGACACTAACCTTTGGTCATTTGGACCAATGAGAAATTAAAGCTAGCCAGTGAATTGCAAATCTGCTGAGCCATCTGGTCTTTCAAGGTGGATATTTTTAAGTCATGGGCTGATAATTTATTGACCACTGAAGTTCTATATATTTAAAACTGTCTGACCATGGTAACATGTAAATGCTTCAGAATGTATAGCAGGAAAGTATTTTCAAGATGCTGTACTTGAAATATGTGCCCTCTGTCTTGTGTGTGGATGTACATTTGGAATATTTGCATTCCCTTTACTTTAGACACTGGCATCATATATATTTCCTGCTGTGAGAGGGAATTGGGGGTAGAGCATAAATATCCTAAATGTGAAATCAAAATGCAAATAAATTTTATTTATAATAATCCATAAATTACTCTGAAATAACTGCCACATTGATAAGTATATAATTTACACTTTTCTAATACATGCATTTCAGTATCATTGTAGTTTCAAAGTAAAAATAAATGATTTACAGTAAATTTAAGATCCATAGCAAAAGCTTCCAATAATATTTAATATATTTAATTTATATACATTTATATACATATATTATATATATATTTATATAATATATTTAATTTATATTTAATAATATATTTTTACCTTGATTTTACAAATCCTAAATAACAAGCCTCTAAAAGCAAGACCTTCTTTTATGGCCACTTTGTGAGCACATGAGGTATTTTTATGGTTGTGAATGTGGAAAGTGGTTATTTATTCTTGTGGACTTAGTTATATCAGTGAACCATTTTAGAATAAAAAAATAATGACTCTCAGGCTATAAGAGAACACATATGATGCTTCAGGTTCTATCAAACACAATTTTCTTGATAATCCTTAAAATTAATATATGCAGTAGTTGCTTCTGGAAGTCAAAGTAAAAGCACTATTTGTGCCAAGGGATAGCTGATCTTTCTTGCAAACCAACTTCTTCCTTGGTAAAGTCAGTATGACTGTGTTGTTTATGCTATTTTGTTAAATTATTTTTTCATTGTTAAAAAAAAAAACATTTATTTTTTATTTTATACAGAACAACCTGAAGTCTATACCATGACTTAATGATTACCCATGGGTTCACAGTGTGTCCATCTCAACACCATGGTTCTGGCATTTGTGTTCCACACAAACATAGGCAAAACTTTTGGAAGAAGAAGGGGTATAGCAAGAGTGTATTTCAATACTTTATTAAAGAAAAGACAGTAGAGTATTCTGAGTCACCAAAACTCTTTGCAGATTGTGTTTCTAAAATAAACACTGTACTGTGACTTCTTACAGAAGGGGCAAGAGAAAGACATTGATAAATAAGAGCATCTTTTCCTGGTACAGGAAGAGAATAGGAGATTTACTATTTTGAATGTCCCAAGCCTTAGAACTATCTGATATTCAATGGAGACCATATCTAATTTAGAATCATTTCATTGTTCAAAAAGAAATGCTAAAAGCCCTATGACGAGAGCATAAAGGGGCTAGTCACTCCTGAGCCCCTGTCCTATGCACAGTAGCATAGCAAGAGAGGAGAAAACAAAGTCAGAGTAGTGGCTTGTGGTCCATGGAAAGAACAAGCCTAGATCACATTAAGTACTGATACAAAGCCAAATGATTGTGCAGACCATAGGTCACATAGACTTACTCAAACAGGACCCAATAGAGACCAACAAGGCAAGACCCAGAGCATCCTTAGCACAGCAGGTATAAAGTCTGGAGGTATTAATATAGTAGGAAACAGAACACTCACAGACTTTAATTTTAATGGGAGAATATTAAAAATAAGAAATAAAAATTAAATACCAGTCACAACAAATGTCATGCCTTTGGGGTAACCTGGTGGCACAAAAAAATTGCCAAAGCATGCCCAGCAAACCAACAGGTTTTGCTAGAGGTGCTTCTATGTATGTTTGAAGGCCATGGGGATTGACAACCCAACATGACTCCCATGAGAACAGAGGGCACAGTCCTGGTGTATTGATCTGGAAAGATGTGAAGTGTGGAAGCAGAAGCTTCAGCGTGACTGGTACCTGCTTGTACCTAAGATAGAGGATCCAGACTCACTCTAGCAATGGGATGGCCAAATCAAACACATACCACATGCACTCGTCTTGGCCATACTACAGCTCAATCCAGGTAGGAGAAGGGAGTTGGTTAGGGAGGAAAGGGTTATTTTTCATCCTTGAAAGTCTGACTTTATATTTTAACTTCAAACACTTTCAGTGCCTCAGATGCAATTTAATCTTAAGCCTTTAAAGGCCCACCTGAAACAAAAAACTTTATCTTTAAATTTCCTCCTTTTCTTGTACTCAGTGTTCCCTCCAAAATGTCATTTTACCCTGAAATAGAGTCCACAAACTTCATCAGACAATTTGTACTCATGGACTTGGGCCTTTCTAGAGGAAAGCCCAGGGCTCCACTCCAGCTGAGTTTTGCCAGCACATCCAGTGCCCATGATACCCCAAACAAGGCTGTGTAGTAGTTTGTCTCTGTGACTTCATAGTACTGGATCAGTACTCCTCCACTGTAAGCATCTACATTGGGCTAAGGATTCCTTGCCTTTCCTTGCTCTAATAGGATATTGGGTGCAATCTTGTAAAGCTGAGCATCCAGCTTAAACAGGGAATCATTAGGCAGGTGTTTCAGAGCAAATTCCCACTGACATGAATACTGTGGCTTTGTCTTCCTTAGTACTATATGGCCATAGCCTAGGACAACTCGTCCTGAGTTGAGTGTATTTCAGATGTAGCCTTATAACTTTTTTTTTTCTTATTTTTTTCATGGACATTTGCTTTATTCAATTTGTTAAAAGCTGTTGGAATTATTGCCCACAAAATAAGTCATAGGAACAAGTTTCTTATTTGAAAGATTACAAAATTTAAATATGAGAATCAAGCAGTGGTTATTAGTTACAGCAATCTACTTTGATAACTCTGGCATTTACAGATGCTAGTTTTTAAAGAAAGGTGACAAATACCAATTCAACTTTGATAACACTGTTCAGGATCTACATAAACCCAATTCTAGACATAGTTCAACACATAAGGCAAAGAGGATGACTGTAATAATCACCAATAATTAAGCCAAAGACAGACTTTTTAAAAAAATTAGTAACAATAAATTGTAGTTTCAAATGTCTAATACTACAAAAAAAGTAATCCATCTTTCAACCTGAGACCAAAATTCCTTGTTCCTATCTAAATCTACTCTTTAGCATTGAGGTAAATCTGAATTCACATGATATACTCTTCCAAAACTTCTTTAATCCTGCTTTAGAAACTTTTCAACTGACACATTTTTACCAGCTTCCTTTTGTAGTTGTGTTAGCCAGGCAAGTGTTTCCTGATTTGCAAGTCCATGCAGAATCCCTGCTAGCCCATTCATAGCTGCTGCAAAGGACAGGTAAAGGTCTGAAAGGGCACTGCTCACCAAGTGGCTGGTATGGGCACTTGCATTGCGACCTTCCTGGTCACTGTACATGGTGAGGTACAAATATGAGCTCACTGAACTGGGCATCAGTATATGTTGGTGCAACTGTGGGACCAGTCCAGCTTGGAGTCAATGGCCCCCATACTGCTGCCTCCTGGTAAAGATTCCGGTAGATTTTTGCTGCAACAGTTCGTAGTTTGGCAATCAGATCTATAAAGTCTTCATAAATCAACTTCCCATACTTGGTTGAGTGGATTCCCTCAGCACATGCCTGAGCAAAGTTACTTAATTGTTGAGGGCATAATAGCAGCACTGAGCTGAGACATGAGGTTCAGGGTGTTAGGAAGTTGTCCAGCATGCTGACCAAGTGAAAAGGTGGAGCTGCTTTCCTTGCTCTAATAGGAAATTATCTAAGGCTCTGACCACATGAAAAGGCAGAGTTGCTCTCTTTGGCCACTCCTGTGACAGCCAACATAGTGCTCCTCTCTTGGTATTGGTCCAGTTACCAGCAGACAAAATAAACCTTCAGGCAGGGGTTCTCCCCTACCCATAGAATTGGGCAGCAGCTTCTGACATTCAGATATGCTGTGACCACAGAAGTGGATGTCCTCATCAGGATCAAGAACTAATGTTTTATATATCACTCCCTTCATGCCTCTCATGTTACTATACACCAGGCCCATGGTGATTTGGCTCACCACTATCTTGCCACGTCGCTTCCTGAAAGCCTTATTTTTGGCCTGCTCTTTAGGTATCAGACTTGCCAGCACATCTTTCAAATTCGTGGAAGAAGCAATGGCATTGCCAGGCAGAAATAGCAAGGCAAGATGTATTCTTGGCTCCCCAGAACTGGGCTGCCACACAAGTAAAGCCATAGCTGGTGAATTCCAGGATCTGGTGTGGAGGGAAGGAAGGGAGCAGTACTGTACAGTCAGAGAAACTTCTCTAATAAGGAACTAAAGAAATGATCCTTGAAATCATAGTCTTAAATTATTATAATAATTGTTATTAATTTACAAAATGGAGATCATTTTTTCTGTGTTTTCCTATCAACTTCTTTTAGCTCCATAAGATCATTACTAAATGGCAAGTTAATGTCAAAGTTTGTAGGAGGAGGGTATAAACACTGCATTTGACTTTTCTACTTTAGTCCTCTCTTCTGAAAACTATTCATTCTGATGATTGTTGAGGAAATAGACTCCATACATCTGACTCTGGAGGCAGTGTTATATGCTGTATCTGTTTTCAAAGCAGAAAAAAACAACAGGGGGCCCTATGATAAGTATGCAAAATATGAAAGTTATAGATAAGTAAAACCATTGTTGCAGTTAGTTTCCTGTTGCTGGACAAACATCAGACCAGAAGCAGTTTATGGAAGGAAAGGTTTTACATTAGGCTTACAGAGTCCTGGGGAAGTCCCAGCATGGCAGAAAAAAGGTGGCTAACTCCAGCATCCACAGCAGACAGTAACCAACACCAGCAAGGCAAACACCAACAGCCAGAGCTCAAACTGCTCTGAGCACACCTAAAAGAGCTGGACTGAAGATCTGCCCCCAGTGACATACCTCCTAAGCAGGGATTTACCTGCAGGGGACTCAAGTTGCAATCTCCATTTTAATAAAATCATGTGTGAACCTATGGGGCCATACATTTAAATCACCACAATCAAAAAATTATATATTGCAAAATATTAATTATTCAAAGACTTTAGGACTGCTTTCTAATAGTAATTTCTCCCCTCTTTTGTGCAAGACAGTAAGGCCTCGTAAACATCAGTCAGGTTACTGCTTCAAGAAATATTTCCTAGCCAGGCATAGTGGTGCATGCCTTTAGTCCCAGCACTCGGGAGGCAGAGGCAGGAGGATCACCATGAGTTTGAGGCCACCCTGAGACTCCATAGTGAATTCCAGGTCAGCCTGGGTCAGAGTGAGACCCTACCTCAAAAAAAAAAAAAAAAAAAGAAATATTTCCTATAAAATGCATGATATTTAATTTATATTTTTCTTTTAAGTGACCTGCTATACAAGATCCAAAAATTTTATGGATAAGTTCCATATTCATGGATGTATGATTAATAATAACATTGGCCACAATTATAACTAAAAGAAATATAATTTCAAAGAAAAGGAATATAAAAAAATATGTAGATATTATTTCTTATCTAAGGTTCTAGCCAAGCACCATCTTTTGCTATACTAGAAAGGAGGTTTTCCAAATGTTAGAGAGACATTCAGTGTAGAGCATTTTCAAATCAATATACTTTCATGATATATTATAGCAATGTGCAAACAGAAATAAAAGCAAGGCTATTGGTTGATATTATTAGAATCTTTGGGTATGCATACCCTAAAATTATTTCTTCATGGCACACTTTTGTCATCCCAAAGTTGGTATTAGAATTTAGAATCAGTGTTATCTAAATGTAAGTCCCCCCCAAACAAAAGTCCAGGGCCCGATGGCTTCTTAGCTGAATTCAATCAAACCTTCATAGAAGAACTGAAACCAATTTTTCTCAAACTATTCCACATAATCAGAGACTGAGAATCCTCCCCAACTGCTTTTATGAATCTAGCATCACCCTGATACCTAAAGAAGACAGAGATGATTCCTAAGGAACTTATATGCAAAAATCCTGAACAAAATCCTTGCAAACTGAATTCAACAACACATCAAAAGTGTTATCCACCTTTGTCAAGTAGGCTTCATCCCAGGGATGCAGGAACAGTTTAACCTACAGAAATCGGTCAACGTAATACACCACATAAATAAACTCAACCATAAGAAACATCAATAAATGAATGGATAACCAATATGTGGTATATATACACAATGGAATTCTACTTGGCAGTAAGAAAAAGAAATGACACAATGAAATTTGTAGAATAATGGTTGAACTTGGAATAGATCATTTTAAGTGAACTCACACAATATCAAAAGACAATCATCCCAGGATCTCACTCATACGCAGTTCCTAACCTGGATCAGCCCAAGTTGCTAACCTAATTGAATAGCATCTTGAGGCTTAGACATTAGGGAGGGTAGGGCTTAGGGGAAGGGAAAGGGTGGGTGGGGGAAAAACAAAATCTGAACCCAAATTGAACTGGTTCCATAGAATTCTATATCCTGGAAATCAGACTAAAAGGTAGAACCCGCAAGCAGACCTTAAAGGAAGTACCTGAATCAAAGGGCCCTGGAGAGAATGAGACAAAACCTAACCTCAAATTTCTCCTGGTTCTCTTTCTTCTGTGGCTTTTTCTTTTCTTTTCTTTTTTTCTTTTTCTTTTCCCTTGGTGCTGGACAGTCATTCCGCATACCATGAATTTGTCGACTTCCACAATAAACTTTTGAACAGAGAGACGTATTAGATCTCCCAAAACAAACAAGACAGACTTCTGTCAGAGCACTTGATTACTCCACCAGAGATTAATGGTAAGACCCTACTGCTAAAGATGGAAAATGCTGTTGGCACATACCATGGAGAGACCTGATTGGAATCCGGAGGTGAACCAGTCCTCGGATAATTAGCCCATCTAGTGCTGGAAGGTGTTATGTGAGCTACCAGGGAAAAGTGGCCAACATCTGCCCGAGCAACTCAAAGTCTAAGCAGCTCAGAAGCAAAAAACTTGATGTGATGCTCACACAGGTGCAATAGTGGCACACAGTCATGTTGGGTAACCAAGTGCTCTTGGACTGGCTAACAGATCCACTCAGTGGAAAGGAAATCATATCTGGATCTGGGAAACAAGTCAGAATCATATCCAGATAATGATTCTGCTTTCCATTGTCAAGCTCCCACTAACCTTAGACTATAAAATTTTAATTCTCTCTAAATTAATAATGGCTATCCCATATAACTAATACTGACTTCACTCTCTGTTGGAGAATCTGCTTCTATTTTTCAGATGGGAACTGCACTTGAGGATATAAATGACCCAGCACATTCCACCCTGGCCCCAACTGAAACCACAGAGAAATTAGGGAAATGAGCAAGAATGCTGCTCTCTTGGTTAAGCTGATACCAGCACAAGGGTAATGGAGAAAGATACTGAGGAGACTCAACACCTACAAAAGCAGAGATCTAGATGCTCCCAAGTGTTCCCCATTGTAGACTTAACATGCTTCCAGAATGGCTCAGGTATGCACTGTGTCAGAGGAATTACTCCACCTAGTGTTGATCCAGACCACTAAAATTATGACACCCAAGTCATTGCTTCATACGTTGGTGACTGTTTTTTTTTTTTTGTGTGTGTTTTTTTTTTTAGAAATGGATAGTTGAATAATAAGATGTATATCTATCTATCTAAAGAATAAGGAAATGAGAGTAGAGCAATTATAATCTAATTACCCATAAAAATGGATCAGGATTAGGACACAAGTTTTTTAAAAATATTATTTGTTTCAGATGATTACAATACCATTGCAGCTGAGGTAAATACTGACATGACAGATTCCTCCATAACAAATGAATTATTTAAGAATAGATAGTGAATGTAAATAAAATGATCTTTTCCTAATACATTGATGAATCTAAACTTATGTCTTTTTATTTCTGAGATAGTAAACTTCACATATGACACTCAATCATCCACTTCACATCCTTGGTGTTTATCATTCCTATATCATGTTTCACTGTGGTTTACTTGTGCTTCACTCAGAAAACAAAACCCTTTCCAGTTCTAAGAGAAAGATACTAAAATAATCACTATATAGTTCCCTACCACAATGTCTTCAAACACAACAACATATGCTGGTGGTCCAAAAACACAACAAAAATATATCCAAGACACGTTGATAGTGAAGTTACTATTGGCAAACCTGGATCCAACACTGATTAAAATGTTATACCTTCACTATCCTTTACCACAGGGACAGTCATGCTACTTCCATTACTTTTTTGTTATTTTTTTCACTTGGAATTCTTCCGAAACTCTACAAGAAGAGGATTTATAAGAACATAATTTATTATATTGGCATGACACACATACTTCTCTATTTTCAGATGTGTGTATACATGTATGTGTGCATATTCTGGACCTCATATTACTGAAAACATGTCACTTTTAGCATCTGAAATATGTGAGCAGCTTGGGAATTGAACCAGGACTGACATGCTTTGCAATCAAGTGCTTTTAATTTGTGATCCATGTTCCCAGCCTTGTAATGATACTTTTAAAGGAGTGTCTACAGAAACTTTCCCATTAGCCCCTATGAGTTTAAGGTTTTGAAAAGCTCAGATGATCTTGGTAAATGATGTTTGAGAAATTTAGTCTAAAGTTCTAGAATTTTCATTGTTTTTATGTACAAAAAATGACACATAACTAATGTAGAAGACAAGTTTAGACTAACTACATTCATTTGCATTGTAAGTGAAAAGAGAGAATTTAAATTATTAAGCATGGCACCATATAAATTTGAATAATATACTTAATATCACTAGAAATAATTTTGAAATAATTTCCTTTCAAAAATCAACATAGTACCATGAGGGATGTGGTTTACTGGGGACAGGGCAGCACCTCCTTTCAGAAATCAAATAAAATAAAACACATAATTTCAAGATAAATTAACATGTCAACATTTAATTAAGAATATATGGAACACTGTACTTGAACAAAATATAAATTGAAAGCATCGGTTGGGAAGTTTCTGATTGAGGAGTCATTCAACACTTTTGAAAGAAATGTATAGCAACATTTAAAATGGCAAACACTTCCTTTTAAATCCTACAAAGGAACTTCATAGAGTGGTAGTAAAATATTACCTATGTCTTGCCAAAGTATGCATCAATTATTATTCCCCTCCCTAAATAAACCTTTCTCATGTTGAAGAATGTGGTATTTGCAAGAAGTTAGAAGTTCATGTCACCTGCGCTGAATAGATCCCAGGTTGAATCAATTTCCCTTTGTGTAGCAATCAGCTCTTACTCAGAGTCTAATTTGTTATAAGAATCAACTCAAAAAGAGATCCACGCTAATTTTAAAGTACTATCCTTATAATATTTTTAAATGCATCTATGGATAAATGAAGAATCTTTTGTATATGTTACTGAAATTTATGGAGGACATCTTTAAATTTTTCCAACAACCCAATTTTAAACATTATTTTATTACAGGTTATATTTTTTATCCCCTTGCCCCTGGTCCTTTTTCCATGGGGCCCTCCTCAGTAGGGTTATGACATTCACTGTGAGGCCATGAAGCCTCAGTCAGTCCCTATGTGTTAATGGGGGACCATGCCTCAGGGTATTCCTTCCTACTCTATGGCTCTTACAATTGTTCCACCCCCTTTTCCACAAAGTTCCCTGAACCATGGCAGGCCTGTTGGTAGTCTGATTTAGTGTTGATTTCTTTGTTGCCTCTGGATTTCTGCTTTGATAGGTTTTGATTGATCATGGGTGTCTCCCACCATCACCCTGGAGCTGGTTGTCAGGCTAACAGCAAGAACAGTATTCATGTCACCACTTCCACTTCAATATTTCCTGAGCTCAGGCAAATGTGGTAGAGGTGGCATGTCTTATGGTGGGCTGTCAGCTACCCTCTTATACTGATGGTTTTTTGTTCTCCTCCATTTTCATCTGTAAAATAAAACATATTCTTCAACTAAGAGTGAGAGCAGCTTGTGTTAAAGGAGGTATACATACTTATTGGAGTGTCATTTTACCATATAAAGTCTACTCTTTTTCTCTAAAGAGCAGTGGGTGCTTCTCCTGAAGTTTACAAGTTTCCTGACCATGAGATTCTGACATGGTTTACAGTACCAGATATGAGTTCTTTCCCATGGAGAGGACCTCATGTCAAATCAGAGAACAGTTGATTATCCACGGAGGCTGTGTTCCACTACTGCACAAGTGTGTACTTCCTGTTCAGCTGGTTGAATTTGTAGTCTGCAGCAGAGTCCCCTGTTTATTAACATTGTTGGTGACCATTGTCCTCCAGTAGCTCACACAGGGCTTTCCAGTACTATGAGTGCTACCCAAGACAGAGCTAGCTTCTCTTTTGATGCTCAGTTTTGAAAAGAACTTTTGCTTCTATTTCACACTAGAATTGAAATTTTATCTCATTGTCTTGTGCCTGTTGTTGATCAGTTGACTGGGTCCAAGTTTCAGGTAACTTAAATATTGTTACTTGGAGCATAAGCATTATTCATTGCACTTTATGTCCACATTCAGTATTAGTTAGACAGTAAGAATGCTGGATCATAATATATCTTTGTAAGAAACTGCTAGATTGGCTATCAAAGTGTTTGTACAATGTGGCAGTTCAGATAGCTGTGAGAATTCAAATTATTCATTCCCACCAGCATTTGGTACCATCAGTGCAGTTTGGATCACTTAAACTGCTATTTTGGGCATATGGTGTTATCACTGGTTTGACAAACTTACCTAGGTGTCATCTATTAAACTTTTTAAATCATGAGAATGCACAGTACTCTAGTTTCGCCACATTCTTTTGTACTTCCCTGTAGTCTTCTTGGCAGCCCTCCACATGCTTCATCATAATTAACTTCAGATTTATTCATGGTGTTTCATGTGAAGGTCATTCCCTTGTATTTTGGAATTATATGGTATTGTATGGCATCCCATGATTTTGTATCAATTCACCTGTTGATGGACATTTTGATAGTTTCTCTCAACAATTGTTGCCAAAACATTTTTATAAGTTTCCACTTATAGACCATATGCCATTTTTTGCTCTGGTAGCTAGTAGATAACTGGCTATATGAATGACAGGATCACATGGAGCATTTTAATAAACTATTGCTGGTTACCAAAGCTATAGTGACCTGAACATCCCCACAGAGGTACATGTATGCTCTTCTAAATAACAATGTAAGCAGCTTGGGTTAAAGGGAATGTGCAAAGATATTTGAGAATTTTTCTGTGTTCAAGCCCACTCTTCTTCAGATAGCAGTGGGGGCTTCTCTCTGCAGTCTGAGTTTTCTGATTCTGGAAATCTGACCTGGTTTCTAGTACCAGGCATATGTTCTTTCCCACTAGGTGGGCCTCATGTCCAATCAGAAAACTCTTGGTTACCCACAGAGGTTATGTGCCATTATTACACAAGTATGTATTTCC
Organism: Jaculus jaculus; assembly: GCF_020740685.1. Taxonomy (NCBI): domain Eukaryota; kingdom Metazoa; phylum Chordata; class Mammalia; order Rodentia; family Dipodidae; genus Jaculus; species Jaculus jaculus. The sequence goes on along the minus strand of NC_059113.1, from coordinate 72,927,695 downwards.
TATATGGGTGATTAATCTCATAGTCTGCACTATGCACGAATAAGTACCCTGAATATTCATGCTGTTGGTGACTATTTACTTCCAGCAAATCCCATAGTGCTTTCCAGCATTATGTAGGTTAACCAGGAGGGATCTGGTATCCTGCTTGGTTCTATCATGGTAATTCTGTGTCCTGTGACCACAGCCTGTGTTATCTCTAGCAATAGGGTCTTAACTTTTACTTCTTGTAGGTAATCAAGTGCTTTGGCAATGGCCTAAATTGTTTTGGGAACCTCATGGGTCATAGTGGCTAACAGCTCACTGTAGTGGCAACCCAACTTGGCCTGGCGATTACCATGGTTTTATATTAAGTCTGACTAAACTGCCCCCCCAACATGTTGGTGGTTATATCTTGTAAATGCTTGTCAGAATTAGGATTTTCTACTGGATTGCTTCATGTTTTATCCATTTTTGTGAAATCCCCTCCCTACCCCCATCACCCTAACCCCCACCCCACATCCAATATTCTGCCCTCTCCTAACTTGCCAGGTAACTCCTCTTCTTGTTTCTCTCTAGTTTTTCTCTATACTGGTCACATTCTAGTCTTTTGCCTATATTTCTGGTGCTGAAAACCATTTGTATTTATCTCTAATTTATCCAAGTTAGGAACCACCGATGAGAGAATTCATGTGTTTGTCTTTCTGTGCCTGTGTGACCTGGTTTAGAATGATTTTTTTTTTTCCAATTCTATCCATTTACCTGTAAATTTTATTGTTTCATTTTTCCTTGCATCTGACTAGAATTCCACTGGATATATGTATATAGTTTGCTAGTTTGTACAGTAGCTTTTTAGTTTCAAAAGTCTCAGTGGTATATTCTTGATCTAATTTCCTGCACTAATGGGGTTTTATTCAGAAAGTCTTTCCCTACAACTGTAGCAAGGAGTGTACTCCCTGGATTTTTTTTTCTTGTTGTTTTATAGTTTCATGTCTTATATTAAGGCCTTGGATCCATTTAAAGTTGACTTTTGGGGAGGATGAGAGAAGTGTATCAAATTTCATTCTGCTACATGTTGTTACCCAACTTCTCCAATGCAATTTGTTGAAAATGCTGTCTTTTCTCCAGTGTGTATTTTTGACCCCTTTCTCAAAGATCAGGTAGCTGTATTTGTTTGGATTTAGAGATGGATCTTCTTCTATTCTATTCCATTGATCTATATGTCTATTTTTGTGCAATTACCTTGCTGTTTTAGTTACTATGGTTTTGTACTGTATATTGAAATCAAGTATGGTGATTTCTCTAGATGTATTTCTTTTATTGAGGATATTTTTTGACTAGTGAAGGCCTTCCATTCTTCCATATGAATTTTGAGACTGTTGTTTTTCTATATCTGTGAAGTAGATTGCTGGGGTTTTTATTGGAATTTCATTGAATCTTTATAGCAGTTTTGATAGGATGGCCATTTTCACAATATTAATTCTTCCAATCTTCCATTTTCTTCAGCCCTTCTTAGAATTCCTGTTTGATTAATCTTTATCCCATTTCTTCAACTAGCCATCTGTTCAGGTTTCCATTAAGTTCATTTTAAATGCTTGTTGAAATTTCATTCTCAGCTTCTAAATCTTTGGTTTCCTTTAAGCATTCAATGGAGGCTTCTATTATGAGAGTAGGTAATCTTGGTGAGAATCCCTTTGTTTAGTATTTATTGCTTGTTCTGCACTGTGTTTATCCCATTATGCATTAAGTTGTCTCACTAAAGATTCAGCAATATCTCTTGTATAACTTGTGTTGGGTAGTCTGGTCTAAATTGATCAAGGTGGATGTGGGATTGAATACCATCTGCTAGATTGGGGTAGGAGAATTTGAACCTGGAAAGGTCTATGTTGAGGTTGGTTCCTTTAGACATTTCTGGGTAAATTCTTTTGGAGGCATGGCTTTCTTAGTGTCTGAGCTGAATATTTCTCATCCAGTCTTATTTGCTGCCTGTTTTTATGCCATTAGATCCACTCAAAGTTTCTCTGAGGGAGTGGGGCCAGCACACAGTTGCCCTCCATTTCAGCCTTTCTTCATATATTTTTTGGGAGTAGGGAGAGTTGGCTGGAAGATGATTGTGAGAAGTAGGATCCACACTGGCTGTCTCCTTCCAGCTATTCGTCCATTGGTTGTGCCCTTCCAGGCAACTGCCCAGGAATGGCTCTATGCTTGGAACATGACCTCAAATCTCAGCACCAACTCACAATAGCATGAGGCACAGTCCTACTCCAAGCTTGTCTTGTGCTGGCCTTGCACTCCCAGGCAGGCACCCAAGGATGGCTCTACCCTTGGCATATGATCCTTGAGCTCAGCCCCAACGCACAAGTACATGTGACATGGCCTCGCTCCCAGCCTGTCCTCAAATTACATTATTATTGATCTAATAATAATGTTTGGGAATATTAAGATGTCATTTTATATGATTATTAATTAAATTTTACTGTGAATTAACTATAATCAAGTTATAATGTAAAGTAATATAAAAAAATTTAGAAAATAATTTTGTTCACATGAAATAAGATTCACAAAAATGTATATATAATATAGTCCCTGGTATATTAATATGCAAATTCATGTATTTGCATGTGTTTGGAGGAATGAAGAGCTGCATGTGTAGATGGTTAGTGGAAAGCTATAAAGCACATCTAAAGAGAGTGAAGAAAATAAGGTAGAAAACAGGAACATAAATTACTTAAAATTTTAAAAATATAACATGTGGTACATGACTGAATGCAATATACATTTACATTAATATCTGAAAGCATGATAAAAATCAAATGCAATTGAGGAAAAATCCAGATACATTTACATGGTTTCATTGCTTGGTACCTTTGTGTTCAGCTGTCCAATCTGCGGACAAAATGAAACCACTGCAAACCAGGATATTGTCAATGACTCAGAAGGCACCACACTCCCAAAAATGCCATCATTGAGGCTAGTGAGTCTATTGAAATCATTTGGCTTCTGTCTAGCCCACGTATTTACACTTTCTTCTCATTTGTGAACCAAATATCCAGTGGATAGTTAAGCTAAATACACATAATGCCACATGATCCCACTCTTGATAAAAATGTTTAAAAATTATAACAAATTTATTTTTACAATGGATAATATTTGTGACAGGTTCCATTGAGTGAGGACTTTGCAAACAATTTTAAGTGTTCTTTTCAGTGAATGCGACCTTGCATAGGATGATTTCCTCAGAAATTACGATGTAGATTCTTACTATTTCAATTTATGTATGGATAAAAAGAGCTAAACTATGTCAGAAATGATTTTTAATCTATAATCTTAATTAACCTTTTATTTCTAGTCTATCAAATATTCTTAGAATTTACTAGTGCTCAATAAGTGGAATTTTAGAGAAAAGAATTGATTAATATCTTCCATTTAGTTTACACTTTCCAATTAGCTATATTAGCTATGTCTTAGCTATATCTTCATGCATTAAGATGTATCACTTGTAGTTTGATTGCACCTCTACAGATGTAAGTTCACTATTTTTAGATCAGACTACCACTTTTTGAGTGTAGAAAAAGCACTAAGAATCCCTAGGCTGATTAGAAAAGATTGGTTATATCTTTAACTTCATAATACTCATGAGAAAAAGAGCTAAGTTTACTTGGGGAAGTATTTCCCTGAGATACCCTGTTTACACTTATGTTTATTTAATGTTCTTGTGTTGGTATTCAACTATGCATTATTAAAATAAATCATTCCTACTTGACATTAGCTAATAATTTTCAAAATTCTGAGAACAAAAAGGATTACCCTTTTATATTAAGTATTTTATAATAACCTGAATTGACATTTACTAAAAAATAAATGGGATATAATTTAATTATTACATCAAACTTCAGATTAAAAAAAAAAATCCCTGCTTGGTGTGGTGGCACATGCTTTAATCCCAGCACTTGGGAGGTAGAATGATTGCTGAGAGTCCAAGGCCACCCTGAAATGACATAGTGAATTCTTCATCAGCCTGAGCTAGAGCAAGACCCTACCTCAAAAAAATAAAAGCTAATATAATTCCCTAATGTTAATACAATGATTACTAAAGTACCACTTGGTAATATGAGAGCATGTGGGCTTCAGTAATAGAGAAAATGTCAAGAAGGCACATGTTTGTACCAATTTCTTGAACTTGGAACTAAAGTGAATAGACAGCTATAGAAACACATTCATGCACATGTAAGAATTTAAATTAGGGATATCCCCCCACCCCAAATCCTTCCAGTTCCCTGGGTCTGGTCAGTTCCTGGGCTTCTGTCTTGGGCTGCCTGGACCTTGTGATCTTGCTGTACAAGCAGGGCCCTTGCTCTGCCTTCCTGACTAAAGGGTCCCTGAGTCCCTAATTCTCATATCCCCTGCTCCAGAGGGTGCACATATGGAGTGAGTAGACCAGATATGCCAGATCTCCTGGTCCTTCCCCAGTTTCCTGGTTCTGATTGGTTCCCTTGCTGCTAGCTTGGGGCTGTTTGGACCCTTTGAGCTTGCTGCTGAAGCAGGCTACTTGATCCACCTTCCTAATTGAAGATAACCCACTTCATGGGAAAAAAAATCTTTGCCAGCTATACCACTGACAGAATTCTAATATCTGGAATTTACAAAGAACAAAACAACAGCAACAACAACAAAAATAAATTAAACAAGCTGGGCATGGTCACACATGCCTTTAATCCCAGTACTTAGGAGGCATAGGTAGGAGGATCTCCAATAGTTCAAGGCCACCCTGAGACTACATAATGAATACCAGCTCAACCTTAAATAGTGTGAGATCCTACCTTGAAAAACCAACCAAAAAATACCAACCCCCCCCCCAAAAACCCAAAAACCTAAACAGTAAAACAAATCAAAAAACCCACTCCAAAAATGGGAAAGAGAACAGAAAAGGGTGTTCTCAGAGGAAGAAATACAAGTGGCTAACACACATTTAAGAAGATATTCAACATTCCTAACCAAATTGAAACAACTATGAAATTCTGCTTTGCTCCAATAAGGATGACAATCATTTAAAAACCTAGTAATGAAAAATGTTGGTGAGAATGTGGGGAAAGAGGAACCATCATCCACTGATGGTGGGAATGTAAACTTGTACAACTGTAGTAGAAGTTAGTATGAAGATTCATGCAAAAAAAAAAAAAAAACAAAAAACATTGAGCTACCAACAGACCCAGTTATCCCTTACTGGGCATTTGTCCTAAATGTTCCATGCATCAATACAGATATTTGCTCATCCATGTTTACAGCTGCTCAGTTCATTACAGCTAAGAACTGTAATCAATTCATGTGCTCATCATTGGATGAATAGATAATGAAGTTGTACGTGGAACAGATCATACTCAACAAACTCACACAATCACAGAAAGACAAATGCTGCATGGTCTCACTTATGTGTACTGCAAAACCTGGGCCTGTTTAAGGTGCTGACATACCTGATAGGCAACTCAAGGCACAGACCATAGGGATGTTAGGGTTTTGGGGGAGGGGAATAGAAGGGAATAAAAACACAAAACTAAATCCCAAATGAACTGGTACCATAGAAACCTTTATCCTTGGAGATACACTAAAAGACATAATTCACAAAAGGAGTAAGGGGAGAGCATCTGAAAAGAAGGGCACTGGAGAGGGTGGAGACGGTGGAATGAAACCTAAGATTAAAAGAATTCTTTTTTGTTTTTTTTTCTGCCTCTGTAACTTCTAGTACCAGAAGTTGGTTGCTACTCACATTGAGCTGCTGATTGGAGAGAAAACTGAGAGATTTCTATTAAAGATATCTAATCCTTCAATGGAAATCTCCAATGAAATCATGCAGAAATCAACAGAAATTCATTCCCAAAATGAAAACACAACAAACAGACTCTGACCAAAAAAATTGCTGAACTGGAAGCAAATGATCAAAGAACCAACAGTCATATCAATGAAATTGAACAGAATCATTTTCTAGAGCTCTCAGCTTTTGACAATAGGTTTAACATGATTGAAGAAAGGACTAGAACCCTCAAAAGAGATATTAATGAATTGAAGGTGAGTCAAAAAATAGAAAATCTCAACAACTGGTTCATTAAACTTAATGGAGACTTGATCAAATGCAAGAATGAATTCGAGGAAGCATCAAGAAAATCAGAACTTGAATTGAAATTGTACTTCAAAAAAGAGATGGACATGATGCAAAGCAACACAATAGAAAACAAAAATCAAATAGAAATTATAAAAATCTCTCTAGAACTCCTCTCCAACAGAGTTACTTATGTGGATACAGAACCTCTGACCTGGAAGACAAGACAGAAGAAGTTTATTGGGAGCCCAAAAACTTTGCTAAGTTCAAACAATGAAATGAACAAAATATGACTGAACACTGGAGTACCCTAAAACAACCAAATATCCAGGTCACAGGTATAACAGATGAAGAAAAAATACAGGACAGAGGCAGAAAAGCATACTCAACAAAATTGTTGAATAAAATTTTCCAAATCTCAAAAAAGAGGCTGATCCAGATACAAGAAGCCCACAGAACACCAAAGAGATAGGACCAAAGAAGAAACTCTCCAAGACACACCATAGTTAAACTGAACAATGAAACCAAATAGAGAGTGTTAAAAGCAGCAAGACACCAAAAACTCACAACATACAAAGGCAATTCCATAAGAATTGCATCAGATTTTTCAATGGAAAACCTGAAAGCCAGAAAGGCCTCAAATGGAACACTTCAAAGTCTAAAAAACCTATGGATTCCAATCCAAGCTACTCTCACAAACAAACCCCTCATACTAGATGGTGAAAGAAAAACTTTCCATGAAAATGTCAACTTTATAATATATGAACACAAAGCTAAACCTACAGAGAATACTTGAGAGAACACTTCACACAGGACAGTCAAACAACCAATCTCAAGAGCCAACAAGGAGAAAATCACAATAACCAAATTATCCAGGCTCAAAATAGTACAAAATACAAAGAAAACACCAAACACCATAGCATACCTCTTCATTGCAGTCAAACCTCACAATAATAAACTTAAATATTGATGGTATTAATTCACCCAGCAAAAGACACAAGTTATCAAGGTTGATAAAAAAAAAAAAAGTACCCTTCTATGTGCTGTCTTCAAGAAACCCACGTCACCACAACTATAGTGACATCCTCGGGGTAAAAAATTGGGAAAATGATATGCTAAGCAAATTTAAATAAAAAATCAGCAAGTGTTTCTATATTAATATCTGATAAAATATACTTCAAACAAAAAGTAATTAAAAAGGACAAAGAAGACCACTTCTTTTTTTAAAAAATATTTTTATTATTTAGTTGAGAGAGAGAGAGAGAGAGAGAGAGAGAGAAAGAGGCAAAGAGAAGCAGAGAGAGAATGGGCACATCAGGGCCTCTAGCTACTGCAAGTGAACTCCAGACACATGCATCCCCTTGTGTATCTGGCTTACATGGGTCCTGGAGAATCAAACCGATGTCCTTTGGCTTTGCAGGCAAATGTGTTAACTGCTAAGCCATCACTCCATCCCAGAAGGCCACTTCTTACTCATCAAGGGAATAATCCAACATGTGTCCATCACAATCATAAACATACATGTGTCAAACATAGGGGTACCATATTTTATAAAACAAAATCTAGTTGACAATAAAACAGAAAGAAACACTAATACCATCATGGTCAGAGACTTCAATACTCCCACTATCATTAATAGTCAGATCATCAAAGGAGAAAATAAACAAGGAAATAATAGTGATCAACAATATCATAGATCGTGCTGGGCATGGTGCACACCTTTAATCCCAGCACTCAGGAGGCAGAGGTAGGAGGATCACAATGAGTTCAAGGCCACCCTGAGTTTACATAGTGAGTTCCAGATCAGTATGGACTAGAGTGAGAACCTACTTCAGGAAAAAAAAAAAAAAAAAAAAAAAACCAATATCATAGATCAACTAGAACTAGTGGGCATCTATAGAACTTTCCACCCCAACTCTAGATTATACAAATCTTCTCAGCAGCCCATCAAACCTTCTTCATAATCACCCACCTATTAGGCCATAAAGCATGCCTTCAAAAAGTCAGGAAAATTGAAGTAACTTTCTACATAATGTCAGATCACAGTGCTGTAAACAACAGCAGGAGACACACCAAGAACTCCACCAGGTCCTGGAGACTAAACAACACAGTTTCTCAATAATGAATAGGTTCTGGAAGAAATCAAAAAAGAAATTGTAAATTTACTAGGATTGAATGATAATGAAAATACAACCAGCCACAACTTATGGGACACAATAAAGGCAGTCCTAAGGGGAAAGATCATAGCCCTAAATACCTTCAATACAAAGGCAGAGAGATCCCAAATTGATAACCTGAATGTTCACCTAAAGGCACTGGAAAAACAAGAATAATCCAGCCCAAAGAGCTCCAGCCAGAAAGAAATATTGAAGATTAGAGCAGAAATTAGTAAATTGGAAACTAAGAAAACAATTTTTTAAAATCTATGAAATGAAGAGCTGGTTATTTGAAAAAATAAACAAGATTGATCAACCTCTGGCCAATTTGATCAAGCAAAAAGAGGTATTCTCAAATAAGCAAGAAATGAAATGGAAATGGAAATTAAATGAAATGGAAAAGAAGAGATCAAAATAGATACCAATGGAATTGGAAGAATCATAAGGGCATACTTCCAAAACCTCTACTCCAGAATATTGAAGAATCTGGAAGAAATGTATGATTTTCTAGTTACATACCACCTACCAAACTAAACTTAGAGCATATTTCCATGAAGATTGAAAAGGTAATCAAATACCTCCCCCAAAAAGAAAAGTCCAGGACCAGATGGCTTCTCAGCTGAATTCTGTCAAACCTTCATTGAAGAACTGAAACCAATTTATCTCAAACTGTTTCACATAATTTGACACCAAAGGATCCTCCCTGACTCCTTTCATGAAGTTAGCACCACCCTCTTACCAAAACCAGATGCAACAAGGAAAGAAAACTTTAAACCTATATCCCTGAGGAACTTTGATGCAAAGATCCTGAATGAAATCCTTGCAAAAAACTTCAACAACAACCAAAAGCATTAACTACCTTGATCAAGTAAGGTTCATCCCAAGGATGCAAGGACAAGGATATTTTAAAATATGGAAATTGGTCAGTGTAATATACCACATAAATAAACATAACCATAAGAACCACATGATCATTTTAATTGATGCAGAGAAGGCCTTTGACAAAATACATGACCACTTCATGATCAAAACACTGGAAAGAATAGGCATGGAGGGTCTATATCTCAACACAATAAAGGTAAAATAAAGCTTCTAAAGCCCAAATAATACTTAATGGGGAAAAACCCAAGGCCTTCCCACGGAGATTGGGAACACTCTTACCAGTGCTCTTCAACATAGTACTAGAAGCCCTAGCCCAAGCAATAAGACAGAAGAAAGAAAAGGGATACAAATTACAAAGGAAGAAGTCAAATTAGCTGTAATGGAGATGATGTGATCTTATATATAAGTGACCAGAATGTCTCCATCTCAAAACTTCTAAAGGTTTTGTTAAATTTCTTCAGCAAAGTGGCAGGATACAAAATAAATACACAAAAATCAAGCCAGACATGGTAGGGCCTGCATTTAATTCTAGCACTCAGGAGGCAAAGGTAAGAGGATTGCCATGAGTTCAAGAACATGCTGAGACTATATAGTGAATTTCAGGTAAGCCTGGGCTAGAGTGAGACTTACCTCTAAAAAGCAAACAAAAAGCTCAGTCACTTTTCTATATGCAAAGGACAAATATACAGAGAAAGAAATCAGGGAGGCTGTCCCATTTTAAATAGCATGGCTCAGGGAATTTTGCAGAAGAGGGGCCAGTAAGATTGTTAGAACCACAAGTTGGGACATTTTGCACAGAGACATTGCCTCTCTCCCATAACTGACTATTGTCCCAAAATGTATGACCCACAATCCCCATGGGTTGACCTGCCACACCAACAAGGAAGGCTTCTTCAGAAAAGGGGCAATGGAGGAGGGAAAGAATGGTAACAACATGTGTTGTTTACATACTAAATATATCCATATCTAATAAAAAATAAAAAAGAAATAAAAATAATTATACATTGCCAAATTGAGCAATTTACATCTTTACATTACTTTATAAATGTTTGCCCTTTGTCTAGTAAAAGGCAAATGATGGCTTGCATTTGTATATAAAATAAAGTGGTTTCCAAGTTCTAACTGTTTTCAATATATGTTTGACTGGAATTTGACTGGAAGAATATTGAGCAGGACACATTCAGCTCAGATAGCGTTTTAGGAAATACTTATGGAAAGCAGTTCTATCCTCTGAAGCCTCTTTCCTAAACACCAGGAAGGTCTCCTCACATCTGGAAATGAACAAAAGCTATGCCTTGGGAACAGCAGCCTTCATTTGTGAATATCTTATTGAGAACTTTTTGTCTAAGCTGAGGATGGGTATTCTTACCACATGTTTGTATGGAAGACCTTTGGAGTAAACTGTGGTCATGTTCAGTTCCTTTTCCCAGTTTCTGTGCAGCTGCTGCTTATGCAGATCATCTTCCTGGGGAGTCCTACACAATAATTTGCCTTTTAAATTCAGTTTTCCTTAAGAAACTACACATGTAAACTGTCTTGAAAATAAAGTATATTTCTGGGGTTGGGTTTGGTGGCACAAGCCTTTAATCTCAGCACTCGGGAGGCAGAGATATGAAGTTCAAGATGAGTTCAAGGCCATCCTGAGACTACACAGTGAATTCCAGGTCAACCTGAGCTACAGTGAGACTGTACCTCAAAACTCAAAATAAGGGCTGGAGTGATGGCTTAGCAGCTAAGGCGCTTGCCTGCAAAGCTAAAAGACCACAGTTTGATTCCCCAGGGCTCATGTAAGCCAGATGCACAAGGTGGTGCATGCATCTGGAGTTCACTTGCAGTGCCTGGAAGCCCTAGCACACCGATTCTCCCTCTCTCTCTCAATCTCTCCCTCTCTCTCTCTCTCTCTTTCTCTTTTCCTCTTTCCTTCTCTCAAATAAATAAATATCTATAAAATATTTTTAAAAACTCAAAATAAATAAATAAAATAAAGAATGTTTCTGGTTTAATGGTGGCTGCTAATAAAATCAGTGAGGAATGAAAAACTGAGCAATAGCAATATTGAGACCATTCATTAACACATTTTAAGTATTCTATTTAATTTAGTAGATGTACAAAGTATGAGGAATTTGGGCCACTAGGCATATGGCCTGAGAGAGAACAGGCTGAATCACCATCCTCCTTTTCTTTTGCTTTCCAGGCTCCATCAATTGAGTGAGTTCCTTCATCATAATTCAATCTCTTTCTAAGTTGATGTTCTCTGGTACTTTGTTGCAATAATGTAAGTATCATACTTGAGGAAGTGATTATATTATCCTCTCAGGAGCAGGAAAATGTAGTATTCTGGGGAGTTCCGGCCAAGATGGTGACCGCCTAGCTGCACTGCAAACCCAGAGAAAGAAAGGCAAGATATTAAGGGTTCACTGGGGCTTTTAGGGGAGCGCAATCTCCAGTAGATTGTCAGTGGGAGGGCACGGGGGGGGGGGCAGGGAATCGTGATACACTCGTGGGGGGTAGCCCAACCCTCCCTCCAAATAGCCGTCGTGTCTGCCGCCACTGCCACTACACACCAGTTGATCCCTGTGTGCAGAAGCTTAGACTGCTCCGCACACTCACCCAATTACTGCTCCAGCCACTGTGCGTTCAGCAACTCCTGGCAGTAACAGGGAATCCCTGATTCCCTCAGGAGCAGGTAGCCCACCCCTCCCCATGTCCACAGCATAGATGTGTGCAGATCGATCCCTGCTCATGGAAGTTTAGACTGCTCCACCCACTTGCTAACTTACTGCTCCTACTGCTGCATGTTCAGCAAGCCCAGTTCCACAGCAGCCATACTAGCTCAGACTGTGTCTCTTGCTTGTGCCAGCTCAGGTGCCATACCATACCTGTCTGCCATGCCAGCCATCTTCCATTGTCCTGTGGCAGAAGAGTGCAGACTGCTTCTTGGTCCCAGTGTTTACAGTCAGAGTTTGGGCTGCTTCAGTGCTTGGTACGCCAGTGTCTCTCCTAGCTCAAACACAGGCAATATTGGCACATTACTGCTAAAGATTTCAGGAAACTTTGGCGCCCCTGAGAGGCAATAGATAGGCAGTTTTGGCAAGTGAGAGCAAAAGCCCAGGCTGTTTAGCAACTGCCCCAGGCTGCATCAGATTCCCATTGCACTTGAGCCCAGGCTGATCAACCCACCTTAGTGCCCATACACTGTCATGGGCAGACCACAGCAGAAAAGAAATGACATGAAAAATGAAATGCAAGAAAATCCAGTTATATCACCCAGTCCTACAATTAATACATCTAAAAAATATATATAGAAGAGTCATTGGGATCAGAACATCAAATTGAAGCTATTAGCAATGCAACCCCAACCAACCTACTGGTAGAACTTTCAGGAAAGCAACATAGGACTAATAATCGTGTGGATGCTGCCATCACTAAACTAGAACTAATAGATAAGAAATTGGAAGGAGTTCAAAGAGAGTTAATAGATTTGAGGAAGGGTGAAAAAAGACCTTAAAAATCACCTGGCCATGCTAAATGAAGACATAAACAAATGCAAGGATGATTTCCAACAATCATCAAGAAAATCAGACAATGCTGTGAAAAGGAAGCTTGACAGAGGGATGGAAATTATACATAGAAAAGTAGTAGAAAATGCAAACCTAATTGAACAAGTCGAAAACTCTCTAGAAGCCCTCAAGAATAGAGTCAGCCAGGTGGAGGATAGAAACTCTGATCTGGAAGACAAGATGGAAGAAACAGTTCAAGAGTTCAAAACTTTCAGTAAGTTCAAAAGTATCTGTGAAAAGAACATGAGGGAATTGTGGGATACACTTAAACATCCTAATATCAAGATCATTGGAATACCAGAAGGAGGAGAAATTCATACCAAAGGCATGGAGAAATTATTTAACAAAATAATTGAAGAAAACATCCCAAGTCTCTTAAAAGAAAAGCCCATCAAGAAACAAGAATCCAACAGAACTCCAAACAGACTGGACCAAAGGAGAAAGTCTCCAGACATGTTGTCATTAAGACTCTAAACATGGACACCAAAGAGAAAATCCTCCAAGCAGCTAGGGAAAAACAGCACACCACTTTCAATGGTAACCCCATCAGAATTACTTCAGACTTCTCAATGGAAACCCTGAAAGCTAGAAGGGCCTGGCAAGAAACACTGCAGAGTCTAAGAAACTATAGCTTCCAAACCAAACTACTCTACCCAGCAAAAGTATCCCTCATAATAGATGGTGAAAGAAAAACTTCACAAGACAAAACTCAGCTTTACAACTATATTAACACAAAAACAAACCTACAGAGAGTATTTCAGGAAATTCTCCACCAAGAAGAAACAAATAATCCAACTCAAATACCTACAAGAAGCAGATCACAATAACCAAACTCAGAGTAAGCACAAATAACTTCAAAGTCCTTGAAAGCACCAACACACATCTACCATCACAATATGGCAGGGATCGAATCAAATCTCACAGATACTACCCTAAATATTAATGGCCTTAATTCACCCATAAAGAGACACAAGATAACAGGTTGGATCAAAAAATTAGACCTATAAATCTGTTGCCATCAAGAAACCCACCTCACCACTAAAGACAGACACACCGTCAGGGTGAAAGGGTAGAAAACAATATTCCAAGCAAACAGGAATAAGAAACAAGAAGGCATAGCTATATTAATATATTAATATTGGATAAAATAGACTTCAAACCAAAGTTAATCAAAAAAGACAAAGAAGGCCACTTCTTACTTATCAAGAGAACAATCCATCAAGAGAATATTACAATCATAAATCTGTATGCACCTAACACAGGGGTACCACAGTTCATAAAATAAAACCTACTTGACAATAAAACAGAGATAAAAACAAACACCATCATAGGTGGGGACTTCAATACACCATTATCAGTAATAGACAGATCATCCAAACAGAAACTCAACTGGGAAGTAAGAAAGCTCAATAAAACCATAGATCACTTAGACCTAAAGGACATCTACAGAACTTTCCATCCCAACTCCACACACATTCTTCTCAGCAGCCCATGGAACATTCTCTAAAATATCACCCATTCTCTCTCTCCCTCTATCTGTCTTTCTCTCTGTGTCTGTCACTCTCAAATAAATAAATAAATAAATATTTTTTTTAAAAAAGACAGAAAGATCCCAAATCAATAACCTAACCAGCATGTAAAGGCACTGGAAAAACAAGAAAAATCCAACCCAAAGAGCTCCAGAAAGGAAAGAAATAAATAAAATCAGAGCAGAAATTAATGAATTAGAACACAAGGAAACAATTAAGAAATTGCCAAAGAAAGAGCTGGTTCTTTGAAAAAATAAAAAAAATTGACAAACCCCTGGCTAATTTGATCAAGCAATAAAAAGGAGAAACTTCTGATTATCAAAATTCAAAATAAAAGAGGAGAGAACACAACAGAGAAGTGAAATTGGGTGAATCATCAGGACTTATTTCAAAAACCTCTATTCCACAAAACTGGATAATGTGGAGGAGATGGATAAATTTCTGGATGCATACCATCTGTCACAGCTAAATTCAGAGCAGATTAATCATCTCAATGAACCCATCATACTCATGGAGATTGAGAAAAAGAGTCTAGGACCTGATGGTTTCTCAGCTGCATTCTATCAAACTTTCATGGAAGAACTCAAAGCAATCTTCCTCAAACTGTGCCACACAACTGGAGAATAGGGAAAGTTACCCAACTGCTTTTCTGTATATAGTATCACCCTAATTCCACAACCAGATGAAGATGCCACAAGAAAAGAAAACTACCGGTCTATTTCCAACAATAAGACCAGAAATTCAAATACTGCTTGATGAAAATTTAGGAAGCACTTTCCATGATATAGGAATGGAAAAAGACTTCCTGAAAAAATGCCAGTAGATCATGATTCTAAACTGTCACTCAACCAATGAGATCACATGAAGCTGAAGAGTTTCTTTACAGACAAGCATACAATAAGCAAAGCCAATAGATTACCCACAGAATTGGAGAAAATTTTTGCAGCTTATCCAACACATAGAGGCCTAATCTCTAAAATCTACAAAGAACTCAAAAATCTAAACAGTATGGGGTCAAACACCCCACTCACAAAATGGGGCAAAGAGCTGAACAGGCAGTACACAGAGGAAGAAATAGAAATGACAAACACACACTTAAGAATATGTTCATCATCCCTAATCATCAGAGAAGTGCAAATAAAAACAACTATGAGATTCCACCTTACCCCAATAAGAATAGCAAACATCAAAAAATCAATGAAAATAAATGCTGGTGAGGATGTGGAGAAGTAGGAACCATTATCCACTGTTGGTGGGAATGTATGATGGTACAACCACTTTGGAGAGCTATATGGAGACTCCTGAGGCAGCTGACTATATAGATACCAACAGACCCAGTTATTCCCTTACTGGGCATCTACACTAAAACCTTCAAACCTCAGGCCAGAGAGATTTGCTCAACCATGTTTGTAGTAGCTCGATTTGTAATAGCTAACAGCTGGAATCAACCCAGATGTCTATCACTAGAAGAATGGATAACTAAGATGTGGTCTATCTACACAATGGAATTCTATACAGCAGTAAGAAAAAGTTGACACAATAAAATTTGAGGAAAATGGTTGAACCTGGAACAAATCTTTCTCAGTGAACTTACCCAATCACAGAAAAAAATCGCCACATAGTCTCACTCATCCACTGCACCTATCCTGAATCTACCCAAGGTACCTTACATATCCAGTAAGCATCTCATGGCCTAGACACTATGATGGATAGGGAGGGAGGGGAGGGCATTGAAAGGGTAGGAAACACTAATGTAGATCCCAAACGGCAATGGTACCATAAAATTCTACTTCCTAAAAGGCAGACCAAGTGGCTGAGCCTTCACCAGGCCCTTACAGGGAACACCTGAACCACAAGACACTGGAGAGGGTAGGATCAAGGCTAACCTTAACCTCCTACATCTTCCCTCCCTTCCTCTCCCTCTCTATCTAACTCTTGTATATTAGTTATCTTTTTCTTCATTTTCTTAGTAGGCATGGGTCTGTAACTTCTAATACCAGCATGGGGCTATCATCCACAATGAGCTTTTGATCAGAGAGACCTACAAGGGTTCCTAAAAGATAGATTTCTGTCAGACTACATGATGCCCCACCAAAGGTTAGTGGTAAGATCCTACTGCTAAAGACACCATATGCAGTTGACATGTAAAATGGAATGGCATCGCTGGAAGCTAGAAGAGAGTCAGTCCCCAGACATTTAGCATATCTAGTGCCAAAAGGTGCTACATGGGTGATTGGGGTAAAATGACCAATATCTTTCCAAATAACTCATGGTCTAAACTACTTAGCAGCAAATAACCTGTTGTGATGCCCACACAAGTGCAATAGTGGCACACAGCCATGGTGGGGAACCAACTGCCCTGGATTTGGCTAACTGATCCCCTCAGTGGAATGGGACCCATAGCTGGAGCTGGGAAACAAGTCAGAACCATATCCAAACATAAGCCCACTCTGCAATATCAAGCTACCATCAATCATGGGCTACAAGAGGGCCTACACCTATTAAATTCTCTATTAAAAAAAAAAAAAAGTAAGGGTTATCTCATTTGTCCTGGTGATAACTTATTCTCTGTTGGAGAATCTGCTTCTCTTTTTCAGATAGATTCAGATCCTAAGGAGAAAGCCACCCCATCATACCTCAAAAGGATCCTGGATGAAACTAAGAAAAATTGGCAAAACAAGCAAGGGTACTGTTTTCCTGATGAACCAGATACCAGTACAGGGGGAAGGAGACCAACAGGAGAAAAATCAACTCCTACCAAATCAGAGAGCCAGAGCCTCAGAGACCCCCACCACCTCATCACTGAAGCAGACCAAAAATGACCCCAACATGGCTCAGGGAAATTTTGAGGAAGAGGGGGAGGAAAGAATGTCAGTGCCACATGTTGGGTCATGATATGCATAGCCATTTATCTTACCCATAACTGTAGGCTAACTCCAGAATGCATGACCCATATACCTTAACAAGGAGGGGCTAATGGGGAGGGGGTAGGACATGGATGAGCCTAATAATGGTACCAAACTAACTGTATTTGCTGAATACAAAACTAATTAATAATTTTTTTAAATAAAAAAATTAAATGTAGTATTATGTAGAAGGGAAAGCATAGACTATGGACAGACTTTATAGGTTCCACTCAAATCCCTTAGTATGTCAGCTAGATGATCCTGGCTGTATTAGGAGGGAGAGCAACAGATAAGTTTCATATGCTACTGCAAGGTATTACATGAAATTAAATTGTTAAAGAGATTGTTAACCCTGGTAGTGTCATAAAATTAAACATTTTTCTGTGTATTTGGTCTGAATTGTTATATCAAGTAAGAAGTATTAAAATATATCACCTCTATAAGATATATAATAATTTAACAATATTATTGATTAAATGTTGATTATTTTCCTCCGTCACTCCTTTTCTAGTTTTCCCCACCCTTCCTTCTTTCCTTCTTCCTTCCTTTCCATTGGTAGATTATAATTTGAACATAATAATATCTGCTATAATTACAGACATTATTTGAAGTTGTCAACTAAATTATTTTTATTTTTGATTATTTATTTGCATGAGAGGGAAATCTGGGAAGAAAGAGAGAAAGAGCAAGTAAGTGAGCTAAGTCTAAACACATGCATCAATTTGTGCAACTGACTTTATGTGGGTACTGGGAAATTTAACCTGGGTCAGCAAGTTTTACAATCAAGCATTTTTAACCCCTTATGCAGCTCTCCAGCCCCAACTACTTTTTAATCTCTAGATGAAAAAAATATCTATTTTTATTTTAAATTTTTAAGACATGTTTTTCTCAGAAAGTTCACTAATGCCTGCAGTATCTGTGGAAATAATTTAATAGAGGACATTTAAATTTAAATGTTCCCATAAGATGATTGCCTTGCCATAATATATTGTCTTTTATCACACACTCTTTTATTTCATACTTTATACACCTAGAGCAAGCAATTACATCAACCCACAATGTAAAAGTAATTCAATCATTTCATTAAAACTTCCTCTACTGAATCCCCAATATCCCTCATAAAACACTCATAGTTATCTTTATGAATCAATCTATTGTAATAAAGAAGAAAGGGAATGTAAGCTGTGCTCAAATTTTACATAAGATACCTACATGCATTTGCTTCCACCTCTAGAAAGTGAAAAATATATGGTTCTCAATAGAAAGATAACATTTTTTTGTTTCTAAATGTCTAGGTCGATTTGGGCTGCTATAGCAAAATATAATAGCCTGGAATGCTTTTACAAGAGAAATGTAGCACTCATGTTTCTAAAGGTGAGAAGTACACAATGACAATGCCAATAGATTCAGTGTCTGAGGAGGGACTGATCACAGAAAGCCAACTTTTCACTGTGTCTGAAGATTATGGCAAAAATAAGAATGTTTTCTAGGGCTCCACTTTTGTGAACTAATAGCCTGCATAGTCTCATTTCCAAAGAAAATTACACTTTGGATTCAATTTAAATATTTGTGTGTTTATCTGCATGTGTAATAAGATTATTTAATCATGGCATTTAAATATAAACTTAGTGTTAATTAACTTCATTAGGTGTGTGAATGTAAGGCCACATATGTGCATGAATATGTATTCCCTTGAGTGTCATTCATATGTGTTTAGACAGGGTGTTTTGCCTAGAACTGTCCAAGTAAGTTAGGCTGGCTGGGCAGTGAGCTCCCTGCTTCTGTTTTCCCAGCATTGGGATTTCAAGCCAAGATTGTCTCTAAGGATCAAATCTGGGTCCCAATATGTGTTAGGCAATCACTTTAATGACTAAGCTATGTCATCAGTCAAATTTGGTTTAATTTTAATGACCTACCTTAATTTTTATTTAGACTAAGAAATGTATCTATAGAAAGTTTTAGAATTTGTTTGGCAACAACTGGTACCATTAGGACTTATGAAATGCATTCATTGATTAAACTGTTCAATAGATTTTATTATGCACTTATTAAGACCAGGCCCTGAAAATGTAACAGTGACCCAGAGTCCCAATGAACATTTGTCACACAAGATACTTAAAATGAGTTCATAAGCTTATATTTAATATAGTTTAAGTACTGTGGGGTGAAATGTAAAGTGAAAGGTTAATAAGGAAGTCAGTAAGACATAGGGGTATACTTTTACATTTAAAAAATAAATTTCCTCACTGGAAAAAAATTCTCCTCATTGGAAGCTAATATTTGAACAATTCTCATAGGAGTTAAGA
Source organism: Jaculus jaculus (assembly GCF_020740685.1). Classification (NCBI taxonomy): domain Eukaryota; kingdom Metazoa; phylum Chordata; class Mammalia; order Rodentia; family Dipodidae; genus Jaculus; species Jaculus jaculus. The sequence goes on along the minus strand of NC_059113.1, from coordinate 72,908,286 downwards.
GTGAAAGCAAGTGGCACTCTAAAGATTAAGCATTGCAGGAAAAGAAGAGAATACAGTTAAGGCCAGGATACAGGAGCTGCTAATGTATTTCAGGAGCAATAGGGGACCAAAGGTGTCTGCCTCACAGGGAACAATGTTGTGAGCACTGAACAAGGCTGCCAGAGAAGGAAAAGACCAACCTACCCTGGAGAAACTTCAAGTGACTCAATATTCTTTGCTTTCATTCTGACAAGGGTTTGCATTTTACTAATAGTGACATTTGGTCTTGATTACATAATGGGATAAACATTTCTAACTTATGTATGTTTATACACACACACACACACACACACACACACACACACACACACGGTTTAGTTAAAAAAAAAAAAAAAGTACTGAACCTAACAAGGTTGGAAGCCAGGATGACATGTGAGCAGCTCTGACTTTTGTAAATGGTGGTTATTTGGACCAAAACTGTTCTAGGGAAACCAATTTTATTCAAACTAGTATTGATAATGATTTTTGATTATGTTATATGTTGTGTCTTTTTATTTCAACATTTTTCTGCAATTTAAATTTTTTAAAAAGCATGGGTTTCCAGTTAAGATGAAAAACTCAGAGCCATGCAAACAAACAACAACGAAAAATAGTTTCAAGATGTAAGATAACATATAACACATTGTTCTACAAAAAAGGAAAGGTGTGTCAGGAATGATATGCCTTGGGGACCCCCTAGCAAAGACATTGGAGTGAGCAAAGAATACATAGCAACCACACTACCAGCAAGACTGGATTCCAGAGATCTACAATCAGGAATCTCACAAGCTTGGAGCTGCAGCCAGGAATACCAAGGCCCTACGGGCACCCACCAGCCTGGCCCAATTTTGTCTCAAACATCATCACCAAATCTACTGGAAAGGGAGCCCTACAGGAGAAAAAAAAAAAAAAAAACAGAAGAAGGGGGCATGTGGAGAGCAAGGGAAACCCAGCACTCACATCCAGGACAGACCCTTGAACTGATTTCTACCCCAAGTTCTAACCTCAGCTACAAAGTCCTGTGTGGTAAGAGCTGGAAGCCACCACTCACCACTCTAGAGCAGGATTTCTAATGCTCCCTGTCAAGCAGCACCAGCCCTGTGGCCCACAATGTCGGAGGGCTAATTTTACACCAAGAGCAGCTAGTGGGCTAGTAAAGCTGAACATTCAAGCCCAAATGGGCTTCTTACCCCTCCCCTCCACAAACCAGGTCCTGAAAGTGCTGTAATCAGGGATATGCCACACTAGAGTGGAATTCCTGACTCATGTGCCACCACTGCCACCTGCATGGTCCTGGGGGACAATCACAGACCAAGGGCCAGGCAGGGAGTAACACCGGGCACCAAAGCCCAGGAAAGCTTCCTCCTCCCAGCATGTAACTGGTCTGACATTTGCTATGAGCAAGCAGCTACCTGACTCCTGTAGAATTTCACAGGTTTGGCACACAACTTACATTCCTCCTGTTCATTGGCTCTAGCATGGTGGCACAGAGTCCAGGAACTAAGCACATAGCAAAGGCCAAGTAGTAGGTAGTTAAAATTGGGCCAAGTCCAGATGAACCCCCTCTCCCTCACATGTGCACATCCATACTTAGTCCAGTACTTGCTGTGAGCAGTATGTCACAGCACTAAACAAGGAACCACCATCATCCTACAGCCTGTAACTCCCAGGACTGTGACCTGCCCAGCAGCTAACTCTAGCCCTGAGACACACAATTTCAGTGCTGCTCACACTCCAAAATTGCAATCAGAGAATAGCATTGGAAGAAGAGGACCCTGCTCTGACACAAAGCAGGCTGTGCCTCCCAGGGCTATACCCAGATACTCCAGGAGGATACACACTCAAAGAGAACCCTGCTCAGACTCAAATGAACCTACACAATCGAGTAGATAGACTTTTATTCCACACTTACCTCAGCCAAAATTATTCACACCATACAGTCCAGGTACTACAAGAGCTATAATTGTTGCACTGTTAATAAAACAAGTAGGGAATCTCTTAAAAGGCAAACACAAGTGCAAAACAAATAATGTATGACATCAATCCAAGAGAAACCAAGAGAAGCTAAGAAAAACTAGTCACATAAGAAAATCCTGCCAATGAATTCACAGAGAAACTTAAGATATATATTCCCAAAATGAAACTATGATAAGCATATTGAACAAACTAAATGATTCCATGTAAACAGTGGCTGGAAGAAATGAAAAAGAATCTTCACAAAATGTGAAATAGAATTTAAAGCATGGCTAAATGAAGAAAACCAACAAAACATACTTAAACATGGATAATGGAAATACAGATAAGTCAGTAAGAATTCAATAGATGCCTGAAAGAAATGGAAGAAAACCAATACGATATTTCCAACAGATGCATTGAAATAATTAAAGAGAATCAAAATGAACTTAGTAAAAAGATAAGTAAGCCAGCTGAGGAGGCTCACACCTTTAATCTTAGCAATTGGGAGGTAGAGGTCAGAGGATCACTGTGAATTTGAGGCTACCCTGAGACTACATAGGGAAATTCCAGGACAGCCTGTGCAAGACTGAGACCCTACCTCAAAAAATGGAAAAAAAAAAAATGAAATGGAGGAGAATCAACAACAACAAGACACACACATAAACACACACACACAAATAAACTCAATGTTCAGTGGAACAAGCTCAGTGAGATCACAATCAAATGAACTAATAAATACCAAGAGACAAGAAGAAGGTTAAAATAGAAAATAGCAGACAGACTCAACACATAAGGTCATTCCTGATGTTTTCTTAGAGTATAATAACGTTAACCAAGGAAGTGAAAGAACTATACACTGAAAACATAAAAACACTTAAAAAAGAAATTGAGGAGGACTTGAGAAAATGGAAAGACCTCCCATGCTCCTGGATAAGCAAAATTAACATTGTGAAGATGGCAATCCTACCAAAGGCAATATACAGATTTCAAGCAATTCCAATTAAAATCTCAACAGTGTTCTTCACAGAAATAGAAAAAATGATCTCAAATTTCATATGGAAAGGCAGAAGGCCTCACATATCCAAACATATCCTCAGCAAAAGAAATAACTCTGGAGGCATCACTATACTTGATCTAAAGTTGTATTACAAAGCCATAGTACTAAAAACAGCATGGCATAAAAACAGGAGTATAGACTAATGGAATAGACTTGAGGACCCAGACTTTGGGTCAAGCAACTATAGCTACTTGATATATGATAAAGGCCCTAACAACATAGGCTGAAAAAAAGACAGCATCTTCAACAAATTGTGCTGGACAAACTGGATAACCATATGCAGGAAAATGAAACTTGATCCATACATTTCGCCATTGCACTACACCAAGTCCAAATGGATCAAGGACCTCAATACATGTGGCATCTTAACTCTCTACACTTAAGATCTATAAAGTCAGATTTACACAGCAAAGAACACTGCAGAGAAGTGGAAAACCCAAGCATCAAATTAACTCAAGATGCAAAATATCTACATTATAATACAAGACACAAAAAATCAAGACAAAGGAATCCCACCCAAAATTATCAATCCATCAAAAATGACAACCAGTGAGACTATTTTACAAGAAATGCCTGACTAAGATTTAAAAAATAATGACTAGGGATGGAGAGATGGCTTAGTGGCTAAGTGCTTGCCTGTGAAGCCTAATGACCACAGTTCGAGGCTCAATTCCCCAGGACCCACATTAGCCAGATGCACAAGGGGGCACACACATATGGAGTTCATTTGCAGTGGCTGGGAACCCTGGCATGCCCATTTTCTCTGTCTCTCTGTCTGCCTCTTTCTCTCTGTCTGTTGCTCTCAAATAAATAAATTTTAAAAAAATTAAAAAAAATAATGACTATATCTATACCTGAAGTATTCAAAGGAATCAAAAAAGAAAATAAACACCTAAATGAGAGCACAGGAAACCAACTTAATGAAATGAGGAGGCCAATACAAGATATGAGTAATGAAATAGAAATAATGAAAAAATACCAATCAGAAAGATTAAAAGTGATAAACAAAGTGAGTCAAATAAAAAAAATAAATCTATGTAGAAAGTCTCACCATTAGAATGGATCAAGGAAAGAACAGAATTCTGTTGGAGACAGTCTAACAAAGACAAATACAAATAAGTAAAAATAAGCAGGCAGGGATGGGAATTTCAAGACATTAAGGACAGTATGAAGAAATCAAACAAGAATTCAGTGCAGTTGGTTTCAGTTTGTGAACATTTTGTTCAGGTTATTTACATCTAAGTTCATCAGGGAAATAGGCCTGTAGTTTTCTTTTCTTGTGGCATCTCTGCCTGTTTTAGTATTAGGGTGATAGTAACTCCATGTCACAGTTCAGAGATATTTGCTCAACCATGTGTATAGCTGCTCAATTCGTAATAGCTAAGATCTGAAATCAACCCAGAGGTCCATCATTAGACGAATGGATAACTAAGATGTGGTATATCTACACGATGGAATTATACACAGAAGTAAGGAAAATCAGACAATGAAATTCGAAGAAAAATAGTCAAACCTTCAACAGATCATTCTCAGTGAACTCACCCAATCACAGAAAATCAAAGAAAAGCCACATTGTCTCACTCATCTACAGCTCCTAAACAGAATCTATCCAAGATGCCAACAAATCTAGCAAGCATCTTGAGTACTGGACAATAGGGTTAGTGGGGAGTAAGAGGAGGGTAAAGGAAGGTGTGGGGTCACAAAACTGGACTCAAATGGCAATGGTACCATAAAATTTTATAGCCTAAAAGATAGACTAAATGGTTGAACCTTCACCAGGCCCAGAGTCACAAGGCCCTGGAGAGGGCATGATGAAGACTGTCCTTAATTTTCTCCTGTTTCTCTCTTTCTCCCAATCTTTCTCTCTCTCTCCCTCTTCTCTCATCTATCTCTTTTATATTGCTTATATTTTTCTTCCCTCCCTAAGTGAGCACTGACCTATAACTCACATTACTAACAGGTGGCTAACATCCACACTGAGCTTTAAATCAGAGAGACCTACAAGGTTGTCCAAAAGAAGATAGACTTCTGTCAGAGCACTTGATGATCCTCCAAAGGTTAGTGGCAAGACCCTACTGCTAAAGATACGATATGCCATTGGAATGTAATATGGAGTGACATGGCTGGAAGCTAGAAGAGAGTCAGTCCCCAGATAGTATGTCTAGTACCAGAAGGTGCTATATGAGTGACTGGGGGAACATGACCAATATCTGTCAAAGCAACTCATTGTCTAACCTCCTTAGCAGCAAACAACTTGATGTGATGTTCAAAAAAGTGTAATAGTGGCACATAGTCATGGTAGGAAACCAACTGCTGTTGATTTGGCTAACTGATCTGCTCAGTGGAACAGAAACAAGTCAGAACAATAACAAAAATGAGCCCTATCTCCATTATCAAGCTCCCACCAATCTTGTGCTAAAAGAGAGCCTTCACCTATGAAATTCTATCTAAAAAATAATGGTTACCCCATTTATCTTGTGCTAACTTTACTCTCTGTCAGAGAATCTGCTTCTCCTTTTCAGATAAACACAGATCTTAAGGATAGAATCACCCCATCATACCTAAAAAGGGCCCCAGCTGAAACTAAGAATAATTGGGGAAACAAGCAACAGTGTTGTTTTCTTGGTGAACCTGGTACTAGCACAGGGGAAGGAGATAGACAGAGAGAACAATTAACTCCTACCAAGATAGATATCCAGAGTCACAGAGGCTCCCAAGACCTCATCACTGAAGTAGACCTAAAATGAACCCAACATGGCTCATGGAAATTTGTTGAAGAGGGGGCAGAAAGAATGTTAGAGCCATACATTGGGTCATGATATACAGAGATTTCATCCCACCCATAACTGATGGCTAACCCCACAATGTACGACCTATATACACCAACAAGGAGGGTCCCTGTGGAGTGGGGAGAGGACAGGGAGAAGGCCAACAATGGTACCAACTTGATTATATTCACTGAGGACAAAACTAATAAAAATATTTTTTAAAAAATAATTCAGTGCATAGTAGAAGAAGTCCTTACTAAAAGAGTCAATTGTGTGGAATCTAGAACCTCAGAATTGGAAGAGAAGACAGAAGAAATTGATCAGGCATCAAAACAGTTTTCTAAGTTAAAAATGTCATGCAAACCAACTATGAGGGAACTGTGGGATAACCTAAAATGACCAAACATCTGGACATACCAGAATGGGAAGAAATTCAAGCCAGAGGTATACATAACATATTCAATAAAATTATTGAAGAAAATTTCCCCAGTCTCCCCAAAGAGAGACCCATTCAGATATAAGAAACTCAAATTATACCAAACAGACAAGACAAAAGAAGAAACTCTAAACAATGAAAACAAAGGTGAGTGCTAAAAGTAGTAAGAGAGAAATAACTCATTATATACAATGACAATTCCATCAGAATCACCTTATATTTCTCAAAGGAATCCTTGGAAGCCAGAAGGACCTGAATTGAACACCTCAAAGCCTAAGAAACTATGTCTTCCAACCCAAACTGCTGTATCCAGTGAAAGTATATCTCACAAAAAAAAAAAAAAATGGAAAAAAAAGGAAAATGTTTCATGACCAAAGCCAGGTGTATGATTATATGAACATAAAGCCAAATCTAAAGAGACTACTTCAGAAAATATTCTATACAGAAGAGTTGAACAACCAAAATACAGAGCCTAAAAGAGGACAAACACAATAATAAAAACTAGAGCAGGCATGGAAAACTTCAAAGCACCAAACCCCACAAATCCTCCAACATGACAGGGATTAATGATCTTAACTCACCCATCAAAAGACACAAATTAGAAGGGTGGCTGTCTTCAAGAAACTCACCTCATACTAATGACAGTCAACTCCTGTCCTGGCCAGGGTTCTCTACAAGAACAGAACCAAGAGAATGAATTGTATTCAAAGGGAATTTATTGGATTAGCTTATGGCAGTCCAGTAACAATTTCAGGCCAGAGAGTCAAGGAACCTGCTAGCTGCACCGTCCACAAGGCTGCATGTCTTAGCAGTCCCAATCAAGCACAGGTCTGTTGGCTTCCTGGGGTGCCCCTGATCTTCAGTCCATTCTTGTATTCAGTTCGTGCTTCTCTTCAGTCTGCAGTGGTCTTCAGTCCATGCTAGAAGACAGCAAGCAGCTCCAGCTGCCAAGTGGATGGGAGGGGATTCTTTTCTCTCAGAACTTACTTATGTAAAGTCCCCCTGTGAAAGGGGATGCCCACTCTGGGGAAAGGACTCACCTTGGCAAGAGATCTCTTCCTTCATTTAATCCTTCCTGGAAGCAACCTTAGAGACTCACCCACAAGCAATGTCTGCAGATTACTGAACGGGTTAAGTTGACAATGACTTAACTATCACAAATCCACCCCTGGTTAACTTGACATCAAACCATATCTTCTTATATCATACTTAGTTCCCAAATGAAGACAGTAATGAGGTCAAAATTCTGCCTAACATGATATAACTATCCCACATACAACAAGAATAGTACAATCTTCTGCCCAATACAAAGCAAGTTTCCTTGAGGAATGCTTAGTCTCTAATATAATAGGTCAAATATAAATTGAAAAAAAAATAGTTAGCTAGTAATATAATCATATTGGTGTAGATATATACAGACACTCCTTATCAAGGGAGCAATAGCCATAGTCAGGTCAGCCTTAGTTAATGGAAGTCCATGTTGTTGGGCCCATGCATAACCTGCATCCCTGCCACCATGGCCACTTTGTTCATTGTTCGACTGGGCAATGGCAAGGATGGCTGTGGAAAGAGGTTGATCACTATCCACAGAGTGGGTCAGTATGTCTACTTGATTATTAAAGTCATCCTTTGATGAAGATACATTCTGATGAGCATTAACATGGGACATAAGTAAGTTTATATCCTTTGTTCATTCAGAGAGGTCTGCCAACATACAACTTCCCCAAATGTCTTTTCTCACTAATTTTCAAATTGTGTTCTTTCCAAGTCCCAAACCATCCAGCCAAATAATTGGCCACAGCCCATGAATCATTATATCTGTACATCTGGCCAGTTTTCCTTCCAAGCAAAATGCACAACCATGTGCACTGCCTGAAGTTCTGTCCATTGTGAAGAATTCCTTTCACCACAGTCCTTCAGAGTTGTCCCAGAAAAGGGTTATAATGCTATACGTGTCCACTTCTGGGTGGTGCTCACATAACACACTGAACCATCTTTAAACCATGCCCTAGTCCTCTCTTCCTCAGTCAATTCATCATAGAGCACACCCCATGATCCCATAGATGCATGCTTGGGGGCATAAGGCAACTTCCTTGTATAATTTACTGTGCCTTCAGGGCCTACTTGAGAATGATTGTATATATACCACATTCACTTGATGATGGGATGCTGCTGTGCATGTCCAACTTTATGACCTGGGGATCATATATCATAATGAACAGCTCAAGTGGCATAGTAATTTGATGGCCCATTGTCAAGCTTTCAGTTTCCACTAAGACCCAATATCAGGCCAATAGCTGTCTCTCAAAGGGAGAATAATTGTATGCAGATTGTTCCAGGGCCTTGCTCCAAAATTCCAAGGGCCTTAAGAATGAAGCACCTATGGGTACCTGCCAAAGTCTTCAAATGGCATTCCTATCTGTCAATGCCACCTCAAGTACACTGGGATCTACTAGATTGCATGGCCCAAGTGGCAGAGCAGCCTGCACAGCAGCCTTGACTTGTTGAAGAATATTTTCCTGTTTTGGGCCCCAACAAAAACTATTAGCTTTTGATTCACTTGGTATATGGAAGGAGTACCACACCCAAGTGAGGATGTGCTGCTATCAAAATCCAAATGGTCTCACTAGATGCTGTGCTTCTTTCTTAGTGGTAGGAATGGCTAGGTGCAAGAACTTATCCTTAACCTTAGAAGGAAATCCTTGCATTCCCCTCACCACTGAACTCCTGGAAATTTCACTGAGGTATAAGGTCCTTGAATTTTGAATGGATTTATTTCCCATTCTCTGATGTAGATATGCTGTACCAACAACTCTAGAGTGGTTGCCAACTCCTGCTCAGTTGATCCAATCCGTGTAATGTCAATGATATAGTGGACCAATGTAGCACCTTGTGGAAGGGACAGAAGATCAAGATCCCTGTGAACTAAGCTATGACACAGGGCTGGAGAGATAATATAATCTTGAGGTAAAATAGTAAAGGTGTACTGCTGACCTTGCCAGCTGAAGTCAATTTGCTTCTGGTGGCCCTCATGGACTGATATGGAGAAAAAAAAAAAAAAAAAAAAAAAGCATTTTCAAGATCAATGGCTGCATACCAGGTACCAGAAGACATGTTAATCTTCTCAAGTAAATATGAAACATCTGGTACAGCAGCTGCAATTGGAGTCACCACTTGATTAAGTTTCTGATAATCCTCTGTCATTCTCCAGGATCCATCTGTCTTCTGAACAGGCCAAACAGGAGAGTGAAAGTAAGATATGGTGGGAACCACCACTCCTACAACCTTCAAGTCCTTTAGAGTGGCATTAATTTTTTCAGTCCCTCCAAAGATGCAATACTGTTTTTGGTTCACTATTTTTCCCAGTGGTGGGAACTCCAGTGGCTTCCATTTGGCCTTTTCAGCCATAATAGCCCACACTCCACAAGTTTGGGGATCAATGAGGGGTTCCTAAGAATATCTATCCAAATTATACATTCTAGGACTGGAGAAATAACCACAGGGTTAGTTAGGGGACCCACTGGACACACTATAAATCTAATATTTGCCAAAAGTACATTGATCAACCAACCTTCATAAGCACTTACTTTAACTGGAGGGCCACGATGCTGTTTGGGGTCTCTTGGAATCAATGTCAACTCTGAGCCAGTGTCCAGTAGGTCCCACAAGGTCTGATTATTACCTGTTCCCCAGTGTACAGTTACCCTAATAAAAATCTATAGGCCTTCTGAGAAAGAATGGGAGTAAGCTTAAAATGAAACTTTTGGGGGTTGTAGTAGGGTCCTTCTTCAAGAGAACCTGACATACCCTTCATTCAAAGGGCTCAGTATCTGTAATCTGGCTCAAGTCTGCAAAATGGTTATAAGGTCTTGATTCTATGTTGCTATAATTCAGAGCAGTCTTTTGTTCCTTTGATCTGGAACTTTTCTATTTATACAGATCAAGTGGGAACTTAGTAGTTTTCTTATCTGCTTCACTTCAGGGAACATCATGATTAATCATTCAATACCAAAGGTCCATATGAGTCATACTGTTATGAGCATTGTTTTGTCTATGCTGTCCATTATGGTAAATATGCTCACCTTCCCTTTGGTGATTCATTGCTGCCACTTTGATCCTTGTTACCTGGAGATCCATTTAAACCCACTGGATGTAAATCACCTAACGCAGTAACTGCAGCTTCCACTGTGATGTCTTCTTTACATATTATGGCAACTACTGGCAACTTTAAGTATGTTGGTGCTCCTATCACAAATTTGTTTCTTATAGTCTTAGTGAAGGTCACGTCTTGTGGATACTCCTATTGTGACATTGCAAATCCATCCAGCATTCTACGTTCTCTGAGCTTTCTAATTCCTTTTTCAATATTAAGCCAAAGGATATCAGACAGCTTGAGCTCATTCACAGCAGGCCATCTTTGGATCCATACTTCATCCAACCAATGAAATAATTTCTTGGCAACTGTTCCAACTGCACAAATTGCAATGTTACATCCAAAATCTCTGCTCAATGGCCCATTTCAATAAATTCAGCCTAATGTAATCTTATAGTCCATCTTCCATCATCTCACTGCATTGAAATTCATTTCCACACATATTTCCCATGCTTCTATCTGAACAAGTTAGAAAATTCCTGAAGTTCTTTAGGTATGTACCTCACCTTCTCTTGTGGCATGCTTTCTATCTCACCTTTAGGAGCCAGTCTAGCCTTATGACTATTTATAGGACTACAGGCAAAGATGGATGGGCACAAAGAAGTACCAGCACCTCCTGCAGGGAGGGTCATTACATATTCCTCAGACAAGGAAGGATTAATTCCCTCAAGCAAGGGTATAAAGAGCAATATTTCAGGTTGTGAGGGTGGGGAAGTAATTGCTGCTAAGGGAGGGGAGGTCACATTCTCATGCAAAACAACTTCTTCAGAATCTGAGAGTTCAATGTCCCCAGATTCTTCAGGATCTTCCCACACATCCCCATCCCAAGTCATAGGATCCCACTGTCTTCCAATCAGTGCCTATTTAACTTCTGATAGCTTGTGATGCTGGGATTTGAGCTTACTTTGCACATTAACCAGTCTTACAATGACAGCTTGAGTTTGGTTTTCTACAATTTGAGCCCTGTTCTGGCTAGAGAGGAGACTCTCCTCCAGGGCTCCCTTAGAAAACTTGAGATCATATATGTGTGTCTTAAGCTTGGAAATTTCATTTCTGAGCTTCTGCTTTTCCCTTAACAGTTTATCCAAAGAGGCTAGAAGTAACCATCAGCATCATAAATCATCTTACTATTCCAGAAATATTCAAATGTTTTAGATACAGACTTACTAAATTTCTTAATCTTCAACAAGCTATGACACAGAATCACAAAATACATCTATCTCATGAAGTTCTTTAAATAGTTCACAGCATGGATTATTAGTGCCTTCCTTCTTACCAGTAAAACTGCTCTCCTTATTACCAGTAGAGTCTTTAGTTTCACTGAAGTTGGAGAGCCAACTCCAAATAGCACCAAGCCCACTAGAGAAATCCATCCTTACAATTCTGTTTCTCTAGAACCACTCCTGGTACCACAATCTCTGTTCATCAGGGTTCTTTAGAGGAACAGAAGTGATAGAATAAATTGTATTAAAAGGGAATATGTTGGATTAGCTTATAGCAGTCCCAATTTTTATGTGAATCTAGCATCATCCTAATACCAAAACCAGATAGAGATACAAGAAAGCTATAGACCTATGTCACTGACAAACTTGGATGCAAAAAAGGATGAAAAAAATCCTTTCATACCAAATTCAACAATACATAAAACACATTATCCACTTCAGTCAATCATGCTTCGTCAAGGATGAATGTCTTCAGGGATGTTTGAACATATAGATGGATTAATGTAATAAACCACATAAATAAACTTAAACTCAAGACCCACATAATCATATCAATAGATGCAGAAAAGGCCTTCAACAAATATAGCATCATGATTGAAACACTGAAGTGACTGGGCATGGAGAGTTTGCATCTCAACATAATAAAGGCTACATACAAAGTATCTAAGTACAAATAATACTTAATGGGGAACAATTCAAGGATTTCCTAATGAGATCTGGAATAAGGTAGGGGTGCCCATTCTCACCAGTGCTCTTCAACATAGTACTAGAAGTTCTGACCCAAGCAATAATACAGGAGAAAGAAATAAAAGGGGTACAAATTAAAAAAGGAAGAAGTCTAACTTGCCCTATTTGCAGACAACATGATCTTATACAAAAGTGACCTGAAATATTCTTACCATAAAACTTCTAAAGTTGATAAATTCCTTCAGCAAAGTGGCAGGATACAAAATGAATTCATAAAAATCAGTACCCTTCCTATATGAAAAAAAAAAATACACAGAGAGAAAGAAATCAATAAGGCTGTCCTATTTTCAATAGCTACAAAATGATCAACCACCTTGGAATAACACTAACCAAGGTGGTAAAAGACCCATATACTGAAAATATAAAATCACTCAGAAAGAAATTAAGGCAGACATGAGAAGATGGAAAGATCATCCATGTTCCTATATAGGTAAAATTAATATTTGAAAATGTCAATCCTACCAAAAGCAATATACAGTTTCAATTAAGTGCCAATAAAATTCCCAGCATAGTTCTTCATAGAGATAGAAAAAAAAAATCTCAAAGTTTATATGAAATGGCAGAAAGTCTCATGAACCTTGAAAGCTTTTGTACAGACACCCATACCATAAACTGAGTCAACAGACTAAACAGAGACAACAGAATGGGAAAATATTTACACCAGATATACCACTGACAGAGGTCTAATATCCAAAATCTCCAAGGAACTCCAAAAAAATAAATAAATAAATCAAGTATCCCACTCAAAGAAATGGGGCACAGAACTGAAATAGGGATTTTCAATGGAAGAAATACAAATGGATAGCCTACACTTAAGAAAATGTTTAACATCCTTAGCCATTAGGGAAATGAAATTTAAAATAAATATGAGATCCTGACTAGATTACTCTAGTCAGTATGGCAATAATTAAAAAATCAAATGACAATAAATGTTGGTGAGGATGTGGGGAGAGAGGAACTCTCATTCACTGCTGGTGGGAGTGCAGACCTGTACAACCAATATTGAAATCAATATAGAGTCTCCTCAAGGGGAACAACAACAGAAAAATAAAGCAATGGCTAGAGGCTAAATAATTTGATATCAAGCAATGAATGGGTTATTGAAGAAATCAAAAAGGTTCCATAAATTTTTATAATTGAATGATAATCTAAACACAACATGCCTAATCTTATGGGATTCAATATTAGAAGTCCTACAAAGGAAGTTTATAGCACTAAATGCCTACATTACAAAGTGAGAGGGAGCTTTCACCCTAAGCAGGTGCCTATCATTGTTGTTAACCATACACCTGAAAACAAAAAGAAAAAAAAAATTAAAATCTAAAACTATAAGATTCAAGGAAATAGTATAATTCAAGGCAGAGATCAATGAATTAAAAAATTAAGAAAACAATTTTTAAAATTGGTGAAATGAAAGTTAGTTCTTCAATAAAAACAAACAAGATTGACAAACTTCTGGTCAAACTGATCAAAAGCAAACAAAAATCTCATATCAGCCAAATTAGAAATGAAAATGAACAACTTTCCATCTTCTTGTATTCCCCCAATTTCTTTCTTCAGTGGTTTTATATTTTCTTTGCATAGGTCTTTTACGTCCTTGGCTAATGATACTTCAAGGTATTTAATTTTTTGTGGCTATCAAAAACAGGATAGTGTCACTTATCTCTTTCTCCACATGTTTATATTTGGTGAATAGGAAGCTTACTGATTTTTGTGTATTGATTTTGTATCCTGGTATTTTACTGAAAGAATTTGTCACTTTAAGAAGGTTTTCAGTACATTTTTGAGATACTTATATATAAAATAATTTCATCTGCAAATAGGGCTAGTTTGAGTTCTTCCTTGACAATTTGTGTCCCTTTTATTTGTTTCTCTTCTCTTATTGCATTACATAAAACTTCAAGTACTATGTTGAAAATCAGTGGTGACAGTGAGCTCATCCTGTCTTGTTCCAGACCTTAATTGGAATGCTTCATGTTTTCCCCATCCATTTAGTGGGATTTGGGCTTTGGGTGCATTATAAACAACCTTTATTGTTTTTATGTATGGTTCTCCCATTCCCAGTCTTTTCAATCATTGAATTATGAAGTGGTGTTATATTTTGTCCAATATATTTTTTGTATCTATTGAAATAATCATGTGATTCTTGTGTTTACATTTATTTCTGTCATTAATTACATTTATCAATTTCATATGCTGAATCATTCCTGCATCTGTGGGATGGAACCTACTTAATTAAAGTGGATCATGCTTTCTTAAATTTGGTTTGTGAGGATTTATTGAGAAGTTTTTGATCTAAATTTATTTGGGATATTGGTGGTAGTTCTGGAGAGACATATTGGAGCCACAAAATGACAGAACAGTCACCAACAGCATGAATAACTGTGGACCCAAGGAAACTATGAAATCAATCAGCTGAACAAGAATTATATACAGAGTTGCATACAGCCTCTAAAATAAGCAACTATTCTATGGTTAGGCATGAGGACATCTCAGTGGGAGAGCAGTCATATCTGGTACTGGATACCAAGTCAGAATGCCATGGTCAGCAATCCCAGACTTCAAAAAGAACCCCTCCTCCCACTGTTCTGTTGAGCAGAAGAGTGGCCTTGCACAGTAGCAATCTGTCAAATAACTTTACTTTAAACCAAGCTTCTTCCACTCTTAGTTGGCAATTCTGTTTTATTTTACAAATGGCAGAGGAAACAGAGGAAAGCCAAGATCCATAAATAAGATAAGAATATAGCTGACTGCCCACCATGAGCCTAGCCACCTCTACCACATCTGCCAAGTCCCAGGAGAAATTATAGAGGAAGTAGTGACATGAATACTGCTCTTGCTGCTACTGTGATAATCAGCACCAGAGTGATGGTAACAAATACGGTGGTAAATCAAAATTTATCAAAGTAGAAATCCAGAGGCTACAAGGAACTCAACACTAAGTCATACTGCCTACAGGCCTACCACACACCTCAGGGAACATTGTGGAAAACAGGACAAAAAGATTGTAAGAATAACAGAGTGGGTAGGAATATTCTGAAGCATGGACCACTGCTATCCAATAGGGACTGGCTGAGACCTTCATGACTTCACAGTGAATACCATAACCTCACTGAGAAGGCTCCCAAAGTAACAGGAGCTGTGGTAAAAGGATAAAATGGTATAACATATGTGTGTGTGCATGTGTATATTAATATATATATATATATGTATATATCCATATAATATGTGTATAATAAAAAATCAAGACAAAAATAAAATTAAATTAATATATTAATATATTAATAAAATTAATATATATAATCCACAAAAGTAGAAAATATGGAAGAAATGGATCAATTACTTGATTCATATCACCTACCAAAACTAAACCCAGAAGAGATTAATTACCTGAATAAAGCTATAATGTGAAATGAGATTGAAGATATAATTAAAAGCTTCCAAACAACAAAAACAAAGAACTGAATCCATTATTTCTCAAGTTATTCCACACAGTTGAAAGTGAGGAAATGCTCCCTGATTCTTCTAAGAAGCCAGTATTACACTAATACCTAAACTAGATAGACACCCAATAAGTAAAAAAAAAAAAAATACAGACCAATATCCCTGATGAACTTAGACACAAAAATTCTCAATAAAATTCTTGCAAAGTGAATACAAAAACACATCAGAAGTATCATCACCTTGATCAAGTAGGTTTCATTACAGGAAATCAGGAATGGTTCAACATACATAAATTGAAAAACATACATTACATAAGCAGACTGAAAGACAGGAATCACAGGAACATTTAAATTGATGCAGAAAAAAACCTTCAACAAAATACAGCATTCCTTCATGATTAAAAGAGTGTAGAGGCTAGGGTATGGAGGGCTCATTTCATAGCCTAATAAGGGCATTAAACCAAACCAATGGCCCTTATCATTCTAAATGGGGACAGACTCAAGTCTTTCCTGATAAGGTCAGGAAAAAGGCAGGGATGCCCACTCCCACTTCTGCTTTTCAATGTAGGGCTTGCAGTCTTATCTCAAGAAAAAAGGCAAGAGAAATAAATAAAGTGGATACAAATTAAAAAGGAAGAACTCAAACTAGCTCTATTTGCAGATGAAATGTTTCTTTACATAAGTGATCTGAAACACACCACCAAAATCTAGAAGTAATAAATTCTCTCAGAAAAGAAGGAGAATATGAAATCAACACACAAAAATCAGGGGCCTTTGTATATAGTAATAAAAAGCATAGAAAGAAAGAAATCAGCAAAATAGCCCAATTTACAATATCCACACCAAAATTAAATATAGAATATGCCTAATCAAGGAAGTGAAAGACTTATACAATGGAAATACAAAATTATGAATAAAGAAATGAAAGAAGACATGAGGAGATGGAAAGACTCCCATGTTCATGGATCAGAAGACTGCATATCATGAAAATGGCCATCCTACAAAGCAATATACAGATTCAATGCAATTCTAATCAAAACTCCAGCATATGGTTTAAAAATATACCATATGGCAAGAATTAGAAAAATAGTCTCAAAATTCATATGGAGGAAAAGCCTCAGAAAGCCAAGTCAGATTTCAAGAAATACTATGAAGCCATACTTATACAAAACAGAACAGTATAGGCACAAAATAGACACATATATCAATGGAATGGAATAGAAGATCCTTGTATGAGTTCCTTCCATGATAGTTAACTGATCTTTGACAAAAGAGACAAAACCTCACACTAGAAAAAAAAAAAAAAAAAGACAGCTTTTTTAACAAATGGTCCTAGAAAAACTGGATTCTACGTGTAGAAGAATGAACCTAGATTCTCTTCTCTCACCCTACATAAACATCAACTCCAAATGGATCACAGACTTCAACATGAAACCTGAAAATCTAAAATAATTGGAATAAAAAAATAAGGCAGACGACTCTAAGATACAGGTATAGGGAAGTATTTTCTTAGCATGACCCAAGTATCTCAGGCTATTAAACAAATATTAAACCACTGGAATCTCATGAAACTCAAAAGCTATTGTACAGATAAATAAAACATCAGCATAGTCAATAGACAACCTACATAATGGAGAAACATAATCTTTGTCAGCTATACATTTGGCTGAGGTCTAATATCTATAATTTATAAATAACTCAAAAAACTAAGCAATGAGAAGTCAAGCAAAACACTAAAAAATGGGGAAGGGGATTGAACAGAGAATTCTCAAAGGAAGAAATTGAAATGACTAATAAAGACCTAAAGAGTTATTAAATATCTCTAGCAGTCAAGAAAATGCAAATTAAAATGAATTTGATATTCCATTTCAACGTCGTCAGAATAGAAATCAGCCAAAACTCAAGTGAGAACAAATGCTGACAGGGATGTGGGGAAATAGGAACCCTTATGCACTGTTGGTGGGAGTGCACACTTACAAAACCACTATAGAAATCAATATGGAGACTCCTCAAAAATCTGAAAGTAGACCTAACATTGGATTCAGTTATACCACACCTATGCATGCCCAAAAGACAGAGACATTATCTCAGTGATGTTTATAGTTGTTCTATGCGCACAATAGCTAAGAACTGGAATCAACCCAGATGCCCATCAAAAGATGAGAGGTTAGTGAAGACAGGGTGCATATACATAATGGAATTCTCAATGGTAAGGAAAAGGAAAAATGAAATAATGAAATTTGAAGGAAAATGGATGGATTGGGAAAAATTTATACTAAGCAAACTCACAGAAGCACATAAAGACAAATGCCACATTTTTTCCCTCATATGTGGTTTTGAAGTTGGAACAGCTTGAGTAGTGTATTCATTTTATACCCTGAGACTACAGAGTGAATTCCAGGTCAGCCTGGACTAGAGTGAAACCCTACCTCGTAAAACCAGAAACCAAAAAATAAAAGTGCTTATTATCTAAATATAAATTTAAAGAAAGCATGAGGTTATATGTTAATAATTGATGAAACAGAATTTAAAGTATAAAAATATAGCATATAGCAAGCTGACAAAACTGTATCAATCCCAATTGCAAATGTATCAAGTAATATTGATAAAATATATGAAACAAAATTTAACAGAAAACAGATAAATTTATAATCTTAATTGAAGAATTATTTTGAATAGGTAGGCATAATAACTGAAAGCATACATAAGAAGTCAACAATATCATCATTCAATGGATCATAATTTTCATACTCGACAAATTTTAAAGACTACATAATATATCATCTAAGACGTACCATGTCAAAGGACATTAAACAAATATCAAATAATATAAAAGGTTTACAATCATATAGTTTATCTTTTCTAATGAAAATTTAACCAAACTGTATGTCCATAATAGAATGATAGAAAGGAAATATAAATGGAAGAGAAAGGGAGGGAGGGAGGACTTAATAGGATGGTATTATATATATATATAAGTAGAAGAACAAATTAATAGGGGTGAAAAGGTCTAAGGTCTAAGAGCGGCAAGGGGAAGAGCTTGAGTAAAGGAAAGGTGGAGTGAAGGCTAATCAAAATTTAAGAGTAAATAAATCAGTCAAATGGAAACCTACTTTTTTGGTCAGTGGAACACTCAGAAGCCATAGATTATTACTAGAAAATTTTTAGTGCCAGGGATGGGATACCTTCCAGTGAGTTTTTGGCCAGGGAGGTCCCTGATGCCCCCAAAACATTAGAGACCATTGCTGAGGAACTTGGTTTCCCACCAGGAGTAGATGGTAAGACCTATTGCTGAATATTACACATAATTGGGCTTCTAGGTCACTGAGAAATCCTGCTGGAGCTAAGCTGATAATTTCCTCCATGTAGACCAGCTGAGAGAAAGCTGGAAAAAGGAACACTTCATGCAGTTCAATGGTAGAGAGAGAACAATCACCAGTGAAGATGCCCAACAGTGGACACTGCAAGCCTTAAAATTGGCCAGCCAGGTCAAATGAGCCAATGGATACAATCTGTTATGGGGGAAACCAGGCACCCTTGAATTTTACTGGAGGCCCACTCCATGGGAGGGAATACATTCCTGATACTGAAAAACTACAACAGGGGTATTCATGAGCCCTAGGGTTATAATGTCTGCTGGTGTCTGGCTAAATGTATATACTATGCTCACCAAACTGCCCAGTAAACACTTCTCTTAATGTTCATACCCACATATTAATGCTACACTCAATTTGGTTAAATAAGCTTCTCTTCTTAGATGGCAGTGAACTTGGGATAACTCAGAATGCACCACGGTGCTGAGAAGACATGACAGATGAGTGATCTGCACTGAAATATCTCTATCACACCTTCCAAGGCTCAGGGTCCATTACAGAAGAGGTGGTGGAAATAATATAAGACTTAACATGCTTCTCCAGACATAAAATGGTTTGACCTCATAGTGCCTGATACTACCTATACAGACCATCATAATAGGTGGAAAAGATCATGACATCAAAATAAAAGAGAGATTGATTGAGAGGGGGAGGAGATATGATGGAGAGTGGAGTTTCAAAGGGGAAAGAGGGGGAGGGAGGGAATTACGATTGGATATTGTTTACAAGTATGAAAGTTGTTAATAAAAATTAAGATTAAAAAAGAAAAAAAAACTTAAAAAAAATAAGAAACTTAGACAAATAGGATCATATGGAATGAAAATCAGAAACCAGAAATCAGTTGAGTTGAAAAATAAAAGAAAAAACATAAAATATTTTGGTAAAATTCACTGATTTACACATCTGGCCCCTTGCAAGGATCAATCAAAATGAAACACCTTTCATTTATTTATTTATTTGGCAATAGAAAGAAAGAAGCTACCAACACCTAAGAGCTAGGGGTCACTACAAACTGCTGCTGTTACTTCTGCTCACTGACCAACCATTCAGATGAAGTGGACCACTCACTCCAAAATGGAATCTATCACAAGATATCCAGCATAAAACAGAGAAGTTTGGAAGCCTTTAAATATTAAGAAACATAGGCTGGAGAAATGGTTTAGTGCTTAAGATGCTTTCCTGCAAAGCCTAAGGACTCAGGTTTGATTTTTCAGTACCCATGTAAGCCAGATGCACAAGGTGGTGCATGCGTCTGGAGCTCATTTGTAGTGGCTGAAGGCCGTGGTGTGCCCATTTTCTCTTTTTCTGCCTCTTTCTTCTTCTTTGTATCTCTATTAAATAAATAAATATTAAGAAATTTGAATCCTTAGATTCAAAGGAAAACAATTTCAAAAAGAATCCTCATGCTCTCTTGGTTAGCCACCAAAGCTAAAATTTTAGACTCTATTGCTAAAGACAACACAGGCCAGCAAAACAGAACAAGGAGAGATCAGGCATAGACATAGAAAGAAAGCAGCTCCCTGCTGGTTAGCCCTCATAATGCTGGAAAGTGTTATGAAAGCTTCTGGGAATAATGGTTACCAATAGCATGAATAAGTAAGATATCCTGCAAGCTATAATATCAACCAGCCAGACAAGAAGTACACACCTGTGCAATAGTGGCATGCATTCTATGTAGGTAACCAACTGTTCTCAGATTGGCTATGAGGCCCACTCAGTGGGAGAGAGCTCATAACCGGTACTAAGAACAAAATCAAAATGTATGGGAAACCATACAGTCCAGAGAGAAGTCCCTCACTGTTCTTTGTTTAGAGTGGTATGCCCATCAAAATGTCTCTTAAGAAAAGTATGCTTATCTCCTCTAGTCCAATCTGCTCTCATTCTTGGATGGAGAATCTACTTTTATAATTTTACAAATGACAAAATATACTGGGGAGATCCAAGATCCATTAATACAACAAGAAATGATATCCAAATGCTTACTATAAGACATGTCACCTCTACCACATTTGCTAGAGCCCAAAATATATTTCAGAGTAAATTAGAGTTTTGACATGAGTACTGTTTTCACTGATAGTTTGACAACCAGCTCAAGGGAGATGACAAAAGACACTATGGTCACTCAAAATTAATCAGAACATAAATTCAGAGGAAATAGAGGAGCCCACAGTAAATCAAATTTCCTATATACCTGTCAAGAAAGGGGTGGAGGAAAGATCATAAAAAGTATGGGTGGGTAGGAGTGAGGCATTATATATTATACATTCCATCCCCCACAGAGACTGACTAAGGCCTTCATAACCCCACTCTAATTGCCATGAATCCCACTGTTGGAGGGATGTCAGTGGAATGGGGGGTGGATGATAGTGTGTATATCAGAGCATAATATTTGAGAAAAAAAAATAAAAAGACTTGCTATGCACTGCTGTGTAACATGAATAATCAGGAAGCCCATTTATTCTTTCCCTTCTTTCTTGTTCTATTAAGGCCTTCAAAGTAGTGTTTGATGACCATACATCTTGATAGGAGAAGTTTTCCTGCAGTGTCAATATAAATGCTAATCTCTTCCAGAAACACTTCCACAGTCACACCCAGAAGTACTGATTTACAAACTCTCTGCACATTCCATGCCCACTAAAGCTGACATCCAACTCAAGTTGACACATTTAATTAACACACATGACAGGAAGAAAGCAAAACAAATCAAAGTAACAACTATAGTTTGAAAAGAATGTATATGCATTTGTCGATATTTGTAGAACACATGATTTTTAATTTTTTTTTAATTTAATTTATTAGTTTACTTTTCAGTAAACACAGGCAGTTTGGTACCATTATTTAGGCTCATCTGTGATCTACCCCCTCCCATTAGACCCTCCTTGTTAATGAAAATGGGTCTTGCATTGTGGAGTTAGCCCCCAGTTATTGGTATGATAAATGTCTCTGCAAATCATGTCCCAACATGTGACTTGACATTCTTTCCACCCCCTCTTCCGCAAAATTTCCCTGAGCCATGTTGGGTTCATTTTTCGTCGGCTTCAGTGCTGAGGTGTTGGGGACATCTGAGGCTTTGGCTCTCTGATTTGGTAGGAGTTGATTTTTCTCTGCATTGATCTCCTTCCCCTTTGTGCTGGTATCCGGTTCACAGGAAAACATCACCCTTGCTTGTTTCACCTATTGTCCTTAGTTTCAGTTGGGCCCCTTTTGAGGTATGTTGGGGCAGCTCTCTCCTTAGGATCTGCATCTATCTGAAAAAGAGAAGCAGATTCTCCAATGGAGAGTAAGTTAGCACCCGGAAAATTGAGATAACACTTACTTTTTTGATAGACAGTATGATAGGTGTAGGCTCTCTTATACCCCGTGATTGATGGTAGCTTGATATTGTAGAGTGGGCTTGTGTTTGGGTATGGTACTGACTTGTTTCCCAGCTCCAGCTATGGGTCTAGTACCACTGAGTGGATCAGTTAGCCAAATCAAGAGCAATTGGTTCCTCACCATGGCTGTGTACCACTATTGCACTTGTGTGGGCATCACATCAGGTTATTTGTTGCTAATTAGGTTAAACAATGTGTTGCTTGGACAGATCTTGGTCATTTCCCCCAGTCGCCTATGTAGCACCTTCTGGCACTAGACACACTGACTGTCTGGGGAATGACTCTCTCCTTGCTTCCAGCCATGTCCTTCCATTTTACACATCAGCTGCGTATGGAGTCTTCAGCAATAGGGTCTTATCACTGGCCTTTGGTGGGTCATATAGATTTAACACAATTCCAATTAAAATCCCTACAGTGTTCTTCACAGAGATAGAAAAAATGATCTCAAATTTCATATGGAAAGGCAGAAGGATTTGCATATCCAAACATAACCTCAGCAAAAGAAATACCTCTGGTGGCATCACCATACCTGATATAAAGCTATATTACAAAGCCATAGTAATAAAAACAGCATGGCACTGGCATAAAAACAGGAGTATAGACCAATGGAATAGACTTGAGGACCTGGATTTTGGTTCAAGCAACTATAGTTACTTGATATTCGACAAAGGCCCAAACAATATAGACTGAAAAAAAGATAGCATCTTCAACAAATGGTGCTGGACAAAATGGATAACCACATGCAGGAAACTAAAACTTGATCCACACATTTCACCATGCACTACACTCAAATCCAAATGGATCAAAGACCTCAACATAAGACCAGAAACTCAAAAACTACTGGAAGAAAATTTAGGAAATACTTTCCATGATATAGGAATGGAAAAAGACTTTCTGAACAAAACCCCAGTGGCTCAAGTTCTTAAACAGTCACTCAACCATTGGGATCATATGAAGCTGAAGAGTTTCTTTACAGACAAGCATATAATAAGCAAAGCCAATAGAATACCCACAGAATGGGAGAAAATATTTGCAGGTAATCCAACTGATAGATGCCTTATCTCTAGAATTTACAAAGAACTCAAAAGTCTAAACAATAAGAAGACAAATTCCCCACTCACAAAATGGGGCACAGAGTTAAACAGGCAATTCACAGAGGAAGAGATACAAATGGCAAACACACACTTAAGAAAATGTTCATCATCCCTAATCATCAGAGAAATGCAAATTAAAACAACTATGGAATTCTGCCTTACCCCAATAAGGATATCCAACATCAAAAGGTCAAATGAAAATAAATGCTGGCGAGGATGTGGAGAAGCAGGGACACTCATTCACTGTTGGTGGGAATGCAGGATGGTACAACCACTTTGGAAAGCAATATGGAGACTCCTGAAAAAGCTGACTATAGAAATACCAACAGACCCAGTTATACCATTACTGGGCATCTACCCTAAAACCTTCAAACCAAAAGCCAGAGAGATTTGCTCAACCATGTTTGTAGCGGCTCAATTCATAATAGCTAAGGCTGGAATCAACCCAGATGTCCATCATTAGAAGAATGGATAACAAAGATGTGGTATATCTACACAATGGAATTCTATACAGCAGTAAGAAAAAATGACATAAAGAAATTTCAGGAAAAATGTTTGAACCTTGAACTGATCATTCTCAGTGAACTTACCCAATCACATAAAAAAAAAAAAAAATCGCCACATATTCTCACTCGTCTGCAACACCTAACCTGAATCTGCCCAAGATGCCTTTCATACCCAGCAAGCACCTCATGGACTAGATAATAAGCTGGATGGGAGTGCAGGGAGGGGATTGAAGGTTGGAAAACAGTAATCTGGACCCAAACAGCAATGGTACCATAAAATTCTACTTCTTAAAGACAGACCAAATGGCTGTACCTTCAGTAGGCCCTTACAGGAAACACCTGAACCACAAGACACTGGAGAGGGTAGGATCAAGACTGACCTAAATCTCCTACATCTTCCCTCCCTCACTCTCCCCCTCTCCCCTCTATCTCTCTCCTCTCTAACTCTTGTATATTAGTTATGTTTTTCCTCAAATTCTTAGTGGACACTGACCTGTAACCCCCACTTCCAGCTTGGGCCTACCATCCACAATGTGCTTTTGATCAGAGAAACCTACAAGGTTTCCCAAAACAATGACAGACTTCTGTCAGAGTACTTGATTAAAAAAAAAAAAAATTGTTGTTCATTTTTTATTTATTTGAGAGTGACAGAGAGAGAGAAAGAGGCAGATAGAGAGAGAGAGAGAGAATGGGCACGCCAGGGCTTCCAGCCACCGCAAACAAACTCCAGACACGTGCGCCCCCTTGTGCATCTGGCTAATGTGGGTCCTGGAGAATTGAGCCTTGAACCGGGGTCCTTAGGCTTCACAGGCAAGTGCTTAACCACTAAGCCATCTCTCCAGCCCACATGATTTTTTTACATAGAAAATTTCCTGTACTGATAAGTGTATTGAGGAAGGATGGGATATACAGGATAAACCTCACATAGCAAATTATATATTTCTATATATTAACAATGAACACAATGATATGAAAATAAAAAGAACTGTTTAAATAGCATGAAATATAGGTATAAATATAATAATATGTATGTATAATCAATTAGTTAAAATGTAAATGCCAATGAAAGAAATGAAATATCAAAATCAATGCAAAGACTATGGAGTGAGAAAATTCACAAATCTCCCCAAATTGATGTACAGGATTTGCCTACTGCCTATTAAATTCCCAGCATTAATTTTTGTAGTATAGGCAGGAGCATTCTGAATTTATATAAAAGGAAAATCAATCAGAATGGATCAAATATTTTGATGAAGGAACAAGTCTATCCAGTTTTAAGATTTAATAATAACTCTAATAATATATGAAATGGCAAGCACTTTATTCATGGAGACATCTGCTCCTCTCCAAATATTCAGATTATGGGATATTGCCTGAGTGACTTATATATAGTTAATCGGAAGAAAACAGAGAACCTATTAGTAGAGCCTCAAAAATATAGTCACATGATTTTGGTAACTTTGTTGAAGTAATGGAGAGTAGATATATTATCAAATATAGGCGTTTAATGAAGTAGTAATCCCTAGGCAAAATAAATAAGTAAGCAGAGTTTGAAATTTAAAAAAAAAAACATAATCTTCATTTTATATACAACTTAACTAAAATTTTATCACAGATTCAAATGAAAAGGATATCTGGGATATTGGACTAGGGCAAAATTCTTAACCTTAGTACTGAAAGCATATTTTATCAAATGAACATCTGCTACACTGAACAAAATCAGTGTTAAAAAATATTTTCAAAAACCCATTTAAGAGAAAGAAAAATGGCTGGAGAGATGGTTTTGCAGTTGAAGCACTTGCCTGAGAAGCATAATGACCCAGGTTCAAATCCCAGTGCCCATATAAGCCAGATGTGCAAAGTGGTGTATGCATCTGGAGTTTGTTTGCAGTGGCATGCCCATTCTGTCTGTCTTTCTCACAAATAAATAAATAAATATAAAAATATAAATATATTTCCTTTCATAAAAGAGTAAGAAGCAGCACTGAATTTCAGACTGAGAGAAAATAGTTGTGGGTCTTGTATCTAAAGAACTATTTAGGATATTTGATGGACCTTCAATAACTAAAACAAGTGAAAATGATATGATTATGAAATGGATGAAAACCTGCAACAGATTTTTCATGGAGGAAGGAAGATAGACAAATCAATACCTACAACATCAGATGATAGAACAGTCCAATCCACAATGTGATACAACTAGACTTCTAATGGAATGGCTGCATTTAAAAACACTGGCAACTCCAAGTTCTGGTGAGAGCTCCAAGAAAACCTATCTACCACATATTACTGTTGAAAACTTAAGATTATAGAAGCACTCTGGAAAACCACTTGGCAGAATCTTTAACAAGTGTATGAAGTCATCATATGACCTAACATACTTACTCCTATGAATGTATCCCAAAAATAAAAATTATTCACAATAAAACATGTGCATGAATGCCAGTAGCATCCTTATTCATAATGTGCTAAACTGAAAATAAGCATGTGCATTTCATGAAAAAAAACCTGAATTTTAATTAATTTGGAAAAAATAATAATAGGCAAACATATACAAGTTTAATACAAAATACATAATACACACAAAATACATAATACATACAAAAACATACAAGTTCAATACATAATACAAAACCAATACTGGAGAGAAATTTTTACTTTCAGTTATTAATATTATTGTGATGATCCCTGAGCCTTGGAGGACAAGATAGAGATGTTGAGTGTTGCTTTGTCTGTAGACCCAGGATCTATGTTTTTATGAGGTTTGAGTGACCACAGTATCTGTCGCCATTTCCCTGGAATGGTTTGCAGGCCAATGGTGAGAGCAGTATTCTTGTCACTGCTTCCCCTTAAATGACTTATGGGCCCAGGAAGATGAAGTGGAGGTGACCTATCTCCTGGTAGACAGTGAAGAGCCTCAGGATAGATGGGAATACCCTGAGACACCATGGTCCCCCATCCTTGCAGAGATTGACTGAGGCCTCTTGATCCATATAAGGAACATACCAGTATCCCATTGAAGATCCTCAGCAAAATTGGGGTGAGGAATAGGGAGGGCATCTATGTGTACATCCCTTTTATGAAAAAGTCAATAAATTAAAAAGTAAAAATAAAATTATTGTGAAAATGGATGTGCTACTGTTAAAACTATTTATAAATATACAAAATGTACAGAAAACATTAGAAAATCAATGTTGTTTTATTCTATATAATATGACATGTATATTTACATGATGTGAGTAGTTATAAAATAGATATTTAATGAGCTAAGAGTATCTCAGTATCAATAGTCATAGTAATGGAGCCATAATATTTCATTATAATTTTGCAGAAATTTATAAAAAAATAGGTTTAGTGATCTTAAAATCTTAAATTAACACATTACTTAAAAACCTAATATTAAAATCTTGTTATCTAATTTTAGCTTATTCAAAATTACATATTATCAATGTATCCTAAATAACTAAATAAAAAAAAATGTTTGTGTTATTTTCTTATGTACTTGTGTACCCAACAATAAATTATAATATTTAAAGCTGGAAAGTAAATATATAAGTAAATTATCAGATATATGGAACTTACAGTCATTGAAATTACATTCTCTAATGTGTCAGGATATTAATGATTTTTATTATCAATGTGACAAAATATCTGACAGATGCATCATAAGGAAAGATTTATTTGGACACAGGATTTCAGATTTCAGTCCATAGTTCCGGGCTGTGTTGACTGGAGTTTATGGGGAGCAGCACATTTTGGCAGCAGGAGGTGATATGCAAAACAGAAATAGAGAATGGCTGTCACAGGACAGGCTTACACAAGAAAGTCACACATCAGTGAAAACCTTGACCAAACAGACCCTATTTTCCACAATATCACCACTTCCAAATAGTCTGTGAAAAGTTTGAATGCATCAGTGGGTTAATTTACTGTAGCAGTCAGCTTGAGGTTCACTGAGATGAACTTCCAGACCAGGCACGATTATGGAAGAAGGGATATTTATTGAAGCCTACAGATCCAGGGAAGTTCCATAAATGGCAGAAGAAGTTGGCCTGCTTTTACAGGACCAAGCAAAGAGAGGGAAGCACAGAGAGGGAAGCACAAGCCAAAAAGCCACACAGAACACTTCAGAAACTCCAGCTAGGCACACTTTGCATATCTTTAGATTGAAATCTGAAACCCACCATCACACCTTAAGATCCACCCAGTGACACTGCCTCCATCCAGGTGGCTGCAGATGCAAACTACAAACAAATAAACAACTGAATATATTGGGGGCCATCTATTCTATTCAAACCACCACATTTACTCATTACATTCATGATCCTATCATCTCATTAAATACCTTCACTGATATATTCCTGGGTGTGTTTTTACTATTCCTATGACATATCAATCTAGGTAAGTTGATAACCAAACCATTACGGACAAATATCATGAAATGCTACCTTTTTAATAAAAAGTTATATATGTTTTCTCTTTATGTATTTTATACCTTTTAAATAGAAATTTTTAAATAGCCATAAAATGTCATAAATAATATAGATAACTACTGGACAGTAGTCAGAAAACATTTCACAAACTAATAGCCTATTTGTCTTTAAATTTTATCATGATAATTTTCCCAGTATTTAGTTCCAAAGAATCCCAACTTAGAGGAAAAGAAAGTCAATATTGAAGAACACTGATTATCAAAAGTATGTGAGGTGAGTTAGGGAAAGGATTTTTTGGTTTAAGGGAATATATCTCTTGAGATGATGTTGACCTGGCCAATTCCTTGAATAACCTCATCTAGCAGATGGGGTTTTGCCATCTTTATTCAGCCCAACCTCATTAAATCATTCTATAGAGGCTAAATAATAGACATCCCATTCCAGATGGCAAGAAGAATTTGATGATGGGTTAGGTCTGCCAAGCAATAATTGTCATTCATTGATGACATTAGATGTCCATATGGATGTGCATATAGATGGAAACCTCAGGAAACATCATTGCATATCATAACTGTGTGTGGCAGTGGTTGTCACATACCACTCAGTTTCCTGGTAGTTACTGTCAGACTTCTTTGACAGATAGTTCACAGACATGCTTTCTTTCTAGGGCTTAGGAACTACTTCAACAACTTCTGGTTCCTGATATATCATTCTTCCTTTTGTAAGATTTTATTCCCAGCTGCAACCTTTAAAGTCAAATCAAGAAGAAACTGAAGGCTATGCAAACCTTTCACTTTTGCTGCATTCACAAGAGCAGAGAAAGCTCACTATGGCAATGTCTTGGAAATTAAGCCACATTCAATATATCTTCAAAGACAAAATTAACATCACAGATGAGAATCTTATTAAGACAATTAATAAGAAATGTAATAGCCAAATCTACAGTGATTTAAATCTGTCATGAACATTTCTGTCAAACTAAAATTCCAGTACTTGAACATACTTTGGCTTTACTTTGAGTTTATACTCACACAGCCCTGGCTTTACTTTGAGTTTATACTCACACAGCCCTTTAATCCCTAAATTCCCCCAACATTAGCACAATTTTCTTGCTTAGTCAGAACTTGTAAGTTGTTTTTTTTTTTAATATATTCACTTTTTTAAATTAGTTTTCTATTCAGCAAATACAGGCAGTTTGGTACCATTATTAGGCTCATCCGTGACCTACCCCCTCCCCATTGGCCCCTACTTGTTGAGGTATATAAGTCATGCATTGTGGAGTTAGCCCACAGTTATTAGTACAATAAATGTCTCTGCATATCATGACCCAACATGTGGCTCTGACCTTCTTTCTGCCCCCTCTTCCACAAAATTTCCCTGAGCCATGTTGGGTTAATTTTTGTTCTGCTTCAGTGATGAGGTTTTGGGGGCCTCTGAGGCTCAGGCTCTCTGATTTGGTAGGAATTGATTTTTCTCTGTGTTGGTCTCCTTCCCCCTCGTGCTGCTATCTGGTTCATCAGGAAAACAGCACCCTTTCTTGTTTCACCAATTTTCCTTAGTTTCATTCCGGGCCCTTTTGAGGTATGATGGGGTGGCTCCTTCTTAGGATCTGCATCTATCTGAAAAAGAGAAGCAGATTCTCCAAGGGAGAGTAGGTTAGCTCCAGGACAAATGAAATAACCCTTACTTTTTTTTTTTATAGAGTGTTTAATAGGTATAGGCCCTCTTGTAGACCATGGTTGATAGTAGGTTGATATTGGAGAGTGAGCTTATGTTTGGATATGATTCTGACTTGTTTCCCAGCTCCAGCTATGGGTCCCATTCCACTGAGGGGATCAGTTAGCCAAATCCAGGGCAATTGGTTCCCCACCATGGCTGTGTGCCGCTATTGCACTTGTGTGGGCATCACAACCAGTTATTTGTTGCTAGGTATGTTAGACCATGAGTTGCTTAGACAGATATTGTTCATTTCCCCCAGTCACCCATGTAGCACCTTCTGGCACTAGACATGCTGACTCTCTGGGGACTGACTCTCTCCTGGCTTCCAGCCATGCTGTTCCATTTTATGTGTAAGTTGCATATGGTTTCTCCAGCAGTAGGGTCTTACCACTAACCTTTGGTGGGTCATCAAGTACTCTGACAGAAATCTGTCATTCTTTTAGGATATCTTGTAAATTTCTCTGATCAAAAGCTCATTGTGGATGATAGCCCCATGCTGGTCCTGGTAGTTACAGGTTAGTGCCCACTAAGAAAATGCAGAAAAATATAACTAATATACAAGAGTTGGGCGGGGAGAGAGGGAGGGAGGGAAAATATATAAGGTTTAGGTTAGACTTGATCCTACCCTTTCCAGTGTCTTGTGGTTCAGGTGTTTCTTGTAAGGGCTTAGTGAATGTCCAACCATTTGGTCTGCCTTTTAGGAAGTAGATTTTTATTTGGGCAATATTTTCTAGACAAAAAGTATGTTCAATCTTAAATAAGTTAAGAGTATAAGAATATTCCAACCTTGAAATAAAACTTAAGACATAAGATAATGGGGATTGTCATAACAATAAATACAAAGCAACAAATTGTAGCTTTCAATTCTCATGAAAGTTTTGTATTTTCCTGTTACTCTATTCTTGGTGGTTTAGACCACTATAACTGTGAGATTATTTAGAAAATAATTCACATTTGAATCTGTGAATGATGGCTTTCTATCTCTTGTGTTTTTGCTTGCTGTAGTTAATTGCCATGAAATACAGGTCTCTGAGATCTCAGAGAGTTGATTTTACTTTTAGTGGATAGTAATAATAGTAAGTTCATTAATGATGGGAACAGAGCTAATGAAGGTAAAATCTGCCATCCTACCTATGGATCTTTGGAAAAATATAACTCTAATAGGGCCATTCCACTGTGGTTTAACCATACTTGAAGTGCATAAATGAATATTGACTAGCTTCTTTCTTTCTTTTTTTTTTTTTTTTTTTTTTTTTTTGGTTTTTCGAGGTAGGGTCTCACTCTGGCTCAGGCTGACCTAGAATTCGCCATGGAGTCTCAGGGTGGCCTCAAACTCTCAGTGATCCTCCTACCTCTGCCTCCCAAGTGCTGGGATTAAAGGCATGTGCCACCACGCCCGGCCCTTCTTTCTTTCTTAATAAAGTAATACAATTATTTCTAAAATCTACCTTTCCCATGTAGGAAATTAAATATGGTTAATGAAGAATGGCTTTCCTTATTAATGTGTCCTTTGAACATTCCTTTTTGTCTGTCTCAAAAATATTTCTTCATTTAACATCTAAATGTGAAGAGGCTGTGGTGTTTGAATGTTAAATGCTCCATCATAGCCTCAAATGCTTGTGATGCAGCCATATGTGGAGCCTTCGGGACATGGAAACTTGCTGAAGGAGATGTGTGATTGGACATGGACCTTAAGGTCCAACCCTTCTGGATATTGAGAGTTGGCTTGCTCAGATTTTGCCTACCTGATGTTGATGTATTACAAAGTAAGCCAGCTTTGTGCTTATTCTATAGTTTCCCTACCATGATGAGTCAACAGCTGAATATTGAAAGCCTGAAATAAACCTCTTTTCCTCATAAACTACATCTGTTCAGGTGTGTATCCCAGCAATGATAATGTAAATGATAAAGAACCTACTTTTTTGTCATTATGTCATTTTATTATGTCATTCAATTTTGTCATTATACTCTTTTATTAATTTCAAAACTTTAATCCAATCTGAAAACTAAACTGTATGATTATTTTAGCTATATCTGTTTTACTAATTCATTTGTACATCCTCAGTATCTGTAATTAATCACCCACAAAACAAAATTACCTAATTTTTCTTCTATTAACTACTCTGAAAGTTCATCGCTTTATTGCCTACCATGTACTGGAGAGTCCTGTAGAGGAAAATCATGCCCACATTGGAAAAGCCTGTTTAATTTTTTTAAACTCCCAATTACTGGTAAGTCTGGCTCCAGGTATTTATCATTTTAATGTGGTGTCACACTGTAGCAGACAGCTTCAGGTTCACTGAGATGAACTTTTAGTGCAAGCACAGTTATGGAGGAAGATATTAATTGAAACTTACAGATCCAGGGAAAGTTCCATAATGGCAGAAGTAGCCAGCCTGCTCTCACAGGTCCAAGCAGAGAAATAGAAGCCATAAGCTAAAAGCCAAAGCCAAACAGCACACTTAGGAACTCCAGAGGCACACTTTGTATATCTTTAGATTGGATTTCAAATAAACCCCCACACCTTAGGGCTGGACCCTAAGACCCACCTAATGAAACTGCCTACAGCCAGATAACTGCAGATGCTAATTACAAACTAACAAAGCACTGAATATATTGGGGGCCATCTATTCAAACTACCACATTCTGCTTCTGGCCCCCAATAGATTCATACTCATCACACATTGTAACTTGTATTTAGTCCAATTTTAAAGGTCTTCACAACCAACTTCAGACTTGACCAACTTAAGACAGTAAGTCCTGTAAAAGCAAACAAGTTAAGTACTTTCAACATATAAAGGTACAGAGTAAACATTTTAATTGCTATAAGGGAGAGTAAGGTGAGGCTAAAACAATGTAAACTCAACCACCATCAAGCAAACATCAAATTTCTGCAGTTCAAGTCCAGTGACTGACATTCTGCAGATTTTCCAATTCTGCCCCTACAGCTAGGATCAGTAGTCAGGAAATCTTTCATCCGAGGTAACAGCCTCTGTGGTAGCCCTTGAAGAGTCCTGTTATGTCTAAAATGTCTTTAGGTCTCCATGTAAATCATGATCTATCTGCCAAAGGCTCTTCCAGTCTATCAAGATCATCATGCCCTACCTCATTCTGCATCTCAACAGTGGCTCAGGGAACTGTGTTTATACTTCTTGACTCACTCCATGTATGTTTTATGTTTTCAAAACTAATACCAGGGGGCTGGAGAGATGGCTTAGCGGTTAAGCGCTTGCCTGTGAAGCCTAAGGACCCCGGTTCGAGGCTCGGTTCCCCAGGTCCCACGTTAGCCAGATGCACAAGGGGGCGCACGCGTCTGGAGTTCGTTTGCAGAGGCTGGAAGCCCTGGCGCGCCCATTCTCTCTCTCTCCCTCTATCTGTCTTTCTCTCTGTGTCTGTCACTCTCAAATAAATAAATAAATAATTAAAAAAAAAACTAATACCAGGTATGCAGGACAAAGTTATATTCTTAGTTTAGGGATGAAAAAGTTGTAGCCTTGAAAAGAAGATTTCTTTTCCACTCATCTCTTTTCCAAAAGAGGTTGTATTTTTTAAATAAATTTTTTTTGTTGTTGTTCATTTTTATTTATTTATTTGAGAGTGACAGAGAGAGAGAGAGAGAGAGAGAGAGAGAGAGAGAGAGAGAGAGAGAGGGAGGGAGAGAATGGGTGCACCAGGGCTTCCAGCCACTGCAAACAAACTCCTGATGCATGCACCCCCTTATGTATCTGGCTAATGTGGGTCCTGGGAAATCAAACTGGGGTCCTTAGGCTTCACAGGCAAGTGCTTAACTGCTAAACCATCTTTCCAGCCCAAAAAGAGGTTGTATTTTTATCATAGTCTTTCTTCAGGCATCCTATTAATTGTTTTAATGGAAGAAGTTGAGCCATCTTCCATAAGATTGTTAATGTGGAAAAAAAAAAGATTGTTAATGTGTTGACAATAGTAGCTTCAGTAACCTAAAACCAGTCTCAGTGCCTATAATTATAACTTGCTTGAGGTTTTTCAACTTAGAACCTGAGATCTTTCAGTCCAATATCTTTAGCAAAGGACACCAGTCATTTACAAAATTAATCTTCTTCAAACTCTCTGGGTCTGGGCAGCAGAATGCAGTCAGCTGTTATGCCAGTAGCCCAGTTCCAGCAAAGTCCTCTGCAATCTTTCCTTCTCCTTAGAAAACTCATAAGCCATGCCTCAAAGTTTAATACTGTGTGTACACAGCATTCTCAAACTCTCATCAGAATAGTCTATAATACTTGGCTTACTACTCTAGAAGGCATCTTCAGTCGCAAGCACCAAGAAGTCTATGTCTGTTGTTCCAAAACAAAAGTTCAAAAAGACCAAAATCCACAGTGTCAGGTTTATATAACCCCATTCTCAGTACCAATTTCTGTAGCAGACAGCTTCAGGTTCACTGAGATGAATTTTCAGACCAGACACAGTTATGGAGGAAAGAATTTATTGAAGACTACAGATCCAGGGGAGGTTTCATATTGGCAAAAGAAGCTCATTTACTTTCACAGCTCCAAGCACAGAGAGAAACCACAAGCCACACAGCACACTTCAGGAACTCCAGCTACACATACTTTGCATATCTTCAGATTGGAATTTCAAGCCCACCACCACATCTTAGGGCTGGACCCTAAGATTTACATAGTGACACTGCCTCCAGCCAGGTGGCTTCAGATGCAAACTACAAACTAATAAAACACTGAATACATTGGGAAACATCTATTCAAACTACTGCACACAAAATTTTTTCTTTCATGTTCCCTTTCCTTTAACAGTTCTTCAGAATTTTTAGCTACCTCTCTTTCTCAAGATAATCAAATGAGATGTTCTGTAAACTCTATCTTCAAAATTTAGAGCTTGAAATATCCTCTATTCCCTAGTTCATTACTTATCTCTGATGAACCCCATATCCTTGGAAGAATTAGAATAAGGAACATTGTGAAATGATGCCTGGATTTCTGGCCTTCCTTTATTCATTCCCCATTTAGGAGACATCATAGTTACAAAGAATTAAAACAAACCTTCAATGGGTAACAAATGCTATAAATATTACTAGTTCCATGAAATATAAAAATAATTTTTCTAATGCCAAATAGATTTCTACTATATTTTAAGTTGAACTTTATATAATTTGTGTTTATATAATAAAATTTTGAAAAGATTATTGAGAACTTCTTTGAATAACATCATCATTGCATTTGGAAAATTTCCCTACCCCACCATTCACTATTAAAAATGTCACACAAATTTTATGAACTATATCAAATGTGGGAAATATTAATATTTTAATTTTAATTTTCTATATTTGAGGACATATTTGATACAAAACAAAGCCCTTCTTTTCTGTTGGTATGTGTAAGGGAGAAGAAACATTCTTTTCAGTCATTACCATTGGATAATGGCTTGCAAGAATATAACTATATTTGGAAACAATCATGAACCACAAAAATTTAACTCCATAAATACAAACTAAAACTATTCCCAACTCAACTTCCTTTTACCAATTCCTTAAGAATGTCTGTGGGCATGACAGGGCCACCTTGAGTGAAAGGATGTATGTATGAGGGATGTCTGGGTAGAAAGAGACAGGCTTTTAAAAATTATAGCTAAAATGCTTTGCATTTTAGAAAACTATGTGCTCTTGTACCTTGTAGGCAATTTCTAGAATCACCTTCAAGACTTTGTAACCCAGACTTCAGTAACTCAAGAGTCTGCAGTTTGCTGGCTTCCTGGCCAATGCCTGTGTTCTACTTTTTACATAGGTTCACATATATCCCTCTGTTCCCATGCCCCCTCTTACTCTAATCCTTGATATTCTTGCCTAGTCTTTCTCAATCACACGCAGGAAATATATGTATGTATAGAAATACATGTTTAGTACCCAGAATAGAGAATCTAATTAAAACAAATGTCTATATTACCATTAAAGACAGTTATGAAATAATATAAAAACAAAGATGTTTTAAGTTAACATATACATAAAATTACCAAAACAAACTAGGAGCATAGTTGGAAATATATCAGGGAATATTAAATCATAAATGATGTTTGGATAGGCAGATGCCAGTGAAGATGGGGACACATGATATTTAAGGTCCATCTCTGGAGGTAAAGTTGGCAGAGCATATTGACAATTAGAAGTAGTGAAGCAGGGTGAGGTGTAGGTAAACATCGAGCCTGAGTTTTCACACACTGAGGTGGTCCAACCACATGGAATACAACTAAAATGGCAAGGAGCAAGGTATGGTGGCACACACCTTGAATCCCAGCACTCGGGAGGCAGAGGTCGGAAGATCACCTTGAGTTCAAGGCCACCCTGAGAATACATAGTGAATTCCAGGTCCGCCTGAGCTAGAATGCGACTCTACCTCCAAAAAACAAAATAAAAACTAATGAAAATAAAAATAAAATAAAATGGGAAGTTTGGAGTAAAGCTAGTGCTTTGGATAGAGGACAGAGTCTTTATGCTTCCAATTGAGTTCTGTGGCATATTGAATTGAGGATGCAACAGTCAAATTTTAAAAAAAGTTGAAATAAGAAAATATTCAGGAAACTTAGAATATCAGAGTTTGGGCTAGAGAGATGACTCAGTGGATTAAGTGTTTGCTGTACAAGTGTGAAAAACTGAGTTCAGATACCCAACACCCAAGTAAATTCTGGGAGGGTTTGCCACCAACACGAAATACTACAGCTTGTGAAGCAAAGATGTAGAATCTCTGGGAGAAGCTGGAAAGCTAGAAAAGCTGAATCTGTAAGCTCTAGGTTCAATGAGAGTCCTAATCACAGTAAATAAATTGGAGAAACATCAAGGAAAGCCACAATACCAACCTGTTATCTTCACACACATACCTGCATAGATGTGCTTTTGTACCTGTGTGCACATGTTCTCAAACATATACACACATAGTGTGCATGCACATACACACACACACACACACACACACACACACACAGGAATATACAACATAGGTAAGTTGCCATGGCCTTAAAGCCCTTCCATGATCACTTGTGCAAATGGCAGCCAGCAGTCAGCAGAAGCAAGTGGGTAGTTCTGGAAAGGAAGGAAAAGGGGCACTAGAATGATGATGGATGGGGAAATTTATCATAGAGGCAGGCAGTAACTTAGTACAACTTTTTTTAAATTTTTTGTTCATTTTTTATTTTTATTTTATTTTGAGAGCAACAGACACAGAGAGAAAGACAGAGGGAGACAGAGAGAATGGGCGCACCAGGGCTTCCTGCTTCTGCAAACGAACTCCAGACACATGCGCCCCCTTGTGCATCTGGCTAACGTGGGACCTGTGGAACCGAGCCTTGAACCGGGGTCCATAGGCTTCACAGGCGAGCATGTAACCGCTAAGCCATCTCTCCAGCCCACTTAGCACAACTTTTTATGAGCAGTCTGAATTAGATGGAAGCATAACTGTGCCTGATAGGAAATCATAAACTGAGATTCATATCCAAAACCACCAAGCAAAAATCAAAAAATAGAAATCAGATGTGTTGATTCTGCAACAAAAGAGGCCTCTCCACCCACTCCACAGGAACTACAGAATGTCTAAATCATTATGAAAAGAGAGATGTGCAGTCCGTAGTCCACACCGAAGAAGGCATGTGGGAAGTACAAGACAAATGATGTGAGTTGTTTGTGCTCTGAGGAGAAGGGAGGGGTGAAGTTTGGTTGCTGCCATGATGAGAGGGATTCTTACAATAGGAAAAGGGAACCTCACTGCAATGAAAGGTGGTTGTCATACTATTTGACAGTTGCCTTATGCCTTTAGGAGACATGGCATCTCCTGTTAACTCAGTGGTATGGCTTTCCATGTGTGCTTCTCTCTGATTAATACTGAAGTATCATTTTATTTCTGTGTCTAAACTCATGCTCAGTTTCAGTTGCAGATAGATTTAGAAGCAGATGAAGGGGTCATGTGAGCAGTAGTCACTCTTGGCTAACAGACAAGGGCCTGAGCTTCCTGGGGGCAAGTGCTTGACAGTTTTCTCAGGTTTTTTTTTTTTTTTTTTTTTTTTTTTTTTTTTTTTTTTTATAAACAAAGAAACCTATAATCATTATGTGATTCAAGTGCCTGTGTTTTATGTTTCTGAGAAAAAAAAAATGTAGTGTAAAAATATACAACAGGAAATGACATTTTATATAAAGATATTCATCAGCTGCTGTTTACATTATTCCAATGTTATTGAAGTTTGTTCAGGATTTGAAAGTTCCCTTAAGATTGAGTCAATCACACTCTGAGTCCATGCTTTAAAAAATATATATATTTATTTATTTATTTGAGAGTTACAGAGACAGAAAGAGGCAGATAGAGAAAGAGAGAGAATGGGCATGCCAGGGCCTCCAGCCCCTGCAAATGATCTCCAGATGCGTGGGCCCCCTTGTGCATCTGTCTAACGTGGGTCGGGGGAAGCTAGCCTCAAACCGGTGTCCTTAGGTTTCATAGACAAGTGCTTAACAGCTAAGCCATCTCTCCAGCCATGAGTCCATGCTTTTAACATACATTTCAATGTCATTGGCTTGCTTCTACCAATTCTTGTGATTCAAAAAATATAACAAAATTATCTAGCTGAGCTTTGGTTTGAAGCATATATAAGGCCTCAGCTGTCTGTTGTGTACTTTGAAGTTTCACGGGCCCAACTCATTCACCTTGCTCAAATTATTTGAAATAGATTTGCTTAGTTCATAATCATTTTTACCTGTCAACTATCCTTATAGAGTGTATTGGATTTCAACACAAACAAATCCTCAAATTATTTATACACACAATCCTAAAAAGTAATGGTAGTGCTTAAAATTATGTTTTTAGTAGAAATTCCCTTGTCTCTTATCACAGTAAAATTCCCATAGAAATACTGAAGTATTTTTTAGCCTGTTATTCTTTGAAATTATAGTTTACGTAAATGTGACATTATACTTATTGAAAGCATAAATTTAGAAACCTATCTATTTCAGTACAGTTGGTTTTATTTACATTGCTATGCATTTTGCTATATTCATTTGAAAGCAACAATTAACATCAGTGTGATCTTCACGTAAATGGTTTGCTGAGTCACTAAGGAGACAATATTGTTAATAGGTAAAAGTTGGAGTTCACTTACGAGAGTAGTAGATTTTCCAGTGTTAATCATTATGAGATCAAATAGCTCATGGGCTTAAAATATGAATTGTAGAAGTAGGAGGCAAATCATCTACTTACTTGCTGTGTTCTGCCAACACAGTATAGACAGGGGGAGATGCAGACACCAGAAACTCTCACAGAGAAGTGATCTGACTTATCCTGATAGTCAGGTTGCATCAAGGATCAGCTCAGTCATTCCTCAGCAGACAAGGGAAGCACTGTGTCCATAAGACTCCTGGAGCTACACAAGGAGCTCTACCTCTCCCTAGCAAATGGTATTTCCTGAATGACTAGGTATCTGAAAGAAGCTGCAAGTCTCCTCTTGTAAGCTTAGATAATTAGAAGGCAGGCTTGAGAGATGGCTTAGCAGTTAAGGTACTTGCTTGTGAAGCCTAAGAATGCTTGTTCAAATCTGTGTGTCCTTTGTTCACAGGGCCCCCAAAACCCTCTCTCTCTCTTTCTTTCTCTCTCTCTTTCTGCCTCCTTTTCCCTCTCTTTGTCATTCTCTCAGAAATAAAATTTGAAAAAAAAAGACCAAGGTCATTAGGCCCTGTAGGCAAGCACCTAACCACTGAGTCATCTCTTCAGACCAACAAACCTATTCAAAGAAAAAGAGAAGATAAACCTATATTGTAGCATTTTTATGATATATAGAAACAGAGGCAGGAGGATCACTGTGAGTTCAAGGCCAACCTGAGACTACATTGTGAATTCTAAGACAGCCTGGCCTAGAGTGAGACCCTACCTCAAAAAGTAAAAAAAAAAAAAAGTGCTGGCAAATTGACTTTAGGTGGCTGGCAAACTGTCTTTAGGTTTGTGAAATATATTTTTAATTGAAATCTAATGTTAATAATATTAACTAGGGTATAGAAAGGTGGCTCAGAGGTTAGGTGTACTTTCTGCATAACCATCAGTTCCTGAGAGTGCCTGAAACTGTCCAAATTGGAATTGCAATAACCCACATTAACAGCTGGGTATTGCCACACATATCTATAAACCCAGTCCTGTAGGGAAACAGATACAGGGAAAATTACCGGAGATCACAAATAGCGAGCTCTTAGAATTAGTGAGATAATCCATCACAAGGACAAACAGGTGGCTGAGTGATAAAGGGGGAAACCTGATGTTTTCCTCTGCCTGCCTAATATGAGATGGGCAATACATCAGCACGTACTCATGCATACCCCCACACATGCCATATACACACTCTAGAAAGCATGAAATAATACTGTGCACACACTCACACAAAGAAAGAAGTGATCTAAGGTTATTAGAGCTTATAATGAAAATTATAATTATGTTTGGGCATGTAGCTTAGTGTTAGAGGATGTGAAAGTCCCTGGGTTAAATCCTCAGACCTGCAAGTCAATGCATGACTGTATGCAAGAAGAAATAAATAAATAGTAGTGTGAAATATAATTTTAGCTCTTTGTACACCAATAATTAATTCCAGCAGGAGCTTACAAGTTCTACTGAGAGAATGCAAATACTACCTACCCAGGTGTCAGGATGCATTCAAATGTCTAAAATCCTTTTAAACATATCTCTAGATTAAGGGTTGTCCTTTGGGAAATCATTAACTCTCTGCTTTATCAGTTTACCCATATGTAAAACTTAGATAATAACACTCATCCGTAATTTAGCTATGAAGATGAGTAGATGCAGGGAAAGAATACAGAACCATGATTCAATGTATATGGCAAATTCTCAGCATTTTAGCTGTTCTTATAATTGTTGCCATTGTTACAACTGAGCATTTTTTATATAATTCATTCATATTATTTCTTTTTTTATTTTCAAGTACTTTTTATTATTAAGTAGTTTTGTACTCAGTGATTACTGTCAAGTTGGTACCATTGATAGCCTCCTCCTTGTGCCCCCCCCCCCCTCCTGGCCCTTCCTTCTTGAGGTATATGGGTCATGCATTGTGGAGATAGCCCTCAGTTATGGGTAGGAGAAAATGTCTCTGGACATCATGACCAATGTGTGGCTCTGACATTCTTTCTGTACTCTCTTCTGCAAAATTTTACTGAGCCATGTTGAGTTAATTTTAGGTCTGCTTCAGTGATGAGGGCTTAGAAGCCTCTGTGTCTCTGGATATCTGATTTGGTAGGAGTTGATTGTTCTCTGTGTCTATTTCCTTCACCCTTGGGCTGGTTCCAGGTTCACTAAGTAAACAGCACCCTTGGTTGTTTCACCAATTATTCTTAGTTTAAGCTGGGGCCTTTTGAGGTATTGTGGGGCAGTTCCCTCCTTAGGATCTGTGTCTATCTGAAAAAGAGAAGCAGATACTCCAAAGGGCAGTAAAGTTATCACCATATAAATGGTATAACCATTAGCATTTTTATAGAGAATTTAATAGGTATAGGCCCTCTTGTAGCCCACAGTTGGTGGTAGCTTGATAATGGAGAGCGGGCTCATTTTTGAATATGGTTCTGACTAGTTTTCCAGTTCCAGCTATGGGTTGTGTTCCACTGAGCAGATCAGCTAGCCAATTCAAGAGCAGCTGGTTTCCCACAATAGCTGCGTGCCGCTATTTCACTGTGTGAACATCACAACAGGTGATTGGCTGCTAATTAGGTTAGATCATGAGTTGATAAGACAGATATTAGTCATTTTTCCCTAGTCACCCATGTAGCAACTTCTGGCACTAGACACTCTGACTGTCCAGGGACTGACCCTCTTCTAGCTTCCAGCCATTTCACTCCATGTTACCTGTCAACTGCATATGGTGTCTTCAGCAGTAGGGTCTTACCACTAACCTTTGGTGGGTCATCAAGTGCTCTGACAGAAATCTGTCATTCTTTTAGGAAACCTTGTAGGTCTCTCTGATCAAAATCTCACTGTGGATGATAGTTATCTGCTGGTACTGGGAGTTACAAGTCAGTGCCCATGAAGAGAAGGAAGAAAAAGATAAGTAATATAAGAGAGTTAGAGAGAAGAGAGAAAGAAAGAGAGAGAGAGAAGCTGTAGAAAATTAGTCAGTCTTCATCATACCCTCTTCAGTGCCTTTGACTCAAGTGTTTCCTCTATAGGCCTGGGAAAGGTTCAGACATATGGTCACACTTTTAGGATATAGAATTTTATCATACCATTGCCATTTGGGTTCAGATTTGTGTCCCCCACCCCCTCCCTTGTCTTTCCCTCTTTCCCCACCCACCCTATTGTCTGGTCCTCTATATGCTTGCTGGTGTGTCAGCATCTTGGGTAGATTCAGGTTAGGTGCTGTAGATGTACCCTAAAACCTTCAAGCTTCAGTCCACAGAGGTTTGTTCTCTGTGGACTGAAGCTTGAAGGTTTTAGGGTACATCCCTAGTAAGGGAATAACTGGGTCTGTTCGTAACTCTATAATCACCTTTTTAGGAGTCTCCACATTGCTTTCCAAAGTGGTTGTACCATCTTATATTCCCACCAGCAGTAGATGAGGGTTCCTATTTCTCCACATCCTTGCCAGCATTTATTTTCATTTGATTTTTTTGATGTTTGCTATACTTACTGGGGTAAGGTGGAATCTCATAGTTGTTTAATTTGCATTTTCCTGATGACTAGAGATGATAAACATTTTCTTAAGTGTGTGTTTTCCATCTGCATTTCTTCCTCTGTGAACTGCCTGTCTAGCTCTTTGCCCAATTTTGTGAGTGGGGTGTTTAACATTTTATTGTTTAGGATTTTGAGTTCTTTGCAGATTCTAAAGATTAGGCCTCTGTCAGTTGGATATTCAGCAAATATTTTCTCTCATTCTGTGGGTAATCTATTGGCTTTGTTTATTGTATGTTTGTCTGTGAAGAAACTCTTCAGTTTCATGTGACCCTATTAGTTGAGTGATTGTTTAAGATCCTGTGCTACTGGCATTTTGTTCAGGAAATCTTTTTCCATTCCTAT
Source organism: Jaculus jaculus (assembly GCF_020740685.1). Taxonomy (NCBI): domain Eukaryota; kingdom Metazoa; phylum Chordata; class Mammalia; order Rodentia; family Dipodidae; genus Jaculus; species Jaculus jaculus. The sequence goes on along the minus strand of NC_059113.1, from coordinate 72,864,963 downwards.
GTCATGGAAAGTCCCTTTTATATTTTCTGACAGTAGTAGAGAAGTTTCTGGTCTTATATTGAGGTCTTTGATCCATCTGGACTTTAGTGTTGTGCATGGCACTATGTCTGGTCTAAGTTTCAATTTCCGGCATATGATTATCCAGTTTTTCCAGCAACATTTGTTGAAGGGGCTGACTTTTTTTCCTGCCTATACTGTTAGGGCCTTTGTCAAATATAAAATAGCTGTAGCTGCTTGTCTGGGTCCTCAATTCTATTCCACTGGTCTATACTCCTGTTTTTATGCCAGTATCATGCTGTTTTTATTACTATGGCTTTGTAATATAGCTTTAGATCAGGTATGGTGATGCCTCCAGCGGTATTTCTTTTGCTGAGGATATGCTTGTATATCTGAGGCTTTCTGCCTTTCCATATGAAATTTGAGATCATTTTTTCTATCTGTGTGAAGAACAATGTTGGAATTGCATTAAATCGGTATCTTGGGTTTGGTAGGATAGTCATGTTCACAATGTTAATTCTGCCTATCCAGGAGCATAGAAGGTCTTTCCATTTCCTCAAGTCCTCCTCAATTTCTTTTTCAAGTGCTTTTGTTTTCATTTTATAGATCTTTCACTTCCATGGTTAACATTATTCCAATGTATTTTGTTGTTGTTGTGGTGGTGGTGGTGGTGGTGGTTAGTGTTGAAAATACAACCATTTCCCTTATTTTTTTCTCTGTATCTTTGTCACTTGCTTATAGAATTGCTATTGATTTTTGTGTATTGACTTTGTGTCCTGCTACTTTGTGATAGGAGTTAAGCACCTTCAACAGTTTTGGCATGGAGTCTCTCAGGACTTTTATATATAGAATCATGTCATCAACAAATAGAGCTAGCTTAACTTATTTATTTCCAAATTGTATCCCTTTTATTTTTTTCTCTTGTCTTATTGCTTGGTCTAGGACTTCCAATACTATATTGAAGAGCAAGGTAAGAGTGGACACCCCTGTCTTGTTCCTGATCTCAATGGGAATTCCAGTCTCTCTCTATTAAATATTATTTGGGCTTTAGGATCTTTGTATATAGCCTTTATTATGTTAAGATATGAACCTACCATGCCAATTCTCTCCAATGTTTTCATCATAAAGTGATTGTATTTTGTCAAAGGCTTTTTCTGCATCTATCGAAATGATCATGTGGTTTTTGTGTTTCACCTTGCTTATGTGGTGTATTATATTGACAGATTTATGTATGTTGAACCATCCCTGCACTCCTGGGATGAATCCCACTTGATCAAGGTAGATAATGGATTTGACGTGTTGTTTTATTTGGTTTGCGAGGATTTTGTTCAAAATCTTTGCTTTTAAGTTCATCAGGGAAAGAGGCCAGTAGTTTTCTTTTCTTGTGGCATCTCTGCCCAGTTTTGGAATTAGGGTGATGCTAGCATCATAGAAGGTGTTGGAGAGCTTTCCCTGTTCTCCAATTGTGTGGCACAATTTGAGAAAGATTGGTTTGAATTCTTACATGAAGGTTTGATGGGATTCAGCTGAGGAACCATCTGGTCCTGGACTCTTGTTTTGGGGAAGGTTATTTATTACCTTTTCAATCTCCATGAGTGTGATAGGTTTGTTTAGGAGATTAATCTGCTCTGAGTTTAGCTTTGGTAAATGGCATTTGTCCAGGAATTTATCCTTTTCCTCAATATTATCCAGTTTTTGAAATAAGTCCTGATGACTCTCCCAATTTCACTTATGTGTGCTGTGATCTCTCCTTTTTCATTTCGAGTTTTGTTAAATTGAAATGTCTGTTCTTTTTTGCTTGATCATATTGGCCAGGTGTTTGTCAATCTTGTTTTTCCTTTCAAAGAAACTGCTCTTCATTTTGTCAATTTTTAAAATTGTTTTCTTAGTTTCCAACTCATAAATTTCTGCTCTGATCTTAGTTATTTATTTCTTTTTTTTTTTAATTTATTTGAGAGTGACAGACACAAAGAGAAAGACAGATAGAGGGAGAGAGAGAATGGGTGCGCCAGGGCCTCCAGCCACTGCAAACGAACTCCAGACGCGTGCGCCCCCTTGTGCATCTGGCTAACGTGGGACCTGGGGAACCGAGCCTCGAACCGGGGTCCTTAGGCTTCACAGGCAAGCGCTTAACCGCTAAGCCATCACTCCAGCCCTTAGTTATTTATTTCTTTCTGGAGCTTTTAAGGTTGGATTCTTTGGATTCTTCTTGCTTTTCCAGTGCCTTTATGTAGATGGTAGAGTTATTGATCTGGTATCTCTCTGTCTTTATTATGAAGGCTTTTAGTGCTATGAATTTTTCCCTGAGGAATGCTTTCATTGTGTCCCTTAAGTTTTGGTATGATGTGTTCTCATTGTCATTCATTTCTAGAAATTTTGGAATTTCATTTTCTACTTTGTCCTCTACCCATTTATTGTTTAAAATTGTGCTGTTTAGTTTCTAGGAGCTGATGTTATGCTTGGTGGGTCTTTTTGTTGTTAATCTCTAGCAATATAGCATTGTGATATGATATCATGCAGGGGTGTATATCAATCTTTCTAAATATATGGAGCCAGGTTTTGTGACCCAGTATAAGATCTATTTTAGAAAATGTCCCATAGGCTGCTGAGAAGAATGTGTAGTCCATGGATTTGGGATGGAATGTTCTGTAGACTTCCATTAGGTCTAAGTGATTGTGAGAGAGAATTGGTGCACTAGGGCCCCCAGCCACTGCAATTGAACTACAGATGCTTCACTCAAACTTCAGATTCATGCACCATCTTGTGCACATATGTGACCCTGTTAGCTTGTGTCACATTGTGCATCTGGCTTATGTGGGATCTAGAGAGTCGAATGTGGGTCCTTAGATTTCACAGGTAAGCACCTTAACCACTAAGCCATCTCTCTAGCCTGAAAATTTAAACTTTTATGAAAGTTTCACTTCTTTATGAATTAATGCTGGAAATCTCTTTTAAGGACTGTATTAACTTGAAGCATTGTGAATATTCTTAAGGACATTCATTCCCCTTGATAAGTCAAGAATAACTTCAAAGCCCAACTTTTTAAATTTCCTTATAAAATCCTGAATAAATTCATTCACATTTTTATTAAGAATAATAGATGGATTTTTAAAAATTTGTTTGTTTCTTTCAATTTTTCTAAGTAGGGTCTCACTCTAGAACAATCTGAACTGTAATTCAAGACTGGCCTTGAACTCACACTGATCCTCTTACCTTAGCCTCCCAAGTACATGGGATAAAGATGTGTGCCACCACACCTGGAAAATAATATATATTTTTTAATTGAATGTCTAATATGTACTAGGCTGGAAACAAGTACTTCATTATAGACATAGTTTAACTCTTAAAAATCTAGATTCAAAACATGATGCCTCTTTTTAGTAGGATACAGGTAACACAGGCTAGTATTGTACCTAGAAAGCTTTCCTAACTACAAAGTGTACACTCAACCCATCTGAATAGTACATTCCTGTGTTTAAATATTCCAAGGAACAGAAAAATGACTGTATGTAGTAAGGAAAGAGAAAAAAATGAATTCTCCCAATCCAGTTAAGAATTAAAACCATGGTCCCAACCAGAAAAGTTGATGGACTCAACAAGCCTCATATGCCACCACATCAGAAAATTATGGTCTCTGTCTCTCTCTTTCGTGTGTGTGTGTGTGTGTATGTGTGTGTGTGTGTGTGTGTGTGTGTGTGTGTTGAAGGATTTAGCTGTTTTCAGGGTTTATTTAACACAGAGATTGCTTTATATACCAAATGAAAGCTATTTAGGAGTGTGTCCTACCTTTTTCTCTATACTGCTATTGCCTACTTAATAATGCAAATTTTGGTTGACATCATTGTACTTTAATGCCAGGACTCTTCCATTAACTTCTCCCCTTTAACTTTCTCTGTGTTTGGTCTATTTCCTATAAAGATTAGAACATCATTCTTTGCATCTATCGCCGTGTTCTGAAATTATAATTCCAAGGTATTTCAACCTGCCACTTCTAATAATGGCAGGGAAGGAAAAGTATTATGCAACCCAGTTGGCTCCATTTTGTCTTCATAGGAAAAACTACATCTGCTTTTTGGATTAAACTGTGCTTACAGAACCATGCCTATTTAGTTGACAGGGAGGAAAAAAATATAACTTATAGGTTTTACTTATCCTTGTTTTAGTTGACTTCAGAGCTTTAATTCACCCTGGGTTTACCTTTGGAAAAAATACTGAGCATTTCAATCTGCTGGTTGCTGGCCAGCTGTTTTCTTTTAGGATGGCAGTGTGAAGTTTGCCAGAGTTATGGCCACTTATGCCAGTCCCCATTAGAGACCACATGTTGTGCCCCATACGCTTGTCCTTCTGACATAAAATTAGTTTCAATAAACACTCATGAAAACCTTAAGTTACCCAGGTGTGGTGGCACACACCTTTAATCCCAGCACTCAAGAGGCAGAGGTAGAAGGATCGCCATGGGTTCCAGGCCACCCTGAGACTACGTAGTGAATTTCAGGTCAGCCTGAGCTAGACAGAAACTCTACCTTGAAAAAACGAAACAAAACCCAAAAATCCTTAACTTAATTCAAAGAATACTTTTAATTATTTCTCCTAGGAATTGTTCAATGTTGATGCTATGGTAAAATAAAGAAATTTACCACATGGCCCATGAATTGGGGGGCTTCCAACTCTGTAATGGAAGAAAGAAGGGCAAGGGCAAAATATGTAAAAACTTTTCATGTAGTAGGATCATTACAAATTTTGAGGCCAATTTGAGTTACATATGAGGTACCAGGCAAGCCTGGATTATATAGTGAGATCCTGTCTCAAAAATACTGTAAACTGGGCTGGAGAGATGGTTCAGTGGATAAGGTGCTTGCTTGCAAAGCCTGACCTGAATTTGATTTGATTTGATTACCCACAGTACCCACGTAAGGACAGATGCACAAAGTGCCACATGTATCTGGAGTTTGTTTGTAGCAGCTAGAGGTTTTGGCATGCCTATATTCTCTCTCTCTGTCTCTCAGTTAAATAATAAATAATAAAATATTTTTATAAAATATTTCTAGGAAACCAACAAAAAGCAATTTTTTTCAAAAAGATAAAATCCTTCCATTAGAATATTTTTATTCTTAATATCAAAAAATAATATTCCTTATTAACAGTCAAAAATAGTATCTGACATATGCCAAATTTCATGAAATCCTTTTCTAAAAATAGATCCAAATTTGAAATGATCTACATGCATATGCCAACAAATAGTGAGGGTTTTGATCTGCATATGGTAATTAACACCCTGGCTTGATGTACACACCAGTGCAATAGTGGCACACAGCATCAGGGGATAACCAATAGCTTTCTGATTGGCTAAGAGATCCACTCAGTGTAAGGGAACCCATGTTTGAAACTGGGAACCAGATCATAATCCTACGGAGACAAAGATTATGTTCTCTAGTGTAAAGCTTTCACTATACTTTGGCTAAAAGAGAGGTTACATACATCAAATTCTCCCCAAATTAATAATGCTTATCCCATTTAAACTATGTTGACTACACTCTCCACTGGAGAATCTGTTCTTTTTCAAAAAGTAGTGAGAAGGCTGGAGAGATGGCTTAGCGGTTAAGCACTTGCTTGTGAAGCCTAAGGACCCCGGTTCCAGGCTTGGTTCCCCAGGTCCCACCTTAGCCAGATGCACAAGGAGGCGCACACATCTGGAGTTCGTTTGCAGAGGCTGGAAGCCCTGGTGTGCCCATTCTCTCTCTCTCTCTCTCTATCTGTCTTTCTCTCTGTGTCTGTCGCTCTCAAATAAATAAATAAAAAATTTAAAAAAAAAGTAGTGAGAGCAGAGGCGATAAGCTACTCCTCACACTTTAGCCAAGCCACAGCTGAATCCACAGAGGAATTGGGAAGAAAAGTCAGTGTGCTGCTTCCATGCTGTACCTTGTAATCAGTGCCAGGGTGTAGGAGACAAACTCTGAGGATTGTCAACATCTATCAAAGCAGAGATCCAGAGGCTTCTAAGAGTTCATGACTGAAGGAGACTTAAAACTCACCCACCAGTGCTCAGGGAATTTTACGGAAGAAGGGCAGAAAGATTCTAAGAACCACAGGTTGAGACATAATGCCCAGAGGTATTCCCTCCATCCCCAAATAACTGACTACTGCTCCCACAATTCATAAACTACAACCCCATGGGGAATACCTGTAACCACACTGAGGATCACCCCAACAGAATGGGGACAGGGATGAAGGAAAAGAGGGTATCAACATATTATGTATTCATATGAAATATTTTGAAGATAACATAATAATAATAATAAAAAACATTAAAATTACAAAAATTAGAAAATAAAAAATACAGTTAGCAGAACACTTCATAACTAAATCATAAAACAGAAAATCCAACAAAAAATCTAAAGTTTCTTCTATCTAATTTAATTTTAATTTCAGTACTGACTCAATTATAAATGCCCTCATATTTTTAGGCTATTAGTGTAATCATTCCTCCAGAGACAGAGGAAATGGTTTCTGCAATCTGTAATTTCACTCTGGAAACTAAAATAAGTAAGTTTATTTAAAAAGATAATTTGTGCAACTTTTAAGAGTTGAGGTGTGAAAGTGATCTTTTTTATGTAGCAGTATATGTAAGATATTAAACTGTATTTTTAGAAAATTATTTCATTGAAAATCATTTTTGTTTAAGCACATATCATTATTTAAGTGATCATTAAATCATTTCACATTAAAATATAAATCTTCATATTTTATGTGTTGAATTTGAATTGCAGAAGTAAGTTGTAACAGATTTGGTAGTTTATGATTCCTCATTTCAAATGAATTATAAAAATAGTCTTATGACTAGAAATTTTTCTACAAACTGAATTTGGAAGTGAAATGACAGATCTGGCACATTTGATGTTTGAACTCTCATCCAGTTCTTTCATGACTGTTTACTCATTAAACATCAGTGCAATAAAGATGAACATGGTTTCCCTATAGTCAAAGACCCAAGGTCCCATATGGAAGACAGCCAAATAAACAGAAAATTAATTTTACATATTGAAGAGTACCATGCACTGTTCAAAAAAATAATTAGGTCAGTGTATAAGGATTTGATAATTCATTTTATTTTTGAAGGCTAGATAAAACAAACCATCAAAATATTAAGAACTTTATTAGAACCAAGACACTGTAATTTTCAATAAAGTTAAGTTTTCCAATTAAAGTATTTAAAAGATCATGCTTACTATTGAATTTGACTGAATGTGTAATTCTTTAGAGAAAGGCAAACTCCATGTTATTGTTTTTTTCATTTTTTTTTTGTTCATTTTTATTTATTTATTTGAGAGTGACAGATAGAGAAAGAGGCAGATACAGAGAGATTGAGAATGGGCGTGCCAGGGCTTCCAGCCACTGCAAACGAACTCCAGATGCGTGCGCCCCCTTGTGCATCTGGCTAACCTGGGTCCTGGAGAATCGAGCCTTGAACCGGGGTCCTTAGGCTTCACAGGCAAGCACTTAACCGCTATGCCATGTCTCCAGCCCATCCATGTTATAAAGGACAGTGGAAAATTGAACCCACAGTGCAATTGGCAAGGGAATACCTTCAGCTGAGATAAGTTTGGAAAAAGTGAGTAAAAAAGTGTAAGCTATGGCACCATGCCTTGGCAGTTATCTGAACATGGCTTAGTGTTAGAGGAAGTTTTCAATAATGGAAAAGCATTTCACATATGCACAAATGGACTGGAGAGATGGCTTAGTGATTAAGATACAAAGCCTAAGAGCATATGTTCAAATTTCCACATCCCACAAAAGCCAGATGCACAAAGATGAGGCAAGCACAAGGTCACATATGCCCACTAGGCGGCACAAGCATCTGGAGTTTTATTGCAGTGGATGAGGCCCTGGCATGCCAATTCTGTCTATCTCTGTCTATCTCTCTCAGTCACCCTAAAATAAATAAATAAATAAATTTTAAAAATAGTAATAATTGGAAGGCAAATTTGAGTTTCATAATGGGCTGAAAATAATCCAAAAAATTGAAGCATGCCACACAGATTTTGTCTTGGAGTTTGAACCTACCTTGGCTGGAATTCACAGGCAGCTGTCCAGTGAATTCAGTGGCATACATAATAGAAATAGAAGTGTTGATGGGAAGTCTGGGTTTGAAACTTGTTACTTAACTCATTACATGCATTTTGTTACAGATAAATATTTTTTCATCTCAGAAAATGGAAAATGAAGCATAGAAATATTAGAGAAGGAATAACAAGGCCTTTTAGTTATGGCATGAGGCTAAAAATGGTGTAGTCAATGCTTTAATAGCTTTTTAATTTTAGCGAGCGAGAGAGAGACTATTAAACAGATGAACATATTGCAAGTCAGACGTTCTCATTAGGTTATCCTCTTTTGTACTTTCTCCCCTTTTCCCCATTCCATTGAGGGCCTTCCTCAGCAGGGGAATGGGCAAGCACTGTGAAATCATGATATTCAAGTTGGTTCCTGTGGTGAAGACAATGCCTCACAATATGCTTTCCTACCCTATGGCTCTTACATTCTTTTGGCTTCCACTTCCACAATGTTCCCCAAGCCCAAAGTCTTATCTTATAACTCTCCTTTAGCACTGAGCACTCAGCAGCTTCAGATTTTCTGCTTTGGTGAATTTTGAATCTCCTCAATGTCTACTGCCATCTCTTTGGAGAAGGATCTCTGGCTGCTACTGAGAGCAGCATTTAAATTCAATCTGCTTCTTTCTTTGCAGTGTTTCCAGGGTTGTGGAGAGGGGTGGCAGAGCTGTCTTGTGCGAGGCTTTCTCTACTTGTTCTGATGGGTCTTGGATCTCTCTGCAACTTGCCATCTGTATAAAGCTCCAAGAGGGAGAGAAGCAGTGACCATAGTGGATTAAAATACACATTTAGAAGGCTTTCTGATTGGCATAATCTGTCCATTTCGTCAAAGAACAGTAGAAGCTGATGATTAGGATCTATAATATACAAAGCCATAAATTTCTGACTTGGTCTCAGTACCAGGCATGAATTCTGTCCCAATGAGCAGGCCATATATCCAATTACAGAGGAAGTGATTAACCCCATAACTTATGTGCCACTCTTGCAGAGGTGTGTACATCTTGAGTGGATGATTAATTTGGTAGTATGCAGGATATACTGTTTACTCTCACTGTTAGTAATGTTTATTAACCAGGAGCTCACATAGGCCCTTCCAGCACTGTTAGAACTAACTAGGAAGGAGCTAGCTTCCATTGCATTTCTAACTTTATTTCTCAATGTCCTATGAGTACAGTGTGACCATCACTAATCTCTACTTAAATATGAGTATTTTGTACAGCATTTGAGGAATTAATTTTTTTTTCAAAATACTCACACTGTTGAAGGAGAATTGGGAGAAAGGTAACTTCTTTTAAGCACTTTTATTTAAGGACATAAGCCCAAAGGGAAAACCAAAGGTTACCTCACTTTATCAGGGATGGGAATCACATTTGATCTAGTTGGCTGCAGTGCTCCCTACTGACTCCACACTTGAACACACTACCTAGATAAGCTGGCCTTTGACTCAGCCCCTTGAATCTGTGTACCATTCAGGTCTACCTCTTAAATACCTGAGTCTAATAAAAGATTGCTTTTTTATTTTTATTTTATTATTTACTTTTTTTTTGCCTATAAGACAGAGAGGGAGATACAGAGAATTGGCAGGGCCTCAGCCACTGCACTTGAACTTCAAAAGCTCATGCTACCTAGTGAGCATGTGAAACCTTTCATTTGCTTCACCTTTGTGCATCTGGCTAACATGGGATCGGGAGAGTTAAACATGTGTCCTTAAGCTTTGCAGTCAAGCACCTTAACAGCTAAGCTATTGCTCCAGCCCAAGAATCTGTTTTTATTTGACTTTAAAGGTTCTTCCATGCTGATTTCTGCCCTTACTCTGCCCTGTGATCTCTGTTTTGACATATGTAAGTCCGACTTTCCTTTACCAGCAGAGCACTGCTTCTTGACTGGGGTAGTTTTCTGTTTGCCTTCTGTCTGTGCTATGCTTTGGAGTACCTTGTCACTTTGATTATATAGATGAGTTTTCCCCAATCTTTGAGCTTACCACATTTTTATTTCCACTAACCTCTAGATCTACAATGTGGATATTTTCTCTAAACTCTGGGCCTGCTACATAGGTAATTTCTCTAAGTTTAGGGTAAACATGGAGATCTCTCTTGACTATCCATTTCTCATCTGAATTTCCCAGTCTCTGTTTTGGTTTTCCCTTGGCTATTCTTCTTTAAACATCACCACTTAATTACTTAACATTGTTTTCCATGTGGAGACTCAGAGGAAATGCTGCGTCTCACACATGAGTGCATATTTTTTTCTAAATTTGTCTACCTGGGCTTCTGTATCTTATCTTCCATGTTATTGTGACTCTGCTTCAGAATTTTCCTAGATGCCAATTGCCCTTAATTAAACCTAACGATTTATGACCTCTTCCTGAATAAGGTCAACAATCAATACTTTGTTAAAATAGGACATAAAATCAGAGTTCATAAATTTGGGAATGGCCTCATTTACCCCAAAATACTGCATCAGTATTTCTACTCAGGGAGACTATAGATATTCTTCTTGAAGTTCCTAGTGGCTATTCCCATGAGGTGGGAGGTAGTATTGCAATAGTCATGTAGGAATGCTTAGGTTTGGCAGTTATAAAGTTTACATGTTTTAAAACTTTTTTCTTTTATTAATTAGTTTTGTACTCAGTGAATACAGTCAAGTTGATACCATTGTTAGGCTCATCCATGTCCTACCCCCTTCCCTTGTCCTCTCCTCATTGAGGTATATGGGTCATGCATTGTGGAGTTACTCACAGTTATGGGTAGGATAAATGTCTCTGTGTATCTTGACCCAATGTGTGGCTCTGACATTCTTTCTGCCCCTTCTTACGTAAAATTTCTCTGAGCCATGTTGGGTTCATTTTTGGTCTGCTTCAGTGATGAGGTGTTGGGGGTCTGGTCTCTGGATTTACATTTTAAAAACATTTTCAGGTTAAGAAGATCCTTAACTATCAGGGAAATGTAAGTTGAAACAACTATGAGTTTCCATCTTACTCCAGTAAGGATGGCAATCATTAAAACATCAAATGAGAAGAAATGTTGGAGAGGATGTGGAGAAAGAGGAAACCTCATTGACTTTTGGTGGGAATGTAAACTTGTACAATCACTATGGAAATAAATATGGAGATTCCTGAATATGATGAATATAGAGCTGCCAACAGCTGCCTTACTGGCCATTTACCCTAATGCTCCATGCTTCACTACAGAGATATTTGCTCAACTATGTTTATAGCTGCTCAGTTCATAATAGCTAAGAACTGGAATCAACCTAGGTTCCCATCTTGGGATGAACAGATAACAAAGTTGTGGTATGTTTAAACAATGGAATTGTAGTCAGCAATAAGAAAAGTATAACAATAAAATTTGTAGGAAAATTGATGGACTTGGAATAGATCATACTCACCAAACACACAAAATCACAGAAAGACAAAACACTTCATGTTCTCACTCATCTTGTAGTGCTAGAAAGCTCTACATGAGCTACTGGGGAAAAGTGGCCAACAATGGTGTGAGCAATAAGGGGTCTAAACTACTCAGAAGCAAACACCATGACAAGATGCACGTGACAGTGCATTGGTGACACACAGCCTTGGTGGGTAAACAATAGCTTTCCCATTGGCTAAGAGATCTATTCAGCAGAATATCTGGAACTAAAAACCAGGTTGGAATCCAATGGAGACCAAGATTATTCTCTCCAATGACAAGCTCCCACTAATCTTTGGCTAAATGAGGGTCTACATCTATCAAATTCTCCCTAAGTTAATAACGCTTATCCCATTTAAGCTATGCAGACTTCACTCTCTATTGGAGAGACTTCTTTTTCAGAAAGTAGATCTGAGGAAATAGACCACCTGTTGTACTTCATCAAAGGCTCAGCTTAAACAATAGAGGAATTGGGGAGATGAGGAAGAGTGCTGCTTCTATGGTGAACCTGAAAATGAGGCCAGAGTGAAGGAGAAAGACACCGAGGATACTCAAAACATACTAAAGCAGAGATCCAGAGGGTCCCAAGAGCTCATCACTGAAATAGCCATAAAACACACCCATCCATGGCTCAGGGAATTTTGCAGGAGAGGGGATGGAAAGATTTTAAGAGCCACAGGTGGGGACATTATATCCGAAGAATTGCATCCTTCAATATCTGATGGCTGCTCTCACAATGAATAACCTACAGCTCTGTGCAAAATACCAGCAACCCCACCAAGGAGGATCCCCAGAAGAATGGGGGCAGGGATGAGGGAAAGGATGGTACCAACCCAACACATGATGTATCCATACTAACTATGTCCATTAAAACAAACAAACAAATCCCAACTTTTCCAATGTTATAGAGATTGCTCTGGAGCTAAGGTGCAAAGCCTGATGGCTTGGGTTTGATTCCCCAGTACCCATGTGAAACCAAATGCACAAAGTGGCACAAGAAACTAGAGTTGGTTTGCAGCAGAAAGAGGGCCCTATTATCTTTCTGCCTCTGTCTCTCTTGCTCCCTCCCTCACTCTTGCTTTCTCACACTTTCCATACATATAAATAAAAATACTAAAAATACTTTTCTGTATTAAAATATTAATTATATTTTTCTTGATTTCCTTTTTGAATTGCTGACTTATTTTACATACATGGTCAATGACACAGGAACATATTTAATTACAAATGGTACACTTTTGAGATGTATTATACAGATTGTGTTTTTACCTTTTAGAAAAATTTTTATCACTCACATATGCTATACTTATGTACAGCAAGTAAATTTTCTTAAAAAATACACAATTTGAATTCATCCCATCTTATTTTATTTTATTCTTTAAAATGCATTAAAGTACAATGCAGAATTTCATATGTAACATGAGAAATTTTGATGAATATGATGCTCTTGACATTAGATCATGGCTACCATCTCTCATTCTCTAATTCTGATGTCAACATTGACAGACACAACATAGACCTGTACAATATTTTAAAGACCTACAACTAGCAAGGATAAAAATTAAAAGGACTATCAATCTTATGCTCCAGGGCATTAATTGCTTTCCAGATGGCTGGGAGAAAAGTATACCCTGTACTGTAGTTTTAGGTACATTAGCAACCTTTTATGGATATTTCTACACTGCCTGCCAATAGTGACTTTAAAAACAAAATAGTGAAAACAATACCCCTTCATGGAATGTGCTCTGCCAATTCTCATCGACAAATTGCACAACAATTGAACTCAATTACAATTCATATTTCCATAGATCTCAAAACGATATGAAATCAATGCTGAAGAACTGAACAATATTTCCATTCCAATATTATCTTCTCATGATTAAAACTTTATAGGGAAAAAAACAATATGGTTTCCTCCTGTATCACTAAGCACTAATTGCTTTTTGTGGGAACATTAAAAGAGATTTTTTTTGTAGTCCAATAAGAATAGGAACTTGTGAGTTTGCATTACCAATTGGACTTCAATGACCATATATTATTCAGCTAATTTCAAGTTGCAAAAATTCCTAAAATGGAATAGCTGTAGTGATATTTCTCTCTGTGTGTGTCTCTCTATGTGTCTCACTGTCTCTCTCTTTTCAGCTTCAGAGGGCTGGGAAATCTAACAGACATAGACTAAAGATCCATAAGGTGTAATTGAAGTTGCTAGAAGACTGTTAGTCTATTGTCAGACTTATGAAGTTGTTTGGGAGGAACTACCTACTTCTTCCTCTATGTGGCATGCCTTTCTTCCATTGCCTTAGGTAGAAAAATGGAGAGAATGCAATATTTAGGGATGGGGCTTTAGGCATATTTCTAAGCATTCAGTATTGTGACATCAGAGAGGAGTGTGTGACTGACAAAATAGGAGAGTAGACACAATATGTGAATCTTGGCTTTTTACTTTATTTATTAATTTATTTGAGAAAGAGAGAACAAGAGAGAGAGAATAGGCATGTCAGGGCCTCTATCAACTGCAAATGAACTCCAAATGCATGTACCATCTTGAGCATCTGGCCTACATGGGTACTGGAGAATTGAACCTGGGTTCATAGGTCTCACAGGTAAATGCCTTAACCACTAAGCAATCTTTCCAATCCAATCTTGGATTCTTATTCTGGAAGCATTAAACATAGATACAAGACCTAATTAGATTGGCTCTGCTTAATTTTGTGGATAAGAATGGCCTATCTCTCCTAATTGTAAAAATTCAGGAATTGATTGGCTAGGAGGATAATAATGGTGATGCTGAAAAGATAATAAAAAGATGGCCTTCCCTGGACGCTTAACACTATAACAGCCTATTTTCATGTCTTTGCAGATTGAGCTATAGATGTAAAGGAAATAAAGTCTTAATGAAATAAGTGGTCAAACAAAAATGATATTTCCTTTCAACCAAATAAATAACCAAGATATTTCTTTGGGAATTAATATTAGTTTTGAAGGTATGAAAAATATAGCAATTATAAATTTATTTACTCCTTTCCTACATTTAACAGTATTCAATATAAGAACCTAGTAGCAATTATATATATTGTTTGCATTCTAACTGTATTCACTTATGTCACATAATTTATTGCAAAATTGTAAATTCATTGGCTGTTATAATAATAAATAACAGAGATTAATTTTAACACATGCATTATATAACACAGTACAGAAACCAGGCAAGTGGCTCTGACACAGAGCCAGGAACATGACAATTAATCTGTTTTTACATACATTTATATACATCTGCACAAGTATGTGCATATGTACTCATTTCTTATATATATTTATATATGCCTGCAACATGTATGTGCATGTCTACTCAGTTGTTTGGTTGTTTTGTGGTTTTGGGAATTGAACCCCTGAAATTGTACATGCTAGATAAGCATTCTACTTACTACCCATACACATACCATTCCTAAGCAATATTATTCCAGCATTATATACTTCACAGATGGCTTGTAATATGTGTGTACAACCATTGACACATTCCTCACACCACATACAAACCACTACCTTTTTATTAACTTCTGTGATTTTCTCACTTCAAAACCATTACAGAACACCAAACAGGAAAGACCAAAGAAGACACTCTCCAAGGCTCTAGACTTATGGCCAAGATGGCGACTGTCTAGCTGCCCTGCAAATCCCGGTGAAAGAAAGGCAAGACATTAAGGGTTTTCTGGGACTTCTTATCAGTGGGAGGGCACAGAGGGGGAACACAGTGAATCGTGGATCCCCTCGTGGGCAGATAGACCACCCATAACACCAAATAGCCTTCATGCCCCACCACCTAAGCCCTGTGACCTGCCCACATAGCCGGGGACCGGCGCCCCCTCCACAGATGAGCCACAGTCACAGTCCCATACCTTGCCGCCATCGCCACACCCACTTCCACACCAAAATCGAGCACAAACGTTGATCCCTGCGTGCAGAAGCTTAAACCACTCTGCACACTTGCCCACACTACTGTTCTGTGAGACAAGTCCCACAGCACTTGCCACACAAGCCCAGAGTGTCTCTCACTTGCACTAGCTCAGGTGCTCTCTCCTACCTATCTGCTGCACTGGCCATCCTACATTCTCCTATGGCGGGGGAGCGCAGACTGTTTCCGGGACCCAGGGTTCCCAGCCAGAGTTTGGGCTACTTCAGGGCTTTGTAACTCAGTCCCCCTCCAAGCTTGAAGGCAGGCAGCTTTGGCACATTAACACTTCAGAATTCAGGCAACTTTGGCGACCCTGTCAGGCAGTAGATAGGTGGCTTTGGCAAGTGGGGGCCAAAGCCCAGGCTGACTGACAACTGTCCCAGCGTGCCTCAGATTCTCAATGCACTAGAGCCCAGGCTGATCCACGCACCTACCTGTCCATACACTGTCATGGGCAGACCACAGCACAAAAGAAATAATACAAAAAATAAAATGCAAGAAAACTCAGTTAGACCACCAAGTCCTATGATGAATGCATCTAACCAAAACATAGAAGAGTTATTAGGATCAGAACATCAAATTGAAGTTATGAGCAATGCAATCCTGAGCAACCTACTGATAGAACTTGCAGGAAAACAACAAAAGACCAATAATCATGTGGATGCTACCATCACTAAGCCAGAATAAATTGATAAAATATTGGAAGAAGTTCAAAGAGAGGTAAGAGCTTTGAGGGAGAGTAAAAAAAAAAGAGAGACAGAGAGAGAGAGAGAACCTTAAAAATCAGCTAGCCATAATAAATAATAAATGAAGACATAAAGAAATGCAGGGATGAATTCCAAGAATCATCAAGAAAATAATAAAATGATGTGAAAAGGGAGCTTGACAGAGAGAGATGGAAACGATACATAGAAAAGTAGTAGAAAATGCAAACTTAACTGAACAAGCCCAAAACTCTCTAGAGGACCTCAAGAAGAGAGTCAGCAAAGTGGAGGATAGGAATTCTGATCTGGAAGACAAGATGGAAGAAACAGTTCGAAAATACAAAAAACTTCAGTAAGTTCAAAAGTTCCTGTGAACAGAACATGAGGGAATTGTGGGATATATGTAAACGTCCTAATATCAGAATCATTGTAATACCAGAAGGAGAAGAATTTTGGACCAAAGGCATGGAGAACTTATTTAACAAAATAATTGAATAAAACTTCTCTTCTCCAGTCTCTTAAAAAGAAAGGCACAACAAGATACAAGAAGCCAACAGAACTCCAAACAGACTGTACCAAAGGAGAAACTGTCCAAAACATATTATAATTAGGACTCTAAACATTGACACCAAAGATAAAATCCTAAAAGCAGCTAGGGAAAAACCGTGCACCACTTTCAAAGGTAACCCCATCAGAATTACTTCAGACTTCTCAATGGAAGCCCTGAAACCTAGAAGGGCCTGGAATGAAACTGTCCAAAGTCTAAGAAACTATGGATTCAAACCCAAACTACTCTACCTGGCAAAAGTCTCCCTTAAAACAGAGGGTGAAAGAAAAACTTTCCATGACAAAACTCAGCTTTACAATTATATGAACACAAAACCAAACCTATAGAGAGTATTTCAGGAAATTCTCCACCAAGAAGAAACAAATAACCAAACTCAAATGCCTACAAGAAGCAGATGACAACAACCAAACCCAGAGTAGGCACAAAAAACTTCAAAGCCCATGAAAAAACCAACACACATCTACCACCACAATATGGCAGGGATCAAATCAAATCTCACAGTCATTACCCTAAATATTAATGGCCTTAATTCACCCATCAAGAGACAAAAGCTAACAGGATGGATCAAAAAATTAGACCCCTCAATCTGTTTCCTTCAAGAAACCCACCTCACCACTAAAGACAGACACCTACTCAGGTTAAAAGGGTGGAAGACAATATGCCAAGAAAATGGGAATAAGAAACAAGCAGGTGTAGCTATATTAATATTGGATAAAATAGACTTCAAACCAAATATAATCAAAAAAGACAAAGAAGGCTACTTCCTACTCATCAAGGGAGCAATCCATCAAGAGGATACTACAATCATAAATTTGTATGCACCAAACACAGGGGCACCACAGTTCATAAAACAAAACCTACTTGACAATAAAACAGAAATAACCATCAACACCATCATAGCTGGGAACTTCAATACACCATTATCACTAATAGACAGACCTTCAAACATAAACTCAACAGGAAAGTAAGAAAGCTCAATAAAACCATAGAGCACTTAGACCTAACGGAAATCTACAGAACTTTCCATCCCAAATCCACAGACTACACATTCTTCTCAGCATCCCATGGAACATTATCTAAAATAGACCATATACTGGGTCAGAAGGATTGCCTAAACAAATTTAGAAAAATTGACATAATTCCCTCCATGATATGATATCACCATGTTATATTGCTAGAAATCAACAACAAAAGACCCACCAAGAATCCCAACAGCAAATGGAAACTGAACAGCACACTTTTAATCAATAAGTGGATAGTGCATGAAATAAAAAAAGGAAATTGCAAAATTCCTGGAATTGAATGACAATGAGAACACATCATACCAAACCTTATTGGACACAATGAAGGTGGTTTTCAGGGGAAAAATCATAGAACTCGATGCCTTCATCAAAAAGACAGAAAGATCCCAAATCAATAAGCTAACCATTCACCTAAAGATACTGGAAAAACAAGAAAAATCCAACCCAAAGAACTCCAGAAGGAAGGAAATAATTAAAGTCAGTGCAGAAATTAATGAACTGGAAACCAAAGAAACAATTAAGACAATGGACAAGAAAAAAAAAAAAAGCTGGTGCTTTGAAAAAATAAACAAGATTGATAAACCCATGGCCAATTTGATCAAGCAAAAAAGGGAGAGGCTTCAAATTAACAAAACTGAAAATGAAAAAGGAGAGATCACAACAGACATAAGTGAAATTGGGAGAATCATCAGGACTTATTTCAAAAACCTGTACTCCACAAAATTGGATAATGTGGAGGAGAAGGATAAATTCCTGGCACATACCGTCTATCATAGCTAAACTCAGAGCAGATTAATCACCTCAATGAAGCCGTCACACTCATGGAGATTGAAAAATTAATAAAAAAAAAAACCTCCCCAAAAAGAAGAGTCCAGGACCAGACAGCTTCTCAGCTGAATTCTATCAAACCTTCATGGAAGAACTCAAACCAATCTTCCTTAAACTGTGCCACATAATTGAAGAACAGGTAAAGCTACCCAACTCCTTTTATGAAGCTAGTATCACCCTAATTCCAAAACCAGGCAGAGATGCCACAAGAAAAGAAAAATACTGGCCTATTTTCCTAATGAACTTAGATGCAAAGATCCTGAACAAAATCCTTACAAACGGAATCCAACAACACATAAAAAGCATCATCCACCTTGACCAAGTGGGATTCATCCCAGGGACACAAGTGTGGTTCAACATACAGAAATCTATAAATGTAATACACCTCATAAACAATGTTAAACATAAAAACCAAATGATCATTTCAATAGATGCAGAAAAGGCCTTTGACAAGATACAACGTCCCTTCATGATCAAAACATTGGAGAGAGTTGGTACATATCTTAACATAATAAAGGCAATATACAAAGCTCTGAAGGCCCAAATAATACTTAATGGAGAGAGACTGGAGGAATTCCCATTAAGATCGGGAATAAGACAGGGTTGTCTTCTCTCACCTCTGCTTTTCAATATAGTACTGAAAGTCCTAGATCAAGAAATAAGACAGGAGAAGGAAATAAAAGGGATACAATTTGGAAAGGAAGAAGTTAGCTCTATTCGTTGATGACATGACTGTATATGTAAGAGACCCAAGAGACTCCATCCCAAAACTCCTGAAGGTGACTAACTCCTACTCCAAAGTAGCAGGACATCAAAGTCAATGCACAAAAATCAGTAGCATTTCTATAGGCAAATGACAAAGATACAGAGAAAGAAATAAGGGACATAGTCCCATTCTCAATAGCAACAACAACAAAATACCTTGGAATAACGTTAACCAAGGAAGAGAAAGATCTATACAATGAAAATATAAAAACACTCAAAACAGAAATTGAGGAGGGCTTGAGAAAATGGAAAGACCTCCCGTGCTTCTGGATAGGCAGAATTAACATTGTGAAGAAGACAATCCTACCAAAGACAATATATATATTTCATGTTATTACAACTAAAATCCCTACAGTGTTCTTCACAGAGATAGAAAAAGTGATCTCAAATTTCATATGGAAAGACAGAAGGTCTCGCATATCCAAACATATCCTCAGCAAAAGAAATACCTCTGGTGGCATCACCATACCTGATCTGAAGCTATATTACAAATCCATAGTAATAAAAACAGCATGGTACTGATATAAAAAACAGGAGTATAGACCAATGGAATAGATTGAGGACCTGGACATTGGGTCCAGCAAGTATAGCTACTTGATATTTGACAAAGGCCCGAACAATATAGGCTAGAAAAAAGACAGCATCTTCAACAATGGTGCTGGACAAACTGGATAACCACATGCAGTTAACTGAAACTTGATCCACACATTTCACCATGCACTACACTCAAATCCAAATGGATCAAAGACCTCAATATAAGATCAGAAACTCGAATACTGCTGGAAGAAATTTAGGAAGTACTTTCCATTATATATGAATGGAAAAAGACTTCCTGAACAAAACCCCAGTAGCTCATGATCTTAAACAGTTACTCAACCAATGGGATCATATGAAGCCGAAGAGTTTCTTTACAGACAAGCATACAATGAGCAAAGCCAATAGATTACCCACAGAATGGGAGAAAATATTTGGGGGTTATCCAATGGATAGAGGCCTAATCTCTAGAATCTACAAAGCACACAAAAATCTAAACAGTAAGAAGTCAAACACCCCACTCACAAAATGGGGCAAAGACATGAACAGGCAGTTCACAGAGGAAGAAACACAAATGGAAAACGCACACTTAAGAAAATGTTCATCATCCCTAATCATCAGAGAAATGCAAATTAAAACAAGTATGAGATTCCACCTTACCCCAATAAGCATAGCAAGCATCAAAAAATCAAATGAAAATAAATGCTGGCAAGGATGTGGAGAAGCAGGAACACTCATCCACTGTTGGTGGGAATGTAGGATGGTACAACCACTTTGTAAAACAATAAGGAGACTCCTGAAAATGGTGACTATAGAGATACCAACAGACCAAGTTATTCCCTTACTGGGCATGTACCCTAAAACCTTCGACCACAGCATGAGAGATTTGCTCAACCATGTTTATCACGGCTCAATTTTTAATATCTAAGAGCTGGAATCAACCCAGATGTCCATCACTAGAAGAATGGATAACTAAGATGTGGTATTTCTACACAAAGGAATTCTATACAGAAGTAAGTAAAGATGACACAAAGAAATTTGAGGAAAAATGGTTGAACCTGGAACAGATCATTTTCAGTGAACTTACCCAATCACAGAAAAAAACTCTCCACAGTCTCACTCATATACAACACATAACCTGAAGCTACCCTATATGCCTTATATACTCAGCAAGCATCTCGTGGAGTAGACAATAGGATGGGAATGGAGGGAGGAGAGGGTCAGTGAGGTTGTGGGAAACACAAATGTAGACTCAAATGTCAATTGTACCATAAAATTCTACATCATAAAAGGCAGACCAAATGCTGTACCTTTACCAGTCCCTTAGAAGGAACACCAGAGCCACAAGACACTGGAGAGGGAATAAGGAAGATGGAACTCAATCTTCTGCAGTTTCTTTCCCTCCCTCCTTTTCTTCCTCTCTCTTTCTCTGTCTCTCTAACTCTTACATATTGATTATCTTTTTCTTCCTTTTCTTAGTGGACACTGACATGTAACTCCCTGTACCAGCATGTGGCTATCATTCACAATGAGATTTTGATCAGAGACCTACAAGGTTTCCTAAAAGAAAGACAGAGTTCTGTCAGAGTACTTGATGACTCACCAAAAGTTAGTGGTAAGTCCCTACTACTGAAGACATATTATGTGGTTTACACGTCAAATGGAATGGCATGGCTGGAAGCTGGGAGAGATTCAGTCTCCAGACGATCAGTACATCTAGTGCCAGAAGTTGCTACATGGGTGACTGGGGGAAAATGACCAATATCTTTCCAAAGAACTCATGGTCTAAATAGCAGCAAATAATATGTTGTGAT
The DNA here is from genome assembly GCF_020740685.1 of Jaculus jaculus. Taxonomy (NCBI): domain Eukaryota; kingdom Metazoa; phylum Chordata; class Mammalia; order Rodentia; family Dipodidae; genus Jaculus; species Jaculus jaculus. Next base: position 72,843,267 of record NC_059113.1, on the reverse strand, counting down.
GCCCACACAAGTAAAAAAGTGGCACACGACATGGTGGGAAACCAACTGCTCTCGATTTGGCTAACTGATCCCCTCATTGGAATGGGACCCATAGCTGGAGTGGGAAAACAAGTTAGAACCATATCCAAACATAAGCCTGGCCTCCATTATCGGGCTACCATCAACTGTGGGATAAAACAGGGCTTACATCTATTAAATTCTCTATTAAAAAACGTAAGGGTTATCTCATTTTCCTGGTGCTAACTTACTCTCCGTTGGAAAATCTGATTCTCTTTTTCAGATAGATGTAGATCCTACGGAGAGAACCCCCACCCCCCGCCACATCATACCTCAAAAGGGCCCCAGCTGAAACTAAAAACAATTGGTGAAATAAGCAAGAGTGTTGTTTTCTTGGTGAACCGGGTCCCAGCACAAGGGTGAAGGAGATCAAAACAGAGAAAAATCAACTCCTACCAAATTAGAGATTCTGAGACCCAGAGACCCCCAACACTTCATCACTGAAGCAAACCAAAAAGGAACCCAACATGGCTGGGGAAATTTTGCACAAGAGGGGGTAGAAAGAATGTCACAGCCACATGTTGGGTCATGATATGCAGAAACATTTATCCTACCCATAACTGTGGGCTAACTCCAGAATGCATGTCCATATTCCTCAACAAGGAGGGGCCAAGGGGAGGGGGTAGGAGTTGGTCATGGATGAGCCTAATAAGGGTACAAAAATGACTATATTCACTGAGTACAAAACTAATTCACATAGTCTCACTCATCTACAGCACCTAACCTGAATCTACCCAAGATACCTTACACACCCAGCAAGCATCTCATGGACTAGACACTAGGAGGGATGGGGAGGGAGGGGAGGGCATGGAAGGGGTGAGAAATACCAATCTACACCCAAACAGCAATGGTACCATAAAATTCTACTTCCTAAAAGGCAGACCAAATGGCTGAACCTTCGCCAGGCCCTTATAGGAAACACCTGAACCACAAGAAACTGGGGAGGGTAGGATCAAGTCTAACCTATATCCTCTACATCTTTCCTCCATCTCTCTTCCTCTCCCTCTCTCACTCTCTCCTCTCTAATTCCTGTATATCAGTTACCTTTTTTTTCCTCATTTTCTTAGGGGACACTGACCTGTAACTCCCAGTACCAGCATGGGGCTATCACCCACAATGAACTTTTGATCAGAGAGCCAGAGCCTCAGAGGCCCCCAACACCTCATCACTGAAGCAGACAAAAATGAACCCAACATGGCTCAGGGAAATTTTGTGGAAGAGGAGCAGAAAGAATGTCAGAGACACATGATGGGTCATGACATATAGAGACATTTATCATACCAATAACTGTGGGCTAACTCCACAATGCAGACCCATATACCTCAACAAGGAGTGACCAGTGGGTATGGGTAGGTCACAGATGAGCCTAATAATGCTACCAAACTGCCTGTACTTGCAGAATAAAAAACTAATAAAAAATATAAATAAATAAATAAATAAATCCAGCTCTAAAAAAATTAAAAAATAAATCCAGCTCTAAAAAAATTAAAAATAAATAAATAAATCTGCTTCTAAAAAAATTAAAAAAAAGAAAAAGAAAAAGAAAAGAAACTCTCCAAGCTGTGCCATAGCTAGAGCTCATTCCAATGAAAACAGAGAGAGTGTTAAAAGCAGGAAGAAAGAAACAACTGACTACATATAAAGGAAATCCCACCAGAATTATCTCAGATTACTCAATGGGAACCCTGAAAGCCCATAGGACCTGGAATATAACACTTCATTGTCTGAAAAACTATGGCTTCCATCACAAACTACTGCACCCACTAAAAGTATTTCTTATAATAGAGTGTAAAAAGAAAACTTTCCATGAAAAAAGTCAGCTCTGTGATTATATGAACTCAAAGCCCAAGCTACATAGAATACTTCAGGGAATTCATTTCAAGAGTCTAGCAACCAATCTCAATAGTGAACAAGATCACAAGAACCCAAACTGAAGCAGGTTCAAAACAGTACAAGGTCCAAGAAAGCACCAAATCCCATAAAGCAGGGATCATGGCAGTGATTAAATTGAAACTCAAAGTTATAACCTTAAATATTAATGGTCTTAAATCACCCATCAAAAGACACAAGTTAACAGAGTAGATCAGAAAAATGGACCCTGCCATCTGTTTTCTTCAAGAAACCCACTTTATAACTGAAGACAGACACTTTCTTAGGGTGAAAGCATGGAAAATTATGTTCTAAGCAAATGTAAGTAAGAAACAAGCATGTGTTGCTCATTAAGACCTGATAAAATACACTTCAAACCAAAAGAAATCTAAAAGGTCAAAGAAGGCCACTTCTTACTTATGAAGGGAAGGATACACATAAGTCAAGGATACAATCAGAAGTCTATATATACCAAACACAGATGTACCACAGTCTATAAAACAAAGCCTACTTGAGATAAAAAGGGAAATAAACACCAATATTGTCATAGTTGGGACTTCAGTACTCCACTGTCATTCACAGACAGATCATCTAAGCAGAAAATTAACAGGGAAATAATAGAGCCCAATAACACGAAAAAACAACTAATGGACCTAATGGACATCTACAGAATATTCTACCCAAATTCTACAGAGTTCAAATTCCTTTAGCAGAACATGAAAGATTCTTCAAAATAGATCATATATTAGACAATAAAGCCTGGGAAAGTTACATCTGCATCATGTCAGCTCATAATCTAGAAATTAACAACAAGAGACACACCAGGAATTCTGCCAGTTCTTGGAGACAGAAAACAACAACAACAATAACAACAACAACAACAAAAAAAAAGCAAAACAACAACAGAAAAAACAGCAGCAACAACATCAACAAAAAACAACCAAAAAACACTTTTAAAGAATGAATGAGTTCTGGAAGAAGTCCAAACAGAAAATGTAAATTTTTTTGAAATGAATGATAATGAAAACACAACTTACCAAAAAATATGGGACACAGTGAAGGTAGTCCTAAGGGGAAAATTCATAGCTCTATATGCATTCATAACAAATACAGAGATAACAAATCAATAACCTAACTATCCACCTAAAGACACTGGAGAAATAAAAACACTAAGAGCTCCAGATTGAAAGAAAGAATCAAGATCAGAGCAGAAATTAACAAATGTGAAAATAAGAAAATCAATGAAATGAAGAGTTGGTTCTTTTAAAAAAGTAAACAAGATTGATAACATATTGCTGGTTTGATCAAATGAAAAAAGAAAAATCTCAAATTAACAAAATCAGAAATGAAAAGGGAGAGGTCAAAAAGACATCAATGAAATTAAAGGAATCATTAGGACATACTTCCAAAACCTCTACTCAAGAAAATTGGATAATATGGAAGAAATGAACGAATTCCTAGACAAATACCACCTACCAAAACTAATAGAGCAGAATAATCTCCTAAACAAACATATCACATTCATCAATATTGAAAAGTTAATCAAAAACCTCCCCAAAAGAAAAATTCTATCTACCTTAATTGAAGATCTTAAACCATTTTTTCTCAAACTGTTTCATATAATCAAAGAACAGGTAATGCACCTCAACTCCTTTTATGAATCTAGCATCACCTTAATACCAAAACCAGATGAGAGATGAAGTTGTATGTAAATATCTGGAACAAATTACTCTCAAACCAAATTCAACAACACATCAAAAGCATTATAAATATACATTAGCTGGGAACCTAGCATTCAGAACACCCTATGGGGGACACCTGACTCAACCACCAGAGCCAGTCAAGTGGAATTCATTTAGGGAATATTACTCATGTACCCCATATAGCAGGCTGCATTCAAGGTCCACAGAAACATATAACACTATATACCCCTACACTTGAGTATTTATGTATTTGAAAAATTACAGTGATAATTAAAATAAATCAAAAAGAGAATATTTCCAATGGTGATAATTGCTATATACAATGACAATAAACATGATAGTGATGAAATCCAATGAGCTCAGGTCATGATTATTTGAAATCTTATCTTCTTGCCTCAGAGCACAGAATGATGACAGAAAATAAGTTAACAGGTTGTTCCTATGTGTTGAATGGAGCCTTGATTTTTAGTTTACATTAGAAAATGCATTATTATGGAAAAGTGTCATTATTTTGTTATTTAAATATTTTATATTTATTTATTTATTTGAAAGAGAGAAAGAGGAAGAGAGAGAGAGAGAGAGAGATAATGGACACACCAGGGCTTCCAGCCACTGGAAACAAACTCCAGATGCATGTGCCATTTTGTGCATCTTGCTTATGTGGGTCCAGGTAACTGAACCTGAATTCCTTGGCTTTGCAGGCAAGCACCTTAACTAACTGCTAAGCCATCTCTCCAGCACAAATGCTGGATTTTAATGTTATCAATTAAGTAAAGTTGAGTATCCGCATTGTCTTCTCATTCAGTTCAGGACAAGCATAGGACAGTCATAAGCCAATCCTCTGATGGAAATGATGTTCAACCTCTGTCTCAGCTCATCCTTATGTGTTTTCAACCATATATCATATTCATTGTACTCATTAAAGAAATGAGAACATTTAAAACCCATTTGCCTAGTGAGCTTTTAATCCCATATTCCACCAGTTTGCCATATCTATTCTACATCATTAAATTTTTCTACCATTCATGTAAAGTTGATTTTGCCTTATTGAAGAAGGGGGAATTCTAAAATTCCAGAGGTCCAGGATTATTTATTGCCCAGAGATTTCTGTCATTTTTCTCTGCAGCTTTTATGGGTTCACTTGTTATGGTGCATGATAAGTATGCCTTGTCTGCGCTGCATTTCCAGAATAACCATCAGTCTGGGACTCCCCCAAACAATTAAATCACCTCTAGTATTTTTAATGACTATAGGGAGCTCATTATATCTGATTTTACTGAAAGCATGTAAATGCATATGAACTTCGAAAACCATTTTCATTTTCACGAATTATATTTTGGAGTTTTAAAAATGTATATCTTAGCCATTATAATGTTAGTCATAAAACACTGCTGTAACATAATATCTGAATTAATCTTTGTTTTAAATTTGTTTGGTGATTTAACTGTGACAGTAAAGATAACTGCAACACACAGTAACATGTTCCCTATGAAAGCAAACACAAAATAACATTATGGTACCCTAAAATTCTAAAGACAAATGAAGAATATACTATCCTATCATATATTATACAGTTAATGATTAATTTGTAGCCCCAAGATTTCAGAATATTTTATAGACCTTAGTTAAGCTTTATGATTTATGGTTTAACTTGATATTTGTGCATGTTTATAGGTGAGCTGTAATAAGCTTAGCCTAGAGGTAACTGTACTATTTACTCATTAAATATAATTTGCCATACTGAACACATATTTTCCAAGAAAATAATTCTACCCGTATAATTCAACACAGCATGGATTTCCTGCTGCTACAGCATTCTTATGAAAAAAGACAAATGGAATTAGAGGGCTTTGGGATTTGGTAAAGTGTATACATGTCACAAGAGATGAACAGTGATATCAATAATTTTCTCATGGTCACCCTTTCACATTTTTCCCAATCTCACAATCCAATTCCTAATATAATAATCCACAAAAATAAGAGAACAGATAAATCACACAATATTAAAGAAACTGAAGTTTATGAGTTTTTTAGTGTTGACCACTTGCCTAGTGTAAATGTTTCAAGGTAAGCATTTTCAATATATGTAAAAAAAAAAAAAAAGAGGACACTGGGAAACATTAATTAATAAAAATATTTTTTTTTAAATTTAATTTATTAGTTTTCTTTTCAGTAAATACAGGCAGTTTGGTACCATTGTTTAGGCTCATCTGTGATCTACCCCCTCCCATTAGACCCTCCTTATTATTGAAAATGGGTCATGCATTGTGGAGTTAGCCCCCAGTTATTAGTATGATAAATGTCTCTGAAAATCATGACCCAACATGTAACTCTGACATTCTTTCCGCCCCCTCTTCCGCAAGATTTCCCTGAGCCATGTTGGGTTCATTTTTGGTCTGCTTCAGTGCTGAGGTGTTGGGGGCCTCTGAGGCTCTGGCTCTCTGATTTGGTAGGAGTTGATTTTTCTCTGCATTGATCTCCTTCCCCTTTGTGCTGGTATCCAGTTCACAGGAAAACATCACCCTTGCTTATTTCGCCAGTTGTCCTTAGTTTCAGTTGGGCCCCTTCTGAGGTATGTTGGGGCAGCTCTCTTCTTAGGATCTGCATCTATCTGGAAAAGAGAAGCAGATTCTCCAACGGAGAGTGAGTTAGCACCCAGAAAATTGAGATAACACTTACTTTTTTGATAGACAGTTTGATAGGTGTAGGCCCTCTTATACCCCGTGATTGATGGTAGCTTGATATTGTAGAGTGGGCTTGTGTTGGGGTATGGTTCTGACTTGTTTCCCAGCTCCAGCTAAGGGTCTAGTACCACTGAGTGGATCAGTTAGCCAAATCAAGAGCAATTGATTCCTCACCATGGCTGTGTACCACTATTGCACTTGTATGGGTATCACATCCGGTTAATTGTTGCTACTTAGGTTAAACAATGTGTTGCTTGGACAGATCTTGGTCACTTCCCCCAGTCGCCTATGTAGCGCCTTCTGGCACTAGACACGCTGACTGTCTGGGGACTGAATCTCTCCTGGCTTCCAGCCATGTCATTCCATTTTACGTGTCAGCTGCGTATGGAGTCTTCAGCAATAGGGTCTTACCACTGGCCTTTGGTGGGTCATCAATTACTCTGACAGAAGTCTGTCATTGTTTTGGGAAACCTTGTAGGTTTCTCTGATCAAAAGCTCATTGTGGAATGTAGGCCCAAGCTGGAAGTGGGGGTTACAGATCAAAGACCTCAACATAAGACCAGAAACTCGAAAACTACTGGAAGAAAATTTAGGAAGTACTTTCCATGATATAGGAATGGGAAAAGACTTCCTGAATAAAACCCCAGTGGCTCAAGTTCTTAAACAGTCACTCAACCATTGGGATCATATGAAGCTGAAGAGTTTCTTTACAGATAAGCATATAATAAACAAAGCCAATAGAATACCCACAGAGTGGGAGAAAATATTTGCAGGTTATCCAACTGATAGAGGCCTTATCTCTAGAATTTACAAAGAACTCAAAAGTCTAAACAATAAGAAGACAAATACCCCACTCACAAAATGGGGCACAGAGTTAAACAGGCAATTCACAGAGGAAGAGATACAAATGGCAAACACACACCTAAGAAAATGTTCATCATCCCTAATCATCAGAGAAATGCAAATTAAAACAACTATGAGATTCCACCTTACCCCAATAAGGATAGCCAACATGAAAAGGTCAAATGAAAATAAATGCTGGCGAGGATGTGGAGAAGCAGGGACACTCATTCACTGTTGGTGGGAATGCAGGATGGTACAGCCACTTTGGAAAGCAATATGGAGACTCCTGAAAAAGCTGACTATAGAAATACCAACAGACCCAGTTATACCATTACTGGGCATGTACCCTAAAACCTTCAAACCAAAAGCCAGAGAGATTTGCTCAACCATGTTTGTAGCAGCTCAATTCATAATAGCTAAAAGCTGGAATCAACCCAGATGTCCATCATTAGAAGAATGGATAACAAAGATGTGGTATATCTACACAATGGAATTCTATACAGCAGTAAGAAAAAACGACATAAAGAAATTTGAGGAAAAATGGTTGAACCTGGAACAGATCATTCTCAGCGAACTTACCCAATCACAGAAAAAAAATCGACACATAGTCTCACTCATCTGCAACACCTAACCTGAATTTGCCCAAGATGCCTTACATACCCAGCAAGTACCTCATGGACTAGACAATAAGATGGATGGGAGGGCGGGGAGGGAATCAAAGGGTGGAAAACAGTAATCCGGACCCAAACGGCAATGGTACCATAAAATTCTACTTCCTAAAAGACAGACCAAGTGACTGAACCTTCACTAGTCCCTTACAGGAAACACATGAACCACAAGACACTGGAGTGGGTAGGATCAAGACTGACCTAAATCTCCTACATCTTCCCTCCCTCCCCCTCCCCCTCTCCCCTCTATCTCTCTTCTCTCTAACTCTTGTATATTAGTTATCTTTTTCCTCAATTTCTTAGTGGACACTGACCTGTAACCCCCACTTCCAGCTTGGGCCTACATTCCATAATAAAAATATTTAAAGAAAAAAACATTGACTATTACTAGTTATTTTCATAAATTTGGCAACATATTAATATTAGTAATGATCTCCATCAGTATATGACTTGTTAAACATTTTCTCCTTACACTGTTCATATAAGAGAAATTGGAAAATGTTATACTGAATTTAATTTTATAAATTAAAAATAACATTTCCTTAAATGTCTTTGAATGATATTCTTTGTATACTAGAGCTATCTTATAAAAAAATGATGTAAAGGTATCAATAATAGCAGAATGCAGCTTTATAAACTCATAATATCCATAAAAATATATTAATAACCTTATTATAAGTTATCAAAACTCAGATATTTAACTAACACGATATCAACTGATGTGCTAGGTTACTTATAAAATAAATGCACATATTTTATTGATAGGTATTTAGAAGTACATATTAAAAAAACAAGACAAGGGTTGGAGAGATGGCTTAGCAGTTAAGGCCTTTGCATGCAAAGCCAAAGGACCTCAGTTCGATTCTCCAGGAGCCACATAAGCCAGATGCATAAGGTGACACATGTGTCTGGAGTTTGTTTGCAGTGGCTGGGGGTCCTGGCATGCCTATTTTCTCTCTCTCTCTTTCTCAGCCTCTTTCTCTCTCACTCTCTCAAATAAATAAATAAGTAATTAATTAAAAAACAAGATGAAATTAGGCTAGTGATGATCTGATTCTCTTTTGGAAGAAGTAGCACAACTAAATGATTGTGTCTTAAGATTTTGCAAAAAAAAATGTATAATCAAATTTCTTTAAGCTTTAACCCAATAAATTAGATCTAAGTAGCCTGGCAAAGAAATGTTATAAAATTTAAGGAAAACACATTTGTTACTGCAATCCAACAGTCAGCTGGTGTCTAAGGCAGTGGCCTTAAGTTTATGAATATGTCTTAGCTATCCTGATACAAGGATTAGGTTTCATTTGAGTGTAAACTATTTTGTCTATTATGTTCAACCTTTAGAGGTAAATTCTTCAAATGTTATGTAATATAACAAATAAAAGATTGAATTTATTTGATTCTAGATTTTCTTCCTAAAGAAATTAGAGGATCAGTTAATGCTCCATTTCTAATCCAATCAGTCCTATTGACAACACTACATGATATACATGTTTTTGTTCGGAACTAAGTTGGCATTAACTATTATATTCCTTTCATCTTACAAAATAGAACGTCTTTTCAAGGACACCATTGTTACAAATGCACTCATAATAAGGAAGAATGTCCTTCAAACTTATGAAAATGATTGTAGAGTTTTTTTTTCTCAAATTCCTACATGAATGAGAATATAAAATGTGCCTGACCCTTAGTAGGCATAAAAAGTATGCAAACATTTACCAGTAAACAAAGTCATTTTTTTCATCAATGCAAACTCTAATAGAATATCATCATTTTCTTAAAGTGTTAAGCCACCAAATTAGAGACATGTATAGAGAACTGGGTAATATATACATAAATTAGATTCATAAAATATTTTCCTAGAATATCCCCTTCAAACAAAATTACCATAGAAATAAAGAAGCAAGGCAATTTGAAAATGAAAAAAATAAAAATAAAAATGTCTACCTAAGTAAACTGTTAAGATTTGGTATTTAGGTGAGTCAGAAAAGTTTCATAGTATTTAGACATGAATCGTTGTTTAACGAGTATGCTTCCATCTATGGGTATGTTTAATATTTAGAAAAATCTGAAATGTCTTGTAAACACTTATTACTAATACTTGATAAATAAACTTGAAACCTTTTAAAATATAAACTTCTGTCATTTGAGCAAATAATGCTTTCAATTGACAAAGGGGCTATATAATTAGTGAGTGTTTTCTTATAGGACAAACCAGAAAGAGCCATTGTTCAATGGATGCTCAGCCTTTGAGCATAGATAATGGATCATAAATCTTTAGGCAGCCCAGCTGGTTTTCCAGATGACTACAGAGAAGCACCATATGGCCTCCAGCCCTTACAGGGTCCCCAGCACTCACAGGTCTGATTGAAAATCTGTCATTGTATTACACAAGCTGCTCTCAGATTGATGACAAATAAGTGATATCCTCAGAGATAGAAAAGAGGAACACTTTCCCCAATAAATCCATGGCTGTTTTTGTAGTTCTCATTCTTTTTGGATATGGTCTTTAAAATATAGGGATGTCAATAACTCAAGATCATATTTGTAACTTCTTTTGCATGGAAAAAAGTCAGTGAATACTATCAGGGGAATTGTTCAGGAGGTACCATCTTCTTTCCCATTTCTTTTCTGCATAGTGACATCATTTTTTTAGATCTTGTCCCTATTACTAGATATAATAGTTTCCAGATAATTCTTCTCTCATATCAGTCTACTTTATGGCAGCCTGACCATATTATATAAGTTTAGTTTAAAAAATCTTGTGGCAGGATGAAATAAATGTTCATTCTGAAAATGATGATTCAATAAAAATAGAAAATTTCCCCTAAATGTATAACCTTATGTTTAAGAGGGCCTTTTACTTTTGTAAAGTTTGTGGACATGGTTGCTTCTAAGGAAGGGAAAGATGGTTATGCCTTGGGAGTAGTCTGTAGCATTAATAAGATGTGGGTCCAGAAATGACAAATTTCACTTCTGGCCCATATACTAGGTATCTAGGACCTTAGAAGGCTTTGATAAAATGTCCTGATGCCATGGGTCCCCTTCATTGAATCTATCTCAAGGCAGAACCCACCAATGTCTATGTACTTCTGGGATAGAGGTATCTGTGAAGAGAAAGGTCTTTGTAGACGATGTCTGTATCCACACTAAAAGTGAGAAGTAGGATGTTAATTATATGCTCTTGGAGAGAAGGCTGAGAATGGAAGATAATTAAAGCCAGCTGTGACTGTGGGCTAAAGCTATGGAAATGGGGCTATGTTCAAACAGACATCCAAGTATTATGGAAACCTTAATGTCATACTTCCTTTCCCAAGTTGTTGCTAAGGTATATTTTTCTTGATAAAATTAGAGTAAATTTAATATGGAATATTTTTAATTTGGTTTACAATATTCAATAATTCAAATTTCAAAAATCCATTCTTTCTCAAAAGTTAGGATCTTTAAGAAACTTATGTTTACATATGGAAATCAGTGAACTGATTTTCTTATCTTCTGTATTTGGTAAAAGTGATACCTTACCTGATAAATTGATTAATGTCCTTTTAAATACTCTATATTTCAAATGCTTTAAACATTATATTCTATATATGCAGGAGTGGATCACCTTACACAAATCAATAAAATCAACATAATACATATAGCTTCAAGTAGAAATGCACATGATCACCCAAATAGATGCAGAAAACAGCCTTAACAAAATTCAATATCTCTTCATTGTAAAATCTTATATGCAACTAAGAATCAAAGAAACTTCTCAAAACATAATAAAAGCTATAAATGAGAAACCTATACCAACTTTACATTGAAAATATATCCTTTAAATCATGTCAAAACAAGGAACCACTGTGATTCAATATAGTACTGAATTATTAACTAAAAACAAAATAAACACTAAATAGGCACATAATAGAATCAGCAAACAAGTCAATGAATTGAACAAAGAATTCTCAAAAGAAGCACAAATGGCCAATAAGTTCAGGAAAATATCGTCCATGTGTTTAGGTATTATGCAAATTCAAATCAAACTAAATTGAGATTTCCTCATCACCAGTCTGAATGACTGCCATTAAGAAAACAATAGCAAATGCTGAAAATGATGCATGAAAATGGGCAAAGTGTTGCTGGGATATCAACGAGTGCATGGATGAGTGCACATGCTACACAAACAAGTGTGAAGCTTCCTCAACAATACTAAACTCAGAACGACAGCATGCTGCTGCTATCCCAGGTCTTTGTATATATTTCCGGGAAGGTCAGCATGGAGGTGATCCCTATGCACCTGTCACCTCTGAATTGAAACATGTCCTCTGAAGGGGCCAGGTAGGCTCGTAGGCTCTGGAAGTAAATGAAAAGTATAAAGCTCAGGAAAAAAAATTAAACAAGGATCAAGAAGGAAATAAAATTGTACATTGTCAATAACACCCCTCCGTCCCTTATACTTCCTGTACCTTCCCTCCTTCCTTCCTTCCTTCCTTCCTTCCTTCCTTCCTTCCTTCCTTCCTTCCTTCCTTCCTTCCTTCCTTCCTTCCTTCCTTCCTTCCTTGCTTTCCTTTTTTCTTTCTTTCTTTCTTTCTTTCTTTCTTTCTTTCTTTCTTTCTTTCTTTCTTTCTTTCTTTCTTTCTTTCTTCTTTCTTTCTTTCTTTCTTCTCCATGATGCCAGCCCATGGGGTGTGTCACCTATATTCAAGACAGGTAATGTAAATAGTATATAATTTCTGAGAAGACGGGACTTTGATCATCCCAGTAGCCTACAAGTCAGACAATGAGCTCCAGGGATTTTTCTCTAAATTTACTATCATATACCTCAGGAATGGGACATATGAAGATATGTATACATTTTATATTGATTAATATCTGAGAGTGATACATGGGATAAATAAGTACAGTTATATTAATCCACAGGATTTAGCATTGACTAGAAGTCTGTGTCTTGTCATTATTAAGGCAAGGTTTAATAACTTAATTTGGATTAATTTAATATGAAATTAATAAATGGCTTTTGATTTACACTGTTAAAATTTTTTTTATAAATATCAAATAACTTTTGAAAATTCACAAGAAAGAGGAAAATATCTCATTTTCTACCAATAATAACTTATAAGTCACAAGATTTCATATTATAATGGTTATGAAACACTTATCTTTTTCTATTAAGATACAAGTTGTTAGTTACAACCTCATTGGACAATTTTTTTTCATGTATGTGTTTGTGTGAGTGAAATGTGGTATGTGGTTGTATGTGTGTGGGATGTGGTATATGCATGGGTATATACCCATGTGTGTGCCATGTGTTTACTTGGTGCAGAGTGCACTCACCTGAGCTGACTAGACCAAAAGATCAGGTGTCCTGCTCTACTGATATTCAGCTCATTCTTACTTGACCTGGAGTATTTGGCTGGCTCCAAATCTTACCATTTTTTTCATGAGTCCTAGTGATTCTCTAGTCTGTGCTCCCACAGGACAGGGGTTACAGATGTGCACGCCACCCAGCTTTCCCTTTCCTTTTAACCTTTATTTTCTAAGACAATACTTTTATTATTATTGTTATTATTGCTTTTGTAGAAATGGGCCCACGAGGCATGAAGATTGGTAGTGAGGAATCTGCTCTTGTGATTGTGGGGGCTGAGAGGCTACACGGTGTAATATCTGGGGCTTCAGATCTTAGAAAGCTAGTGTGTATTACAGTTTGAGCCTGTAGGCACTCCAAATCAAGAGGCTGATGATGCAAGCCACAGCACCAGTCTAGAGGGGATCAGTAAGCAGCTTCTTCCCTGTTGTGTCCCTCCTGGACCCTCAGTGGATTGAACAATGCCCACTATATTGTCAGGCTTGCCAACTTTCCTGAGTCCATTGATTCAAAGCCAATATCACAAAAGAATTACTCTCACAAACACACACATGGAAGAAATGTTTAATCTGGACACCCTGGGTCCAATCACATTGATTCATAAAATTAAACACATGGTGCTACTTCCAGAATCTATTTTAAACAAAGCTTTTCATACAATTTAGTGTTCTATCCAATTAAACTGTTTAATGCAACTGTATTTGTAATTTCTGTAAAAAATTAAGCAATAAATTTACTCATACTAAAGATTAATGAGTGTTGTTCAGTTCTGTCATGGAAATATTGATTCTCCAAAATAAAAATTCATTCTTTAAAACAAATATTGCACAAATAAAACTTATATTATCACAGGTTCATATCTATAATCAAAAATGATCCAACGCATAATAAAGACTAGCATATTTGATAAAAATATTTTTAAGAACTATTTACCAAGGAATTTCTGTATATGTGCTATTAAGGCAATTTTATTTTTTTCATTTTGTTTTTATTTTTAAAACTTGAAAAATATTTTATTTCTATTTATTCATTTGATAAAGTGAGGGAGAGAGAGAGTTAGAAAGGGGCAAAGGGAGGGAAAAAGAGAGAAAGAGAGAGATGACAGAGAGAGAGAGAGAGAGAGAATGGACATGCCAGGGCCTTGAGTTACTGTATATGCCTCCTTTTGTATCTGGCTTATGTGGGATGTGGGGAATTGGATATGGGTCCTTTGGCTATTCAGGCAAGCTCCTTAACCACTAATCCATCTCTCCAGCCCAGTTAAGGCAATTTTAAAAAGTCATAGCTCTATTACTGACATTTTCAATATTGCTCAATACAGAAAAATTTTGGTTCTTACAATTATTTCTTATTCAACTTAAAGTAAGAAAATGCAAGGCATATTTTAAATTACATATGAGATGGTTAAATAGGCAGAGTTGTAGGGAAGATATTTTGTTCACATTGAGTACAAAGCATACCTTACCATGTAGGGTCATAGAAACAATTGCAATATTTTAAAATATTACTCTGACATGAAGAAATATCATAGTAGAATAATTATATATATCTTTTATATATTAAATAATTTCTTATAAAAGTTAAAGAATTAATTTAAGTCATTATACTGATAGTTGTGACAATTAAAAAAGGTTAATTTGTCCTTGATATTTTATGTTGAGTAGTACTGTAATATAAATATATGTACTATAAATATACATATATATAATTAAATAACGGTTTAATTTAATTTTAAAAATAATAAAGCAGTGTTTGACATGGGCTTTTGTAAAGATGAAAATTCAAAAGTTTTAAGAAAATAATACTTTCTTGTGAGAAACCATCAAATCCTAAATTGTTATAGCCAAAAGCCCTTGGAAGTAATGTACTCCAACTCTGAATTGAGACTTCAAAAAATGTTAAGCGCAATAAAAATTCTCTAGACTCTAGACTTGAACACAGATGAGAGGAGGAAAAGTCATTTAATGCTGGGAAATACTTAGCTATGGTCCTCAAGTGGCCTCCCCAGATAAATGATTACTAACTGATTGTGTGATGAGGTGAAGAGTGATGTAAAAGTGAGAAATCTAAATACAGCTTCCAAATTATGAACTGTGTATTTAGACAAGTGTGCAAGTAGAGCTTATGTGTGGGATGGCCCTAGACAACCTTGGATTATATGTGCAGGGGTTCTCTCACTTCCTACAAATCCTGGGTACTACCCTACCCATTTCTAGCTGAAGCTTCACTGCATTTGGGATGACAAAGTAAGGTGGCTTCCTTAGATCGTTTAAATGACACCTCTATCTTATTGACTGGTGGCATGTTCAGAACAGCTGATTTTTCTTACAAACTATCATTACACTGGGAATATCATCCTTATTGGATCCAAATTCATTGTTGTATACCTGGTTTATGTGGGTCCTGGGGAACCAAACCAGGGTCCTTTTGCTTTACAGGCTAGTGCCCTAACTGCCAAGCCATCCCTTCAGTCCATGGCACTATATTATGATATAACAATCACACTAATGTGATTTTCTACATAACTAATTGAAATGACTTACAGTGGCTCAGTACTATCAAAATTCAGATTATTTCTAGTGGTAAATTACCCAATGATATCTTTGTGACAATATCTTTGGATTTGACATACATAAAGAAACACCTTTCAAATTATATTTCAAAGCCAAATATGGAGATTTTTCCTTTCTCATAATTTTATTTATTGCTATATTAGAATGTGCTATTCAAATCTGTTAAATCTAACTGTAAGTTAATAAAATTAAAAAGTACATTTTCCCTCTCTAGTTTTTTTTTCTAACACTGTTTTTGATTTCTAATATACATTTGCTACACTTTGTTTTTATCCTTAATAAATATTCCTAAAATGATTGAAAATTTACCCTGACATGGATATATTATATTCATATGGTAGTAAAACATTGCAGATATGCATGCTTGTATAATTAAGAGGAAAATATGATGATAAAACATTGTCCTTTCAATACACAGAACCTCCCTCATAGAACAATTCTGAATATGACATGGGAAATAGACTTCATAGGTAACTTACTAATGTTTTTCCCATAATACCATCTTAGTTCATTTTGTCTTGATTTATGAGAAACTCTCAGTGTTATGAAGGGGTATGCACTTTTTGTCTTTTGGTTCAAATTGTTAGTGATTTATGACAATCAATTTCAAGAAGATAATCTGACAAAGTTATATATTGTCACAAAATGTATTTTCTCTACAAAGCAGTATCTCTGATTTCAAAAGATATCTAAATTTAACTTTTGAAACTGTAATCTAGGAAAGATAAAGTGACCAATATGAAATTTCATATAAAATAATTTATCATATTTTGTCTCAAATGGATTTAAAAATGTAATAAATTTAAACTAGGCCAATGGTTATTAATTTTTCTACCAAAAATGATCACTTAACTTTTGGGTAGGATGAACTTGTAAAATTACTTTAATAAGAAATTCATGTTTGAAGATAAAAACACACACACATGCACCCATATGGGTGCATGCGCACGTGCGCGCAGACACATACACAAATACACACACATTGGCTACATGCCTTTGGATATACAGACAAGTGCTTAACTGTGTCAAGAATGAGGTTTTCTATGATTCATCATGTATGTATCTATGTATTTAAAAATGTAAGTCTTCTATGGAATGTTTTGAAAAAACACTCTTAGCTTGTGCAAACTGAAGACCATTTCTTGGCATTTACTGGGTGTGACTCAGTGGCATCTGTTGATTTATGAGCATGTAGTCCTGGATTGAGCTTTATTGAAATAGGTAACTCATGCTACATGATCCAGGGAACTGAGTTTTCATACATCTTTTTTCTTTGGTCTGGATAGCGAATGCTGAGGAGCTCCCACCCCACTCCCAGGACACAATCCTAGGCTTTCTCCATTACCCATACACAGACCTTGAACCTTTCCCCATCCAATAAAACTGCCCAAGCAGAAAACACAGTATTCAGTATATTTGATTATTGCTCTTCCCCACTGCAAATAAACACAGTTTTATCCATGGATTTCCAATGTACATAACTTCTTGTAAAAAAAAAAAAAAAAAAAAAAAAAAGGTAGTTGTTTAGCAATAGGCAAAGCCACTCAGTTACCCACTAAGTTTTAGAGGAGCTTAGCATACATCTTTCCAATTTGTTGCTTGCCACTTATATGATTTGACAAACTAATTTAAAGGTGAGTTTTAAGTGAAATAAAACTAATTGATTCAATGGGCTTGTATCTTTCTACATTGGATATAAAAATAGCAGGATATAAAAAATATATCTTAATTTTGTTCACTTAAAAGATAAAACCACTTCTAAAAGGCTGATGTCCCTAATTACTCACTGTGTGTGTGTGTGTGTGTGTGTGTACTCAGATGCAAAGAAGAAAATAAGGGAAGACAAGTCTTGTGAGTGTGACTATAGTGATTTTGTTCTCTTTTATTGTTTACTTATTTGAATTTTTAAAGTGTTCACAATTAATACCTATTATCATTACCTTAAAATATGTTAAAATAGTTTATTCTGACTAATAATTATGTTAAATAAATTGGATATTAAATTAGAATCATGTTATTAAAATAGATATAAAAACACTGTGTGACACATGCATAATTTAAGTAATTAATACCATTTGAAGACATACACTAATACTGAATAACATTACATTCATCATTGGCAAAATTTTACATAATATTAGGGACAGAAATAGCATTATATGGTTATCTCAATTGTATTAATTACTTTTCTCACTATTACAAAATGCCAGAGGAAAGCATTTGCATTTATGGAAGGAAGGGCTTATTTTGGTTTGCAATTTAAGGGGATAGCCCCTCATTGTGGTAGAAGGCAATTTGGTAAGATTAAGCATCTTGGGAGTTCACTTGCCCTTATAATTTTATTTCTGATCTCTTTATAACATCAAGTAATTCTCAAAAGTACCTTCCTTCACATCTTATAGTTTAGATTTTCAATTTGATAGGGAATTTCTACTTCATGACACAAGGTAATAATTTTACAGAATTTTAAAAGATGTAATATTTAATAGCTAACCAAAAATGGATAATTATCAATTCCCTGAAGTAATTTGGAAAAGGCAGATTTTTCTCATAAAACAGCTTGGCTGATATGGCCATAGTGTACCTTGATCTCCTAGTAGTGATAAACGAGCCATAATTTTTATGTGGTGGTGTGATATATTTACAATATTATTCCTAAGTAATTTTTCTTAGAAAAGACAGGGAAACCACTAGTAGCTGGGAGAGTAGGGTCTTAAGGCAATTGTGATTCCAGGACTGGAAGTCTGCAGTACTATACTGGTTAAAAAATAAATAAATAAATAAGGGTTGAGTTTGGAGACCCTGTATTCCCCCCTTTTTGTTTAGAATTTCGTTGTTTATTTTTATTCATTTGAAAGCCACAGAAAGAGAGAGAAAGAGGCAGATATATAGAGATAATGGGCATGCCAGGGTCTCCAGCCACTGCAAATGAACTCCAGACACCTGTGTCCCCTTGTGCATCTGGCTAACCTGGGTCCTGGGGAATCCAGCCTCCAACTGGGGTCCTTAGGCTTCACAAGCAAGCCCATAACCACTAAGCAATCTCTGCAACCATATTCCCTTCTTTTTTTTAATTTTTATTAATATTTTTCATGATTATAAAATATATCCCATGGTAATTCCCTCCCTCCCCACCCCCACACTTTCCCGTTTGAAATTCCATTCTCCATCATATTACCTCCCCATTACAATCATTGTAATTACATATATACAATATCAACCTATTAAGTATCCTCCTCCCTTCCTTTCTCCACCCTTTATGTCTCCTTTTCAACTTACTGGCCTCTGCTACTAAGTATTTTCATTCTCACGCAGAAGCCCAGTCATCTGAAGCTAGGATCCACATATGAGAGAGAACATGTGGCGCTTGGCTTTCTGGGCCTGGGTTACCTGACTTAGTATAATACTTTCCAGGTCCATCCATTTTTCTGCAAATTTCATAACTTCATTTTTCTTTACCGCTGAGTAGAACTCCATTGTATAAATGTACCACATCTTCATTATCCACTAATCTGTTGAGGGACATCTAGGCTGGTTCCATTTCCCAGCTATTATGAATTGAGCAGCAATAAACATGGTTGAGCATGTACTTCTAAGGAAATGAGATGAGTCCTTTGGATATATGCCTAGGAGCGCTATAGCTGGGTCATATGGTAGATCAATCTCTAGCTGCTTTAGGAACCTCCACACTGTTTTCCACAATGGCTGGACCAGATTGCGTTCCCACCAGCAGTGCAGAAGGGTTCCTTTTTTTCCACATCCCCGCCAACATTTATGGTCATTTGTTTTCATGATGGTGGCCAATCTGACAGGAGTGAGATGGAATCTCAATGTAGTTTTAATCTGCATTTCCCTGATGACTAGTGACATAGAACATTTTTTTAGATGCTTATATGCCATTCATATTTCTTCCTTTGAGAACTCTCTATTTAGCTCCATAGCCCATTTTTTGATTGGCTTGTTTGATTCCTTATTATTTAACTTTTTGAGTCCTTTGTATATCCTAGATATTAATCCTCTATCAGATATATAGCTGGCGAAGATTTTTTCCCATTCTGTAGGTTGCCTCTTTGCTTTTGTCACTGTGTCCTTTGCAGTGCAAAATCTTTGTAATTTCATTAGGTCCCAGTGGTTAATCTGTGGTTTTATTGCCTGAGCAATTGGGGTTGTATTCAGAAAGTCTTTGCCAAGACCAATATGTTGAAGGGTTTCCCCTACTTTTTCCTCTAGCAGATTCAAAGTTTCCGGTCTGATGTTAAGGTCTTTAATCCATTTGGACTTAATTCTTGTGCATGGCGAGAGAGAAGAATCTATTTTCATCCTTCTGCAGATATTTATCCAGTTTTCAAAACACCATTTGCTGAAGAGGCTGTCTCTTCTCCAATGAGTATTTTTGGCATTTTTATCGAATATCAGGTGGCTATAGCTACTTGGGCTTACATCTGGGTCCTCTATTCTGTTCCACTGATCTACATGTCTGTTTTTGTGCCAGTACCATGCTGTTTTTGTTACTATGGCTCTGTAGTATAGGTTAAAATCAGGTATGGTGATACCACCAGCCTCTTTTTTGTTGCTCAGTATTATTTTAGATATTCGAGGTTTTTTGTGATTCCAACTGAATTTTTGGATTGTTTTTCTATTTCCATGAAGAAAGCCTTTGGAATGTTGATAGGGATTGCATTAAATGTGTAGATTGCTTTAGGTAAGATTGCCATTTTCACGATATTGATTCTTCCAAGCCAGGAACAAGGGATGTTTCTCCACTTTCTAGTGTCTTCTGCAATTTCTCGCTTGAGTGTTTTAAAGTTCTCATTGTATAGATTCTTTACTTCCTTGGTTAGGTTTATTCCAAGGTATTTTATTTTTTTTGATGCAATTGTGAATGGGAGTGATTCTCTGATTTCATCCTCTGTGTGTTTGTTGTTAGCATATATGAAGGCTACTGATTTCTGTGTATTTATTTTGTATCCTGCTACATTGCTGTAGGTTTTGATCAGCTCTAACAGCTTGCTAGTAGAGTCTCTAGGGTCCTTTATGTATAGAATCATGTCATCTGCAAATAATGATAACTTGATTTCTTCCTTTCCAATTTGTATCCCGTTTATGTGTGTCTCTTGCCTTATTGCTATGGCTAAGACTTCCAAAACTACATTAAATAAAAGTGGGGACAGTGGACACCCTTGTCTTGTTCCTGATTTTAGTGGAAAAGCTTCCAGTTTTTCCCCATTTAGTAATATGTTGGCTGTAGGCTTGTCATAAATAGCCTTTATTATATTGAGATATGTTCCTTTTATTCCCAGTCTCTGTAGGACTTTTTTTATGAAGGGATGCTGGATTTTGTCAAATGCTTTCTCTGCATCTAATGAGATGACCATGTGATTTTTGTCTTTCAACCCGTTTATGTAATGTATTACATTTATAGATTTGCGTATGTTGAACCATCCCTGCATCTCTGGGATAAAGCCTACTTGGTCAGGGTGAATGATCTTTTTGATATACTCTTGTATTCTGTTTGCCAATATTTTGTTGAGAATTTTTGCATTTACGTTCATGAGGGAGATTGGTCTGTAATTTTCTTTTTTTGTTCTATCTTTGCCTGGTTTTGGTATCAGGGTGATGCTGGCCTCATAGAAGGAGTTTGGTAGATTTCCTTCTTTTTCTATTTCCTGGAAAAGCTTAAGAAGCAATGGTCTTAGCTCTTCCTTAAAAGTCTGGTAAAACTCAGCAGTGAATCCATCCGGGCCTGGGCTTTTTTGAGTTGGGAGATTATTGATAACTGTTCGGATCTCCATGTTTGTTATAGGTCTATTTAAGTGATTAATCTCATTTTGATTTAATTTAAGTAGGTCATATAGATCAAGGAAATCATCCATTTCTTTCAGATTTTCATACTTTGTGGAGTATATGCTTTTGTAGTATGTTCCTATGATTTTTTGAATTTCTCTGGAGTCTGTTGTGATGTTGCCTTGTTCATCTCTGATTTTATTAATTTGTGTCTCTTCTCTCTTTCTTTTGGCCAGATTTGCTAAGGGTTTATCAATCTTGTTTATCCTTTCAAAGAACCAACTCTTTGTTTCATTAATTCTTTGGATTGTTCTTTTTGTTTCTATTTCATTAATTTCTGCCCTAATCTTTATTATTTCTTCCCGTCTACTAATTTTTGGTTTGCCTTGTTCTTCTTTTTCCAAGGCTTTAAGGCGAAGCATTAGGTCGTTTACTTGCGACCTTTCTAATTTCTTAATATAGGCACTTAAGGCTATAAATTTACCTCTTAGAACTGCCTTCATTGTGTCCCAGAGATTTTGGTATGTTGTGTTCTCATTATCATTTGACTCTATATATTTTTTGATTTCCTTTTTGATTTCTTCATTGACCCACTCATCATTTAGTAGTGTATTGTTTAGTTTCCATGATTTTGTGTATGCTCTATAGCCTTTCTTGCTACTGATTTGCAGTTTAATTCCATGTGGTCAGATAGAATGCAAGGAATTATTTCAATTTTCCTGAATTTGTTAAGATTTGCTTTGTGTCCTAATATATGGTCTATTTTAGAGAATGTTCCATGTGCTGCTGAAAAGAATGTATATTCTGCAGCCTTTGGATGAAATGTCCTGTATATATCTGTTAGGTCCATTCCTTCTATGACCTCATTTAGTCCAGATGCCTCTCTGTTAATTCTTTCCCTGGATGACCTGTCAATTGATGAGAGTGGGGTGTTAAAGTCACCCACCACCACTGTGATTGGTGTTATCTGTGACCTTAGTTCTAATAGTGTTTTTTTGACGAATTTGGGAGCCCCCATGTTAGGTGCATATATGTTTAGGATTGTAATGTCCTCCTGTTGGAGTATGCCCTTAATCAATATAAAGTGACCTTCCTTATCTTTCTTGACTAACGTCGGACTAAAGTCTACCCTGTCTGATATTAGGATAGCAACCCCTGCTTGTTTTCTAGGCCCATTTGCTTGAAACACCATCTTCCAACCTTTCACCCTAAGATAATGTTTATCCTTTGTAGAAAGGTGAGTTTCTTGGAGACAACAAATTGTAGGATCCTGCTTTTTAACCCAGTCTGCAAATCTATGTCTTTTCGTTGGGGCATTGAGACCGTTGATATTAAGAGATATTATTGAAAGGTGTGTGTTTATGTTTGCCATTTTTGTGTGTGTGTGTGTGTGTGTGTTACTGGTTCTATCTGTGCTCTCTTCTGTTAACTGGTATTTGAGTATAGCTTGTTTTTTCTAAGTTCCTTATATGTGTGCTTTTCCTTTTGTTCAGCATGGAGGATTCTATCAAGTATTTTCTGTAGAGCTGGTTTTGTCTTCATATACTCCTTTAACCTGCTTTTGTCATGGAATGTCTTTATTTCTCCATCTATTTGAATGGATAACTTTGCAGGATAAAGTAACCTTGGTTGACACTTGTTATCTTTCAGAACTTGGAATATATCACTCCAAGCCCTTCTGGCTTTAAAAGTTTGTGTTGAATAATCTGCTGTAATCCTGATGGGCTTGCTTTTGTAGGTAACTTGATTTTTCTCTCTAACTGCTTTCAATAATTTTTCTTTGGTTTTTGTGTTTGGAAGTTTGGTTATAATATGGCAAGGGGAATTTCTTTCTGGGTTTTGTCTGGCTGGGGTTCTAAAGGCTTCCTGTATCTGTATTGGCACCTCTTTCCCAATTTGGGGGAAATTTTCCTCTATGATTTTGTTGAAGATGCCTGCTATGCCTCTGGAGTGGAGTTCTTCTTCTACTATGCCCTGAATTCTTATATTGGATCTTTTCATAGTGTCCCGAATATCTTGAAATTCCCACTCATACTTTTCTATAAGTTTGTCTTTCTCTTTGTTGGACTGCATTAGGTCTGCCACCTGATCTTCTAGCTTAGATATTCTGTCCTCTCCCTCATCCATCCTACTGGTGAGATTTTCTACAGAGTTTTTTATTTCATTAACTGTGTTCTTCATTGCTAGTAATTCTGACTGGTTTTTCTTTATTATTTCTATTTCCCTATTTATGTCTTGTATTGCCTTCTTTATTTCATTAAATTGGTGTCCTGCCTCTTCTTTGATTCCTTTGATTTCCTCTTTGATTTCTTCTTTGATTGTTTTCATGTGTTCTTTGACCTCTTTGAACATATTTATAATTATTCTTTTGAACTCTTTCTCAGGCATTTCCTCTAACTCTTTCTCTCTGGAGGACATTTCTGATACATTAATACTTTTAGGTGGATTTATATCATCTTGCTTTTTAGTGTTTCTTGTGTTATAATGTATATATTTTTGCATCTTGGATTAAGTTAATGCTTGGATTTTCTAGCTAGCTGTGTATTCTTAGCTGTATCAATTGATTTGATGTAATATATTTTCAGGGTAGGACCTTAAGGTATTAGGTGTGGCTCTTAAGACTCTCAGAGTATCTACAAAGATGTTCTTAGGGGTTGAGTTTCCCTGCTATAGGAGTATTCAAGCAGGCTGAGTGGAATAAAATACAGGTAGATTCTAAAATTTAACTAAACACTGTACACATTCAATCAAAAACAGCCCCAAGTATGTATGCAAGAGTAGTTATTATAATGACCAGATCTTCTATCAACAAAGAGGTTTAGATTTCTGGTCTGTTGAGGGATCCAAGTCAGCTTGTGACCAAGTGAGACCCTTCCCTGGTGCAATCCCAGTTACCTTGGGTGATTTTGGTCTCAGTCAAGTTGCTGCCTGGGTCGTCGGGCTGCTGTTCTGATTTCTGGATCTGGGCACTTGCTTTTCCTATGGGGCAAACCGAGCCGCTGCTGCTGCCTCTGCTGCTGCCATAGCTGCCACCACTGGAGCCACCACCGGTGCTGAAGCTGCTGCTGCCATGTCCACCGCATCTGCTCCCCCCGAAGCCGCTGCTGCGGGATCTGCCGCCGCTGCTGCTCCTGGGTCCGCTGCTGCTGGGGCCGCTGGTACCGGTGCTGTAGCCACTGAATTTGCTGCCGAACTCTGCTCCTGCTTGGGTCCTGCTGTCAGCCCAAGTTGGCGTGGCCGGGTCCCGGGCCGCTGCTGTGTTCGCTGGAGCTGGGCTCAGGCAGTGGGGGAGGTGAGGGAGCTGCGGCTGCTCTGGTTGTCTCGCTGCTCCACGTGATCTTCTACCTCGAGGTATGCTCCTCCGCTGCTCACTGCCCCTCTCCCCTCACATTTCCTGAGTTGCGGAGAGCGCGGTGTGAGGGGAAAATCCCGCACTTGGCTTTTCCTGCGGCTCGAACCGAGAGACTGGTTGCTTTCTGCTGCGCCGCAGCTGCGGCGGTTGGCCGAGCTGCCGGAGCTGCTGGAGCCACTTTTCCCACCTGTGCGGGCTCTGGATGCTCTATAACTCTTCTACTTCTCTGCTGCCGCCTCAATTTCCTATACACCTCAATTTTAGTAAAAGTGTGTATTTTGCTGAGTTTTTTTGGTCTTTTTCCCCCCTAGGCTGCTTTGGCGTGGTACCTATGCCTCCATCTTAACTGGAAGTTACCCATATTCTCTTTTTTTTAAAGAAATTTATCATGCTGGAGATGTATGTATTTCAAAAGAAATGATGTATTTAATTTTATTTTGTGGAAGCATGATAAATAGTAACTAATGCATGTTTGTATTATTTCTATACCACTGTTCAATCCAGTATCTCACATATGACCTATTTTCAAAGTATTTGTTTTCAAAGTAGATCAATAGAATGTATTTGTGGGGCTGGAGAGATGGCCTAGTGGTTAAGCACTTGCCTGTGAAGCCTAAGGATCCTAGTTCTAGGCTCGATTCCCCAGGACCCACATTAGCCAGATGCACAAGGGAGTGCACCTGTCTGGAGTTCATTTGCAGTGTCTGGAAGCCCTAGCATGCCCTTTTTCTTTCTCTCTGTCTTGAGAATTAAAGAAAAAGAAAAGAGTACATTTAAAAATTAAAAAAAAAGAAAATATTTGTGGATTAAAGAAGAAGCAAAGGCTTTGGAGAAATAGATAATATCTTGTGAAACTACCATACTTACTGTTTAAAAATTTAGGATATAGTAGCTCTTGGTGAGTCATGAACTACACAAATTAACCAGATATACATGTTATTTACTAAATTTTCAATGCTTAGCTATTAAAATTATTTTTTTATTTCCTTACTTTTTGTGCTAAATTTTATACTAACATTTCAAATTTCATAGTATTATTAAATTTAGAAAATTATAAACCGAGATATTACTTTTTACTTAACTCAAGCATTTTAAAGATCAAATCATTGAAGGATTTATTCCCTCTAATGTCCTATATCTCCACTTCAGTTATCATTGAATATGCTCTTTCTCTCCTTTGATCCTTGTACCTTTTGTATATTTATTTATTAAATATTTATTGAGTACTTATGCTATCCTAGATAACATTATTATTGCTAGATATGCCTATGTGATTAAGAAGCCATTGTCAGCTGGAGAGATGGCTCAGCATTTAATGTGTTTGTCTGCAAAGCCTAATAACTTAGATTTGATTTCACAGTACCTACATAAAGACAGATACACAAGGTTACACATGTGCCAATAGTTTGTTTTTAGTGGCTAGAGGCCATGATGTGCCCATTCTGACTCTTTTCTTTTCTTTTCTTTTCTTTTCTTTTCTTTTCTTTTCTTTTCTTTTCTTTTCTTTTCTTTTCTTTTCTTTTCTTTTTCTTTTCTTTTCTTTTCTTTTCTGTTCTTTCTTTTCTTTCCTTCCTTCCTTCCTTCCTCTCTCTCTCTCTCTCTCTCTCTCTCTCTCTCTCTCTTTCTCTCTCTCTCTTACTTTGTCTCAAGTAAATACATAAATAAAAAAATGTTAAAAACAAGAAACCATTGCTCTCAAAAACTCATTTTACATTAAAGAGGATACAAGCAAATAGATTTATATATAATATAAAACTATTTATTGCAGCTTTTTTCTATTTTTTTCATTAAGTAGAAATTTTGTATAGAACATTATGTGTTGATACCAGCATTTCCCCCCCTCTCTACCCCATTCCACTTAGAGCCCTCCTCAGTGGGATTGCTGATATTCATCATGGGTTTGTGGGTTAGGAGTTGTGAGAGATGAAATCAGTCATAATTGGAGTGGGGAGCAATGCCTCTGGATATGCCCACCTACATTGTGGCTTTTACAAATTTTCTGCTTACATTCTTAAATTTTTTTTTTTGGTTCATTTCTTATTTATTTATTTGAGAGCAACAGACATAGAGAGAAAGACAGATAGAGGGAGAGAGAGAGAATGGGCGCGCCAGGGCTTCCAGCCTCTGCAAACGAACTCCAGACGCGTGCGCCCCCTTGTGCATCTGGCTAACGTGGGACCTGGGGAACCGAGCCTCGAACCGGGGTCCTTAGGCTTCACAGGCAAGCGCTTAACCGCTACTGCTTACATTCTTGATGGGGAGTTTCATCATGGCAAGAAATGCGATGGAACATCTGGGAAGTAGACGCAAGCATGAACTCGCACTGAATATTCATGTGGATTAATAACCACAAGGTCTTAGCCAACTGATATACTTCCTTCAGCAACCCTCCATGTTCAAGGGCTCCACCAGCTGAGGCTTGAGTATGTGACTTAATCACCAACACTTGAGGATATGAAGAAACATTTTTTTATTTAATTTATTGATTTATTTTTCTAAAAAAGGTTGCACACATAGAATCTCTTTGCATCACCCCAATTCAGCTGAGGGTTTTCTTTGGTGGGTTTACTGGTATTCAATGTGGGGATCAAGAAGTCTCAGTAAGTCTCTGCAAGGATGGGGGAAACAAAGTGTTTCAGGCTATTCCCATCCACTGTGAGGCTCTGCCCAGTCTTCCACAATGTCTACTGAGCCTTGGCAGGCAAGATAGGGATCTTATTTAGTGTTACTTTCTCTGTATACTCTGGATCTCTGTTTTGATGAGGTTTGAGTGACCACAGTGTCTGTCACTATTTCCCTAGAACTGGTTTTCAGAATAGCAATGACATCAGTATCTGGGCCATTTCTTCCTCTGTGATCATTTCTGGGTCCTGGCAGATGAGGTGGAGGTCACCAATCTCTAGGTAGACAGCCAGCTCTCTTCTTGATGTATTAATGCATTCCTTTCACTGCTGACCCCGCCCCCCAGTATTCTCCATCTGTAATAAAGAACAGATTCTCCAACCAAAATTGAGTACAATTTGAATAAAGAATAAAGAATCTGGCTTTGTTTCCATAGCCAGATATGTTTTCTCTTTTGAGAAGGTCTCATGTTCAATCTATGAGCAATTGGTTACCTGCATCAGCTCTGGGCCACTGTTGCGTAAGTGCATACTTCTTGATCAACTGGTCAATTTTGCAACTGGCAGGATTTCCTGCTTATTAAATCTGTTGGCAAAAGTTACTCTTCAGGGCTGAAGAGATGGCTTAGTGGTTAAGTGATTGCCTTTGAAGCCTTAGGACCCCAGTTTGACTCTCAACTCCTCAGGACCCACTTTAGCCAGATGCACAAGGGGGCACACACATCTGGAGTTTGTTTGCAGTGGATGGAGGCCCTGGAGCACTCATTCTCTCTCTCTCTCTCTCTCTGTCTGTCTGTCTGCCTGCCTGCCTCTTTCTCTCTCTGTTGCTCTCAAATAAATAAATAAAAATAAACAACAAAAAAATTTAAAAGTTATTCTTCAACAGCTCCCATAGCACTTTCCAGCACTCTTTGGGCTAGCCAAGAGGGAACTGGATTTCCTCTCTTCTGGCATGATCACTTGATGTACTATGGGAGCAGGCTGTGGTGTCTTCAGCAATAGAGACTTAACTTTTAGCTCTTGTAGGTAGCCAAGTGTTTTGGCAAAGATCTATATTATTTTGGTGACCTCAAGTCTCCATAATCAGCTGCTCATTGTTGGGGAGAAACCCAACTCTGACAGTGAAAATTACCATCCAGAGCCCATGAGTTTAGGGTTATGCCTTATTCACCTCTTAAAGTGCTCTTGTGTTCATTTCACCCTCCTTCTTCCTCCTTATTGAGCATAATGACGTGTAGAATGGTATCTTGGAAGAAGGCTTCTATGGAATTGATTCATGTTCCTGTTAGTTTTATGTACCCTCCCCTCCCACACTCACCTTCCTGTAAAACCTAGGCCTTTTTTAATACCTTTCTTCTGATCATTGACTTGTTGTTCAGTAGCTCTTTCTCCCATCCTTTTCTATATCCTCTTTATCCTATCTTCATTTTAGTACCATGTCCATATTTTTATTATTTATTATGGCTTACAATTAACTGTTGCTGGGCCAGGTTAGGAACTGCATATGAAAGAAGTCATATGGAATTTATGATTCTAAGCCTATGTGATCTCACTTAGCATATTTTCCCAAGTCTTCAAATTTCCTGCAAATTTGATTATTTCATTTTTTCTTACTTCTGATTAGAATTCTATTGTGCATACATACAATGTCGTCATTAACTATTCATTTGTTTATGGACATCTGTGTTGATTCTATTTCCTTTGAATGGGAATAAAGCCAAAATTTATAAAAGTCGGTTGAGCAAGTGTTTCTGTGGTATATATCAGAGTTTTTAGGGTATATACCCTAAACAGGTATAGTTGGATCTAATGGTAGTTCTATTTCTAGCATTTTTAGGAATCTTCATACTGGTTCCCATATTGGTTGTAGAAATTTATATTCCCACCAGCAGTGGATGAGGGTTTCTCTTTTCCCACACCACACCACCACACACCATATGCTGTAATTTGACTTTTTGATTGCTGCCATTTTGACTGAAGTGAGATGTAATCTAAAAGTTTTTTTTTTTAAGTTATTACTCAAAAGCTACTTTAATATTCTTTATTGTTGTTTTATTCATTGGCATTTCACCTATAGTTTTTTTTCTCCTTTTTATATATTTTACTAAGTAGAAACTTTGTATGAAGACATTATGTGTAGGAGTCATCATTTTGTTTTTCCTTGTCCCCAGTCCATGGATGAACCTCCTTAGTGGGATTGCTGGAATTCACTATGGGTTTGTGGGTTATGAGTTGTGAGTCCAGCAGTCATTGTGGGGTGGGGGCAGTGCCTCTGGGTATTCATTCCTACACTGTGATTCTTACAATATTTTCTCCCACTCTTCCACAAAATTCCTTGAGGTGGTTGGGTTTAAACTCTACTTTAGTGTTGAGCTCTCAGCATCTTCTGGATTTCTGCTTTGGTGCATTTTGAGTATCCTTTACATCTGTCTCCATCACTCTGGCACAAGTTATGAGTCTTGCCATGGATGCAGGACTCTTGCTCATCTTGCCAATTTCTCTGTGGTTTTTAATTGGGCCATAACTGATGTGCAAGGGTGGCTTATCGCCTGCCAGAGAGTTAGCTATCATGTCTTGTCTTGTTGAAAGATGTTGGTTGTCCTCAGTTATTGCTGCCTTCTGAAAAGGGGGGGGGGACAGATTTTCTAACAGAGTGAATTCCATATAGGTTATACAAGATAAGCATTGCTAATTTAGAAAAAATTCTTTTTTTTAATTTAATTTATTAGTTTTCTTTTCAGCAAATACAGGCAGTTTGGTACCATTGTTTAGGTTCATCCATGATCTACTCCCTCCCATTGGACCCTCCTTGTTGATGCAAATGGGTCATGCATTGTGGAGTTAGCCCAAAATTCTTACAGATATAATCTCTTGTTTGGCCAAAGATCAATGGAGGCTTCTCATTGGATGCCATAATATTGATCTCCATAAGATTCTGACTTTATTTTAATTAATTAATTTATTTTTTGTTAATTACTGGGTACTCAGTGAATACAGTCAAGTTGGCACCATTGTTAGTTTCATTCATGTCCTACCCCCACCCCATGGCCCCTCCTTATTGAGGTATATGGGTCATGCATTGTGGAGTTAGCCCACAGTTATGGGTAGGAGAAATGTCTTTGTGTATCATGACCCAACATGTGGCTCTGACATTCTTTCCACCGCCTCTTCGGCAAAATTTCCCTGAGACATGTTGGGTTCATTTCTGGCCTGCTTCAGTGATGAGGTGTTGGGGGCCTCTGTGTCTCTAGATGGCTGATTTGGAAGGAATTTATTGTTCTCTGTGTTGGCCTCCTTCACCCTTGTGCTGGTACCTAGTTCATCAAAACAACAGCACCCTTGCTTGTTTTGACAATTATGCTTAGTTTCAGTTGGGGCCCTTTTGAGGTATGATGGGATGGTTCACTCCTTAGGATTTGAATCTATCTGTAAAAGAGAAGCAGATTCTCCAACAGAGAAGTAAAGTTAGCACCAGGAAAATGGGATAACCCTTATTTTTTTATAGAGAATTTAATAGGTGTAGATACTCTTGTAGCCCATAATTAGTGGTAGCTTGATAATGGAGAGCAGGTTCATGTTTGGATATGGTTCTGACTTCTTTCCCAGCTCCATCAATGGGTCCCATTCCACTGAGGGGATCAGTTAGCCAAATCAAGAGCAGCTGGTTTTCCAACATGGCTGTGCGCCTCTATTGCACTTGGGTGAGCATCACAACAGGTTATTTGCTGCTAAGTGGGTTAGACCATGAGTTATCTGGGGACTGACCCTCTTCCAGCTTCCATCCATTTCACTCCATGTTACATGTCATCCACATATGGTGTCTTCAGCAGTAGGGTTTTACCACTAACATTTGGTGGGTCATCAAGTACTCTCACAGAAATATGTAATTCTTTTAGGAAACCTTGTAATTCTCTCTGATCAAAAGCTCATTGTGGATGATAGCCATCTACTGGTACTGGGAGTTACAGGTCAGTGCCCAGTAAGAGAAGGAAGAAAAATATAACAAATATAAAAGAGTTAGAGAGAAGTGAGACAGAGAAAGTAAACATTAATGTAGAGAGATTAATAGGTATACAAGTGTTTCACCAGTTATATATTTAAACATGTTGTCCATATACATACATATGGAGAGAGAGAAGAAATGAAAAAAAAAATAGCAGAGCTTATCATTAGATATATGTACTCAGAGAATCAGAATCTACTAAAAATACTACTTTAGGAATGTTTGAATTCATCATTTGCTCATGACCAACTATTTAAAATTTAATGAAATTTAACAAGCAATTATGACTAATTGAATTTAATGCTATAATTATTCAGTTTCTCATAGCAAGCAATTGTTGTTTATCACATGCAGGTCTCTCTTCCCCATGATGTATGCATTTGTACCTTTCAAATATTTTGAAGAAAGAAATATAAATATTCATGAAGAATTAATTGTTCATTGAAAATAGCTGCTAATACGAACACATGAAGGTTATGGGACTATCAACTATTCTGAATAGTTCAGATGGGTTTAAAATTTCAGTTTTGTATTCTAAAATATTCTAGTGTCACAAAAGTATTTCATCAGGATTTTGAAAACAATCTCCATACTTAAAAATTCTAATTCCTGTGGATGAAGCCTTGTGGAAGAAGGCACTCAGCAAAGCAAGAAATGACAGTTCAAGGACTCTCCGGATTAAACTCAACTCCCAATGTTCAATTCCTCTGATGGAATTCTATCTGAGTATCTGAAGAACACACTTGATAATTCTGCTTAACTGAAGCCCAAATTGTTTCTCATTAATTACAAAAATAGTGTATACTAATATCCTAGTTATCTACTATCAGACTTGGGGAGATTGCTTGGTCAGCTTTGAAGCATGAGAACCTGATCTTGCTCAAACCATAGTACACATGTAAAAATATCAGGTGTGCAGTGTGTGTCTTCATTCCACTGCTGGGAAGGCAGAGACAAGAGGCTTGCTGGGCACCAGTTGAGCCTAATCAATGAACTCCAAGTCAATGAGACACAATATCTCCTAAAGGAATGGATGGCATTTCTGGGAATGACACCCAGTGTAACCCTGAGGTCCCCACATGCACAAATAAACACATACATACTCATGTACTCACTCACCTATGTGTCCCCACATATATGAATATTCATACACATATACATGCACACATTAACAAATATTTATATACCCACTCACCTATGTGTCCCACATATGTGAATATTCACATACATGGACATGGACACATAAACACATACAGAAAAATAAAATAAATAAAAAATGTGTTTGTGATATTTTCCTGTCCCCAATGGGTATTCTGTAATGCCAATTTGGTGTCTCTCAGAATTATTTAAATAATGTGTAATTATACTTGACTCATGCAACTTGAAGAGTCAAATGATAACTTTTCCAGTTAGTTATACATTAGTCAAATCAGCACAAAAACTTGAGGAAAAATTATGTGGTATAGATACTTCAATACAAGGAATACCTAGGACTTTAGAGCCAAAGAAAGAGTCATTCAAATTACTTCATATTTGTCTGATCTCATATTTTGTTTCTTATTTAAAATCAATTGTTCAGTATTCCTTTAAAACAGTTTAATCTAGGTTGGTAGCATATTACAGTGGACTGAAGTTATTGTGATCCATGATGTTAAATCCAAAATTATTAATCAGTTATTTAAGAACAGCTACACTTTGTAATAAAGACATTATATTTCTGAACTTTAAATTTATGTGGCAGAAAATCTTACATAGTAACATAAGCTTATCTGAATAAACTAAAAGTAAGATTTTCATTAAATTAATGTTGGTCATGTGAAGATAATATGCTAAGATAGGTATAATAAATAAGTGAACCTGACCTATTAGGAAGACATAATATTGACTGTGTGTGTGTGTGTGTGTGTGTGTGTGTGTGTGTGTGTGTGTGTGTGTGATGGCACATGTGTGGTCGAAGGAAAACTTGCCTTCTGCCTTATTTCTCTCAGGGTAAATTGATGTTTTACTACTACGAACTCCAGGATAGCTTGGCTGTGAGCTTCAGGAATCTCCTGACTCTGCCCTCTATGCTATCAGCTAGCTGGGAATACAGATACATGCACTACTTATACCCAGCTTCATGTGGGTTCTGGAGACCTGAGATCTGGCCATGTGGTTTGAAGAGCCTTTCACCACTGAGCCATCACTCCAGACCATTTTTTGTAAATTTCCCTTCTATTTTAACATTGTTAAGAATAAAAGTTTCCTAGAATCTCAGTGTGACTCCAGGGAAATATGCTTGGGTCCTTTGGAAGGATGTGATATGTCTATTTACAGAGAATGATAACTTTCCTAGGGGAAGGCAAAGGGCTATTTAACACAAAAAAAGCTTAGGCATAGTGATTTCTCCAAATTGACTCCAGGGCTAAAAGTGTGCCTAAGAGTACAGGAATATTTTATTTTAGTGGTTGTGGTTGACTTTCCATAGCAATGTACCAGACTTGAAGAGCCATCTTTCAAATCATGCTTTCAGAGTTGCTAAAACTGTCACTATTTGGTTTGGGTGGAGAATTATTTTGCCAGATCCCTGCTGTGACATACCCAGATTTCCATGAAGAGTGCCAGACTCAAAGCAGGCAAGAGTTGGATATTGATATCTAGTTGTACAAGGAAGAAGTTCAATGACTTATCAGCAGCTGATCATTTATCACACAGCAGGCACTGGTCTGCAATTGTATGCAATTTATGAGCCTTTACTGCCCTTCTACCAACTCAGCCTGCGTTCTGCCTATATTGTAAGTGGCATCCAATGGTGAAAAGGAGGAAAAAAGCTTCTACCCTCTTGAGATAATAAATTCTATATGATATATTTTACTAAAAGTAACAGCTAGGGCAAAATATA
Source organism: Jaculus jaculus (assembly GCF_020740685.1). Taxonomy (NCBI): domain Eukaryota; kingdom Metazoa; phylum Chordata; class Mammalia; order Rodentia; family Dipodidae; genus Jaculus; species Jaculus jaculus. Next base: position 72,808,882 of record NC_059113.1, on the reverse strand, counting down.
TGAATCTCGTATGCCTCAAAGCATAGTGAGAAGAAATAGACTTCTTAGTTGTTATGTGAATATAACAGAGTATCAACTGTGCTGATATCTAAATGTTACATATGTGTATATGTGGCAAAATGTGCACAAATTCAAATTTTACTTAAAAAATGCAAGACTTAATGATAGATTTATTTCATGGACAAAATGTATGGTAGAAATGAAAAACATGAAGTGTTTCCAGGTTTATATTTGGAGTGATTATTAATTTTTTATAAGGAAAGCTTTCAATTTTGGTAACATTATAAAATGTAAAATTAATTAAATCATGAAAATTGATGGATGGTCTAATTCATTGATAAAGGCCCTGAGAACATATTGACCTCACAACTTATAGCAAATCTTAACATTCTTCTACAAATACATAGGATATTGGTTTTCACAAGCTTCCTTCTGAAAACGTTATGAGAATGCCAAATATAACTGGAAGAAATGGCTCAGAGCACTGCAGTAACTTAACACTGTATGTGTTAAAACAAAGATGTATATTTATTGGATCTATTTTAAGATAATTTATATGCAATTAGTTTTAAATGAAATGTTTAAAAAGTACGTGCTATCAGTCTTCAATCACAGTAGTCATGGTTGGAAAAATACCTGCTAGGTTATCATGTTCATCCTTCTGCTTTGGGTAGGATATGCCTCAGTCCCAAGAGAGAGGAGTTAGCACTTCAGATTTGCCAAGAAAGTAGAATGTCTTATAGGAGGCATAAGAGAAACCTTACTAGAGCCAAGTCAATATAGTGTTTGACTTCTATCCAATAAACCCCTCAAAAAAAATGAATGTGCTTCTGTCATTCTGGTTACACAGATCCTGGCAACCACATTCAGTTCTTGTTGGAGCATTTGCAAAATCTTATCAAGAAAACTATCCAATAAGGATATATGGCACTGCTATTTATGGGGAGGGGTTGGAAAAAAGTCTTAAAGTGAAAAGAATTTGGATGACTATATCCCTGTAATAATATGTTAGAGGTATAAACATATTAAACCACAAATGATAAATATTTCTGAAAAGATGAACCATCTATTCAATTTCTTGCTAGAACTAATAACAGGACAACTATGCTTATGGGAGCATAATAAATCTGACTTGAAGATGAATAGTAGGCAATAGAAGATGAGGGTAATGTGGTCGCATCAGTAAAAGCTGTTTAACATTTCAGGGCCTTTCCAACTTCAAGCATCTGTTATCTCACAACTTATCACTTCTTAGTTGTGCATCAAGAGATCTATGACCTTTACAAAATCACAGTACTTGTACATGCCATTTACACCCTTCTAGTTTCCTTTACTGATTTTTATTATTAACCTTCCCTTTTCTGAATAGTATGGTACTAATAGCTTCTGGTCCACTGTAGTGTTTTGTTTGAGATTCACAACAATGTCTTCTTAAAATTTAATTAATTGTAAACATTTAAAAATATTAATTCCAGAGTTTGAAATTTTTCTGGTATATATTTTTACCCAGAAGTTCTTTGTTCCGGAGCTTGTTGCTATTTCCATCTGTGCTTTGAGCCTGATGCTGGCCACAATGTCCCCAGTCACCTGTCATCAGTATTGGTGAATTTTCTCATTGCTATGACAAAATGCCAAGCAGAAAGACCTTATGGAAGGGTTTATTTCAACTGATAGTTTGATTTTCATTCCAATATGATGGGGAAGGCTTGATGGTAGGAGCATGAGCAGTTCACATCACACCCCAAATCAGGAATGGAGAGTGATGGATGCTGCTTCTAAGATAGCCTTCTCCTTTTTCATCCTTCTATGACTCCAGTCAATGCTATAGGTCTACCCACAGTTAGGGTGGGTCTACCCATCTCAACATAGTCTTGAAGCTCCCTCATGGATCTATCTAGAGATGTATTCCCTAGATGATTTTAGATCCAATTAATTTGACAACTGAGATTAACCCTAACTCCATCAGCTTGCATTACTACCTACTGTTTATTTTTGTTTTGTTCCTTGACATAGTATATTGCTGCCTGATTTGCTTCACCAGAAACTTGAGTTTGAACATTCTATCTTCAAGCTTGGATGGTTGCAGAATTTATCCAGACAATGTACTTTGTGTTCTGTAACTTCATATGGGTTGATCTATGACTCTGGGTTTACATTTAGCCTGCCTCTGCCAAATTCACAAAATCCTCTGCTTGAATCATTCATCAGGTCCAGGTATTCCATTTATTTTTCTGGAGGATTCTGGATTCAGAATACAAATATATACACTCTCAATTTTATTATTATTAGATATGTATACAGTGTGTGTATAGTCATATTGGTACCATCATTAGCCTCCTGCCTGTCCTCCCCCTCTCTGCAAAGACCATCCTCATTGGGGAGTGTGAGTCATGCATTGTGGGGTTAGTCATTAGTTATGGGTAAGAGGCAGTGTCTCTGTGCATAATGACCCAACTTTTGGCTCTAACAATCTTTCTGCAACCTCTTCCACAAATTTCCCTGAGCCACGTTTGGTTTGCTTTAGATCTATATCAGTGATGAGGTCTTGGGAGCCTCTGTGTCTCAGGATATCTGATTTGGCAGGAGTTGAGTGTTCTCTGTGTCTATTTCCTTCACCCTTGTGCTGGAACCAGGTTCACCAAGAAAGCAGCACTTTTGCTCATTTCCCAAATTACTCTATGGTTTCAGCTGGAGCACTGGTGAGGTGAAATGGGCTGATTCTCTCCTCAGGATCTGCATCCATCTGAAAAAGAGAAGCAAATTTTCCAATGAAGAGTGAAGTCAGCACCATATATATGGGATAACCATTATTATTTTACAGAGGATTTAATAGATGTAGGCTCTCTTGTAGCCTATGACTGGTGGGAACTTGAAAATGGAAAGCAGGCTTATTTTTTGGATATGGTTCTAACTTGTTTCCCAGTTATGGGTTCCATTCCACTGAGTGGATCTGTTAGCCATATCAAGAGCACTTGGCACCACATCAGGTTGTTTTATGCTGAGTAGCTTAGACCACTAGTTGCTTAGACTGATGTTGGTCATATTTCCCTAGTTTCTCATATAGCTCCTCTGGTATTAGATGTGCTAACTGTCTGGGAACTGACTCTCTTCCAGATTCCAGCCAGGTCACTCCATGTTCCATACCAACAACAACAAAAAAAAATGCTGTCTTTGGCAGTAGGGTCTTACCACTAACATTTGGTAGGTCATTTAGTACTCTAACAAAAATCTGTTTTCTTTTGGGAAACCTTGTAGGTCTCTTGGATCACAAGTTCATTGTGGATGTTAACTGCATGCTGATACTGGGAGTTACAGGCCAGCACCAAGGACTAGAAGAAAGAAAAATACATGTATTATAAAAGAGGATTACAGAAGAGGAAGAGAGAGAGAGAGAAGATTAAGGTTAGTTTTCATCATACCCTCTCCAGGGCCCTGTGGTTCAGGTGTTCCCTCTAAGGACCTGATGAAAGTTCAACCATTTTGTCTGTCTTTTTGGATATAGAATTTTATGGTACCATTGCCGTTTGTGTCCAGTTTTGTGTCCCCCATTTCTTTCCTTGCCCTCAACCCCCCACCTCACCCTCCATATTGTTCAGTCCTTGAGATGCTTATTTGGTATGTCACCATCTCAGGCAGATTCAGGTTAGAAGCTACAGATGAATGAGACCATGTGACAATTATTTTCCTATGATTGGGTGAATTCAATGAGAATGATCTTTTCCAAGTTCAACATTTTTCTTCAAATTTCATTGTGTCATTTTCCCTTACTGCTGTGAATAATTCCAGCATGTGGATATACCGCATGTTAGTTATCCATTTGTCTAATGATGGACATCTGGGTTGATTCCAGTTCTTAGTTATTATGAATTGAGCAGCTATAAACAGGGTTGAGCAAATATTTTTGAATTGAGGCATTGAGCTTTTAGGGTAAATGCCCAGTAAGGGAATAACTGGGTCTTTTGGTAATTTAGAGTCAACCTTTTTAAGTCTCTATACTGCATTACATAGTTGTACCATCTTACATTCCCACAAACAGTGAATGAAGGCTCCTATTTCTACACATCCTCACCATCATTGATTTTCATTTTATTTTTTAATGTTTGCTATCCTTACTGGGGTAAGGTGGTGTAAGGAGCCGTGCAGACGCCATTATAAGATGGCACCGGTTTCTGGTTTCTTCTTGGTCACAGTTGAAGTAAATAAGCACAGTGCACATGTTCACTTACGCAAGTGACCTGGTGTGGGCAGATGCTAATGAGGTATCCAGGGAGTAACCAATCACTGGTGGTCACATATCCTGTGGTAACCAATCATTAGTGGACATGCAGTCAAGAACCCTATATAACCCGTGGCCTTTCCTAGTTCGAGGTCTTCGCATCTAGCAGCTTGGCAGTCCCCAATAAAGTGTGTACAGAAGAATCCTGATTATGGCGTCTTCCTTGCTGGCGAGGTGGGCGCGACAAGTGGTGCCGAAACCCGGGAACAAAGACATCTTGCACCAGCGAAGATCCCTGTTTTTAGGAGGATTCAGAACTGACACACGGGATGGACGGATCCGGACTTTTTTCTGAGAGGTATGCTGCCCTGGGGGGTTGATCCTATTGTTGTGATTTTCTTCTTGCCCTGTGTGCTCATTAAAGTGAAAGAGGGCCAGAGGACTTTAGCGGAACATCAGGACAGTATGTCAGAAACAGAAAAAAGGGAACAAAAAGGAAAACAGAATAAAAGGAAAGAACAAAATGTAATGAAGGTTAGTGGTAAAAAGGAAACTAAGCTTAAAGATTTAGAAGGTAATAATTTATATCCTTTATTAAGTGAATTCAAACATTTACATGTGGCAAGCTCATCAAGTTCTGAGACTGCTTCTGTAAGATCTTTTAAATCCTCAGACAGTGAAGGGGAGTTGGACTTGTATGATGAGGCTGTGTTAGAGGAGGAAGCTGCCAAGTATCAGGCTGAGAGATATCACCCTGACCCGCCTGTTGTGCCTTCTGCCCCACCCTTAACAAATAGGGAAGTGCCGAGATACATGGAGGGAACTTCTTTCTGTAAGCCAAAAGAAATAAGAAAAATTCAACAAATATTTCCAGTGTTTAATGGCCCAGCTCAGGGCCAATATCATGAGCCTATAGGACATAACCAGTTAAAGGATCTTGCAGATTCAGTTAGGACGTATGGGACCTATACAAAAAGTTCTGCCCTTATTGTCAGTTCTGCCAAAACATTGGGAACTTATTATAGTGGATATTAAAGACTGTTTTTTCTCCATCCCTTTGCATCAGAATGATAGACAAAGATTTGCCTTTACTTTACCATCTGTCAATCATGAGGAACCTGATGCTAGATATCAGTGGAAGGTCCTGCCACAAGGCATGGCCAATAGCCCAACTATGTGTCAATTGTTTGTTTCTCATGCCATTAAGCCAATAAGACAATAATTTTCAAAAATAAATATTTGCCATTACATGGATGATATTTTATTATGTGGGCAATCTGGAGAGGACCTAAAAGTAGCTTATTCGAGATTAAATGAATCTTTAAAATTAAAAGGTTTAATAATTGCTCCTGAAAAGGTACAAGAAGGAGTAATAGGTAGTTTCTTAGGTACAAAAATATATCCTGATAAAATTACCCCTCAAAAGGTCACAATCCGTAGAGATCATTTAAAAACTTTAAATGATTTTCAAAAATTATTAGGAGACATTAATTGGCTTAGACCTTTTTTGAGGATTTCCACATCTGAGTTAAAACCTTTGTTTCAAATTTTAGAAGGAGAAGCTCATATTACTTCTCCTCGTAATCTTAACCCTGAAGCTATTAAGGTATTAGAAAAAATAGAAAAGGCTATACAAAGTTCTCAGTTAATTAGAATAACGGAAGATCAACCTTTTTCGCTGTGTATAATACAATCATCCTTTTTACCCACTGCTGTTTTGTGGCAGGATGGACCTCTGTTATGGGTCCATTCTCATTCCTCTCCAGGAAAAGTTATTGAACATTATCCTACGTTAGTTGCAGAGCTTGCTTTAAAAGGACTTCAACTAGCCATCACACATTTTGCCAAATTTCCTGAAACAATCATTGTTCCCTATACTACATTTCATGTTCAAACTCTCTGTGCCACTATTGATATGTGGGCCATTTTTAGATGCACCTTTTCTGGAGAAATAGATAACCATTATCCTAAACATCCACTATTACAGTTTGCTCTCACTCAAGAAATAATTTTCCCTAGGATTACTAGTTCTCAACCTCTTTTAGGAGGTATAGACATTTATACTGACGGATCAAAGACAGGTCTGGGGAGCTATGTTATTGACCAAGTGCCAGTACAATTACAATTTAATTTAACTTCCCCGCAATTGGTGGAATGTGCAGTAGTTACTTTGGTGTTGTGACAATTTTCAAGACCTATTAATATTATCTCAGACTCCCATTATGTTGTAAATGCTGTTAAACAATTAGAAGTTGCTGGACCTATTAATGCTAAAAGTAAAGTAGCACATATCTTTCATGATATTCAAAATTCTATCAGAAATAGGTGTCATCCCTTTTTTATACAACATATTCGAGCTCACACTCTGTTGCCTGGCCCTATGGCTAGAGCTAATGATTTGGCTGATGTCGCCACAAAACACCTTTTTTGGGTTGCAAACAGATACAAAGCTGCTGTAGATTTTCATAAACTGTATCATGTTCCTGCTCAAACCTTAAGATATAAATTTCAGCTAACTAGAGCTAAAGCTAAAAATATTGTACTCCAATGTCCTAATTGTGCAGAGTTCAGACATACTCCTTGTCTGGGCATTAATCCTCGAGGCTTGCGCCCCTTACATTTGTGGCAAATGGATGTAACTCATATTCCTCCTTTTGGAAAAATGAAATATGTTCATGTCTCTGTGGATACTTACTCTGATATTATACATGCCACGGCCCTTCCTGGGGAAAAGGTGTCCCATGTCATCACTCATTGCTTGGAGGCCTGGGCTGCTTGGGGAAAACCCTACAGTCTTAAAACAGACAATGGTCCGGCCTATACTTCAAAGACTTTTCAGCAATTTTGTCAACGCTTAGGTGTAGAACACAAGACAGGACTACCTTATAACCCACAAGCACAAGGAATTGTGGAACGTGCTCATGGTACACTCAAGACATATTTATCTAAACAAAAAGGGGGAATAGGCCCCACGACGTTGGGACCTCAAGGAACTATTTCCCTAGCTCTTTTTACACTTAATTTTTTAAATTTGGACATGATGGGTAGGTCAGCAGCAGACAGGCATTGTCTGCCACCATCACCAGTTTCAGAAAAAATAAAATGGAAAGATGTTATATCTAATCAATGGAAGGGCCCTGATCCAGTTTTAATAAGATCCAGGGGAGCTGTTTGTGTTTTTCCACAGGATCAAGATAATCCCATTTGGGTTCTTGCCAGACTGACACGAGTGGTCAAAGAGAGTCCTGAAAAGGATGAAGATCGTGATTGCTGTGCTGATGATATTAACCCTGTTCACCCTGCCGGGGATATGGACAGAAGCCCATTGGGGAATACTCTCAGTATTCCCAAAACCTCTACCTGTAATGCATGACTTCTACTAATGCGCAATTAAGAGGAGGGTTAATGATTGTTAATCAAAGAATTGATTTAGTGCAAGAACAAGTTGATACTTTATGGCAATTGGCACAATTGGGATGTGAATGGAAAATGTCTGGATTGTGTATAACCTCTGTTCAATATCATAATTTCACTTATGCTGCAAATCTGTCACGCCAACTATCACATTATTTGCTTACTAACTGGACTACTAAATTTGATCAATCTGTACGAGAACTTCGACTTACTATTACCCATGTGAATTTGACACAAGTGGACTTGTCTTTGGCTACGGGATTATCGGACTGGATACAGAAAGCTACCCTATATTTGAAGGAATGGGCTGGAATGGGTTCCATGATGCTGTTGATGATCGCTGCTACAGTCGGATGTCTTTGGTGTTTCTGTAAGATACAAAGTCAAAGACTCAGAGACAATGCCATGCTAGTGCAAGCATTTGCTGCACTGGAAACAGGACATTCACCTAATGCTTGGTTGATAACTCTAAAACAATAATGAGCCGAGGATTGGTGTTTACCCCGGGCCTCTTTGGTAATTGCCTGATGTGCCTGTGTGTAATTTTACAATTGCTTGACCTGTACATTTCTCTCCTCTGTTAAGCTGTCTTGTGGCCTTTGCACCCTGAGAGCTTGTTCTCATTGCACCAGGTTAGGCATAAGACTTCTAGTTTTATTTCACACTCTGCCTTTGCACATCCCTGAGGAATAACTCATTGCACGGGATAAGGTGAGTTGTGAGTTTTCCAAGGCCTTATAACCTTGATCGCCTATTGCCAGAAGTGGAAAAGGCTAGATCGGTGATTTGGTCTCTTGGTGTCTAGATAATAAAAAAGGGGGAGATGTAAGGAGCCGTGCAGACGCCATTACAAGATGGCGCCGGTTTCTGGTTTCTTCTTGGTCACAGTTGAAGTAAATAAGCACAGTGCGCATGTTCACTTATGCAAGCGACCTGGTGTGGGCAGATGCTAATGAGGTATCCAGGGAGTAACCAATCACTGGTGGTCACATATCCTTTGGTAACCAATCATTAGTGGACATGCAGTCAAGAACCCTATATAACCCGTGGCCTTTCCTGGTTCGAGGTCTTCGCATCTAGCAGCTTGGCAGTCCCCAATAAAGTGTGTACAGAAGAATCCTGATTGTGGTGTCTTCCTTGCTGGCGAGGTGGGCGCGACAAGGTGGAATCTCATAATTGCATTAATTTGCATTTCTCTGATGATTAAGAATGCTGGATATTTTCTTCCTTTGAGAAGTCCCTGTTCAATTCTTTGACCCATTCTGTGAGTGGGTTGTTTGATTTTTTTTTTTTTATTGTTTGGGTTTTTGAGATCTTTGTAGGTTCTAGAAATTAGTCCTCTGTCAGTTGTATAGCCAGCAAAATTTTCTCTCATTCTGTGGGTAATCTATTGGCCCTGTTTATTTGTTTGTCTGTGGAGAAACTTTTCAGCTTCATGAGGTCCCAGTGATTGAGTGATTGTTTAAGTTCCTGAGCTACTGGAGTTTTGTTCAGGAAGTCTTTTCCCATTACTATATCCTGGAGTGTTCTTCCAATTTTTTCTTCCAGTAATAGCAGAGTTTCTGATCTTATATTGAGGTCTTTGATCCATTTGGACTTGAGTTTTGTGCATTGCAAGATGTGTGGATACTGTTTCATTTTCTTGCATATGGTTATCCAGTTTGTCCAGCTACATTTGTTGAAGATGCTGTCTTTTTTCCAGCCTACAGTGGTAGGGCCATTGTCAAATATCAAGTAGCTGTAGTTACTTGACCCAAAGTCTGGATCCTCAGTTTGGTTCCATTGGTCTATAATTCTGTTTTCATGCCAGTACCATGTTGTTTTATTACTATGGCTTTGTAATATAGGTTTAGATCAGGTATGGTGGTGCCTCCAGAGGTGTTTCTTTTGCAGAAGATATGCTTGGATAACTGAGACCTTCTACCATCCCAAATGAATTTTGAGATATTTCTTCTATGTCTGTGAAGAGAAATGTTGGGATTTTTTATTAGTATTGCATTGAATCTGTTTATTCCCTTTGGTAAGATTGCAATTTTCACAAGGTTAATTCTTCCTACCAAGGAGCATGGGATGTCCTTCCATTTTTTCAAGTCCTCCTCAAATTCTTTCTTTTAAAAAAATATATTTAATTACTTATTTATTTGACAGAGAAAGAGGGAAGAGAGAGAGAGAATGGGCATGCCAGGGCCTCCAGCCACTGCAGAGGAACTCTAGATGTGTGTGCCCCCTTGTGCATCTGGCTTATGTGGGTCCTGGGGAATCAAACCTGTGTCCTTTGGCTTTGCAGGCAAATGCATTAACTGCTAAGCCATCCCTCCAGCCCTGTTTCTTCCTTGAGTGTCTTTGTGTTGTCATTGTGTAGGTCTTGCATCTCAAAACTCTTAAAGGTGACTAAATCCTTCAGCAAAGTAGAAGGATAGAAAATCAATATACAAAAATTAGTAGCCTTTCTATATACAAAATACAAAGATACAGGAAATAAATAATCAATGTTTTCCATTTTCAATAGCAACAACAACAAAATACCTTGGAATAGCATTAACTGAGGATGTGAAAGACCTCTACACCCTTTTTTTTTTATTTCTGTTCTTATTTCTTTCATGATTGTGTGATAAAACCTTTACATGAACTCCATGAAGAGGAGGATACCTACCACTTGGATGTCATTAACACTCAGTGACTTTTCTTTGACCACTCCAGTCTATATCAAGGAATCAACAGGCAGAGAACTTCTGATAGCCTCAGATACTTCACCTTTGCTTGAATGACCTACTCAAATAGTTGTTCATCAACCCATGCATTTAGTAGACTCAGGCTTGTATCTCCCCTCTATGACCTACACCTTGCTTCAGCAGCTATTATCAACTGTAAAACTTGGCTCAACTTGTAACCCCATGGTCATGTTTCCAGCATGAGGTCTCATCATAATGCCTTCTTCTTATTCATGTCTTAGCTACTATTTTCTAGTCAAAATCTCCATTGATTCTTTTAATATAAATTTAATAGCTCTTGTCACCTCTGCACCTTTTTATCCTTTTAGTATTGCATTGATATGCTAATGTAATATTTGTAATTCATTTGATACTACACATGGTTTAATAAAGTGTAAAGTTTGTTTTACTGGACAATTATCTTAAGAAGTAATAAAGCATTTTTTCAGTATTTTCTGTGTAAATAAGGGTATGTGTAAGGTAGCATTTATCCATTAAAATATTAAGACTTCTAATGATACCAAATGCCCTCATTTTTCTGAAAGTTTAATGTTGACAAAAAGGAATTAACTGCATCCATTCTGTTTCATTATTAAAGAATAACTGAAAATAGTTACTCTTGGCTGTTCACAGAGAAATGGCTATATTATATATTTACAGCTATTGGATAGATTTTTGTTGTTGTTGTTTTTGTTTTTGAAGGTAGGGTCTCACTATAGCTCAGGCTGACCTAGAACTACCAGAAGACAGAAAGTGACAAAGATTAAACACCCTAGTGATAGAAGTAACACAAAATGGAAAAAGTCAGTGTAAAGTGGGTATTTTGAAAATATCAGCAAAATCATTACTAATTACCTGATCAAAAAGAAGTGAGAGAAAAACCAGAAATTTGGAATGAAAGAAGTGTATCACTACTGATCCTTTAGAAAATAAGTTATTCTATCAACAACTTTGCACTAAAAATTTTACTGATTTAACAAATACAGCAATTCATGGGAGACACAAGTCACTAACCCAAACTTAAAAAGAATAGAAAGTCAAAGTATTCACTCATGATTAAATTAACCTACTAAACAAACTACATTTATAAGTGATGTCTAGACCCAAGTGTTCTAACTGTTAAGCTTGTTAAAAATGTTACAGATCTGGGCATGGTGGCACACACCTTTAATTCCAGCACTAGGGAGGCAGAGACAGGAGGATCACCATGAATTTAAAGCCACTGTGAGACTACGCAGTGAATTCCAGGTCAGTCTGAGCTAGAGTGAGACCCTTCCCAATAAGTAAGTAAGTAAATAAATAAATAAATAAATAAATAAACAAACAAACAAACAAACAAACAAACAAACAAGAAGGCTGTAGAGATGGCTTAGCAGTTAAGCACTTGCCTGTGAAGCCTAAGGACCCTGGTTCAAGGCTCCATTCCCCAGGACACATGGGGGCACACACATCTGAAGTTCATTTGCAGTGGCTGGAAGTCCTGGTGCACCCATTCTCTCTCTCTCTCTCTCTCAAATAAATAAATAAAAGTAAATATTTTTTTTAAGTTAAAGAAAATTTCAGATTAATTCTGCAAATTGTTTCCCCAGAAACCAGAAGAGGAGCATGGAACCCATCTAAACTTCTTGGAAATACATACATATATGCGTATGTACATATATACACACATACATATGTATATACATACATACATACATACATACTACATACATATATATGGGTATATACATGATGTGGTGTATAATATTTGTGAAATTTATATGGAAACAATTTTAATATTTTACATTACATGGCTCAATATTGAACATACAAACTCATTAATGTATTTAATGTAATGCTAACTGAAAAAGGAGGGTACAAATGTACCATAATGTCATTAAGCAGGGGAATTTGGCAAACCCAGATCTACAAAGTCTCACACTAATCTACCCATTATTCTCATCCACCTATAAGCAGGAATACAACAAAAGTTATCATGTAATTGATCTTATCATTTTTAGTTTTAGTTCTCAGTGAACTTATATGGGTTTGAGGGAAGAGAACAGTGAGTGGAAGAGGGAGGAGTCTTCAGATTAGAAGAATAAAATAGATAATCTTAGTATAAATGATATAATGAGAAAATAAGGAAATTAGACACATGTGAATACTACATTTTATTGGTACAAATACAACAGGCAAATAATATGACAGTGAAGTTAAGAAAATAATCCATTAATAATATCATAAAAATGGCAAAAAGTATTTAGGAATCTATTAAACAAATGAATGATTAAGTTTTATAAAATGAACTCTAAAAATACAAAAGAAATTACATCAGAGGTATCCTATTTTCATAAATTGGAATAAAATACCTTCAGCATGGTATTTTTTCATAAAAATAAGTCTATAAATTCACTGTGAACCTTAAAAAACTTCTGGGAGACTTATCTTATGAAAATTTACAATCTCGTCAAAATTTATATGGAAATGCAAAGGGCTTAGAATAGACAAAAATCATTTTAAAAATAAGAATAGGGTCAGAAGATTGACACCATGAAATTTGAAACCTGACGAAGCCATAGTAATAAAGAGGGTGAGGGGCACGCATAAGATGGACATAGCTGATAATGAAATACAATGGAGTGTCCAGAGACATATTCTGACATATAATCAAATGAATGCCAATAGAATCTTGAGAGTAATAAGCTAACTGGGAAATTGTGAATTTGAACAGTGATGGTGAAACCACTGGATACATGCCAATATAAGAGCCATTGTCTTTACCCTACATATACATAATGGCTATAAATGGAACTAAAACTGTCAACACAGAAGGAAAATAATCATGGAGAAGGATGAAGCAAGTGTTCTCAGATATAATTTTGAAAACAAAAACCATAAAAATTAGTAAATTGACTTCACCAAAAATGAAAACATTTTCTTCTTAAAATATATCACTAAGACCATTAATTAAAAAAAAGGTATGCACTAGGAAAATGTTAGCAAATTATATATATGAAAAAGAATTTATATGGAGAAAAACTTGTATGATGCATAATGCATTTTTAAATATGACACCCACTTATAGATCACTTTGACTAAAGAGAAGATGTATATGGCCAATAAGCAGAAAGGGCAATTGACATTTCAATGGGGTACCATGCCATATGCATGAGAATACTGATAATAAAGATATGAGTAGTGCCATATGCTGACCAGGAAACAAAGAAACAAGATCTCTCCATTAGTAATTTTATACAACAGTTCTATAGTTTCTCTCAAATTTTGACATGCTTTACATATAACACTCATGTTCAGCTCTTAAAATCCTGAAAGTAAAACTATCTATCTACAAAAAGATTTACTGGTAAGAATTTAAATAAGTATTTCTAATTATGGTCAAAAGACGGAAGTAATCTTCATGTCTATTTACTATAGCACAAATACAAAATGTTACATCCATTTAACACTCAGATCATCAAAACAAAGTACAAAGTACTAGTACATGTTACAGCATACAGTAATTTCAGGAAACAAATGAAAATCCATACAATGTCTCAGTGAAAGATGCAGAAGATCACAAGTTACTTGATTCCAATAAAATGGTCAGAGGTGGAGAATGTATAGTCAGATGAGAATAGTGTCTAGTTTTATAGTTAAATAAGAAAACAATAGCAACAGGTACAAGGCAACTATTCAGGTGATACAAATGTACTAACTCTGAATTTTCAATAGGGGTTATGTAATTTTTTGATTTATTAAAATTCATTTAACTATGCATTTTTATTTGGTACATTTTATAGTATATATTATCCCTCAACAAACCAGTATAAAACAGATACAATATTAAAAAAAATGTTTATTTCCTATTTTCCTACAAATTCTATGATTGAAATCCAACAGATCAACTTTCCTTATATGCCATATGAAAAATAATTTCTATATGCAAAAGGGAGGTGTGTATGTCATTCAGCTCTAGTTTATGCTGCAAATGCTAAAACATTTGATCAGTCTCTGAGGACAGTAGGGAGAAGAAAAAAGAAGTGGGTTTATCAAAAGATATACAGAAATAATTGGAAGAGTAAAACAAGGGCTATCAGTTAGCCTTTATTTTCTGGGACAGAATGCCTGAACAGAAACAGCATATGGAAGGAAAGGGTTTATTTTCAGTGTTTTGAAGGGAAGTTCCATCATGGCAGGGAAAACATGGCAGGAGCAAAGAACCAGCCATCGTATCTCCACAACAGCAAGACACAGTAATGGGAAATAGCTGGATAGCATTGACAAGTGGGACTAGAATGTAAAATCCTGAGACCCACCCCCAGCAACACATTTCCTTGAGCAAGGCTCCACCAACCAAAAGTTTCATCAGCAAGAGATCTCGTAGGAGGTGTAATCATTAACACATTAAGGCACATTTTGCCTTGCAACCACCACATAAGCAAAAACAGGACAACATGCCACCATTTCCAATGTAAGTTGAAATTTAAGTAAAATGAATGCTTCTTTTATTTTTTTCATGTCAAGAAGGGAAAATAAAAATAGCTATTGCAGTACCAGGTGCAAAAATGAGAATGCCATCAAAGTACCTGGAGATTATATACCTGAATTTCTTGTTATTCCCTATGATACCACATCCATTTTCCCTTAGAGTAACTTTTTACACTAAGTGTGATAGGTTTATGAAAATCATAGAACCATTGTTTTTACTTATTTAATTAACTCCCTATTTTCTTTGTTTGTTTGCATCTATTGTTTTTTTTTTTTTTCTGTTTCCAGGTTTTATCCATTTTAATGTGTATATCCTGTGTTGTATTTGATGATCTTGACATATCTAAGAATTACTGCTTCCATAATTTTTTAGAATATTTCTAATCTATTTTCTCACAAGCAAACTAAGGATGTTATTTCATGGGAGGAATGCCACAAAATGACATGGTACTTTCAAAATGTCATGCCCAGTTTATGGTAACTTTAATATAACTTCATTGGTGTCTGTTTTGAAACCAACCTTCTTTTGTGCTACAATAAGATGCTCAAGTGTTATTGTGTATATTTTCTCCACTACTGTTAGAATTAAACATTAATTATACATAATCTTGTTTTGATTTTTTTGTTTATTTTTATTTATTTGAGAGCCACAGGCAGACAGACAGAAAGAGGCAGAGAGAGAGAATGGGCACACTAGGGTCTCCAGCCACTGCAAATGACCTCCAGATGCATGTGCCACCTTTTACATCTAGTTTTACATGGGTCTTGGTGAATCAAGCCTCAAACAGGGGCTCTTAGGCTTCACAAGCAAGTATTTAATCACTAAGCCATCTCTCCAGCCCTAATCTTGCTTTTTATATTGGAGAATGGAATTAGAATTCTACACTTGAGTTGTAAGTGTAGTCATTGCTGCCATGAGTCCCTTCTTCTATCAAAATAAGGAAATGTCTGGAAACACTAAACCATAAGTGTGTGTGTGTGTGTGTGTGTGTGTGTGTGTGTGTGTGTGTGTGTTTGTGTTTTCCTGTATGCATATATCTGCATATGTAAACATTCATACTGATATTAAATCAAATGTGAATCAGGGGAAGAGATCAAGCAAGGGAAAGGTGGAGGGAGGGCTAATCAAAATCTAAGAGGATATAAATAAATCCTCTCATGCAATACCACATAGAACATTTTAACTTCCTTCCCTTACTTAAATCTCAATTCTTAATAAAGTGGGAAATCTGGCTCCCACTACTTGCCATGTATTTACATAGTTTTTCTCAAAACTGCTAACATATGTCTTCCACTAGATACCAATTTATCAACTAGAGAAGCTTAAATGTATAGTTCTTTTGAATTTTAACATTATAGGCTCACACTTATCTCACAGTATTTATGGACAAGAATTCATTCCCCTACCATCATCAGTAAAGTTATTTCATACATTGTAATACCATTAGCTTATTTTTCACATCTTGCATTTTATCCTAGTATTTTTCAGACTCCTACTATGCTGTGTAAAGATGCTGAGGATACTCAACATTTACCAAAGCAGAGATCCAGAGGCTCTTAAAAGATCATTACTGAAGTAAATGTAGAATACACCCACCACAGCTCAGGGAATTTTGTGGAAGAAGGGACAGAAAGATTTTAAAAGCCATGGGTTGGGACATCATGCCCAAAGGTATTGGCTTACCCCCAAACTGACTGCTGCTCCCCCCCCACAACAAGTAACCCACAACCTCATGGGGAATACCTGCAACCCCACTGAGGAGAGTCTCCAGTGGAATGAGGGCAGGGATGAAGGACAGGATGGTACCAACACATGATGTATACATATTAAGTCTGTCTGTAATAAAAATGCATGAATTAAATTTCATTCTTAATGTTGTAAGATATGGGCCCAAAGTGAGATCATGGGAAGAGATTGAATAAAGGAAATGTGGAGGAGGGCTAATCAAAATCTAAGAGGATATAAATAAATCATATGGAATCCTTCAGGTTTTGGACAATGGAACACTCAGGAGCCATAGATCATTGCTAGAAAATTTTCAGTACCAGGGATGGGATACCTTCCAGTGAGTTGTTGACAAGGGAGGTCCCTGTTGCCCCAAAACAGTATAGGCCATTGCCGAGGCCCTTGGTTTCCCACAAGAAATAGACAGCAAGACACTGTTGCTGAAGACTCCTCATACTTGGGCTGCAAGGCCACTGAGAAATCCTGTTGGAACTGAGCTGATAACCTCCTCTATGTAGACCAGATGACAGAAAGCTGGAAAAAGCCATTCTACATGCAGTTCAATGGGAGAAAGAGATACCAAGAGTGAAGATACTCAACAGTGGACACTGCAAGCCTTATAATTGGCCTTCCAGGCCAAATGAGCCAATGGGTGCAATAGTGGCACATGTATCATGGTGGAAATCAACTTCCCTCCAGTTGGACTGGAGGTCCTCTCCATGGGATGGAATACATCCCTGATACTGACAACTTAAAACAGGGGTAGTCATGAGCCCTAGGGGTATAACATCTGCTGATGTCTGGATAAATGTATATACTATGCTTATCAAACTGCCCAGTAAGCACTTCTCTTAATATTCAATCCCTTATATTAATGCTGCTCTCACTTTGGGTAGAGAATCTTCTCTTTTCAGATGGCAGTGACCTTGGGATGATTCAGAAGGTATCATAGTGCTGAAAAGAAGTGGGTAGAGTACTGAGTAACATCTCAATCACAACTTCCAAGGTTCAGGGTCTGATGCGGGAAAGGTGGTGGAAAGAATGTAAGAGCCAAAGGACTCCTTACAACATACGCCCTCCAGACATAAAATGGCCTGGATATCCATGACCTCATAGTGCCTAACACTACCTACACAAGACCATCATAAGAGGAGGAAAAGATCATGACATCAAAATAAAAGAGAGACTGATTGAGATGGGGAGGGGATTTGATGGAGAATGGAATTTCAAAGGGGAAAGTGGGGGGAGGGAGGTATTACCATGGGATACTTTTTATAATCATGAAAAATGTTAATAAAAATTAAGAAAAAATGCATGAAACAAGAAGGTGGTTCTTTGGGAAAAAAATAAGCAAGATTGATAAACCCTTGGCCAATTTGATCAAATGAATATAAAAGCAAAGTCTGAAATTAACAAAATTAAAACTGAAAAGGAACAGGCCATGGAAGACATCAATAAAATTTGAAAAATAATCAGGACATATTTCCAAAACCTCCATTGCTCATAATTGGATAACCAGGAGAAAGTGGCAGAATTCCTAGGCACATGCCACATACAAAAAATAAGTCCAGTGCATATAAATCTCATAAACTATTCCATTAGGGCCATGAAGATTGAAGATGTAATCAAAAACCTCCCAAAAAGAAAAAAGTTGAGGACCTGATATATTATCATCCAAATTCTACCAAACCTTGATTGAAGAAATGAAACCACCTTTTCTCAAGCTATTTGTAATACTTAGAGAACAGGTAATCCTTCCTAACTCCTTCTATGAATTTAGCATTACCCTTATTTTAAAATCAGACAGAGATACAACAAGGAAACTATAGACCTATTTCCATTATGAACTTGGATGCAAAAATCCTGAACAATATCCTCACAAACTGAATTCAACAACACATCAAAGCCATTATCCACTTTGATCAAGCAGGGTTCATCCCAGACATGCAGAGATGCTTTAATATATGGAAATCAATTAATGAAATACACTACATAAATAAACATAAATACAAGAAGCACATGATCATTTCAATGTTTGCAGAGAAGGAGTTCAATATAATACAACACCACTTCATGATTACATTGCTGGAGAGATTAGGCATGGAGGGTTTATATCTTGACATAATAAAGGCTATATATAAAGAACCTAAAGCACAAATAATACTTAATAGTGAAAGGCTCAAGAAGTTACCATTAAGATCAGGAATAAGAAAGAGGTGTCTACTGTCACCACTTCTCTTTAACATAGTGCTGGAAATCCTAGTCAAAGCAATAAGGCTTTGAAGGATATACATACAATCAAATTAGAAAAGGGGAAGTCAACTTGCCTTATTTGCAGATGACATGATCCTATACATAAGTGACCTGAAAGACTGCACCTTAAATTCTAATGGTGATAAATTTCTCCAGAAACGTGATAACCTACAAAAATCAGTAGCCTTCCTATATCCCAAAGAAAATATATAGAGAAAGAAATCAGTGAGGCTGTCCTGTTTTCAGTAGCCATAGATAAATCAGATACCTTGGAATAATACTAACCATGGAGGTGAAAGACTTACATACTGATAATAAAAATTACCCAAGAAAGAAATTGCAGAGTATATGAGGAGTTTCAAAGACTCTCCATGTTCCTGGGTAGATAGAATTAATGTTGTGAAAATGGCAATCCTACCAAAAGCAATATACAGTGTGACTACCAATAAAAATCCCAGCAACATTATTTGCAGAGATAGAAAAAAGTAATACCAACATTCAACATTTATAACTTATATGGAATGGCAGTGAGCCTTGGATATCCAAAAATATCCCGGGGGTGGGGGGAACCTCTGAAGGTAGCACCATACCCAATCTAAAGTTATACTGAAAAACCATAGTAATGAAAACAGAATGTTAAGCATAAAAACAGACATATAGACCCATATAGACCAATGGAACATAATGGACAACATAGCCCTTTGTTCAACCATCTATAGCTACTTGATCTTTGACAAAGGAGCCATCAATGTACACTAGAGAAGGGAAAGCATATTCAACAAATGTTGCTGATAAAACTGGATAAGGACATGTAGAAAAGTGAAACTACACCCACTAATCTCAATATGCACAAAAATCTACTCCAAATAGGTTAAAGACTACAATATAAGACCTGAAACTTTTGGTTGCTTGGGACATTATGCACAGAGACATTGTCTGTTACCCATAACTTATGGCTAACCCCAAAATGCATGACCCATGTTCCCCAATGAGGAGGGTCCTTGTGTATGGAGGGGAGGCAAAGAGGAGTCTAACAATGGTATCAACATAACTATACACCCACTGTGTACATAATTAATTAAACATGTAAAGAAATTAAAAATATGGGACAGAAAATTGAATAAGGAATACTGAATGGAAGAAAGACAAATTACTAATACTCACTTAACTTAAGAAGATGTTCAACATCCTTAACCATCAGAGAAATGCAGAATAAAACAATTATGAGATTCTACCTTACTCCAGACAGGATGGCAATCATTATTTAATCAAGTTACATTAAATGTTGGTGAGGATGTAGGGAAAGAATAACACTCATTCCCTAGTGGTGGGAGTGCCAACTTGTACAATCACTACAAAAATTCCTTATGGGGACTCCTGAAAAAGAAAAAAAAAAAAATAGAGCTATCAACTGATCCAGTCATTCTTCTATTGGGCATCTACCATAGAGGCTTCACTCTTCACTAAAGAGATATTTATGCAACCATGTTTATAGCTGCTCAATTCACAATATCCTGAACAAGAGATTTCCTTGTGTAGACAGTGTGTGGGTGGGTGTGGGGATCTAGAATGAATAGGCCAGACTCATTTCTGGATTCCTCCCACTCCCTCCCAGATTTGAGTTCCTTGCATGGTCAGTATATGAGCTGGAACAGCAGCCTGAAGTGAGTAGGCCAGACCCATTTCTGGGCTCCTCCCACATCCAGTATCTGAGTTCCTTGCAAGGTCACTGTGTGCCCAGTCATGGCTGACTGGAGTGAGTAGACCAGTCTCTTGTATCTGGGCTCCTTCCACTTCCCCACTCTGGGTTGCCTGCACTGTTCTCTGTCCTGAACTGGTAGTTTCCACTGTGCCTTGCTCAGGGAGGCCTGGTCCCTGTATGAGTTGTGGAATCAGGCCTTTTACTCTGGTATCCTGACTGGCTACACAGTGACAACATCCCTGGTCACCTGAGTCAGAGTATGAATGAGCCAAACACAAAAACTTGCTTCCTTCTCAATAAAATAAAAAGTCTTCCTAAAGTGGGTAGACAACAGTGCAAAAAAGCCAATGAAAGTTAGAAAACTGTGAGATCTCCATCAAGGATGGCTAGTCCTACAACGAAAGCCTCCAATGAAATCATAGAGAAGTCAACTGAAATTCATTCACAAAATGAAAACACAACAAGGAATGAGACCCTGATTAAAAAAAAAAAAAAGTCACTTGAACTTGAAGCAAACTATCAAAGAACCAACAATTGTACTGCAGAATCATCTGCTATATAATTCAGTCTTTGACAGTAGGCTTAACTTGATTGAACAAAACATTAGAACCCTCCAAAGAGATATGAATAAATTAAAGGTAAGACAAGAAATGGAAGATCTCAACAACTGGTGGATTAAACTTAATGAAGACCTGATCAAGTGCAAGAATGAACTATAGGAAACATCAAAAACCTCAGAACTGGAATTGAAAATCATACCTCAAAAAAGAGATGGACATGATGCAAAAGAACTCAACAGGAACAAAAATCAAATAGAAATTACAAAAAGCCTCTGTATAACCCCTCACCAACAGAGTTACTCATGTTGAAGACAGAACCTCTGACCTGGAAGGTAAGACAGAAGAAAATGTTTGGGAGGCCAAAAACATTGGTATTAAAAAAAAAAAAAAGGAACAGAATAAAAAGGAACTGTAGGAATCCTAACATGACCAAATATTCAGGTCATGGGTATACCAGAAGGACAGGAAATCCAGATCAGAGCCATAGATAACACAAACTACCAAAACTTATGGAACTCAATGAAGGCAGTCATAAGTGGAAAATTCATAGCCCTAAATGCCTTCATTATAAAGACAAAGATGATCTCACCTAATAACCTGAATGGCAATCAAAAATGTGGCTGATTAATAATGGTTATCCCATGTAAACAGCACTGACTTCACTCTCCATTGGAGAATCTGATTCTTATTTTCAGATGAGAGCTGAACTTGAGTAGGTAAATGACCCAGTGCACTACATCCCAGCCTCAGGTGAAACCACAAGGAATTGGGGAAATGAGCAAGAGTGCTGCTTTCTTAGTTAAGCTGATATCATCACAAGGGTGTTGGAGAAAAATACTGAGGACACTCAACACCTACCAAACAAGAGATCCAGATGCTCTTAAGTTCCCATCATTGAAGTAGACTTAAAATGCCCCCAGCATGGCTCAGGGGATTCTGCAGAAGAGGGTGTGGAAAGATTAGAGCTACTAGATAGGACTATTTGTACAGAGACATTGCCTCCCCTACCTACAATGCATGTCCCACAACCCTCATGGGGTTGAGCTGCATCCAAATGAGGAAGGCCTCTTCAAAAAAGGGGCAGAGAGAGGGAAAGGATGGTCCCAACATGTGATGTTTACATACAAAATATGTCCATATGTAATAGTAAAAATAAATTTTCTATCTATCTATCTATCTATCTATCTATCTATCTATCTATCTCTCTATACATCTTGAACAAAATCCTTACAAATTGAATTCAACAACACATCAAAAATCAAAAGCTTTATCCACCTTGATCAAGCTGACTTTATCCCAGGGATGAGGAGGTGGATTAACATATGGAAACTGGTCAATGTAATACACCACAAAAATAAACTTAACCATAAAAACCACATGATCATCTCAATTAATGCAGAGAAGGCCTCTGACAAAACACAACACCACTTCATGATCAAAACACTGAAAAGGATAAGCATAGAGTGTTTATATCTCAATACAATAAAGGCTATATATAAAGCTCCTAAAGCCCAAATAATACTTAATGGGGAAAAACTTAAGGAGTTACCACTGAAATCACAAACAAAACAGGGATGCTCACTCCTACCACTGCATTTCAACAAAGTACTAGAAGTCCAAGCCCAAGCAATAAGGTAGAAGAAAGTAATAAATAGGATTCAATTTGGAAAGGAGTAAGTCAAGTTAGTCCTATTTGAAGATAACATGATTCTATATATTAGTTACCAAAAAGTCTTCATCTCAAAATTTCTAAAGCAAAGTTTCAGGATACATAATCATTATCCAAAATTCTTCAAATTTCTATATGCAAATGACAAATGTACAGAGAAATAATACCTTGGAATAACACTAACCAAGCATGCGACCGCCCTGTATAATCAAAACATAAAAACACTCAAGAAAGAAATAGATGACTTGAGAAGAGGGAAAGTCCTCCCATGCTTCTGGATAGGTAGAATTAATATTGTGAAAATGACAATTTTCCGAAAGGAATATATAGATATAAAAAAAAAACAATAAAAATACTAGCATCATTCCTCACAGTGATTGAAAAAAAAATGATCTCAAAATTTATATGGAATGGCAGAAGGGGTAGGTTTTCCAAACATATCCTCATCAAAAACAAGCAAAAATATACCTAATCTAAAGCAATATTACAAAGCCATAGTGACAAAAACAGCATAGTACTAGAATAAAAACAGAAAGATAGGCCAATGGAACAGAATTGAAGACCAACACCTTAGGTCAAGTTAATACAGCTACTTGATCTTTGACAAAGGTGCCAATAATGTAGACTGGAGAAAAACAGCATATTCAAGAAATGGTGCTGGACAAATTGGAGAACCATATGTAGAAAAATGAAATTAGACCCACTTATTTTGCCATACACAAAATTCAAGTCCAAATGGTTTACAAACCTCATATTAAGTCCTAAAACTCTTCAACTACTAGAAGAAAAAAATAGAAGGCACTGTCCATAATATAGAAAAGACTAACTGAACAAACCCCAGTAGCCAAGGTAATTAAACATGCACTCAACCAAAGGCATCTCATGAAGCTAAAAAGCTTTTGTGTAGACAAACATACCATAAACAGAGCCAATAGATTACCTACTGAATAGGAGAACATCTTCAACACCTATTCTACTAACAGAAGCATAATATCTAGAATCTACAAAGAACTCACAAAACTATACAATTAAAAAAAAATGAAACATCTCACTCCAAATGTGGATCAGAGAACTAAACAGAGAATAGTTGGAGGAATAATTACAAATGGCTAACACAAACTTAAGAAAATGTTCAACAACCCTAACCATTAGGGGAATGCAAATTGAAACAAATATTAGATTCTACCTTACCCTAGTAAGGTTAGCACACATTAAAAAATCAAAAGGAAACATATGTTGGCAAGGATGTGGAAAAATAGGAATACTCATTCACTGTTGGTGGGAATATAACCTGGTATAATCACTATGGACATCAATATGGAGACTCCTGAAAAGGTTTAGTATGGAGTTACCAATAGACTGAGCATTTACCTTAAGAGCTCTTCAACTAAAACTCTTCAACTACTCACATCTCAGTTCAGAGATATTTGCTCAACTATGTTTATAGCTGCTCAATTCATAATATCTAAAAACTAGAATCAACCCAGATGCCTAACATTGGATGAATGGATAACCAAATGTAATATATCTACACTACAGAATTCTACTCAGCAGTAAGAATGAAAATAACACAATGAAATTTGTAGAAAAATGGTTTAACTTGGAACAGATCATTCTAAATAAACTCACACAATCACAGAAATATTACCATTGTGTGATTTCCCTCATCTGTGGTTCCTAACCTGGATCAGCCCTTGTGGCTGACATACCTGAACTTCATCTTGAGGCTTGGGGAAGGGGAAGAGATAAATGACCCAGAGCACTGTACCCTGGCCCTATCTGAAACCAAAAAGGAATTGGGGAAATGAGTAAGAGTGCTGCTTTCTTAGTGAATATAATATCAGCACAAGGCTGAAGGAGATAAGACACTTGGGATACTCAATACCTACCAAACCAGAGATCCAGAGGCTCCAAAGTGTCCATTACTGAAGTAGATTTAAAATGCTCCTAGCATGGATCAGGGAATTTTACAGGAGATGGGGTAGGAAGATTGTTAGAGCCACAAGATGGGAAATTTTGCACAGAGACATTGCCTGTCCCCCATAGCTGACTACTTACTGCCCACAAACTGACTGCAGGACCCAAAATCCCCATGGAGTTGACCTGCATCCTTAATGAAAATGGCCTCTTCAGAAAAGGGGCAGGTAGAAGGGAAAAGGATGGTACCAACATGTGTTGTTTACATACTAAATCTGTCTATATGAAATAAAAATGTGGCTATTTGTATAAAAACCATTCTCAAGGTATGTGAGTGGAACCTCCATTATGTAACAGAGAAATCAGTGTTCTGGGGTGCTTCCTGGAAGCCCAAGCCATGAGTTCATGTCTGCAAACTAACCAAAGAGGTGGAAGGTCCAGGTTTAAAGGAATGATTTTTAAAATGCCACATTCTATTCAGATTTTACAAAGGAGTACAGAAAGGGGTTGTCTGGGAGGTGTGGGAGGTAAAATTGGGAGAAGAGAAGTATACCGAGTGGCGCCCAGAAGTCTGTGCGGCCATGTGTAGCTCAGGAGTATATATGACCAGATAGGGATCTGGGGAAAAAGTGTGGAAAGAGAAAATGAAGCTCAAGGAGTTCCTGCCATGTGGGGAGTGGGCAGGGATAAGGAACCCATGTGGAGAAGAAGGGCTAGGGGGCCCAGACCTGGAGCCCAGGCCCAGCTGAGGGAGAAACTCGGCCACTGCTGGAAGTTTCCAAGTGATCAGACACACAGAGAGAGACCTTAAGTAATTTTAAATACTTAAGTATTTTAAATAATTTTAAATAAACATTTTAAACATACTTTATGTATTTTAGTAATAGTAAAATATATAACTCTTAAAAAAAGAGGAAATCTGTCAGAGGCACTGGCAACACTGGAAAGGAAATACTAACAGGGAGAAATAAGGAACACTCATGAAAATTAAACACTGAAAGTGGAAACGCAGATTCTGAAAGAAAGGTGGAACACTCAAAGTAAAATTGGAGAATACTGAAAGAAGATATGAAATCATTCAAGAAGTAAATAGGAGTACTGTAAGAGCAATAGGAGTCTCTCAAAAAATTAGGTAGGAGCACTGAAACAGAAATTGGAAATGGTTAAATAGGAAATAGAGCTCTGAAACAGAAAGTGAGAACACAGAAATGATAAGTGGATCAATCACAGAGGAAGTGGAACACTGGAAAGAGCACTTGAAACAGTGAAAGTAGAATTTTGATGGAGGAAGCGGACCTCCAAAATAAGATTCTGGAAGACTAAAAAACAAAGTGAGAACTCTTAGGAATAACAAAGTAGAACATAGAAAAGGAAATAACAGGGAAATTAGAACACTGGAGGAGGAAGTGGACCACTTAAATAGGAAATGGGAACACTGAAAGAAAATGGGAAAACAATTGAGGGGAAGTGGAACACTGAAGTAGGAAGTGGTACTGAAAGGGAAAGTAGAAATACTAAAATAAGTGTTATGTTATTGAAGTAGAAGTGGGAACACACAAAGCAGAACCAGGACTACTGAAACAGAAACTGGAAACTCAGAAAGAGTGAGAACACTTACAGAGAAATTGAGAACACTGAAAAGGAAGTAGAACCCAGGTACAGAAAGACGTAAGAAGAAATAGGAAGTTGGGGCTGGAGAAGATGGCTTAGCCGCTTAGCGCTTGCCTGTGAAGCCTAAGGACCCTGGTTTGATGCTTGATTCCCCAGGACCCACATAAGCCAGAAGCACAAAGGGCGCATGTGTCTGGAGTTCTTTTGCAGTGGCTGGAGGCCCTGGCATGCTCATTCTCTATCTGCCTCTTTCTCTCTCTTGTCTGTCACTCTCAAATAAATAAATAAAAATAAAAATAACAACAAAACAACAACAACAACAACAAAAAATAAGAAATAGGAAGTCAGAGCTGGAGAAATGGCTTAGCGGTTAAGCGCTTGCCTGTGAAGCCTAAGGACCCCGGTTGGACGCTCGGTTCCCCAGGTCCCACGTTAGCCAGATGCACAAGGGAGCGCACGAGTCTGGAGTTCGTTTGCAGAGGCTGGAAGCCCTGGCAGGCCCATTCTCTCTCTTTCCCTCTATCTGTCTTTCTCTCTTGTGTATGTCGCTCTCAAATAAATAAATAAAAATTAAAAAAAAGAAAAGAAATAGGAAGTTGAACAATGAAAGAAAAAAAAAACATGAGTTCATATGAAAACAAATGGGAATTTGGAATTAGAATCCTAAGGAAATAATCAAATTATTTATTAATCTAAATTGAATACCATAAATCCTGGCTAGACATATGATTGCAATGTAGGATATAAAAATGTAAAAGTTCACAGAGAAGTAAACATTATGTAATACATATTGAATTATATCAGACATACCAGGCAAAATATAATAGAGAAATATCTTTTGTGAAAACAACAAGTTTTATGAGGGTCTAGTTCACTCACTTAGAAGAGAAATTAAGTAGCTTGAAAAACTGAATGGATTGTGAAAGAGATAAGACAAGTGTCAGCCTTGAGAAATAGAAGGAAAACAAAAAGGAGAACATAGTAGAGCAAAGGATATTTGTCACTTTGAAGTGTACTCTTTCTGATTCAATATTAAATAAATGTAATTTCATCCCCCAAATATTAATTTTAGGGAATGTTAAAGCATATTTTTAAATAAAAATATTTTTGATTCATAATTTGCAACTTATTAATAATATATCTGGATCTTATTGTGAGCCATGCATTGTGTTAATCTTTCAGACATTACTTCATTGAGTCCTCCCAAAGATGTTTGTGAAACTGGTATAATTATCTCAAGACATTTCTAGTCACAGCCATGAAGTTAAAAAGTTTCCATGTTTGTATTTTATAGTAACATAGCTACAAAATTCAGATTCAGACCTAAGCCATACATTACTACAAACTCATTACACATTCTATTCATAGAAGCGTGCATTACATTTATTTTTTAATGTCACATTATTTTAGACTTTACATGTTGCCACAAGAAAGATGTCATTTCCAAAGGATCAGAAAGAGTTGATGTTACCAGAATGTCTTTGGTTCTTTTACAATCTGAAACTTCCAAATAATATGTGTGACATTTTCTATGTAATAAAATACTGAAAAAAAATCCCATAATACACATTGGGAATGTGGGGAGCATATGAATGCACACACTTTCACATATGTGCAAGTGGGAAGGATATATATATATATATATATATATATATATATATATATATGTATATGTATATGTATATGTATATGTATATGTATATGTATATGTATATGTATATGTATATATATGTGTATATATATGTGTATATATATATATGCATACATACATACATACATATATATAATCTGTTGATGTTCATGAGAAATTCTTATTTTACCTGATAATCAAGACTTCTTGGAAAGCCAACCAAATGTGAAGTTTTGAAAATCAATTGTAAACTCATGCTATGCCCCAGAGTATGATGATAATGATTAACAAAGAAGTTGAATGTGACAAGGTAGAGATAGTTTTAGAATTTCTTCTTTCACATAAACTTTTACAAAGACTTAAATACATAAAGCAAGCAGTATGAGATATATACTTATGTAATTTAGAGTAATTTGTATTCCAAATAATCATCACCTGTAACATGATTTTTAAATGTTTTTCCATGTTAAGGCCTGTGTTATACAAAATATTTATGTAAGAATATTCTTGTGTCATAAAGGAATTCAATGAGAAGGAAAAACACATTTGTCTTCCATTTCTCTGTGACAAAACAACTGTGCTTCAAGTTATATAGTATTAAATATAGTAAATTGATAACAGATGTTCTAAAAGACCTTTTGTACACTATAAGGGGTACAGTTTTAGTGGAATTTGGGAACACAAAGTTGAATATTTCTTTGGCTTTCACTCAATCCAATTCTTTAAAATCTCCCAGCACTCTAATATACTACGCACCTTAACTCCCTGACATTGTTTCATACATGGCTTTACATGTTGTGAGCTATTATTCATTCTTCCATCCATTTTATGCTCCCTGATGTACAGTGGTGAAATGTAAAATAGGGCCATGATGATATCCAATCACTGTCAATATACTTCAGCTATGGCTGTGTCATCCTATCAAACTGACACACCCTATCCTGGGAAATCAAGTACCAGACGTTTCTAGTAAAGTCACTGCTGCACATTAGACGTTAGCACCACCCTCAACTACACTTGTGCCACATTTACCTGATGCATTACAGGAAGGAAAAGTTTGCCTATTCATAAACCTCATACATAAGTCTATGAAATGACTAACTTCTGTTTGAGTTAACTTCCCACAAAATGAACCACTGTGGCTGGCCATGATCTGATTGAGCCTTGAACAGGTGCTTTAGCTCATCTCTTGGGAAGATCTCTTTTATCTGAGGATCATCTCTCCCTCTGGTTCCTGGTCCCTTTAATGTTCAGCTCTGCAGGCTTTTCTGACATGAACCTTTCTTTTCCCACCACACCAACATATAACATGTCTTCTAAACCAGCAGGATGAAGGCTTTATAAGATTTCGTTGGAGTAAAAGCTTGCTTCACATTGACCCTTATACATTGCGCATCAAAGAAAAATAAGGATGGAGCAAGTTTTCCTATATTCAAATTATTATTTGATATTCTAATTTATTATTCTTTCAGCCAATTCAAATTAGAGGGTAAGCTGTACCTCTACCAGAAACGCTTCTTCATTTTCTAGTCTGAGTCTCCATATTTTCATTGGGAATGTCTTTCTAGATATGTGAAGGATGTTTAGCCAGTTGTTAAGAATTTATGTGCGAGCTGCAAAAGGACTCAACACAGAGATCATGGGTCCTACTGGCTGGCAGTGAGATGTAATCATCTCCAAGTAACTTTAAGATGGCAGTTGAAGCAGCATGTGTGCAGTCTGAACACAATGGTTGTTTAGATTTAGACTGAGTTTGCTGGTGCTGGAGTAGGTTGAGCACACTCAGACACAAGTCAGGTTGTTCTTCTGGTGTTTGAGAAATGGCTCATGAAGTAAATTGCTTGCTATAAAAGCATAAAGACCCGAATTGCAGCAACTTCAGAACACACATTAAAGCCATACACAGTGGCATTTGTCTGCAGCCCTGGGAGATGGAATTGGGGGATCTCTGGAGATCACTGGCTAGCTAGTGCAACAGAATTGGGGTACTCCAGATTCATAAAGAGACTCATAGAGAATAAGGTGGAGAGTGACTAAGAGGGACACCCAACAACAACATTTGGCCTCCACATATGTCCATGCTGGCACGCCACACCCATATACACATGTTTATATGCTCACACATATAAACACACATGCACCTCTCTCTCTCTCTCTCTCTCTGACACACACACACATACACCCACCCACACACACACACACACACACACACACACACAGATTCAGAGACAGTTCTTTTTACTGATTCTACTCATTCTAGTGCTTCTCCCTGAATTCTTTCTCTCTACATTACTCCAGAACATAAAACCTTCACCTATGTTGTGAGCATAAGCAAACAACAAGATTGCCTACTCCTCCAAATTTCATTCTATATACATTTATCTTAACTTTGGTGATTTTCAAAACTAATATTTCATTTTCCTCTTCTAGTTTGTTCACTAGCAATCTTCTCTTAAAGCTCTGTGTGACACAATGCTGACCCTGCAAGAGCATGATGAACTGTACCTGCTGTAAGAATAGAGAAATTAAATGAAATACAAATGGTAATAAATGGCACCAGTAAGTTCCTTGAATGGTAGCCACTAACGTGATCATTCCTTACTTTGTTCTAAGCGTGATAGAAATCTGGAATTTGTGCAATGATTGTCAAAAGAAAGTGTGTGGTTTATAGAACCACTTTGAACACATTTCCCAATATCGCTTTCCCATAAGTAGTTATTTTTAAGGGAGACATTTATTTTATCTGGTAATAGTCACTTTTATAATGACAATATATTTTTCTTTCTCAGTTTTATTTTATTTAGAATTATGATTTTTTTTTTTTTACTTTTGTACTCAATGAATACAGTCAAGTTGGTACCACTGTTAGCCTCCTCCCTGTTCTCCCCCTTAAACAGGTACCCTCCTTGTTGGGATATGTGGGTCATGTATTGTGGGGTTATCCATCAGTTTTGAGTAGGAGGAAATGTCTTTGCATATCATGACCCAACCTATGGCTCTGACATTCTTTCCACCCCCTCTTCCACAAATTTCCCTGAGCCATGTTGGGTTAATTTAGGTCTGTTCCCATGTTGAGATCTTGGGAGCCTATGGATATCTTGTTTGGTAGGGGTTGATTGTTCTCTATGTCTATCTCCTTCACCATTGTGATGGTTCCAGTTCACCAAGAAAATAGCACTATTGCATGTTTCCCCAATTATTCTTAGTTTCAACTGTGGCCCTGTTGAGGTATAATGGGGGTGGTTCTCACCTTAGGATCTGAATCTATATGAAAAAGAGAAGCAGATTCCCCAACAGAGAGTAAAGTTAGCAACAAATAAGTGTGATAGCCATTATTTTTCAGAGAAATTTTAATAGGTGTAGGCCCACTTGTTGCCCATGATTGGTGGGAGCTTGATAATGGAGAGCATGCTCATTTTTGGATATTTATGACTTGTTTCCCAGGTCCAGCTATGTGTTCTATTCCACTGAGCAGATCAGTTAGCCAAATAGAGAAGAGTTCCTGTCCTACTATGGCTGTCTGCCACTGTTGCTCTAGTGTAAGCACCACATCAAGTTGTTTGCAGCTAAGTATGTTAGACCATGAGATACTTGGACAGATATCAGTCATTGTCCCCCAGTCACTCATGTAGCACCTTCTGGCACTAGACACACTGTCTGGGGACTGACTCTCTTCCAGCCATGTCACTCCATATTACGTACCAACAGCATATGGTGTCTTCAGCAGTAGGATCTTACCACTAACCAATGGTGGGTTATCAAGTACTCTGACAAAAATCTGCCTTTTGTGGGGGGGGAGAGAACCTTGTGGGTCTCTATGATCAAAAGCCCATAGTGGATGATATCTACCTGCTGGTACTGGGAGTTACAGGTCAGTGCCCAAGAAGAGAAGGAAGAAAAAGATAAGTGATATAAAAGAGATAGAGAGATGTATGTGTGTGTGTGTGTGTGTGTGTGAGAGAGAGAGAGAGAGAGAGAGAGAGAGAGAGAGAGAGAGAGAGAGAGAGAGAAACAGGAGGATATAAAGGCCAGTTTTTGTCATACCCTCTCCACAGCCTTGTGAATCAGGTTTTCCCTCTAAGGGTCTGGTGAAGTTTCAACCATTTGGTCTGTCTTTAAGGATTAGAGTTTTAAGTTATCATTGCCATTTGGGTCCAGTATTGTGTCCTCTACCCCCTCCCTTACTCTCCTCTTCCTCCCTATCCTCTTTATATTCTGGTCCTTGAGATTCTTGCTAGGTATGCCAGCAACTTGGGAAGACTCGGGTTAGGAACTGTAGATGAGTGAGACTATGGGGCAATTATCTTGCTGTGATTGGGTGAGTTCACTGAGAATGATATGTTCCAGGTTTGACCACTTTTTCAAAAAATTTCATTGTGTCATTTTCCTTACTGCTTTGTAGGAGTCCATCGTGTATATATATCTTAGTTATCCATTCATCTGATGAGGGACATCTGGGTTGATTCCAGTTCTTAGCTATTGCAAATTGAGCAGCTATAATAATGGTTCAGCAAATATTTATGAACTGAGGTGTATACCTGCCCAGTAAGGGAATAACTGGGTCTGTTGCTAACTCTATAGTCAGCTTTTTCAACAAATGATGGTGGACAAATTGCATAGTCATATGCAAAAATTGAAAATTTAAAAATTTAAAACTTGATCCACACATCTCACACCATGCACAACAATCCAGCCCAAATGGATCAAAGACTTCAAAATAACACCAGAAACACAAATAATACAGGAAGAAAATTTAGGAGGAACATTCTATGATATAGGAATGGGAAAATTCCTGAACAAAACTCCAGTAGCACAGGATCTTAAACAGTCACTCAACCAATGGGATCTTATAAAGCTGAAAAGTTTCTTCACAGACAAATATAAAATAAGCAGAGCCAATAGATTACCCACAAAATGTAAGAATATATTTGCTGAATATCCAACTAACAGAGGCATAATCACAAAGAACTCAAAAACTTAAACAATTAAAAAATCAAACAGCCCCTTCACAAAATAGGGCAAAGAACTGGAAAATTCATAGAGGAAGAAATACAAATGGCAAACACACACTTAAGAAAATGTTCATGAAGATGGCGACCACCTAACTGAGCCACAGATCTGCAAATCCCCAGGAAAGAAAGGCAAGACATTAAGGGTTCACTGGGTCTTTTAGGGAAGAGCAATCTCCAATAGATTGCCAGTGAGAGGGCACAAAGGGGAAAAATGGAATAACTGATTCCCTCGCTGGCAGGTAGCCCACCCATCTCCCAAAGCAGCCACCATTCTCACTCCCAGTTTCAGGAAACTCACGCACTTACTGTAGGAAAGGGGTCCCAGGCCAACATAGTTCCACTTCCCTCACGGCCCAGTGGTTGGTCACCCTGCTATCACTACCCAAGAGTGACCTTGGCCAGACTACGCCTGATGGCCCATTGGAGCTCAGGCTCCTTTGATCAATATGCTCACCAAATGGGGCATTGCCATGCCAATCTCCACATCAATCGATCCCTGTGTGTGGAACATTAGCCTGCTTTGCCCACTCATACACTTACTGCTCCAGCCATTGCACATTAATGTGTGAGACCAGGCTCATTGCAACTGCCACACAAGTTCAGACTGTGTCTGTCACTTGCACCAGCTTAGGTGCCATCCCCTCCCAGTCTGCCATGCTGCCATCCTGTTTAGGGGGAGCACAGACTGCTTCCGTGTCCCAGTGGTCCCCTGCCAGAGTTTGGGTTGCTTCAGTTCTTGGTGCCTCAGTGGCAGCTTTGGCTCATTATGCTGTGAGAGCTCAGGCAATTTTTGTGTCCAGAGGCTTTGGTAAGTGAGAGGCAAAGCCTAGGATGCTTGGCAACTGCCTTAGGCTGCTTCAGATTCCCATGGTGCTTGAGCCCAGGCGGATCCACCCATTTATGTGCCCATACACCACGATGGGCAGACCACAGCACAAAAGAAATAACATGAAAAATCAAATGCAACAAAATCCAGTTAGATCACCCAGTCCTATAATAAGCATTTGTAATCAAAACACAGAAGAGTCATTAGGATCAGAACACCAAAATGAAGTTATGAGAAATGCACCCCTTACCATGCTACTGGTAGAACTTGCAGAAAAGCTACAAAGGACTGATAATCGTGTGGATGCTGCCATCACTAGACTAGACCTAATAGATAAGAAAAATGAAACAGTTCAAAAACACTTAAGAGATAAAAGAGAGAGTAAAAAAAGAAAAAGAGAAAAAAAAAGAGGATCTCAAAAATCAGCTAGTGATGTTAATGAAGACATAAAGAAATGCAAGGATGCATTCCAAGAATCATCAAGAAAATCAGAAAATGATGTGAAAAGGGAGCTTGACAGAGGGATGGAAATTATACATAGAAAAGTAGTAGAAAATGCAAACCTAATTGAACAAGTCCAAAACTCTCTAGAAGCTTTCAAGAATAGAGTCAGCCATGTGGAGGATAAAAACTCTGATCTGGAAAAGAAGATGGAAGAAACAGTTTGAGAGTTCAAAAATTTCAGTAAGTTCAAAAGTTTCTGTGAACAGAACATGTGGAGATTGTGGGATGCACTTAAACGTCCTAATAACAAGATCATTGAAATACCAGAAGGAGTAGAAATTAACACCAAGGCCATGGAGAACTTATTTAACAAAATACTTGAAGAAAACTTCTCCAGTCTCTTTAAAGAAAGGTTCATCAAGATACAAGAAGCTAACAGAACTCCAAACAGATTGGACCATACGAGAAACTCTCCAAGACATATCATCATTAAGACTCTAAACATTGACACCAAAGAGAAAATTCTAAAAGCAGCTAGGGAAAAACAGCACACCACTTTTAAAGATAACCCCATCAGAATTACACAAGACTTCTCAATGGAAATGCTGAAAGCTAGAAGGTCTTGGAAAGAAACACTGCAAAGTCTATTAACCTATGGCTTCCAGCCCAAACTACTCTACCCAGCAAAAGTCTCCCTCATAATAGACGGTGAAAAAACTTTCCATGACAAAACTCAGCTTTACAATTATATGAACACAAAACAAAACCTACAGAGAGTATTTCAGGAAATTCTCCACAGAGAAGAAACAAATAATCAAACTTAAATGCCAACAAGTAGCAGATCACAATAACCAAACTCACAGTAGGCACAGAAAACATCAAAGTCTATGAAAACACAAACTCATATATACCATCACAATATAGCAGTGATCAAATCAAATCTCACAGTCATTACCCTAAATATTAATGACCTTAATTCCCCCATAAGAGACGTAAGCTAACAGGATGGATCAAAAATTTAAACCCCTCAATCTGTTGCCTTCAAGAAACCCACCTCTCCACTAAAGACAGACACCTCCTTAGGGTAAAGGGGTGGAAAACAATATTCCTGGAAAACAGGAATAAGAAACAAGCAGGTGTAGCTATATGACTATCAGATAAAATAGACTTCAAACAAAAAATAATCAAAAAAATATAAAATAGGCCCCTTCCTACTTATCAAGGGAACAATGCATCAAGAAGATATTACAATCATAAATCCGTATGCACCAAACATAGGGGCACCACAGTTCATATACCAAAACCTACTTGACAATAAAGCAGAAATAACTACCAACACCATCATAGTTGGGGATTTCAATACACCATTATCAGTAATAGACAGATCATCCAAACAGAAACTCAACAGGGAAGTAAGACAGCTCAACAAAACCATAGTTCACTTAGACCTAACGGACATCTACAGAACATTGCACCCAAATCAACAGACTACACAGTCTTCTCAGCATCCCATGGAACATTCTCTAAAATAGAACACATACTGGGTCACAAAGGCTGCCTCCACATATTTAGGAAAATTGACATAATTCCCTGAATGATATCAGATCACAATGGTATATTGCTAAAAATTAACAACAAAAGACCCACCAAGAATCCAAACAGCACCTGAAGTTAAGTTAGCTCCTTTCACTGATGTCATGATTGTATATGTAAGAGACCCAAGAGACTCCATCCCAAATCTCCTGATGGTGATTAACTCCTATAGCAAAGTAGCAGGATACAAAATCAATGAACAACATCAGTAGCTTTCTATATGCAAATGACAAAGATACAGAGAAAGAAATAAGGGACATGATCCCATTTTCAATAGCAACAACAACAACAACAAAAATACATTGAAATAACATTAATGAAGGAAGTGAAAGATCTATACAACAAAAACATAAAAACACTCAAAAAAGAAATTGAGGAGGAGTTGAGAAAATGGAAAAACCTTTCATGCTCCTGCATAGGCAGAATTAACATTGTGAAGATGGCAATACTACCAAAGGCAATATGCAGATTTAATGCAATTCCAATTAAAATCCCTACAGTGTTCTTCACAGAGATAGAAAAAATGATCTCAAATTTCATATGGAAAGGCTGAAGGCCTCCCATATCCAAACATATCCTCAGCAAAAAAAAAAAAAAAAAAAAAAAAAAAAAAGCCTCTGAAGGCACCACAATACCTGATCTAAAGCTATATTACAAAGGCCTAGTAATAAAAACAGGATGGTACTGGCATAAAAACAGGAGTATAGATTAATGGAATAGACTTGAGGACCTGGACTTTGGGTCAAGCAACTATAGCTACTTGATATTTGCCAAAGGCCCTAACAATATAGGCTGGAAAAAATACAGCATCTTCTATAAACAAGCAAGGGTGTTGTTTTCTTGGTGAAACGGGTACCAGCACAAGGGCGAAGGAGACTAACTGGACTAACTGGAAAACCATATGCAGGAAAGTGAAACTTGATCCACACATTTCACCATGAACTACACTCAAATCCAAATGGATCAAAGACCTCAACATAAGACCAGAAACTCAAAAACTACTGGAAGAAAATTTAGGAAATACTTTCCATGATACAGGAATGGAAAAAGACTTCCTAAACAAAACCCCAGTAGCTCATGATCTTAAACAGTTACTCAACCAATGGGATCACATGAAGCTGAAGAGTTTCTTTACAGACTAGCATACAATAAGCAAAGCCAATAGATTACCCACAGAATGGGAGAAAATATTTGCAGCTTATCCAACTGATAGAGGTATAATCTCTAGAATCTACAAAGAACTCAAAAAATCTAAACAGTATGGGGTCAAATGCCCCACTCACAAAATGGGGCAAAGAGCTGAACAGGCAGTACACAGAGGAAGAAATACAAATGGCAAACACACACTTAAGAAACCAACTGCTCTCGATTTGGATAACTGATCCCTTCATTGGAACGGGACCCATAGCTGGAGTGGGAAAACAAGTTAGAACCATATCCAAACATAAGCCCACTCTCCATCATCAAGCTACCATCAATTGTGGGATAAAAGAGGGCCTACACCTATTAAATTCTCTATTAAAAAAAAGTAAGGGTTATCTCATTTTCCTGGTGCTAACTTATGCTCTGTTGGAGAATCTGCTTCTCTTTTTCAGATAGATGTAGATCCTATGGAGAGAGCCCCTCCCCCCATCATACCTCAAAAAAGCCCCAGCTGAAACTAAGAACAATTGGTGAAACAAGCAAGGGTGTTGTTTTCTTGGTGAAACGGGTACCAGCACAAGGGCGAAGGAGATCAACACAGAGAAAAATCAACTCCTACCAAATCAGAGATCCTGAGACCCAGAGACCCCCCCACACTTCATCACTGAAGCAGACCAAAAATGAACCCAACATGGCTAGGGGAAATTTTGCACAAGAGGGGGCAGAAAGAATGTCACAGCCACATGTTGGGTCATGATATGCAGAGACATTTATCCTATCCATAACTGTGGTCTAACTCCACAATGCATGCCCATATTCCTCAACAAGGAGGGGCCAAGGGGAAGGGGTAGGAGTAGGTCATGGATGAGCCTAATAAGGGTACAAACTGACTATATTCACTGGGTAAAAACTAATTCATAAAGAAATTTTAAAAAATCTTGGCAGATGTTAGTTACCTCATATTATAGTGGTCAATAAATTGTTTCTAAAGAAAAAAAAGAAAATTTTCATCATCCCTATTCAGATGGAATGCATATTAAAACAACTATGAGATTCTACCTTACCCCACTAAGTATCTCAAACATCAAAAAATAAAATGCAAACAAATGCTGGTGAGGTTGTGGAGAAATAGGAACCCTCATCCACTGTTGGTGGAAATGTAAGATGGGAAAATAACTTTACTTATTTATGTTTTGAGACAAGGTTTCATGTATCCCAGAATGGTCTCAAACCCCTGTGCATTCAAGGATGATATCCAACTCCTGATCCTCTTGCATCTACCTCCTGATTGCTGGTATCACAGGCTTGCTACACTCTTTCCAGCTCTACTTGGAAGTTTTGAATTCTAGTAATATCAACACAGAATATTTAATTATTTAAGTTTTTGATTTTAAAATTTATTTAGCATTATGAGTAGATACAACTACTGACTCCCATTCTAATTTAATATTTTTACCTGTGATATTGACGCAATGAAAATGGAGTGTGTGTAAATACATACACATATTATCGTTTTGTTTTTCTGGATAATCTTATCAAAATGGATAATTCAAAAAATATCAATAATTCAAGTAGTGTAAGTTGTTATAAATATATAGCTATGAAATTGCTATTGCAAATATATTTCTAGGAGAAATAAATACAAACTGATAGTTGCCTTGACAGTAAAAATGTCTGTAGCTATTAATACTTGAAAAATAGGGATAAATAAGGAAGTAACCAGAAATAGGACAAGGAGGAAGACAGAATTTCAGCTACAGGATGGTGTGTGCACATGCCTGTGACATGAGGGAGGGTGGATGTTCCATAAAGAGAAGAAAAAGTGGCTGATGAGAGAAAGAGTCCACGGAGGGGTACGTAGCAAAGTGTACCAAGAGCAGGCACAGGATAGGTGACATGAGACCTGGAGTTCATTTTAAGTGTGTTCACCTCTAGGACAATAAAGTGATTCAGAAATACCTTAGAAGGGAAGGAAATACAAAAGTGTGTGTTTTGAAAATATCAAAATAGTACCATAGTTGAGTTGAAATTCTTCAGGCACATCTGTATTTACCACCAAACAATATAGAACAATGAAAAAAATAAGATAATGCATCTTGGTGTGGTTGCACACTCCTTTAATCCCAGAACTTGGGAGGTCGAGGTAAGAGGATCACTGTGAGTTTGAGGCTACTCTGAGACTACCTAATGAATTCCAGGTCAGCCTGGGCTAGAGTGAGACCCTACCTCAAAAAACCAAAATAAATAAACAAACAAACAAACAAATAAATAAATAAATAATGGTTTAGCAACAATACTGGCACCATTAAAATATTTGTCATAAAATTGGTAACTTGTGCTAAGGCAGTGAGCTGTAATGACAGCAATCACTCTGAGAATAAAAATGGTTTGACCTGAGATATTAGACCAGGAACATGGAAAGTGACAGGAAGACTAGAAATTTGAGACTTGCTGTCTTCCATACTTACATGGAAAATACATTAAGACAGTGAGTGGGTTGGTGCTGCTTCTTTGTAACCCAAACACTGGTTCCCTCTCCTAAGAGGGTGGATGTAATCCTACTTGGGACAGGGCATTTGTAATATACTTCTATTTAGACTTTGTAAATTACTTATTTTCTAATACCTAGATACATCACATGTTAGAAACTATCACAGCAAAGTCTGGATCAGTGTCTAAAATTAGTGCATTTTTTCCTTCTTAATAAAATCCATGCTCAATCATGCATGGTGTTCTTGATACTATTGGTGGCAAAGTGCAAGCTGGGAAAAGAACACATTCCAAAGGAATGGCAGTATTCAAAATGTTGGCCTAAGAATCTTGACTTAAAAATTATAATACTGTCAATGTCTTTATTCCTTCTTCTACTAACCAAGATATTTTGAACTTCTTTAATGTGAATCATTTCAACCTAAATATGTCATATTTTGAGCTGCATAATTTAAAGACTCTTATGTCATTCCAGAAATGTATGCTTTGTACATGGCTTTCACATGACTTTTCCATGTCAGTCTGTGTTTTTAGTTTTACTTTATGAGTGTTTGCTTTAATATTTTCCCCCTTTAAGCCTGTGTTGATGAGTTCAATGCTGAAAGTGTTCTGCAGTTTACGTAGCCACGTTGCTGTCACTCATTCTTTCTACCACCCTGTGAATGGCAAACGTCCACTTTGCTATTTGACCACACTCCAACTTCCTTACTAAAACTCCAAGCCAATGTATGATTCTGCAATGAAATCACACATATGCACTGTTTTCTTTATTCATAATACACTTGGGGAGAAACATATCTTTAGATAAAACAACACATTTTAAAGAGATCAACCAGATATAAGGGTGTCAAAATTTACATAGTTATACAGATGGCATGATGACTTATCTTGAACATATACCACTTTTGTGAGAGGATTCTATTTTAATAATATGTAATAATTATAAATGTCAACATGAAAATAGTTTTAATTCCTAGTTAATAAATGAAAGTTTGTATATTAATCTAATTATTTATATGAACATGAAGGACCATTTCTTCAGTGAAGCCATGCTAGAAAGAGTTTTACATAGGGTTTACAAACTCAGGGATCACTGAAGTAATGTCTAATGTATAAGTTTTTGAAGTTATAATAAGCAAAACACGAGTTCATGTGTTAGTTAATTCCTTAACATGATCAACAATTAAGATTCATTTCAACAGGTACTATCTGATTTTACTATATTTTGTTTTACTTTAATTGTTGCGACCTATGGCATAATCAGATTTCTTCAACTGAGGAGAAAGGAAGTTTTGTGTTAATCTCTACTTCATGACATTTATTTTTAAGGTTTTTCTGATATAAGCACAAACTATTTTATAAGAATGACTTGCTTCTTCCAGCCTTTCTGCCTCTGATAATACCACTGTCTCATTGACACTTTCATTTTCCAGTAATCATAATATACATAATTCAAAGTTGGTCTTACATATGTCTATATAACAATGATTCCTAACATTCTCCTGTAAATGGTGACAGTATTTCTTTGAGGAAAAAAATTTTTTTTTTCCTCCCTTAAGTTACTTCTTGTTCTAAGGTGTGGGGAGTATTTGATTAAGAGAAAGAAGTTCAGAAAGCTTCTACCTTGTAGAAGACTGAAGGGGATAAAACCTGCTGTGTAGCCCAAATTGAGTTCATTTGGAGATTCTGCAGGGAGATGGGCAAAACAGCCAAGGTGGGGGCAGATCTTAACCAAAAAGCCAAGATCAGATTTAAGCCTTAATTCTGGGAAGGAGAGCCTCCTTTCAGGGAAGAACTCAGGTGGTGTATAGAAAAACAGATCTAGGAAACTCTGAGCAAACGGGATTTCAAGGACATTTATTTATTTGTTTATTTCACTTTAGAGGGTCAAATGACCCTAAGCTGCCTCAATTCCTCTCTAAAAAAGCAACCCCAATTACCACTAGGGGGTTGGGGTGATGGCCCCTCTTTATTCTTTTTTCAATTTATTTTTTATGTTTTCTATATTTATTTGAGAGAGAGAGATGGTAGATAGATAGATGATAAACAGACAGACAGACAGTTAGATGATACATAGATGATAAAGAATTGGCTCACCAAGGCCTCCAGCTGCTGCAAACATACAACAGATTCATGAGCCACCTTGTGCATCTGCTTATGTGGGTCCAGAGGAATTGAACCTGGGTCCTTTGGATTAAGCAAGTTCATTGGTAGAGTATAGGAAGACAGCCCTGGAAGAAACTGTTGGGAAGAAAGAATAAAAGCAAAGAGTTAAGGGGGAGAGAAGCCACAAATAACTGGATGCCTTTAGGGTTCTCATTCTTGTATACATTCAGTCTTTGGAGGACAATCAAGCAAACCCTGGTAGATGGAGTTAGGTTATATTAGGACCATCTTCTTGTGAGCTGACATGAATCTTTAGAAATCCATTTCTAAAGTTCCTTCTTATCAGATATTTGGTTATATTGACAAGAACATTAACTGATATAATGAATTTTACCAAACGCTGTAGTATAAAGTATCTTTTAAACATTTAATTATTTATGTGTGTGTATCTGTGTGTGTGATGTGCAAGTACATATGGGCACATGAATGCTAGGTGTGTGTGTGCAGTGATCAGAGGACAAACTAAGTATATTTCTCTTCTCCTCCCACGTTCTCTTAAGACAGAGTTCCTCTTGCTTTCGCCACTGCTGCTTGCTAGCTTCAGGGGTTTCTCATAGCTCCTCCTCCCACTGATGTGGGTACTTTTAGATTACAAATGTGTGTGCCACTGTGTGCCCAGCCTTACATGGGTGCTGAGCATGATCAAACTTGGATCTTTTGGCATGGAAGAAAGTGCTCTTTTAACTGCTAAGTCATATCCCATCCACAGAATTGCATCCTTTCTGCAAATTTTCAACTACCTTTTAATTAAGAATTATTAAGTACCTAATTATAATTATGAATGAAATAATTCAATGAAATACTTTAATACTTCTTTGCTTAATATCATAGAAACAGGCATAATTTAGTAGCATGCATGACCCTCAAATTCCTTGGCTTTCTATCATCCAATGCCATGCAAAGAGTTATCTGTAAGATATATGTACGAAGTAACATGCTTTAAATACTAATATATAGGAGACAGGATTATTATGTATTTGGGGATTGGAAAATGTATTGAGACCAGAACAAACCTAGAAATAATACTTTCTTGTACTTGCTATTTTAGTATTCATACCAATGTCACAGAATATAGCTCATAAAAATATTTCTGTGAGTAAGAATTTTTAAAATTTTAAAAAGACATGTTTCTAGTTCACTTTTGCATGTGGCATGAGCAGCTGATATAATTGTGCTATCATTCAGCCATATCTTTGATCAGCTTTTCTGTTTCCTGTTAGTTTTCCTCAAGACATTATCAGATCTTCTCTAGTTCATTCTAATTTGTTTTCACCCAAAGGAATTTTAGATTAAGATTTGATTATCATTTTTTGTTTGTTTGAAAAATATAGGTAAGTCCTATTTGTTAACTGTATAAGGCCAGGAGTGCTATCAGTACATGGTAAAGCAATGTAGATGCTGAAATACACCAAATAGATATTTTTTGATGTGGCATGAAGTGTATACTGCATTCTATTTCTGTGGTATCTTAACAGAAATGTTCTCAGAAGACTCATGTTTCACTCCAATTATTTATGATAGTTCTTTTTTTGTTTGTTTGTTTGGTTTTTTGTCAAGGTAAGGTATCACTGTAGCCCAGGCTGACCTGAAATTCACTATGTAGCCTCAGGGTGGCCTCAAACTCATAAAGATGCTCCTAACTCTGCCTCTTCAGTGCTGGGATTAAAGGTATGTGCTGCCACGCACTGCTTAGGATAGTTTTTTTTATAAAATCTTTACAATTGCAAAGGGGTCAGCAATATATAACTTACAGAACAAAAGCAGCCCACCACTTATTTTCATAAAGTTTTATCAGACAAATCCTTGGCCTTTCATTATTTTTGTAGTTTATGGTTGTTTCTGTTCAACAATGCCTGAGCTGCATGGCTAAAACGGATCTTATGGTCTCTAAAACTTAAAATATGTATTATATGCCACCTTATAGAAAAAAAATTACTCATCTTTAGCAAGATGTCTTCAAATAAGATTACATTTTATTTCAGTCTCTTATCTAATACATACATACCGCATTTTATTTTAAACTGAGTACCAGAATGAGTACTAGTATCATCAACACTGTGATACTTATACAACTAGATGATTTGAAGTGTGACTACATGGTAGTTTAAATGTGAAACGTCCTCCATTGCCTCAAGTTTTTTTGATTAACCCCTAGATTGTAGAGCCTTTGGGAGGTGGAGGCTTACTGGACGAGGTGTGCCCCTGAGGCCTTCAGGTTTATTTGTCTAACCCCACTGAGTGCTTATAGATCACACTTACTACATCCTCCATGCAGATATGGAGGTGTGATGCCTGGCTGTCATATTTTCCCCACCATGATGAAATCATCCCTTGAAAGTATAAGGCAGAAATAAAACCTTTCCTTCCATAAGTTGTTTCAGATCAGGTATTTTGTTCCAGCTGTGATAAGGTAACTGCTACACACTGTTCTTCCTTAATTTAATCTGTACATATATCCCCAATTCACTATTTATACATTTGTCAATTTCTGATATTGGGGACCAGGATGAACCTGGTAAAATCTGAAAATGATATTACTGCTGCTATTGTGTTATGAACAGAGATTTTAGCACATGATAGAATCTCATTAATGGTCATCATTAAGTGCCACCAACCAATGGGCAGAGCATTAACTATGAAGACAAATTTCTAGAGTTTAATTTTCACATCTTCCACTTATATTACTGATATATTGTTTGCTGAAGAATGCTACCAAAGTTATGATACAATTCGCCTAAAATAATGACTTTTATTTAGATTTA
This sequence comes from Jaculus jaculus, assembly GCF_020740685.1. Classification (NCBI taxonomy): domain Eukaryota; kingdom Metazoa; phylum Chordata; class Mammalia; order Rodentia; family Dipodidae; genus Jaculus; species Jaculus jaculus. Next base: position 72,764,567 of record NC_059113.1, on the reverse strand, counting down.
AAAAAATCTTTTTAGGGCTGGAGAGATGGCTTAGCGGTTAAAAGCTTCCTGTGAAGCCTAAGGACCCTGGTTCGAGGCTCGGTTCCCCAGGTCCCATGTTAGCCAGATGCACAAGGGGATACAAGCATCTGGAGTTCATTTACAGAGGCTGGAAGCCCTGGTGCACCCATTCTCTCTCTCTCTCCCTCTATCTGTCTTTCTCTCTGTGTCTGTCGCTCTCAAATAAATAAAAAATAAATAAATAAATAAATAATTTAAAAAAATCTTTTTATATGTGTTATATATTAGAGAGGGAGAACCAGACATAGAGCTTGAGTATAGGTGAAGCAAGGCATTGTGCTGCTACAAGCAAACTCCAGATGGATGTACCACTTTGTGTATCTGTCTTTATGTGAAATCAAAGGAAGGACTTCAGATTTTGCAAGCAAGTTCCTTTAACCACTAAGCCCTCTCTCCATCCCTACTTTAGATTGATGATAGTTCTGGATTTTTTACACGATGACAGTCAAGACATCAGCCAAGGCCATGCTTCTCTGAGTATTTGCTTGGAGCCAGAGAATGCTTATAGGTTCATGCTCATGGATGTAGGCAGAAAGCCTTTGTTCTTCCTCAGATTCATGCAGACCCTTCGCCAGGCTGCTTATTGCTCATAATGGTATATAGTGTGCTTCATAACAAGGGCTCTAACAGGGATTTAAGAAGGGAAGGAGAGAAGCAACAGTATTTCACATAAATTCATAAGTCATACACTGAACTTCAGGTATACTATATTCATCATAAGTAAGACACAAAGTCTACTCCAAATCCACAGAAGGGAAATAGCTCTACTTAACACAAATGAAGCAGATTCAAACACGTGTCTGCATTAAAACTGCCACTCACAATATGCCTTAGATCCTCATTACAAATGTTGTGGTTGGAGTAAAATCATGTAAATCACAAATAAAAGAATCTCATACACAATAAGAAACAGAGGTTAGTTATCATTTCAGTTAAATATACAAATATACCCTGTTTTATTTTAGCCTTTGTGGAATAATAAAAAACACTGAAGAACATATCTGTCATTTTATAATTATTTCATTATATAACTGTTTGAAGTTAAATTTTATTATTTTTCACTGGAAAAAATCTCAAATCTATTTGTAGTGTGAAATAAAACTCTTATGTTTATTTTGAACATAGTGGATAGCTTTTCTTTTTGCAAAATTTTTGCAGTCATGTGGTTCTGTCAGTGGCTAAGTAGTGCTCTTATATGGCTAGGCCAGACAACCACCTATTGGGCTTCATCTTCTTCTTCTTTAGATTTTTGGACAAGACCATACAGATGTGTATGTATGACTTCAGAACTTCCTGTATATATCTGTTCTATATTTATTTGTGATTTTCTGATAATTTTTATACCTCCTTAGATACTGAGTATGATAATTGAATATACTGTGTGAAGTGAGTCTTATTATTTCTCATGTTTTAATTCCAAGCACTCTACCCATATCAAAGTACTTACCATACATTAACTTATTTTAATCTTATATTACAGAGGTCTAGTGAGCACACATCAGGTATGTGCAGTGAATTCTGTGGAAACTACCCTCTTCAGTGTCTCCCACACAATGTGAAACAACATAATATGACTCTTCGTCTCTTAAATAAATAAAAATGGATAAATGAGATAGTTTAATGTTATATAATGTTTATCAGGTGTCAGGATTCGCCTTCATCATGGGAAATCCTCATATAAATCATATCCATATGCCCCAAAATGTTTGAAAGTATTTGACAAGGAAAATAGCATATTTTAAATGCATTGAAGTTCATGAACAAAGGAAGTTGTGGCCATGATTATAAGTAGATTCCTATTTGCTGAGGTAGGAAGTAGGCCTCTATTGTCATCAGCAGGAACAGCAACACTAGAACACATGTGATAGAGGTATAGCTTATTATTTTTATCTTCTCCATTTCATATTATGCTCACATATATACGAAGACATTTGTATGGTTTTTTTAAAAAAAGTTATAAGACGTTAAAGTGAATATTAGGAGGCACTCATGATCATTGGCACTCTAGTGCCAGGAAACAAAAAAAATATTAAGAACTAGTTGCTAATGAAAGCTAACAAATATGGTAGTATTAAATCAATAATATACAGGGTGCCACATTTGTTTATTTATATAATCCGTACAAATGAACTATGAGGAAATGTAGCTCTTTCTTAAAATTATGTTTGATTTCAATTTGTGAATTTTATAGTTCCACATATCTCTGTGATCAGAACAATTTCTGTTTCTTCTGTATTAGTTTTCTAATCTGTTAAAATAGAGCAAATTTTTAAATGATTAGTTCATCAAAATATGGCACATGCCTTTAATAACAGCACTCAGGAGGCAGAAGTAAGAGGATCATCATGAGTTAGAGGCTAGCCTGAAACTATGTGCTGAAGTCAGGTCATACTAGGCTCATACACACACACACACACACACACACAAGCAAATAAACAAACAAACAAAAAAAGAAGTAGGCAGGTCTTATTTACATACATACAGGTGAGAAGCAGAAATAGTTTATATTTATGTATAGCTTATCTATACATAAATATAAATAGTTTTACATGTCTGTGATCCTTTTAGTCTTTCTCTTTCTCTGAGAGAAAAAGCCAAAAGAGAGAACTTTAGTTTATGAAAACATTTTTGCATTGTTGAAAGAAATGTATGCATTGTTTTAAAGAAAGATACAACTGTAATCCCAATATCATTAGGGATAGGTAGGAGGATGCCCAAATGTTTGACAGAATCCTGTTCTACGTATGAGCTACATATGTCACGAGCTCTGGGCCAGCCAAAGCTACATAGCAAGATTCTGTCTCAAAGGGTGGAAGAAAGGAAGTAATAAAGGAAAGAATGAAGAAGGGAACTTAGGACGTTGAGAAAGAGGGAAGGCACATAAAGGAAGGAAAGTATGGATGAAAGGAAAGAAGGGAGGAGAGAAAGACAAAGAAAAATAGAGACAGAAAGAGTAGAAAGGCATAGATTGCTGTGAAAGGCATGTATAAACTTGCCATCACAAGATTGTATAATAAATAATACTACCACAGAATTTAAACAAAGATGGCTGTGAAACCTGGGATGATTTCAACCTGTCTTCACTTTAGATATTTTCCTTATTTCCCCCTATTAAATGATTTACTATCAATAAAATCAAGATCTTCAAAGGTCTCAGAAAAAATAATCATTTGGAATTGATCAATTTAGCTATTTTCTTCCTTCTTTTTTAAAAGTTTTTTTTTTTTTAATTCATTTTATACATTTGCAAGCAGAGAGAGAAAGACAGAGAGAACAAGCTCACCAGGGCCTCCAGCCACTGCAAATTGTCCAGACGCATGCACCACTTTTGTGCATCAGACTTATGCGGGTGATGGAGAATCGAACTCTGGTCGTTAGACTTTGCAGGTAAGCTCCTTAGCAACTGAGTCATTTCTCCAGCCTTCCTCTTTTACTTCTTATATGCTTATGTATAATAAGAGACTTTCAGTTCACCTCAATATTCACACCTTAAATTGTTAAAGTACAAAGATAAAGGATATGCACTTTAAATATACAGTACTCACAAAAAATGTATTTTTAAAAATTTGCCTCCCATACTTAGAATTTTAAAACTCAGCAAGATTAAAATTCTAATTTGTATTCTATGAGAATTGGCCTCAAATTTAGGACTCCTTATGTGGAATGAGTAACACACTTGTCAGCCATATTATCTATTGTTAGTAACACATATCTTCTGGATGTATTCATATTCTGGGTGATTTAATGCACATTATTCCAAAAGATTCAATAAGTTATTCTAAAACTAAATATGTCTTAGAAAAATATTTCAAACAGTTCATTTAAACCAATCATTAGATAATAGACATACAAAGCAGATCACATGGATGAATTGTTGAAAACATTATCTTCATGATAACTTTGCTATTTAACTGTCTACTGAGCAACTTTAAGAATTCATCATTATTTCTAATTTTACCTCAAAATTTCTATGCCAAAGGAAAAGCAACTATCAGAAATGTACTCAAGAAACAGTTTGAGTTAGCATTCTAAAAAAATGCTCAGCTCTGCCAGTCAGTATATTTCTGTGAATAGAATGAGCTCCGACCACTTATTAGACTTGTAAATGTACACTTTAAATGGAAACATTCTTCTGAATATGAGAGGGGTTTATTGCCTTATGCTGGCACACAGTAATGTAATAAACTGCTAGAATTTTAATTTAAAGCAAAGTTTAAAGGCTATTGTGGTTTGCCAAGATTGCCCGTCATAAAAATGTCTTGAATGTTTATTTGTCAACAACTTATGCAATTATACCAAATTAATCTGAAAACAAAATTGAGCCCAACACTCTCAAATACTTTGGAAAACAAGAAAGTGTTTTGCTATGCTTTAATGGCATGACCATAAAGTAAAGGAAACTGAATTTGAAAAGGAGGGTGGAGGAACTTAATGAAGGGAAGTTGGTTCTACTAGGAAGAACTAGTACAAACTCTAATTTAGATAGGCATTTTATTTAATATTAAAAAGTCTTATTGAAAACATATAAGTGGTGTTTATTTAAGACCTTTCAATATTTTATTATTGGTAAAAACTTGATATTGGGGAACATATTACTAACCTTGCTATCAAATTTTTCCTCACAAATATCACTTGTGTTAAAACACATTTTTTTGTAAATAATCTGCAGCTATCTTGATTATATAAGTTTTCCAGAGACTAAGTCAAGTGAAGGAAAACATTCAAGACACCTTCTTTTTTCAGCACATGGTAAATTGAATGGATTTGTTTTTCTCCAGCTTAGGTTTTCCAGAACTCATTTTTCATATGAGTGCATACAAATCACACATATGGTAGGTTACAGACACAGCCTATCATGTCATTGAGGTGGGGCTATATTTCTGAGTCTGTCAAAGACATACGTACATTGTGTATCACACAAGAAAGCATGACAATGTGATATGTGTAACAGCATATGATAAGAGTCAGAATGTGGAAATTATTTTATGAGTTCTGAAGCAAGAGGAAGCATCAATTCTGCACATTGTTTCAAGCTTTTTGCAAAGCGATCACAAGAATAAAAATGTATTCTTTTGTTCTTTGTACAGGGTGAAGAAATTTAAACAAATACACAGTAATTGTCAAGGCATTTTATATATTAATACCATCAAAATCTTTTCAAATGTGACTTGTACTCATTAGAAAACAAGCTACTTTGAGAAGTATTTAAGTTCTCACTGTTAAAAAGTCTGTCATCTAGGGCTTGAGGGATGGCTTAGTGGTTAAGCCATTTGCCTGCAAAGCCAAAGGACCTAGGTTCAATTCCCCAGGTCCCACATAAGCCAGAGGCACAAGGGAGCACACGCATCTGGAGTTCATTTGCAGTGGCTGGAGACCCTGTTGCACCAATATTCTCACTCTCTCTCTCTCTCTCTCTCTCTCTCTCCTTCTTTCTCTGTCAGATAAGTAAATATATAAAAATTTTAAATATCTGTCATCAAGATGAACCAACTTCTCCTTCACCTCTATTTTTTTTTCTGTAACATTGGGACAAAACTGGTATTTATAATATATATATGCTTTAATGGCATGACCATAAAGTAAAAATTATAAAATTATAAATTAAAAATTAAAAATTATAAAATTATATATATATAATTATAGTATATATAGTATATTAATATACTATATATAATTATGTAGTAAAGTTTCTTTAAGGTTTATGGAACCTGCTTAAGATATATACCTGATAATGACCATTAATAGTAAGAAAGTTTTGGAATTTAAAATAGATTTCTCTAAGTCCTGTTGCTAATAACATCTTTCCAGGGTACAGTATGCATCCAGATTCCAGTAATTTCAATTGCATAAATGTCACATATGTCACTGTCCTCGTTATTTAGCACGTTGTACATGTTATGGTTGTCAGTACAGATTAAAACAAAAATCAGAAATTCCCAACAGTGAAAATCAATGAATCTCTCCTTTTGTATTAAGAAATTGCTTCTATATTCTTATGAGGTTATTGTTTAGCACGATAAACCCAATTATAAATGAACATAATTCAGTGCAAAGACCATATTAACCATGACATTTTACTGGCAGTATAAGTTAAATACACATATGACCACAACATTTGTGCATTTAACATATAACTAGCACTTATGCTCCACATGAGTTCTCTGTTTTTTTTTTATTTTGTCAATTCAACTTTATTTCTGAATTAAAGTATTTTTTTAAAATTTAATTTATTAGTTTTCTTTTCAGTAAATACAGGCAGTTTGGTACAATTATTTAGGCTCATCTGTGATCTACCCCTTCCCATTAGACCCTCCTTGTTAATGAAAATGGGTTGTGCATTGTGGAGTTAGCCCCCAGTTATTGGTATGATAAATGTCTCTGCAAATCATGACCCAACATGTGACTTGACATTCTTTCCGCCCCCTCTTCCGCAAAATTTCCCTGAGCCATGTTGGGTTCATTTTTGGTCTGCTTCAGTGCTGAGGTGTTGGGGGCTTCTGAGGTTCTGGCTCTCTGCTTTGGTAGGAGTTGATTTTTCTCTGCGTTGATCTCCTTCCCCTTTGTGCTGGTATCCGGTTCACAGGAAAACATTACCCTTGCTTATTTCACCAGTTGTCCTTAGTTTCAGTTGGGCCCCTTTTGAGGTATGTTGGGGCAACTCTCGTCTTAGGATGTGCATCTATCTGGAAAAGAGAAGCAGATTCTCCAATGGAGAGTAAGTTAGCACCTGGAAAATTGAGATAAGACTTACTTTTTTGATAGTATGGTAGATTTAGGCCCTCTTATACCCCGTGATTGATGGTAGCTTGATATTGAAGAGTGGGCTTGTGTTTGGGTATGGTTCTGACTTGTTTCCCAGCTCCAGCTATGGGTCTAGTACCACTGAGTGGATCAGTTAGCCAAATCAAGAGCAATTGATTCCTCACCATGGCTGTGTACCACTATTGCACTTGTGTGGGCATCACATCCGGTTATTTGTTGCTAATTAGGTTAAACAATATGTTGCTTGGACAGTTCTTGGTCATTTCCCCCAGGTCGCCTATGTAGCGCCTTCTTGCACTAGACATGCTGACTGTCTGGGGACTGACTCTCTCCTGGCTTCCAGCCATGTCATTCCATTTTACACATCAGCTGTGTATGGAGTCTTCAGCAATGGGGTCTTACCACTGGCCTTTGGTGGGTCATCAAGTACTCTGACAGAAGTCTGTCATTATTTTGGGAAACCTTGTAGGTTTCTCTGATCAAAAGCTCCACATGAGTTCCTTATCCCTTGTAGCTCCTCGCATGGCAGGAGCTCCTTGAAATTTCTTTTCTTTTTTCTGTCTACGGTTTTCCTAGGCCCTGAACATGTAATCTCTAGCCACATGGGTGCCTTTGCTTGGCTCTATACTTCCCTCAGTAAATATAACAATTTAATAATTATCCTTCCCAGTCTTCTTTTACTCTCTTCTTTGATTAAAATTAATACCAAACCTAGGGTTTGGGGTTCAAGGACTTTGCTGGATCCGAAGCACCCCTTTACAGAATTTTGTATCCTGAGAAGCTTGAGAATCAAGTTTGTTGTGCACCACGTGAGTATATTAAGTGTAAAGTAAAATGCATACTTTCCCTTTAAAATTTATTTATTTATTTGAGGGGAGAGATAGAGAGAAAGAGTGATTGGACACACCAGTTCTCTTGCCCAGTACATGAACTCCTGATACATGTGCCTATTGTGGATCTGGCTTTGTGTGGGTACTGGAGGATCAAACTCTGGTCATCAGGCATCATAAGCAAGTGCCTTTAACTACTGAACCATCTCCTCAGATGATACTTTCACTTTTTCATCTTCCACATAGCTGGGCATAACAGCAGAACTATACTAGTCATATACAAAAAAATGTCTAGTATTTTCAAAATATGCTGGGAACCTGCAGCTGTAATACCTTTGTCCTTCTTTGGCATTGGTTTTAAAATTCTGATAAACTTAAAACTTTATGATATAGGGAAAGGAGTAAGCACAACTGTGTGAGAGTATGCATGTCTTTTCTGCTGCTATCGTTCTCTCAGAAATTTTTGCACTGATGCCTTCAAACTGTTTTGTGGATTTTTCCCTCAAAGAGGTACAGATATAGTATGTTTTTATTTTATTTTATTTTTATCCAGACTGTGTTTTTATTAACTTTTAATATGTGAGACAACGCCTTGGTCAAGGTGTGTTTGGGGACTATTACATTTTAAATTGTATATATTCATTGGTAAAAATATGTTTTCATTGTTCTGCTAGAGTCATAATGATGGTGTTCAAACACAGCCCACCTTGTGAATAATTTAAGGAAGGACTGGAGATGGTAACTGCCTTGCACAGATGCTGAGCTCTGCTCTAGTTCCCCTAGTGCATTGTTTATTTTAGTCCCTGTTGATGTATTAAACACTTGGAAGGTTTAAATTGGTAGTCTTGGCAGAGCTCAGAAATATTGCAAGTTTGCCTCCTTAATAGTGTGCAGACCTCTGTCTTTTCCTGATGGCTCCTCCCCCAATTGCATTTTACAATTTCCAGGATTCATGAGATCACACATTTTTCCCTGAATTAATGCTGACCTGAATGTTACCTCTTGAAAATGGAGAAAGAATGGGAGGAGGGACATTTAGAAGCATGTCTATAGAGAGGAAGAAAGTTTTCTTTAGCACATCAAAACAGTGGGTAAAGGTCTGGCCACATTCTGGTCCTGAATTTCCATGGAAGTGAATCAGGTAAGTCATGGAGGAGAAAAAAAGTCACTGTGCAGGTTCACAGTAAAATTACTGAGGTGCTTGGACACTCTCCTCTGCCATGGGTCATATGACTGGAGCTTCCAGAAACATTTTTATTTCACAATTTATACTTTCTCAGATCCCCGTTGGGCCACTCTGTTCCTCCCTCACAGGTTAATGCTTAAACTTAATGGCAAAGGCTGTAAATTCTCATTACACTTTGCCCTGCGAATGTGGAATGCGTTCCTTCACTTCCCCGCCATGGGAATTAATTACCTGTGGTGTTCACCACAGTGTGAAAGTCTTATCTGCTATCCTTGGCAGTAAAATATTACTGCAAAGCTTTAAACTAGTTTTGAAGTTTTATTGTCTTTCCCCCCTAGGTTTTAATTGTGGATATTCAAAATACTTCATGCTAGTAGGTATTCTTATAGCTGTTTTGGTGAAAAAAAAAAAGAAAGAAAAAGAAAATCATCAGTTAATTAAAATATAAAAGTAAAACATTATGCATAAGACTGGGAAAAGTTTCAAAGGTCATTTTCCACTCTGTATGTTTCAGAGTTTTAGTGATTTGTATAAAGAAAAATGTACATTATTTACTAATAGGGGAAAAGTCAGTTATTCTCCAAAACTCTCTTTATTACATCTAATCAGATCCAGATGAGAATACTAATATTTATGATGGATCCTAACCTCAGAACATAATATGAGAAGAGGGAGAAACAATGATCCGTCTTACAGTTTCATGGAACATTGTATGTTCCTGGTTTCAAAGGGAAATTAAAGTTATAATATAAAGCTTGAAAGACAGTGAGAAAACACAAACAGCCATTTTATGTTCTGAGCATATTATTTATTTCTGTAGCATAGGGTGCTTTACATTGTGCAGTGATTTTTTTTTTTCCTAAATCCAATTGAGTGGATAAAATTTTAAAACAAAATTTGAGAAAACAAACATTGTAGGTTTCTGAATAAATGATATATTCAAGTGCATCTTTTTTATAGAAAATATATTTAATATTTTTAACATTTATTTGTGTATTTGAGAGAGAAGAAAGAGTGAGAGGGAGAGAGAGAGAGAGAGAGGCAGAGAGAATGGACATGCCAGGTGCCTTTTGCTGCTGTAAATGAATTCCAGGCACATGTGCCATTTTGTGTATCTGGCTTTATGTGGGTACTGGATGATTGAACCTCGGCTGTCAGGCTTTGCAAGCAAGCACCTTTAACTTTGGAGCAATCTCTCTAACTCAAAAATTTCACCTTTAATTTATGAAAAAATTAGCCAAATGCAAATATGCCTGAACTTAATATTTGATTTTTAAATTATAAAATATTTTCTTTGCTCTTCATACATTTATGTCCATTTTTATTGTCCACCAACCTGATACTCAACTCCACACAAATGACTTGACTGGATGTTCCAAACTTAATGAATCTTAACATTTTTTTGCTAATTGTATTATTTCCTGTCACTGTGACAGAGTTGCTGATATAAACAACTGAACAGGAGGAACATTTTATTTTGCTCATGGCTTCAGTGGTCTCCATCCATCATCCAGTCCATCACAGTGGGTGGGATGAGGTAGAGCAGAGCAGCTTGCATCAAAGAAGGTCACTAGTAGAGAAAGGGGACTGCAAGCAGAGGCCAGGGAAAGTTGTAGATTTAAGAACATATCCATGTGACCTACTTCTCTCCTCATAATAACCTTATACTATGACACCTCCAAAAGAGCAATCCATTGGTTGTATAAGAGCCAACTTTCCTAGGAAACATTATTATGGACACACCTAGAGTTATGTTCCACTGATTTATTATTCCAATCATATTGGCACTCAATACTAATTATCTAAGGTTCACCAGTTGTCAACTTTAAGTGAAAATGTATTGATATTAATCTCAGTATTCAAGCTGTGGCCTACAAAGGGTTCATGCCCATCCCTCAATGCAATATGCATTCAGTTCATCTTCATGAATCCCCATAGTCTATACAGTTCCCACATTGTTCAAACATTGGAATTCAGTCTCCTCTAAGATTCAGGCCAAAGTTGTAGCTGTGGCACAGAGTAATCATTCCTGTTCTTATTGAAGGAGCAGGTGAGTTTCTAGGAGGGATCAGACCAAGGCAAGACAAAAAGATAAAAGGTAAAAATGTGAATCTTATACCTTCATGTCCAGCATTCTGGGCATATAAATCATGATGTGAATTCTTGGGCATCCCTGATCCTACAACCTGACTAGATGCTGCTTCTCACTTGAGCTGGCTCTTCTAGTTATCAGAGGCTTTACTCAATGGCCACTCCACATACCTTACGTTTCCATCATGCCAGAGAATCCTTGTCAACTTTAGTTTCCCATCTTGTTCTGCCCTCAGGAATCTTAACTTGAGAATTCAAGTCATTATGCCTTGGGCATTTTATAAAATCATAGCAGAGGTTTCTCTGACCCTGTAGCTCTTGAATTCTACCTGCTTCCAAAACCAATATTTTTGGGAGGCCAAATATTTTGGGGATACCAGTGTACAGGTCCCTTTGCATTACAGCTGAAATGGCCAGGAAAACACTTGCTACATCCCCCTATGTGAATAGGTACACCTCATCTACTTTCCCTTATCCATGGAAGAGCTTTCAAATGAGTTAATAACTTTAGACCTGAAGTTTATGATGATACGGCTAATTACTGATTTGCCTTGAAGATTGCTCTCCTGTTATCCTAGTACGAACTGCTTCATTTATTTTTAAAGTTTGGTTAATGAAATTTATCTCCTTAACAATTATTCTGCTCCCATCATTTTAACCTATTCTTTTTCTCATCTGACTTTTCAAGTCATTAGCATCTGCATTTTGCTCCTTATTCTCAATAAACTCCTAAAACCAACCAGCAATAACCATACCATAGAATAAATACTCTCTTATCTTGAAGCTTTCTTCACAAAGTTAGTTCACCACCTATAAACTTTGCCTCTCACAATTTTTCAGGATATGGGCACAATATTGAAAAGTGCTGTGCCATAATGTAACATATAATTTCTATATTCCTAGTAGAACTCTAGTTCTCATATGAAATGTCACAAGAATGTTCTTTACTATCTGCATCCACGGTAGTGGTCTGATATTCTGAGTTCCTGCTCCAAATGCAGTTACATAACTCTAGATCTCCAAGTTTCTCATACAAACCAGTTTTGAATGTCTGAGAGCTGAATGGTAAGTTTTAGCCATAGCCAAAATACTACCCCTGGTACCAGTTTCATGTAATATTTAGCATTTTCATTTTGCTGTGATGAAAATTCCTGACCCACCAGTTTTTAAAAAGGGAAGATTTGTTGGTCTTATAATTTTTTTAAAACTTTTTTTTTCATTTTTATTTATTTATTTATTTATTTATTTGAGAGCGACAGACATAGAGAGAAAGTCAGATAGAGGGAGAGAGAGAGAATGGGTGCACCAGGGCCTCCAGCCACTGCAAACGAACTCCAGACGCGTGCGCCCCCTTGTGCATCTGGCTAACGTGGGACCTGGGGAACCAAGCCTCGAACCGGGGTCCTTAGGCTTCACAGGCAAGCGCTTAACCGCTAAGCCATCTCTCCAGCCCTAAAAACTTTTTTTTGTTGTTGTTATTTTATTTATTTTGGAGAGACAGAAAGAGAGAAAGAGGCAGAGATAGAGAGAATGGGTGCGCCAGGGCCTCCAGCCACTGCAAACGAGCTCCAGACACGTGTGCCCCCTTGTGCATCTGGCTAATGTGGGTCCTGGGGAATCAACCTCCCACCGGGGTCCTTAGGCTTCACAGGCAAGCACTTAACCGCTAAGCCATCTCTCCAGCCCTGGTTTTATAATTTAATAAAATTCAGTCCATCATAGAAAGAAAAGTGTAGCTGTGAACTCTCATTATCAAGGAAAGGACACAAAGTGGTTGTGGGGGTTGGAGTTGCTAGCTCCCAACTGCTTTTCATTTTTCTTACTTTCAAGTCATCATGTCCTGCACATAGGCTGCTGCTGTCCACATTCAAATGGGTCTTCCTGTTCAGGAAAACATCTCTGGAAACATCATAGGCACAAAAACATGTCTTCTATGTCTAGTCTTCTAGTGGATTGTGTATCCAGTCCAGTGACAAATGCAGGTTAACTACTAAGGAAGTGACTTCAGTCTTTAATAAGTGGAATGGAAGATTGTTATACTCATTCTCAATGTAGTATTCTTACACATAAATGATAACAACACTTGAGAAAACCGAAACCCACTCTATTTTAAAATAATATTCAGATATTTATTCAATTTTGATTTGCTTAAATTATCTGCAATTGGGAACCAAATCAGAATTCTATGGAGACAAAGATTATGCTCTCCCATGTCAAACTCTCACTAGACTTTGGCTAAAACAGGGGTTACATACATCAAGTTCTCCTTAAATTAATAATGCTTTTCCCATTTAAACTGTGCTGACTTCACTCTCCATTGGAGAATCTGTTCTTCTTTTTCAGAAGGTAGTGAGACCCAAAGAGATAAACTATCCCTCACACTTCAACCAAGACACAGCTGAAACCACAGAGGACTTGGGGAGATAAGCAAGTGGGCTGCTTCCATTATGAACCTGATAGTCAGCTCCAGGGTGTAGGAGACAGACCCTGAGGATACTCAACACCTACCAAAGCAGAGATACAGAGGCTGCCAAGAGCTCATCACTGAAGTAGACTTAAAATTCACCCACCATAGATCAGGGCACTTTACAGAATATGTGGTGGAAAGTTTGTATGACATCAGGTCCAGATATGCTCAAAATAACTGACTGCTACTCCCACAACACATAAGCCATAACTACACAGGAAATACTTTTAACGACACTTAGGAGAGTCCCCATTGGAATGGAGGCAGGTACAAGGGAAACGAGGATACAAACATAGGATTTATCCATATGAACTATGTTTAATAATCATAATAATAATAATGAAAACATATATAATTTAAAGAAAATCGCAGAGCTAAGGAGATAAAATCATGCTGAAACTTGCTATGTCATAAAGTTCCAAACACAAGGAGGAAAAAAAAATAATCTGGTTTGAATTGGTTTTGCTCCACTTTTACTTCTAAATAAATTTCATTAGACTAAATCAAGGTGGATAGATATACTTAAAATATAAATTGATAATTATGTCTCACATTAGACCATTTTTCTTCAAATTTCACTTTGTCATTTTTCCTTACTGCTGTGTGGAATTCCATCATGTATGTGTGTATGTATATGTATATGCGTGTGTGTGTGTGTGTATACACACACATATATATGGCACATCTTGGTTATTCATTCATCTAATGATGGACATCTGGGTTCAGGACTTAGATATTATGAACTGAGCAGCTGTAACATTGTTGAGCAAATCTCTCTTAACTGAGGCATAGAACTTTTAGGGTAAATGTCCAGTGAGGGAATAACTGGGTCTGCTGGTAACTCTATAGTTAACCTTTGTAGGAGTCTCCATATTGCTTTCCATAGTGGTTGTACCATTTTACATTCCCACCAACAGTGAATGAGGATTCCTAATTTTCCACATCCTCACCAGCATTTGTTTCATTTAATTTTTTTATGTTTGCTATCCTTACTGGGGTAAGGTGTATTCTCATAGTTGTTTTAGTTTGTACTTGCTTGATGATTAGAGATAATGGACATTTTCTTATGTTTCTGTTTGATGTTTGGATTTCTGCTTCTGAGAACTCCCTGTGCAGTTCTTTGCCCCATTTTGTTTGTGGGTTGTTTGACATTTTATTGTTTAGGTTTTGGAGAAGAACTCTAGAAATTTCTAGAAGAGTCTAGAAATTAGAGCTCTGTCAGTTGTATAGCCAGCACAAATTTTCTCCCATTCTATGGGTAATCTATTGGCTCTGCTTATTGAATGTTTGTCTGTGAAGAAACTTTTAAGCTTTATGAGAACCCAATAGTTGAGTGATTGTTTAAGTTCCTGAGCTACTGGGGTTTTGTTCAGGAAATCGTTTTTCCTATTCCTATATCGTGGAAGGTTTCTCCTATTTTTTTTTCTTCCAGTAGTAGCTGAGTTTCCAATCTTATATTGATATCTTTGATCCATTTGGACTTAATTTTTGTGTATGTCATGATATGTGGATCGAGTTTCATCTTCCTGCATATGGTTATCCAGCTTGTCCAGCACCATTTGTTGAATATGCTGTCTTTTTCAGCCTACATTGGTTGGGGTTTTGTCAAATATCAAGTAGCTGTAGTTACTTGACCCAAAGTCCAATTACAGACAGATAATCATTGTATAGTCTGACTCATCTGTGGTTCCTAACCTGAATCTGCCCAAAATGCTGACACACCTAGGAAGCATCTTGAAGACCAGAAAATAGGCAGGGTGGGGTGGGAGTGGAGGGCTGCAAGGGCGAAGGTGGGGGAGACACAAAACTGGACCCAAATGTCAATAGCACAATAAACTTCTACATCCTAAAGGACAGAATAAATGGTCAAACCTTTATTAGGGTCTTAGAGGGAATACCAGAACCACAGGGCCCTGGAGAAGTTATGATGAAGACTAACATTATCTTATCCTGTCCCCCCCTCTTCTCTCTCTCTCTCTCTCTCTCTTTCTTTTCTCTATCTTCTCTTTTATATTACCTTTTTCTTCCTTCTGTTCCTTGGTACTGGCCTGTAACTCCCATTTCCAGCATGTGGTTAAACATCCATAATGAGCTGTTGATCAGAGAGGCCTACAAAGTTTCTCAAAAGAAGACAAATTTCTGTCAGAGTATTTGATGACCCACTGAAGGTTAGTGGTAAGAGCCTATTGCCAAAGACACCATGTGCTGTTGAAATGGAACATGGAGTGAATTGGGTTGAATCTAGAAGATAGTCAATTCCCTGACAGTTAGCTCATCTAGTGCCAATAAGTGCTACATGAGTGACTGGGGGAAATGAGCACCATCTGTCCAAGCAACCCTTGGCCTAAGCTACTCAGCAGCAAACTTTTCCTATTCCTGAATCTTTTACAATTCAAGTATCATGGAATGTTCCTCCTAATTTTCTCTTCCAGTAGTAGCTGAGTTTCCAGTCTTATATTGAAGTGTGATGTGATGCTCACTGATGTGCCATAGTGGCACACAGCCATGGTGGGTAACCAACTGTTCTTGATTTGGCTGAGTGATCCACTCAGTAGAACAGAACCCATAGCTGGAACTGGGAAACATGTGAGAACCATACCCCCAAATGAGTCCACTCTACATTATCAAACTCCCACCAATTGTGAGCTACAAGAAGGGCTACACCTATTAAATTCTCTCCAAAATAATAATGGTTATCCCATTTATCTGGTGCAGATTTCACTTTCCATTGGAAAATCTCATTTCCTTTTTCTGATGGATGCAGAGCCTGAGGAAAGAATCAGTCCATCACACCTCTCCAGGGTACCAATTGAAACCAAGAGTAACTGGGGAAATGAATAAGAGTGCTGCTTTCTTGATGAACCCAGTACCATCCCAAGGGTGAATGTGATAGAAACAGAGAACACCCAACTCCTACCAAACCAGATATCCAGAGACACAGAGGCTCCTAAGACCTCACCACTGAAGTAGACCTAAAACAAACCCAACATGGCCCAGGGAAATTTGCAGAAGAGGGGGCAGAAAGATTGTTAGAGACACATGTTGGGACATTGTTTAGAGAAACATTGCCTCTTACCCCTAACTGATGGCTAACTCCACAATGCATTCATTCCCCAATGATGATGGTTCCTGCTGAGGGGGGACTATAGGGGGGAGGCTAACGATGGTACCAACATGGCTATATATGTACTGTGTAATATATATATAGACAAACCATCATCTTAATTGTGTTAATATTTATCTAAATTATAGAATAGATAATATATACATATTTGTATACAAATAAATTTTTTCTATGCTATTATGCTAATATACCATATATATTAATATTAAATTAAATAGAATATAATAGTATCTTTAAAGTGTTAGATATGTCACAATTCATATAGCCATATATAAGGTAGGACTTCACATGAAATGGAAATCATTATTCCTTGATTTATTAATAATACAATGCATGTCTTTTGTTAATTACAAATGAACTGTCACCCTGAAGTGAACATCTTTCAAAACTCTTGAGCAGTCTCTACTGATTCTGTTGTCTGAGCAGGTAATAACATCAGCAAATTCTTATCCATGATTCTTTCTTTTTGATATGAAGTTTCCTGGGGCCTCTTGTTACTAACTAGATCTCTTGATCCCCTAGGGCTATGTTTTGCCTTTGGAACTGCAGATACTAATAGTGAATGAAGCCAACTTTACATATACAAAATTCTGTGTTTTTGAATAAAGATTTTATGTAAATTTTATTTTCTGTAAATCCCTCACTTTCTTTTTTTATTTATTTTTATTTATTTATTTGAAAGTGACAAAGAGAGAAAGAGGCAGATAGAGAGAGAGAGAGAATGGGTGTGCCAAGGCCTCCAGCCACTGCAAATGAACTCCAGCATGTGTGCCCCCTTGTGCATCTGGCTAACGGGGGTCCTGGGGAATAGAGCCTCCAACTTGGGTAGACCATATTTTTTTTTAAAAATAACATGTCTATAAAATAGACAAGAGGCTCAATTCGCATATAATGATATAGTCAAATTAAAAGCCTTTCCCTTCACTTTTTTTTTTTTTTTTTGAGACAGGATTTCACTATATAACCCAGGCTGGTTTCAAACTCACTCATAAATTAAGCCTTCTTTCTCAATCTGTTGAGTACTAGGAGTACAGACATGTACCACCACACAGAAAAAATACAAATACATACAAATGAAGCAGAAAGAAGGAAAATAACAACAATAAAGGTAGAAAATTGAAAATTTAAAAATTAGTGGAGTTAGGCATGGTGGAGCATGCCTTTAATCCCAGTATTTAGGAGGCAGAGGTCTCACTCTAGTTCAGACTAAAACCTGGAACTCCCTCACTTTCTTTAATGGCCTCAAACAATAGCTATAGGCTAAGATGGAATAATGAAACAGAGTAAAATCCAATTACATAACACATTTGAAACATCAGGCAAATTTTTAGGGGTAAATGTCATTAAGAAATCTAGTTCTCATCAGGGTGAGGTGGTGCCTGCCTTTAATCCCAGAAATTGGAAGGCAGAAGTATGGGGATTACTGTTAGTTGGAGGCCAGCCTGGAACTACAGAGTGAGCTCCAGGTCAGCCGGGGACAGAGTGAGACACAACCTCAATGGCCTCCCCTCCATAAAAGTAAATCTGTTTTTGATGTTTGCTAATACTTCTGCACAGCAACACTCCCTATTAATCTGCTCACATCAGGGCAAGCCAAGCCCAAATAAACATTTCAATGAGCTATCTCAAAACACCTAGTACAAAGATTAAACTAAAAAAAAAAAAAAAAAAGAGGAGCAACACCAAAACACCAAATATTGATAACATTGTGGAGAAAATGAATTACTCATCTACTATTGTAAAATGCAAATAGTATATCCATGGTTAAAAACATTCTTTATAAAAACTGAGCATTTAATTAGGGTTCAATGCAGAAATTTCACTCAGTATTACCTAAATAAGCAAAAACTTATGCTCACAAAAAACCTGGACATAAATGTTAATAGTAGCTTTATTCATCATGGCCAAAGAGTGGAAACTACCCAGGAGCAATATAACAGGTAAGTGGTTAAACAAACTGTGGCCTATCCAAAACATGGACTTCTACACAGCAATAAAGAGAAAGAAAAATTTGGACAAACCTCCTAGAAATTATGCTGAATGGAGAAAAGCCAAACCTAAAAGCCAGTCTTATAAAAAGTATAATACTAGAACTGCAACATTTTAAAATTGACATAATTACAGACATGGAGACCAAATTAGTGGTTGCCAGATATGAGGAATCATGTGCACAGAAATAGTGGCAGTCACAGAGGAATAATACAAACACTGATGGACTTCTCCTGACTCTTGTCTGTACTTATAGCAATTTACAAATGCAATAAGGCTCCAGCTGGCTGGTCACTTATGTGGCAGCTCCTGCAGCAGCAGCAGCTCCAGCAGCAGTGGCGGCTCCAGCAGTGGCAGTGCTAGGTCTGCAGGATCCCAGCTGCTAGGTTCAGCTTGAGCCACAGGAAAAGCCAGGTGAGGGATTTTCCACTCATACCAGAGCTCTCCGCAAACTCAAGAAACGTGAAGGCAGAACGGCAGTGAAAAATGGAGGAGCAGATCACAAAGCAGAAGAACACGTGGACCAGCGAGGGGCAGCATAAGCAGATTCCCCTCTCCCACCGCCAGTGTCCAGCTCCAGCGAACAGAGCAGTAATCCAGCAACTTGGCCAGCCTACTGGAACCCTCAGCACACCAAAGAGGGACCCAAGCAGAAGCGCAGCATAACTGAGACCAAAATCATCCCAAAAGGTAATTAATTATTCCTTTGATCAGTAGGAAGTGGCCTTCATCCTTTTTGATTATTTTTGGTTTGAAGTCTATTTTATCAAATACCATGCCTCAGCTCAGAGAGATTTGCTCAACCATCTTTATAGCTGCTCAATTCATAATACTCAAGAGATGCAATCAACCCAGATGTCCATTATTAGAAGAGTGGATAACTAAGACATGGTATATCTACATGATAGAATTCTACACAGCAGCATGGAAAATCACACAATAAAATTTGAAGTAAAATGGTCAAACCAGGAACATATCATTTTCAGTGAACTCATCCAATCACAGAAAGATAGTTTCCACATAGTCTCACTCATCTATAGCTCCTAACCTGAATCTACCCAAGGTGTGAACATACCTACCAAGCATCTCAAGTACAAGACAATAGGGAGATTGTGGAGGGAAGGGAGGTTAAGGGAGAGAGTGGGGGACACAATACTGGAACCAAAAGGCAATGGTATCATAAAACTACATCTTAAAAGACAGACCAAATGTTTGAACCTTCACCAGGCCCTTAGAGGGATCACTGGATTCACAAGGTCCTAGAGAGGGTATGACAAAAACTGACCATTGTCTCCTCCTGTTTCTGCTACTCTCTCTCTCTCTTTTTGTCTCTCTTCCTCTTCTCTCTCATCTCTTGATCTCTTTTATATTACATATCCCTTTCTTCCTTCTCTTTTTGGGTGCTGACCTGTCATTCACGGTACCAGCAGGTGAACATCATCCACAATGAGTTTTTGATCACAGAGATCTACAAAGTCTCCCAGAAGAATACAGATTTATGTCAGAGCACTTGAGGACCCACCATAGGTTAGTGGTAAGACCCTACTACTGAAAACACCATACACTGTTTGCATGTCTCATGAAGTGACATGGATGGAAGCTAGAAGAGAGTCAGTCCCCAGGCAGTGTGTCTAGTGCTGGAAGGTGCTGCATGAGCAACTGGGAGATAAAGACCAACATCTGCCCAAGCAATGCATGATCCAACCTACTTAGCAGCAAACAACCTGTTATGATGCTCATACAAGTGCAAGACTGGCAAATAGCCATGGTGAGAAACCAACGGCTCTTGATTTGGCTAACTGATCTGCTCAGTGGAATGGAACCCATAGCTGGGGCTGGGAAACAAGTCAGAACTGCATCCCAAAATGAGCCCACTCTCCATTAAACTCTCTCTAAAAACAATGGTTATATTTAATTGGTGCTAACTTTATTCTCCATTGGAGATTCTGCTCCTGTTTTTCAGATAGATGCAGATCCTAAGGAGAGAACCACCCCATCATACCTCAATAGGGCCGAAGATGAAACTAAGTATAATTGGGGAAAACATGCAAGGTTGTTGTTTTCTTGACAAACCGTGAAGTAGCACAACGATGAATGAGATAGACACAGAGAACAATCAACCCCTACGAAACCAGATATCCAGAGACACAGAGGCTCCCAAGATCTCAATATGGAAGCAGACCTAATATGAACCTAACATGGCTCAGGGAAATTTGTGGAAGAGGGGGTAGAAAGAAAGTCAGAGTCACACATTGGGTCATGGCATGCAGAGACATTTCCTCCTATCCAAAACTATAGGCTAACTCCACAATGCATAACCCATGTACCCCAACAAGGAGGGTCTCTGTGGAGGGGAGAGGACAGGGATGAGGTTAACAATGGTACCAAGTTGACCATATTCACTGGCTACAAAAATAATAAATAAATAACTGAGTAAATAAATAAAAATATTTATGTTAACTGAAGTTTTCCAGGGAGTGGCTCATGCATGCAAACATTTGCATTTTTTTTTTATGTTTTAGAAAGACCGTAGCCTGACAAAGTAAGGAGGCAACATTACAGAGAGTTCAGGTAGCAAGGGCAGGTCAAGAGGCAGAGCAGCCTGATGCCATTAGTAAAGAAGAAAATTTGAATTTATATATGTGCTTCCACAGTTGCGCATAAAATATTGGTGCCGCATTTAATTCAAAGGGAAGTGTGCATGCCACTAAGGGGGGAATCTTGAGTCAAATTTACCTTTTCATTTTTGTAGGAGATATTCCTTCTTACACTGTGGATTTATGTTAATTATGAAGATGAAAATAGCCTTCACTCTACATTCTGTATGTTGTCAAAATAAAATTAGAGTATTTTTAGAAAAAAATATATATGCATTTGTAAGTTAAAATAATATATGGACATACAAAAATATGAGAATTTGTAATTTATTTCAAGCAAAATAGTAATTAAATATTAAGAAACTATAGTAGTTTTATATGTGCTAGTGGAAAAATAGATTCAAGTGGAATTAAAATGAAGGATGGATTTTAATTTTTTCCTTATTATGTGCCAGAGGAGAATTTTCTACAGAAAGAGACAAACTTTCAGACATGTGCTCTCTGGCCTGCAGTTTTGCACAGTGACTTGGAGAAGACAAGACTCCAGGGGATCTGTCATTGAAGCTTCCAAAGTCAGTATTTTGTAAAATAGGTGTGATCATCATCAAGAGCTATCGAATGAGTGATAACCATTCCAGACAACAGGAAGCATCAAACATGTCACTGAAAATAAAGCTGATATTTCATAATAAATTCAGAAGAATGTAAATAAAAAGGGTCAAGCAAAGCCCATTTTCAAAAGCTGTGGTCTGTAGAGACAGTGATATGATTTTCTTCTCAGGAGCTAAATAACGAAATGGAATATATCACACTACCCAGACTATAAGTGTCTTAGAAATATGACAATGAGGCCAAAGAGATGGCTTAGAGGTTAAGCGCTTGCCTGTAAAGCCTAAGATTAGAGGCTCTATTCCCCAGGACCCACATTACCAAGATGCACAAGGGGGTGCATGCATCTGGAGTTTGTTTACAGTAGCTGGGGGCCATGGCATGCCCATTCTCTCTCTCTATCTGCCTCTTTCTCTCTCTGTCTGTCACTCTCAAATAAATAATAAAGAAAAAAGAAATATGACAATGGACCAAACTTGGTATGTTAAATAACTGTCCATTTCTACAACACAAAGTGTTCTAAACTCCATAGTTATCTCTAGTGGGACCCAGCAAGGGCCCAATCATACACCTGCATCTGTTCTTTCAAATGTAACACTTATTTTTAGCATCTCTTGAGAGATAGCTTCCACCTGGATGAGATTGCCAAAATCCTGAGCTTATAGAATTATGTCCCAAGACAAGAAGACCAGTCATAGGTAAAATGCATAAACTATTCTATAATATTACAATAGATCCTACCTGCTTTGTAGAAAATAAATACATCAATGAAGGAAATAGGAAGTACCTTGGTAAGTAGATATTGAAAATGCTTCACTTAGAAGGTGTCATTTGAAACAGAACTCTAATACACGAAAGAGAGGTGTCAGAACCATATCCAAAAAACAAGCCCACACTCCATTATCTAACTTCCACCAATCATGGGCTACAATAGGGCCTATACTTATTAACTTCTCTCTAAAATAAGAATGGTTATCCCAGCTGCACATGGTGGCACACGCCTTTTATCCCAGCACTCGGGAAGCAGAGTTAGAAGGATTGCCATGAGTTCAAGGCCAACCTGAGAATCCATAGTGAAGTCCAGGTCAGCCTGGGCTAGATTGAGATCCTTTCTCAAAAAACAAATCAAAACCAAACCAAATAAACAAACAAAAAACCTAATGGTTTTCTAATTTATCTGGTGCTGACTTCACTCTCTGTTGGAGAATTTGCTTCTCTTTTTCAGATAGATGCAGATCCTGATGAGAGAATTAGCCCATTGCACTTCACCAGGGCCCCAAATGGAACTATAGAGTAATTGGGGAAATGAGAAAGAGTGCTGTTTCCATGGTGAACCTGGTACCAGCACAAGGAGGAAGGAGATAGACACAGAGAACATAAACCAGATATCCAGAGACAGAGTGTCTCCCAAGACCTCATCACTGAAGTAAACCTAAAACAAACCTAACTTGGCTCAGGGAAATTTGCAGGAGAGGGCACAGAAAGATTGTTAGAGCCACATGTTGGTACATTTTGCACAGAGACATTGCCTCTTACCCATAACTGATGGCTAACCCTACAATGCATGGCCCACATTCCCCAATGAGGAGGGTCCCTGTGTAGAGGAGAGGACAGGGAGGAGGCTAATGATGGTACCAACATGGCTTATACACACAGTGTACATAACTAATAAAAAAAGAGATAGTTGATCAAGGTTTCAAAACGACATTATACCCAATTTACCAAATACTGTTATAGGAAATGAAGGACTTCATTTATATCTGCTATATATTGGAAGCTGTCAATAAGCCAGCTGGGGACACCCATGAAAGCTACCATTAGTCATAAATTGGAAAGACTTAGAAGACAGTATCTGGCAAGCATAGAACCAAGCCAAGCAGGTTAGATTGCAAAGCTATTCTAAGTCCAGAGGGAGATGATGTGCTCCAAGTGTAATGACAACAGGCAACAGGAAACAGGCAACAGGAAAGGAGCAAATAGGGCATAAAAATCCCATTTCATAGCCCAAGGTCATCAGTAAAATTCCTAGTGGGAAGGAACATAGGAAACAAAGACCAAATAGAAAATACAATTAAAGTGCCAGTGACTCAAACTAAGTTGCATGTGAGTGAGTGGCTGAAGGAGCAAGCAAACTTTATCAGACAGTTTCAAGGAGGAAGCCATCCTATAAAACATGTCCAAAGGAAAGCACCATAAGATTAAGAAAAAAAAAAAAAAAAAAAAAGACAGAGATCTTCTAACTCCCTTGACTCCCATAAACAACATGACAATTTCAGTGTGTGCGGGCGTGGGTGGGGAGGGCGAGATACTTTTATAGAAAGCACAAATTCTGCTTCATGGGATTACTAAGCATGGATCTAATAATTTAAATATGAGTTATTTGAGATATATGTTAAGGGACAGAGTCAGACTTCGTGAACTTTCTTCCTTCTTATACTCAAATCTAATATTTCACAAACAAATATGATATAAAACCAAATATGAGATCTGTATATGAGTACATATAAATGGATATTATGTAAAATGTTTCTAGCAGTATCAAACACATGGGAAATATTGCATTTAATAAGTTATTTTTTGGGTGGATTTACATGTATTAATTTTATTTTAGGTATGTATCTCATATATTCTCTGTATATGTATATATATTGTCTCCATATTGCTTTCCAAAGTGATTGTACCATCTTACATTCCCACCAACAGTGGATGAGGGTTCCTATTTCTCCACATCCTCACCCGCAGTTGTTTGCATTTGATTTTTTGATGTTTGTTATCCTACTGGGGTAAGTTGGAATCTCATAGTAGTGTTAATTTGCATTTCCCTGATGATTTTGGATGATGAACATTTTCTCAGGTGTGTGTTCGCCATTTGCATTTCTTCCTCTGTGAACTGCCTTTCCAGTTCCTTGCTGCATTTTGTGAGAGCATCGTTTAACTTTTTATTGTTCAGGATTTTGAGTTCTTTGTAGACCCTAGAAATTAGGCCTCTGACAGTTGGATATTCAGCAAATATTTTCTCCTATTCTGTGGGTAATCTATTGTCTCTGCTTATTTTATGTTTGTCTGTGAAGAATCTTTTCAGATTCATAGACCCCATTGGCTAAGTGATTGTTTACAATCCTGTGCTACTGGGGTTTTGTTCAGAAAGTCTTTTCCCATTCTTAAATCATGTAATGTTCCTCCTAACTTTTCTTCTAGTAGTAGCCAAGTTTATGGTGTTATATTGAGGTCTTTGATCCATTTGGACTTGATTGTTCTGCATGGTGAGATGTGTGGATCAAGTTTCAATTTCTTGCATATAGTTTTCCAGTTTTCCCAGCACAATTTGTTGAAGATGCTGTCTTACTTCCAGCCTATATTGTTAGGGTCTTGGTCAAATATCAAGTAGCTGTACTTACTTGACCCAAGGTTTGGGTCCTCAATTCTCTTCCATTGGTCTTTGTTCCTGTTTTTATGCCAGTATCATGTTGTTTTTATTACTATGGCTTTGTAGTATAGCTTTAGATTAGTGTTTCTTTTTGCTGAGGATATGCTTGGATATTACTATGGCTTTGTAGTATAGCTTTAGATTAGTGTTTCTTTTTGCTGAGGATATGCTTGGATATCTGATGCCTTCTACTTTTCCATATGAATTTTGAGATAAATTTTTCTATTTCTGTGAAGAACAATGTTGGGATTTTGATGGGAATTGCATTAAGGCTATAGATTGCAATTGGATGGATTGCCATTTTCACAGTATTAATTCTGCCTATCCAGGAGTATGGGATGCCTTTCTATTTCCTTAAGTCCCCTTTTCCTTTTTTGAGTGTTTTTATGTCAATCTTCCTAAGTATATGGAGGCAGGCCTTTTGACCTACTATATGATCTACTTTAGTGAATGTTCCATGGACTGCTAAGAAGAATGTGTAGTTCATGGATTTGGAGTGGAATGTTCTATATGTGTTCACTAGGTCTAAATATTCTGTGGTTCTGTTGAGCTCTCTCACATCCCTGTTGAGTTTCTGTTTGGATGATCTATTTATTGTGAATAATGGTGTCTTGAAGGTCCCAACTATGATGGTGTTGGTGGTTATTTCTGTTTTATTGTTGAGTAGGTTTTGTTTTATGAATTATGGTGCACCTGTGTTTATTGCATAAAACTGATAATTGTAATATTCTCTTGCTGGATTGTTCCCTTGATCAGTAGGAAGTGGCCTTTTTTTGTATTTCTTTAAATTATTTTTGGTTTGAAGTCTATTTTACCTGATATTAGTATGGCTACACCTGCTTGTTTCTTATTCTTTTTGCTTGGAATATCTTTTTCCAGTCTTTTATCCTTAGGAGGTGTCTGTCTTTAGTGGTGAGGTGAGTTTCTTGAAGACAACAGATTAAGTGGTATCATTTTCTGATCCACCCTATTAGCTTGTGTCTCTTGATGGGTGAATTAAGGCCATTGATATTTAGGGTAATGACTGTGATTTTTTTTTTTTTTTGATCCCTACTATATTATGTTGGTTTACGTGGTTTGGTGTTTTCATGGAATTTGAAGCTTTTTGTGTCTTATCTGAGTTAGGTTATTGTGATCTGCTTCTTGTAGGTACTAGACCTTAATTGTTTAGTTCTTCTCTGTGTAGAATTTCCTGGAATACTCTCTGTAGGTTTGGTTTTGTGTCTATATAGTTGTAAAGTTGAGTTTTCATGGAAGGTTTTTCTTTCACCATCTATTATGAGGGATACTTTTCATTGGTAAATTATTTTGGGTTGGAAGTCATAGGTTCTAGAGTTTGCAGTGGTCCAGTCAAGCCATTCTGGCTTTCAGGGCTTCCATTGAGAAGTCTGAAGTGATTCTGGTTGAGTTACCTTTAAATGTGATGTGGTGTTTTCCCTAGCTGTTTTTAGGACTTTCTCTTGATATCAATGTTTAGAGTCTTAATGACAATATGTCTTGGAGAGTTTCTGCTTTGGTCCAAATTGTTTGTAGTTCTGTTAGCTTCTTTCTTTTGAGAGAGTGGGAATGTTTTTTTTTTTGGGGGGGGGGGCTTTCTTTTGAGAGAGTGGGAATGTTTTCTTTGATTATTTTGTTAAATAATTTCTCCATGCCTTTGGTCTGAATGTCTTTCCCTTCTGATATTACCATGATCTGAATGTTAGGATATTTGAGGGTATCCCACATTTCCCTCATGTTCTGTTCACAGAAATTGTTGAACTTATTAAAACGTTGCACTCTCAAACTTTCTTCTGTTTTGTCTTCCAGATCTGAGTTTCTATCCTCCACATAGCTGATTTTATTTTTGAGAGCGACTATGGAGTTTGGGGCTTGTTCAATTTGGTCTGCATTTTCTACTACTTTTCTATGTATGGTTTCCATTCCTCTGTCAACTTCCTTTTTCACATCATTTTCTGATTTTCTCGATGCTTCTTCGAATTCCTACTTGCATTTCTTTATGTTTTCATTTAGCATAGCCATCTGGTTCTTTAGGCCCTCTTTTTAATTTTTTTTTTTTCTGCTTTCCTTTATCCATAAGCTGTGTTTGGACCTTTTCTATTTTCTTCACTATTAGGTCTACTCTACTGATGGCAATGTCCACATGATTATCAGTCCTTTCTTTCTTCTGTGCAAGTTATACCAACAGCTTGGTACTGGGTTGAATTGCCCATAACTTCATTTTGGGTTTCTATTCATAATGTCTCTTCTATGTTTTGATTAGAGACATCCATGGTAGGACTAGGAGATCATACTGGATTTACTTCCATTTGATTTTTTATGTTATTTATTTTGTGTTGTGGTGTGCCCTTTACAGTGTGGGAGCAGGGAGAATGGGACTGTGGTTGCAAAGGGTGGAGGAGGTGGTGCAGCTTCACAGGGGTTGGAGACAGGTGCGGAGGCAGATGCAGGGGTGGAGGAATGGGGGAGGGTCTCATGGGGTCTGGGCAGTGTGTAGAGGGTCAAGACTTGCTCAGGCGTAAGTGGGGTAGAGTAAGGGAGGTCTTAATTCACAAGGGGTGGGGGCGGGTTCTGAGCAGAGTGGAGCAGAGCAGGTCTGTAGTTGAGCAGGCAGAGCAGAGGGGCGGAGGCAGTCACAATTCTATTGGGATGGGGCTGAGCAGGTCAGATCTGAAGTCCTGGGTGTGGAAGTAGGGCCAAACTGCATGGGTTGAAAGAAGACACAGGAGTGGGGCTGAGTGGGACTGATGAAGTCATTGGGGTGTAGCCAAGCAAATGGGTGGAAGGAAGTCACAGAGGAGCAGGGTAGAGTCCAGCAAGTTGTACTGTGGGGGCAAGTTGCATCAGGACAGAGAGAGGGGTCAAGGCTCACCTGTGGGAGGGTTGGGGTGGAGCAGAGAAGTTCTGAATTCACAGGGGGCAGGGGCTGCGCAGAGTGGAGAAGAGCAGGTCTGAAATCATGTGGGTCAGTTGCAGAGCAGAGCAGAGGGGATCAGATTTTACATGGGGGAGGGGCCAAGTGGGTCTGATCTGAATGCCAGGGTGTGGGCGGGGTCAGTTGGTGTGGTTCAAAGGAAGGTCCATGCAGAGGGTCAGGTCCTTGCAGGACTGGTGGAATTCTAGAGAGGCGGGACAGAGTGGAGCAATTCCAAAGTTGTGTTGGGAAGGGGCAGGGTATAGAGTGACTGGAGTGGAGGGTGACCGGGGTCTGAAGACAGGCAGGGTGGTTGGAAGGGTATCTGTGACCAGGAGATTGCGGGTGTGGATCCCAGCACTTGCCTGTGCCTGGGGGCACTGGTCTAACTACTGACCTGAGTCTCCTTGCCTGCAGTTACTGTGAAAGTAGCCTGAAGCTGGGACTCTGGTTATGAAGGCCGCTTGGTGTGATTGGGAGACTGTTGGGTTACTTGAGAGCATGGGAATAAGCAGTTCCATATTTTGCCCTTCTGCATCCTCCTACTGGTGAACTATTAGAGATTGCTCTCCCCTAAAAGTCCCTGTGACTCTTTGGTTCCTTGCTTCTCCTTCCTGGGAGTTGTGGCACAGTTAGGCAGATGCCATCTTGACTGGTAGCCATGATCAGCTTTTGAAAGTAGTCTTAACTTGATTGAAGAAAACATTAGAACCATAAAAAGAGATAGAATTGAATGTGAATCAACAAATTGAAGATACCAACAACCAATTGATTAAGCTTAATGAAAAATTGAGTAAATGCAGGAATGAATTACAGAAAACATTTAAAAAAATCAGAGCTCAAACTGAAATTATA
Source organism: Jaculus jaculus (assembly GCF_020740685.1). NCBI lineage: Eukaryota > Metazoa > Chordata > Mammalia > Rodentia > Dipodidae > Jaculus > Jaculus jaculus. Next base: position 72,735,659 of record NC_059113.1, on the reverse strand, counting down.
CCTTGAAAAAGAGATGAGCATGATGCAAAATTACAGGATAGGAAAGAAAAGTCAAATAAAGCTTATAAAATCCTCTCTAGAATGTCTCACTAACAGTTACTCACATGGTAGTGAAACCTTTGGCTTGGAAGAAAAGAAAGAGGAAATTTATTGGAAGACAAAAAACTTTGATAAATTCACAAATGAACAGAATGCAAGGGAATTGTGGGAAACCCTAAAATGACAAAACATGTGGATAATGGTTATACCAGAAAGAGAGGAATTCCAGGCCAGAGACAAAGATAATCTATTCAACAAAATTATTGAAGAAAACATTTCCAATCTCTCAAAAGAGAGACCATTGCAGAAACAAGAATTCCACAGAACACCAAACAGACAGGACCAAAAGGAAACTCTCCAAGGCAAATCATACTTAAAACTCTTACTGTAAAAACAAAGAGATAGTCTAAAAATAAAATAAAAGAGCATGAGGAGAACAACTCACAACGTAGAAAGGCAATCCTATCAGAATCACCTCCGATTTCTCAATAGAAACCCTGAAAGCTATAAGGGTGTAGAATGTAACACTTCAAAGTCTAAAAAACTTTGGCTTCCAACCCAAGATCCTCTTCCCAGCAAAAGCATCCCTCATAATAGATGGTGAAAGGAAAATTTTCCATGAAAAATTTCAACACTGTGATTATATGAATCCAAGCCTACATAGAATACTTCAGGAATTATCCCACACAGAAGAGTCAAAGAAGCAATCTCAAGAGCCAACAAGAACAAGATCACAATAACCAAAACTAGACAAGTCTCAACATAGTACAAAATACAAGAAAGTACCAAACCTATAAAACACCTCATCATGACAGGGATTAATTCAAACCTCACAGTAAAAACCTTAAACATTAATGCTGTTAAACAAAAGTAGAAATGATAAAGGTGAGATCACAACATAAATCAATGAAATTGGAAGAATCAACACCACATACTTCCAAAACTATTTCACAACATTGAATAATCTAGAAGAAATGTGTGAATTCCTAGCCACATACCACCTAGCAAAACTTAGCCCAGAGAAGATTAATCTCTTCAACAAACTTTTCACAACTACAGAGATTGAAAAGATACTCAAAATCTTCCCAAAAGGAAAGTCCAGGCCTGGATGGCTTCTCAGCCAAATACTATCAAACCTTCATTCAAGAACAGAAACCAATTTTTCTCAAACTGTTTTACAAAATTAGAAACCAGGGGATCCCACCGCCCTGACTCTTTTTTTGAAGCTAAGATCACCATTAAAAAAAAACAAAAAAACAAAAAAAAAACCTATAGTCCAGAAGAACTTATACACAAAGATCCTGATCAAATTCCTTGCAAACAGAATTCAACAGCACATAAAACCATTATCCACCTTGATCAAGTAGGCTTCATTACAAGGATGCAGGGATGGTTCAACATAGGGAAATTGGCCAACACAGTACACCACATAAATAAAGTTAACCATAAGAAACACATGATCATTGCATTTGATATAGAGAAGGCCTTTGACAAAATAAAACACCACTTCATGATCAAAACACTGGAAAGAATCAGCATGGCAGGCTTATATCTTACCACAATAACAGCTATATATAAAGCAACTAAAGCCCAAATAATGCTTAATGGGGAAAGACTCAAGGAGATCCCACTGAGATAAGGAACAAGACAGGGGTTACCACTCCTACCACTTCTCTTCAATGTAGTACTAGAAGTACTAGCCCAAGCAATAAAATGGGAGAAAGAAATAAAAGGTATTCAATTTTTCAAGGAAGAAGTCATGTTACCCCCATTTGCAGATATTATCCTGTACATAAGTCGCCTGAAAGTCTCCATCTCAAAAGTTCTTTAGGTTATAAATTCCTTCAGCAAAGTGGTAGGATACTAAATCAACGCACAAAAATCAGTACTTTTTTCTATGTGCCAAGGACAAATATACATAGAAAGAAATCATGGAGGCTGTCACATTTTCAGTAGCAACAAAAAAACTAAAAACATTGGACTAATACTAACTCAGGAGATTACAGATCTATAAAATGAAAATATATAAAATATATAAAAACAATCCCAAGAAAAAATCAAGGAGGACTTGATAAGATGGAAAGACCTAACGTGCTCCTGGAGAGGTAGAATTCATATTGTGAAAATGGAAATCCTGTCAAAAGCAATGCTCAGATTTAATACAATACCAATAAAAATACCAGCATCATTATTCACAGAGATTAAAAGAATGATCTCAAAATTCATATGGAATCATCCCAGGAATGCAGAGGTGGTTCAACTTATGGAAATCTGTCAATGTAATACACCATACAAACAAGGTTAAACACAAAAACCGCATGATCATTTCAATATATGCAGAAAAATTAGACAGAAGAAAAAAATAAAAGGAATACAATTTGGAAAGGAAGAAGTTAAGTTAACTCTATTTTCAGAATACATGATTCTATATGAAAGAGACCTGAGAGACTACATCTCAAACACTTCAAGGTGATTAACTCCTTTAGTAAAGTAGCAGGATACAAAATCAATGCACAAAAATCAATAGCCTTTCTATATGCATATGACAAAGTCACAGAGAAAGCAATAAGGGACATTGTCTTATTTTCAATAGCAACAACAACAACAACAAAAATACCTTGGAATAATGTTAACCATGGAAGTGAAAGATCTATACAATGAAAACATAGAGACACTTGAAAAAGAAATTGAGGAGGACTTGAGGAAAGGGAAAGACTTTCTGTGCTCCTAGGTAGGCAACATTAACATTGTGAAAATGGTAATCCTACCCAAGGCAATATACAGATTTAATGCAGTCCCAACAACATTCTTAAAATTCATGTGGAAAGGCAGAAGGCCTCAGACATCCAAGCATATCCTCAGCAAAAGTAATACCTCTAGAAGCATCACCATACCTGATCTAAAGCTACATTACAAAGCCATATTAATAAAAACAGCATGGTGCTGGCATAAAAACAGGAGTATAGACCAATGGAATAGAATCAAGGACCTAGACGTTTGGTCAAGCAATCATAGCTACTTGACATTTGTCAAAGGCCATAAAAATATAGGCTGGAAAAAAGACAGCATCTTCTACAAATGGTGCTGGACAAACTGGATAACCATATGCAGGAAATTGAAACTTGATCTACACATAGTGTCATGCACAACACTCAAATCCAAATGGATCAAAGACCTCAATATAAGATTGGAAACTTGGCTACTGCTGGAAGAAAATATAGGAGGAACTTTCCATGATATAAGAATGGGAAAGTACTTCCTGAACAAAACCCCAGTAGCACAGGATCTTAAACAATCACTCAACCAACGGCCTCAGATATCCAAACATATCCTCAGCACCAAAAATACCTCTGGATCTAAAGGTATGTTAAAAAGACAAATAATGAAAGCAACATGGTAGTAGAATAAAAACAGAAGCATAGACCAAGTGAATGGACTTGAACACCCAGACCTTAGGTCAAATAACTGCAGCTTACTTGCTCTTTGACAAAGAGCCAATAATGTAGATTGGAGAAAAGATAGCTTCTTCAACAAATGGTGTTGGACAAATTAGGTGACCACATGAAGAAAAAGGAAATTAGAGCCACTCATTTCATCTACAAAAATCAAGTCCAAATGGATTAAAGGCCCCAGTACATGACCTGCAAATCTTCAACAATGTGAAGAAAACACAGGAGGCACACTACACAAGTAGGACTAGGAAAAGACTTCCTGAGCAAAGCCCCAGTAGCCCAGGAAATTAAACAAGTACTCAACCATTGGGATTTCATGAAGCTATAAAGCTTTTGCCCAGACAAACATACCATAAGTAGTTCCAATAGATTGCCCACTGAATGGGAGAAAATCTTTGCCACCAATACTACTAACAGAAGCCTAATATCTGGACTCTACAAAGAACTTAAACAACAAACACAAAAACAAAATAAAAAATCTAAACAATAAAAATCAATCAGTCAGGCTGGAGAGATGGCTTAGTGCTTACGTGCTTGTCTGTGAAGCCTAAGGACCCTGGTTTGAGGCTTGATTCCCCTGGACCAACGTTAGCCAGATGCACAAGGGGGCACATGCATCTGGAGTTCATTTACAGTGGGTAGAGGCCCTGGCATGCCCATTCTCTCTCTGCCTCTTTCTCTTTCTGTCACTCTCAAATAAATAAATAAAATAAACAAAAAAATTAAAAACTCAAAGAACCCATTCAAAAATTGAATACAGAATTTAATAGGGAGTTCTCAGAGGAATAATTGCAAATGGCTAACACACACTTAAGAAAATGTTCAGCATCCTTAATGACTAGGACAATGCAAATTAAAACAACTATCAGAATCCACCTTACCCCAGTAAGTATAGCAAACATTAAAATATCAAATGAAAACAAATATTGGCAAGGATATAGGGAAATAGGAACACTTATTCACTCTTGGTGGGAATGTAAACTGGTATAACCACTATGAAAATCAATATGGAGACTGATGAAAAGGGTAAATATAGGGTTACCAACAGACCTTACACCTCAGTTCAGAGATATTTGCTTAATTCGTAATAGCCAAGAACTGGAATCAAACAAGGTGCCCAAGATTTTACGAATGGATAACCAAGGTGTGATATACCTTCATGATGGAAGTCTATTCAGCAGTAAGAATAAATGGCACAATGAAATTTGTAGAAAAATGCTCAAACTTGGAACAAATCATAATAAGTGAACTCACACAATCACAGGGAAACAATCATTACATTGTCTTATTTGTCTGTGGTTTCTAACCTATACCCACCCAGGTTACTGACATACCCTAATGGTATCTTGAGGCTTGGATAATAGGGAAGGAAGGGCTTGGGGGAAGTGGAAGGGTGAGGAAAGACACAAAACTTAACCCAAATTTAACTGGTACCATAGAATCCTGTATCCTTGAAATTAGACTAAATGTAGAACCCTCAACAGGACTTTAAGCAGACCACATGAATCAAAGGGCCCTGGAGAGGGTGAAATCAAGCCTAAAATTAAATTTCTCCTGTTTCTCTTTTATTCCCTGTCTTTTTCTTTTTTCTTTTCCCTTGGAAATGTCCTGAAATTCCCTGAACTGAGATACACTTAATATCCACAACAACTTGATCAGATATACATACAAGCTCTCCTTAAACAAATAAGGCAAGATTGTTAGGGCAACAAGTTCGGACATTATACAAAGAGATATTGCCTCTTCTGTGTATAACTGCTATCCCCACAAGGCATTACATAAATTCCCATAGGGTTGACCTACATTCCCAATGTGTAGGGATTCTTTGGAAAAATGGCAGGGACAAAGGAAACAATGGTAATAATATGTGTTGTTTATATCCTAAGTATGTCCATATCTAATAAAAATAAATTTTAAAATATTTTAAAAAGTACAAAACACAAAGATTCTGACTTCTGTCAGAGCACTGGATTACCCACCAGAAATTAATGGTAAGACCCTACTGCTGAGGACACCATACACTATTGGCAAAGACTGTGGAGAGACCTGGCTGGAATTCAGAAGAGAGCCAGTCCACCTAGTGCTAGAAGGCTCTATATGAGCTACCAGGAAAAGTGGCTAACATTTGTCCAGCAACTCAAAGTCTAAGCTACTCAGAATCAAACAACCTGATGTAATGCTCACACAAATCCAATTGCAGCACACAGCCATGGTGGATAGCTCACTGCTCTTGGATTGGCTAATGGATCTGTTCAGTGGAAAGTAAAATATTTCCGGAACTGGGAAACAAGTCAGAATCGTATACAGATAACAATTTTGCTTTCCAGTATCAAGCTCCCACTAATCTGCTACAAGAGTGTCTACACTCTTTAAATTCTCTCTAAATTAATAATGGTTATCCCATTTAACTGGTGCTGACTGCACTCTCCATTGAAGATTTTGCTTCTCTTTTTCAGATGGGTGCAGGACCTGAGGAGGAAAATGACCCAGGGCACTTCACCCCAGCCCCAGGTGAAATCACAGCGGAACTGGAGAAATGAGCAAGAGTACCACTTTCTTGTTGAACATGATATTAGCATAAGTGAGAAGGAGATGAAGATAGAGGACATTCAAAACATACCAAATCAGGGCGGGAGAGATGGCTTAGTGGTTAAGTGCTTGCCTGTGAAGCCTAAGGACCCCAGTTCAAGGCTCAATTCCCCAGACCCATGTTAGCCAGATACACAAGGGGGCGCATGCACCTGGAGTTCGTTTGCAGTGGCTGGAGGCCCTGATGCGCCTATTCTCTCTCTCTTTCTCTCTCTGCCTCTTTCTCTCTCTGTCACTCTTAAATAAATAAAAAATAAACAAAATAATTTTAAAAAAAACATACCAAATCACAGATACACAGGCTACCTAAAAGCCCATCCCTAAAGTAGAATTAAAATGCACCCAATATGGCTCACAAGAGTTTGCAGAAGAGGGGGTGAGAATATTGTTAGGGCCACAACTTGGGACATTATACCCAGCAATATTTCCTCTTCTGTATAACTAACCACTATCTCTACAAGGTATGACATACATTCCCCATAGGATTGACCTGCATCCCAATGAGGAGGACTTCTTTGGAAAAGTGGAAAGGATGAGGGAAACAATGGTACCAACATGTGTTGCTTACATTCTAAGTACAACCATTTCTAATAAAGATATATTTTAAAAAATTTTTAAAGTACAAAACACAAGAAAGCTCCAAACCCCACAAAACACTTCATCATGACAGCAGTTAATTTGAACCTCCCAATAGTAACCTTAAATATTTATGGTCTTAAAGCAACCATCAAAAAACATGTTATTAGTTTGGAACAAAAAATAATGGACCCTTCCATCTGCAGTCTTGAAGATACTCAGCTTAGCACTAAAGATAGACACCTATTCCAGGTAAATGGATAGAAAATGATATTCCAAGCATATAGCATATAGAAATAAAGAATGATCAGCTGTTTCTGTATCAATATCTGATGAAATAGACATAAAACCAAAAAAAAAAAAGTACAAAGAAGGCCACTTCTTACTCATCAAGGGAATGATCCAACATAACAACATTACAATTATAAATCAGTATGAGCCAAACACAGGCATACCACAGTTTATAAAACAAAATGTACTTGACAACAAAACAGAAATAAACACCAACACCATCATAGTTGGAGACTTCAATACTCCACCATCATCAATAGAAAGATCATCAAAGGACAAAATCAACAAAGAAGTAATAGAGCTGAACAACAACATAGATCACCTTGAAATAATGGACACTTACAGAACTTTTCATCCCAACTCTACAGAACACACATTCTTCACAGCTGCCCATGGAACCTGCTCCAAAATAGTCCATATATTAGGCCATAAAGCATGCCTCAATAAATTCAGGAAAATTAAAGTAACTTCCTGAATCATATCATATCACAAGGCTTTAAAGCTAGAAATTAACAAGGGACACATCAAGAACTCTATCACCTACTCTAGACTAAACAACACACAGTTAAACAATGATTGAGTTGTGGAAGAAATTTTAAAAAGTGAAATTGTAAAATGCATAGAATTTAATGATAATGAAAACAAAACTTGCCAGGCATGGTGGCACATGCCTTTAATCCCAGCCCTTGGGAGGTAGAGGTAGGGGGATCATCATGAGCTCCAAGTTGTCCTGAGAATACAGAGTGAATTCCAGGACAGCCTGGACTACAGTGAAAACCTCCCTCAAAAAACAAAACCAAAACAAAGAACAAAACAAACAAGCAAAAAACCCCAAAAAGCAACCTACCAAAATTTATGGGATACAATAAAGACAGTCCTAGCTGAAAAATTCTTACCACTAAATGCCTTCATAACAGACAGATCCTAAATTGATAACCTAACTGTTCACCTAAAGGCGTTTGGAAAACAAGAAGATTCCAACCCTAAGGGTGCCTGATGGAAATAAATAATTAATATCAAAGAAGAAACTAATGAATTGGAAACTAAGAAAACAACGAAAAAATTAATAAAATGAAGACCTGGTATTTTGAAAAAAGAAACAATATTGACAAACCCCTGGCCAATTTGATCAAGCAAAACAGTAAAAAAAGAGAGATAAGTCTAAAATTAATAAAATCAGCAATGTAAAAGGAGAGATTGCAACAGACATCAAGGAAATTAAAAGAATGATCAGGACATATTTCCAAAACTTCTACTTCACAAAATTGGATAATCTGGAAGAAATTCATGAATTCCTAGCCACATACCAACTACCAACATTAAACTCCAGATACAGTAATCTCCTAAATGAACCTATCACATCCATGGAGATTGAAAAGGTAATCAAAAGCCTCCCCAGGACAAAAAGTCCAGGACCAGATGGTTTCTCAGCCAAATTCTATCAAACCTTCATTGAAGAATTGAAAACATTTTCCCTCAAACTGTTTCACATAATGAGAGAGCAATAAATCCTCCCCAAATCTTTTTGTGAAGCTAGCATCAACCTAATACCAAAATCATACAGAGATGTAACAAAAAAGAAAAGCATAGGCCTATATCTGTGATGAATTTTGATGAAAAGATCCTAAACAAAATCCTTGCAAAGCAAATTCAACAACACATTAAAAGCATTATCCAAGTTAATCAAGTAGGTTTCATCTCAGGAATGCAGGGATGATTTAACATGAAGAAATTGGTCAACATAATATACCACATAAATAAATTTAATCATAAGAACCACATGATCATCACAACTGATGCAGAGAAGATCTTTGACAATATACATCACCACCTCATGTCCAAAACACTGGAAAGACTAGGCATGTAAGATTTATATCTGAACATAATAAATGCTAGATATAAAGAATACAAAGGCTAAATCTAAATGAAGAAAGACTCAAGGAGTTCCTATTAAGATTGGGAACAAGACAGGGGTACCTACTTTCACCCTTGCTCTTCAACAAAGTGCTACAATTACTAGCCCAGTCTATAAGACAGGAAAAAGAAATAAAAGGGATTCAAACTGGAAAGGAAGAAGTTCAGTTAGCCCTATTTGAAGGTGACCTGAAAGTCTCCATCTCAAAACTTCTAAATGTGATTAATTCCTTCCATTTAGTGGCAGGATACAAAATCAACGCACAAAAATCAGTAGCTTTTCTATATGCAAAGGACAAATATATATCAAAAGAAGTCAGGGAGGCTGTCCCAAATTCAATAGCATCAAAACCAATTAAATAATTTGGAATAAAATTATCCAAGGATGTGAAAGACATTTAAAAAAAAAAACTCAAGAAAGAAATTGAGGACTTGAGAAAATGGAAAGACCTCCTGTGCTTCTGGGTAGGTAGAATTAATATTGTGAAAATGGCAGTTCTACCAAAAGCAATACACAAATTTAATGTAATACCAATAAACCAACATTATTCTTCACAGAGATTTAAAAAAATGATCTCAAAATTCATATAGAATGGCAGAAGGCTTAGAATACAAACATATCCTCAGCCAAAACACAAATCAAAACAAAGGAAGAAACAAACAAAAACACCTCTGGAGGTATCACCATACCTGATATAAAGCTGCATTGCAAAGCCATGGTAATTAAAACAGAATGATACTGGTATAAGAACAGAAACATAAACCAATGGAACAAAATGAAGACTCAGACCTTAGATAAAGCAACTACAGCTACTTGATAATGTAGATTGGAGTAAAGACAGTATCTTCAAAACATGGTGTTGGACAAATTGAATGACCATAGGTACAATATTTAACCTAGACCTACTCATATCTCCATACACAAAAATAAAGTCCAACTGTATTAAAGAACTCAATATAAGACCTGAAACACTTCTCCTACTAGAAGAAAAAGAAAAAATAGAAGGCACTCTTTACGATACAGGAGAGTGGGGAAACACTTCCTGATCAAAATGCCAGTAGCCCAGGTAATTAACAATCACTCAACCAAAGGTATCTCATGAAGTTAAAAAGCTTTTGCTCAAACACCATAAGGAGAGCTAATAGATTACCAATTAAGTGGGAGAAAATCTTCACCAGCTACATCATTTACAGAAGCCCAATATCTAGATTTTACAAAGAACTCAAAACCTAAACAATTAAAAAAAAAATCAAATAACCCACTCCAAAAGTGGGACAGCAAACTTTAGAGGGAGTTTTCAGAGGAAGAATTACAAATGGCTAACACACATTTAAGAAAATGTTCAATATCCCTAACCAATAGGAAAATGCAAATTGAAACGACCATGAAATTCTACCTTATGTCAGTAAGGATGACAATCGTTAAAAAATATAACAATGACAAATGTTGGTGAGGATGTGGGGAAAGAGGAACCCTCATCAAATGTTGATGGAAATGTAAACTTGTACAACCACTATGAAAATCAATTCAGAGATTCCTGAAAATCATGAACCAGTTATTCCCTTACTGGACATTTATCCTAAATGATCCATGCAACAAAATAAGATATTTTCTCAGCCATGTTTATAGCTGCTCCATTCATTATAGCTAAGAATTGGAATTCACCCATATGCCCATCACTGGATAAATGGATAATGAAGTTGTGGTAAATTTACATAGTGGGATACTCCTCAGTAGTAAGAAAAACTATAAAAGAAAATTGTAGAAAAATGTACAGGTTTGGAACAGATCATACTCTAGCAAACTCACACAATCACAGAAGACAGATGCCACATGTTGTGACTTATCTGCAATTCCTAATCTGGACCTGCTAGAGTTGCTGTCATACCTGATAGGCAATTCAAGGCCCAGACAATAAGGATGGAAGGGTTTGGAAAGAGGGGAAGAGGAACAGGGGAAAACAAACACAAAATTAAATCCAAAATGAGATGATACTGTAGAAACCTTTGTCCTTGGAGATAGCCTAAAAGATATGACCATCAAATGGAGTAAGGGGGGAGCATATGACAAGTGGGGCTTGGTTGAGGGCAGGATGAAGCTTACGCTTAAAGAAAATTCTTCCTTTGTCTCTCTGACCTGAAGCTCCCGATACCAGAGACTGGTTGCTACGCACATTAAGCTGTTGGTCCCCAAATCAAAACAGCTTTCTGTCAAAGCAATTGGTTATCTGCCTGAGGCTAAAGCTAAAATTCTTTTGCTGAATCACAACATGTACTGCTGACCCAGAGCATCTGGTGACCTGGCTGGAACTCAGAAGAAAGCCAGTCCCCAGGCAGTCAGCCAGTCTAATGCTGGAAAGCACTACATGAGCTATTGGAGGAAAATGGTCGACAACAGTCTGAGTAACCAGAGGACTAACCTACCCAGACACAAGCATCCTGACATGATATACATGCCAGTGCAACAGTAGCACACAGCCTCAGTGAGTAACCAATAGCTTTATGATTGGCTGAGGGATATACTCAGTGTAAAGGGACCCATGTCTGGAATTGGGAACCAGATCAGAATCCTATGGTAACAAAGATTATTTTCCCCAATATCAAGCTTTCACTAGTCTTTGGCTAAAAGAGGAGTTACATACATCAAATCCTTCCTAAGTGAATAATGCTGATTCCACTTATATTATGTTGATTTCACTCTCCATTGGAGAATCTGTTTTTCTTATTTAGAAAGTAGCAAGACCAGAGGAGGTAAAGTATTCCTTACACTTAAGACAAATCACAGCTGAAACCATAGAGGAATTAGGGAGACAAGCAAAAGTGCTGTTTCTATGCTGAACCTGATAATAGCTCCAGGGTGTAGGAGACAGACCCTGAGAATAATCTACACCTAGCAAAGCAGCGATCCAGAGGCTCCTAAGAGCTCATCACCAAAGTAGAATTAAAACTCACCTACCACAGCTCAGGGAATTTTGTAGAAAAGTGATGAAACATCTTGCCCAGAGTCATTCCCTTACCTCAAAAATAACTGACTAGTGTTTCCACAAAGTATAAACTACAAACCCATGGAAAATACCTGCCACCCCTCCCCACTGAGGAATCTCCTCGGTGGAATGGAGGCAGTGATGAGGGAAAAGATTGTACCAAAACATGATGTATCCATATGAGACATGTTGATTATAATAAGAATAATAAATGTTTTAAAAATTCGCATTTAGCTGTCAAGTATCCTCTCATTTACTAATTAGAAAACTCTGCAATTGAGGTTTCTTAGAAAATTACTGAACTAGATAAACAAATAATATAAATTGAATACTAATGAATAATCAACATGCCTATCCTAATTTCAAGGAAGAGGGATTTGTTTATTTGATTAGACATTTACTGTCTGATAAAATTTCTATCTACTGTTATAGGATGAGTTAAATAAAATATTGGTTAAAATAATTAATACAAGTGACTCATAGAGTAAAGTATCAAGTGTACAGTCACAGGACCTCCAAGTCTATCAATCTGGTCACTGTTTTGTCACCGATTGTGATCTCTGCATTGTCTCCTCTGCATCACCTTCTAGTGGCGAATCCATGAGAAAAATCCCATATAATCTAGTGCTGATTACCAGATGAATCCGTTTTCCATGACTTTTGGGTATAAAACAATAGCTAGCTTTCAAAAATACCCACAGGCACATAGATATTTTGATTTGAACTTTGTAGGATCTCCTAAACTGACACTAGATGGCTTCTTGAAAAACAGGAGGGAGAGGGTGAGCATTAGAGCACCATAGAAAAATCACAAAATGACCACATGACTACCCTGCCCTAGTCTGTTAGTCAGAAATAGTCCAGGCACCACTCAGGTGGTAGTTTAAATAGATGGCACTTTAGACTCAGGTGTTTTTATTTTTATTTATTTATTTATTTATTTATTTATTTATTTATTTATTTATTTATAATATTGAGCTTGAAACTTGAATTTCTTAGTCAGGGCGCTGCTGAGGAAGAGAGGTAGGTTTCTGGAGCTGGATCTTGTAGCCCAGCCCTAAGGTGTGTGGAGACATTTGGACCTCTGGCTGCTCTAGGCTCTGGTTATTGTACTTGCTGGTGTTTGCTGGATGTTTTAATTTTGTCTCTCTGCTTGGATCTATGGAAGTGAGCCAGATTCTTCCACCATTGATGGCATTTTCCTGGAATTTGTAAGCCTGAAACAAACTCTTTCCTCCTGTAAGCTGTTTTTGTTCTGGTGTTTGTCCAACAATTTGAAGCTGACTGCAAAAACTCACATCAAAGAAAGGGACAGGCAAAGGGGTCAAGAATGTATGTGGCTATTACTGTGGTTGACATGGAGTCTGTTTATGAGAGTGATAGCATCATAAACATAGAGGTGACTTCTGGGCAGCCACAATGAAGAATATCATACTGAATGTGCCAGGAGCACTTTTCAGAAATGGACAATGCAGGACTAGAACACTGAGGTAAGGCAAAATCAAACAACACAAAACTAAGGTTGTGCAGGGTTCATGACAGGAGTTTATCTCAAAACGCTGGTAAAGGAATGAACAAACCAAAGGGACTCAAGTTGAAAAGAAAGGTATAAGGGTTTAAGAACGCAGAACTTGCATTGATAGGACAAGTGCTATGATGAGAAATAATTTCACTCTTGATTCACAGGAGTCTCTAATACTTTAGAAGAATTTAAACTTTCCTATATATAGGATGAAAATCCATGAGATCATGAAAGAAATCCCCAAAGTTATTAATTGAATAATAAATGATAATAGACTGAAAATAATTTTAAAATTTAATATCAGAGTAAGAAATATCATTGCAATGTCCTCAAGCTGAAGTATCATTAGTATCACAGATAAACTAACATTGAGCAAAAATTTGATTTAAAATATAGTAATTGGAATTAATTATACTAAAAGTAGTTCAACTGCCTGTTAAAACGAATGTTGGTCCTCTTTAAAGAAAGATATTAAAACGTAAATACTAATATAACATTAACAATTCCTAACATTCTCTCAAAAAATGTCAGACATGGTGGCTGGAAAGATGGCTTAGCGGTTAAGCACTTGCCTGTGAAGCCTACAGACCCTGCTTTGAGGCTTGATTCCCCAGGATCCACATAAGCCAGATGCACAAAGTAGCATGTGCATCTGGAGTTTGCCTGCAATGGCTGGAGGCACTGGTGCTCCCAGTCTCTCTATCTGACTCTTTCTCTCTCTGTCTGTCACTCTCAAATAAATAAAATAATCAACAAGAAATTTAAAATGTCATACATGACAGTGAGCAAAAACCTATGCATGATGAAAAGGAACATCAGCATAAAACCTTATGGAAAAAATGCCTGAAATAATTAGTTCTTTAAAAAAGCTAAATAGCTACTGAACTCAAGAAAAAAAATCAATTCCCCTCCCTCCCTCCCGCCCCCTCCATATCTTGACATCTCATGGGCAACAACAGGTTTCTTAGAATTTGAAGAAAATTATTGATTTCTTCAATAAGTTGAGCAGTTTTTTTTTTTTTTTTTTTTTTTTTTCCCTCCAACTTGTTTCTCTGGGAAATGTTGAACATGTTTCAGCTTCTTCTCTGGCTACTCCTTCACGTCTGTCATCTCCTACTTGCTTAGCTCAGACCACATCTGGATATAACAGAATCTAAGTAATGAAGGGTTTCCTGGAGATGTGCAGTTTTTTTTTTTCTTTTCCTTGTATAAGAAATTTTAACATATCCCTTACCTTCTAAAACTATTTTTTTCAAAGGCGCATTCCATTATATTTTAACTTGTAATTGCTAAGTAAAAGATCATGTTTCCTCAGATGAAAAATCTTTAACCATAGTTTTCTCATTCTAAATGTGAAAAGTGGTTTTCAATTATTGGCTGTCTTTTTTATTTATTTATTTTTTAAATTAGTTTTCTATTCAGCAAATACAGGCAGTTTGGTACCATTATTAGGGTCATCCATGACCTGGCCCCTCCCCATTGGCCCCTCCTTGTTGAGGTATATGGGTCATGCATTGTGGAATTAGCCCACAGTTATGGGTAAGATAAATGTCTCTGCATATCATGACCCAACATGTGGCTCTGACATTCTTTCTGTGCCCTCTTCCCCAAAAGTTCCCTGAGCCATGTTGGGTTCATTTTTGATCTGCTTCCGTGCTGAGGTGTTGGGGGCCTCTCAGGACCTGGCTCTCTGATTTGGTAGGGGTTGATTTTTCTCTGTATTGTTCTCCTTCCCCATTGTGCTGGTATCCGGTTCATCAGGAAAATAGCAACCTTGCTTGTTTTGCCAATTTTTCTTAGTTTCAGCCAGGGCTTTTCTGACCTTTGATAGGGTGGCTCTCTCCTTAGAATCTACATCTATCTGAAAAAGAGAAGAGATTCTCCAATGGAGAGTAAGCTAGCACCAGGACAAATGAGATAACCCTTACATTTTATAAAACATTTAATAGGTGTAGGCCCTCTTGTAGCCCATGATTGATGGTAGCTTGATATTGGAGAGGTGGCTAGTGATTGGATATGATTCTGACTTGTTCCCCAGCTCTAGCTATGGGTCTAGTACCACTGAGGGGATCAGTTAGCCAAATCAAGAGCAGTTGGTTCCCCACCATGACTGTGTGCCACTATTGCACTAGTATGGGCATCACAACAGGTTATTTGCTGCTAAGTGGGTTAGACCATGAGTTGCTTGGACAGATATTGGTCATTTTCCCCCAGTCACCCAGTAGCACCTTCTGGCACTAGATGTGCTCATTGTCTGGGGACTGACTCTGTTCTAGCTTCCAGCCATTCCATTCCATTTTAAATGTCAACTGCATATGGTATCTTCAGCAGTAGGGTGTTAACATGATGGTGAGTCATCATGTACTCTGACAGAAATCTGTCTATCTTTTAGGAAACCTTGTAGGCTCATTGTGGATGGTAGCCCCATGCTGGAACTGGAAGTTACAGGTCAATGCCCACTAAGAAAATGAGGAAAAAAGATAACTAATATACAAGAGATAGAGAAAAGATAGAGAGAAAGGGAAAGGGAGTGGGAGAGGGAGATGAACGGAGGGAAGATGTAGATTAAGGTTAGCCTCGTTCCTACCCTCTCCAGTGTATTGTGGTTCAAGTGTTTCCTATAAGAGCTGGGTGAAGGTTCAGCCATTTTGCCTGCCTTTTAGGAAGTAGAAAGTTATGGTACTGTTGCCGTTTGAGTCTAGGTTTGTGTTTCCCAGCCCTTCAATGCCCTCCCCTCAATCCCCATCCATTCTACTGTGTAGTCCACTAGATGCATGCTGGATATATAAGGTACCTTAGGTAGATTCAGGTTAGGTGCTGTAGATGAGTGAGACTAAGTAGCGAATTTTTTTTTTCTGTGATTGGGTAAGTTCACTGAGAATGATCTGTTCCAGGTTCAACCATTTTTCCTCAAATTTCTTTGTGCCGTTTTTTCTTACTGCTGTATTGAATTCCATTGTGTAGATATACCACTTCTTAGTTATCCATTCTTCTAGTGATGCACATATGGGTTGATTCCAGCTCTTAGCTATTATGAATTGAGCTGCTACAAACATGGTTGAGTAAATCTCTCTGGCCTGTGGTTTAGGGTAGATGCCCAGCAAGGGAATAACTGGGTCTTTTGGTATCTCTATAGTCAGCTGCTTCAGGAGTCTCCATATTGCTTTCTAAAGTGGTTGTACCATCCTACATTCTCACCAAGAGTGGATGAGTGTTCCTACTTCTCCACATCCTCACCAGCATTACTTTCATTTGATTTTTTGATGTTTGCTACTTTTATTGGGGTAAGATGGAATCTCAGAAATGTTTTAATTTGCATTTCTTTAATGAATAGGGATGATGAACATTTTCTGAAGCGTGTGTTTGCCATTTGTATATCTTCCTCTGTGAACTGCCTGTTCATCTCTTTGCCCCATTTTGTGAGTGGGGTGTTTGACTTCTTACTGTTTAGATTTTTCAGTTCTTTGTAGATTCTAGAGATTAGGCCTCTATCAGTTGGATAAACCGCAAGTATTTTCTCCCATTCTGTGGGTAATCTATTGGCTTTGCTTCTTGTATGCTTGTCTGTAAAGAAACTTTTCAGCTTCATGTGATCCCATTGGTTGAGTGACTGTTTAAGAATGTGAGCTACTGGTGTTTTGTTCAGGAAGTCTTTTTCCATTCCTATATCATGGAAAGTACTTCCTAAATTTTCTTCCAGTAGTATTCGAGTTTCTGGTCTTATGTTGAAGTCTTTGATCCATTTGAATGAGTGTAATGAATGGTGAAAAGTGTGGATAAAGTTTCAGTTCCTGTATGTGGTTATCCAGTTTATCCAGTATGATTTGTTGAAGATTCTGTCTTTTTTCCAGCCTATATTGTTCAGGCCTTTGTCGAATATCAAGAAGCTATAGTTGCTTGGCCCAAAGTCGGTGTCCTCAAGTCTATTCCATTGGTCAATAGTCCCGTTTTTATACCAGTACCATGCTGTTTTTATTACTTTGGCTTTGTAATATAGCTTTAGATCATGTATGGTGGTAACTCCAGAGGTATTTCTTTTGCTTAGGATACGTTTGCATATGCAAGGCCTTCTGTTTTTCTATATGAAATTTGAGATCATATTTTCTATCTCTGTGAAGAACACTGTAGGGATTTTAAATGGAATTGCATTAAATCTGTATATTGCCTTTGGTAGGATTGTCATCTTCACTATGTTAATTCTGCTCTGATTTTAATTATTTCTTTCCTTCTGGAGATCTTTAGGCTCAATTTTTCTTGGTGTTCTGGTGCCTTTAGGTGGATGGATAGGTTACTGACTTGGGATATTTCTGTGTTTTTTATGAAGGTATTGAGTGCTATGGATTTTAGCTCAGAACTGCCTTCATTTTGCCCTATAAGTTTTAGTAAGATGTGTTCTCATTGTCATTCAATTACAGAAATTTTCCAATTTCATTTTTTTTTTCATCCACTATCCATTTATTGTTTAAAAGTGTGCTGTTCAGTTTCCAGGTGCCATTGGGGTTCTTGGTCAGTCTTTTGCAGTTGATTTCTAGCAATATAGCACTGTGATCTGATATCAAGCAGGGAATTATGTCTATTTTCCTAAATATGTGGAGGCAGTCTTTGTGACCCAGTATATGGTCTATTTTAGAGAATGTTCCATTGGCTGCTGAGAAGAATGTGTAGTCTGTGGATTTGCTGTGGAAAGTTCTGTAGATGTCTGTTAGGTCTAAGTGATCTATGGTTTGGTTGAGAACTCTTACTTCCCTGTTGAGTGTCTGTTTGGATGATGTGTCTATTACTGATAATGGTGTATTGAAGTCCCCACTTATAATAGTGTCGGTGCTTATTTCTGTCTTATTGTCAAGAAGGTTTTGTTTAATGAACTGTGGTGCCCCTGTGTTTGGTGAGTACAGATTTATGATTGTAATATCCACTTGATGGATCATTCCCTTGATAAGTAGGACGTGACCTTCTTGTCTTTTTTGATTATTTTTGGTTTGAATTCCATTTTATCTGATATTATTATATCTATGCCTGCTTGTTTCTTATTACCATTTGCTTGGAATATTTTTTTCCTCCATTTCACCCTGAGGAGGTGTGTGTCTTTAATGGTGAGGTGGGTTTCTTGAAGGCAACAGATTGAGGGGTCTAATTTTTTGATCCATCCTGTTAGCTTGTGTCACTTGATGGGTGAATTAAGGTCATTAAGGTTTAGGGTAATGGTTGTGAGATTTGATTTGATCCCTGCCATATTGTGATGGTAGAGGTGTGTTGGTGTTTTCATGGACTCTGATGTTTTTGGTGCCTACTCTGAGTTTGGTTATTGTGATCTGCTTCTTGCAGGCATTTGAGTTTGATTATTTCTTTCTTCTCTGTGGAGAATTTCTTTAAATACTCTCTGTATTTTTAGTTTTGTGTTCATATAATTGTAAAGCTGAGTTTTGCCAAGGACAATTTTTTTTCACTATCCATTATGAGGGACACTTTTGCTGGGTATAGTAATTTGGGTTAGGAGACATAGGTTCTTAGATTTTGCAGTGTTTCTTTCCAGTTCCTTCTAGCTTTCAGTGTTTCCATTGAGAAGACTGACATAATTCTGTTGAGGTTACCTTTGAAAGTGGTGTGCTTTATTTCCCTTGTTGCTTTTAGGACTTTCTCTTTGGTGTCAATGTTTAGAGTCTTAATGACAATATCTTGGAGAGTTTCTCCTTTTGCTCAGTCTTTTCGGAGTTCTGTTGGCTTCTTCTGTCTTAATGGGCCTTTCTTTTAAGAGACTGGGTAAGTTTTCTTCAATTATTTTGTTAAATAAGTTCTCCATGCCTTTGGTCTGAATTTCTTCTCCTTCTGGTATTCCAATGATCCTGATATTAGGACGTTTAAGTGTACCCCAGAATTCCCTCATGTTATGTTCACAGGAACTTTGGATGTTACTGAAATTTTTGATCTCTCAAACTGTTTCTTCCATCTTGTCTTCCAGATCAGAGTTTCTATCCTCCACCTGGCTGACTCTGTTCTTGAGGGCTTCTAGAGAGTTTTGGACTTATTAAATTAGGTTTGCATTTTCTACTACTTTTCTATGTATAATTTCCATCCCTCTGTCAAGCTTCCTTTTCACATTATTGTTTGATTTTCTTGATAATTCTTGGATTCATCATTGTATTTCTTTATGTCTTCATTTAGCATGGTCAGCTGATTTTTAAGGTCTTCTTTTTTTCACTCTTCCTCAAATCTCTTAACTGTCTTTGAACTCCTTCCAGTTTCTTATCTATTAATTCTAGTTTAGTGACGGCAGCATCCACATGATTATTGGTCCCTTGTTGCTTTCCTGCAAGTTCTACCAGCAGCTTGGTCAGGGCTGCATTGCTTATAGCTTCAATTTGATGTTATGATCCCAATGACTCTTCTATGTTTTGGTTGATGTGTTCATTGTAGGACTGAGTGATCTACCTGGATTTTCTTTCATTTGATTTTTCATGTTATTTCTTTTGCACTATCTTCTGCCCATGACAGTGTATGGGCTGATAGGTGGGTGGATCAGCCTGGGCTCAAGCACAATCTGAATCTGAAGCAACCTTGGGCAGTTGTCAAGCAGCCTGGGCTTTGGCTCTCACTTGCCAAAGCCGCCTATGTACTGCCTGGCAGGGGTGCCAAAGTTGCCTTAGTTGTCAAGCGGTAATGTGCCAAAGCTGCCTGTGTTCAGGCTAGGAGGGACACTGAGGTTCCAAGCACTGAAGCAGCTCAAACTCTGGCTGGGAACACTGGGACCCAGAATCAGTCTGTGTTCCCTTGCCACAGGACAATGGTGGATGGCTGGCAAGGCAGACAGGTAGGGGATGGCACCTGAACTGTCACAAGCGAGAGACACAGTCTGAGCTTGTGTGGCAGCTGCTGTGGGACTGGGCTCATTGAGCATGCAGCAGAAGGAGCACTATGTGAGTGAATGGGCAGAGCAGTCTAAATTTCCACACACAGTTATCAATTGCATCTGCGCTGTGGATAAGTGGAGGGGTGGGCTACCCACTCCTGAGGGAATCAGGGATTCCCTGTTATTGCCAGAAGTTGCTGCATGTGTGGTGGCCAGAGAGAAAATGGGCAAGTGTGCCAAGTAGTCTATCTCTGCAAGCAAGGATTGATCAGTGTTCGTGTGGCAGCAGCCACAGCAGGCACAGTGGCTATTTGGGGGAGGGGTGCATTTATCACCTGCGAGGTGATCCATGGTTCCCTGTTTCCCCCTCCCCCCTATGCCCTCTCACTGACAATCTATTGGAGATTGCTCTCCCCTTAAAGCCCCAGTGTACCCTTAATGTCTTGCCTTTCTTTCCCCGGGATTTTCAGCGCAGTTAGGTGGTTGCCATTTTTGCCATAAGTCCTCATAAATTGAGTTTATTGAGTGTATGTTCAGAAAAGTTCCCCAGGGAATGATAAGTAGATGCTGAAAATGCTGTGCAAGTATAGATAATGAGAACAAAAATCAGTCTACTCTGCTAGATAATGTTAGGGATTTATATGTCTTTCTATTATCAGGCTAAACACTATGGCAATGAGCAAGTCACTGAGCTGCTTTCTTCATAATATATCTATTCATGGAAGACGGCATGGGGAACCCAATAAACAGGTAGTTTTGAAGACAATGAGCTTGCTTATTATAGCTCATTCTGAGATGCTGACTCAAAGAACTCAGTTACTTATTTCTGCCTTCTGTTGGCTCCAACCAATAAATTTTTCTCAATTGCAGTTACTTCTTGATTAATAAAATCTACTTTAAATCCCCACTGTGCCATGCTTTAACCTTCAATTTAACGAATTATGCATAGTCTGTCCAAATGATATTCCTTTCTGCTGTTGTAAGAATCATAACCTTAGTCTTGCCTTAGCAAACAGTTTTGATAGTCTTTGTCATTACTGTTATTGTGAGGGCCTAGTTTATTTTCTATACAATGTGCACACTTATCTATGGTATTTGAACAGGTAGTTGAATATAGATGACAAATGACTAAAATAACAAAACAAGGCCAAAGTCACTGTAAATGTTCCTGGGACTCATGCAAAGGTTAACAATAGGTTTCATTATAATTGGCAAGCAAGATACCCAATTACATTAAGGCCTGGTGAACTGATTTTTGTTGTTATCCTAGTTCAATCAACTTGAAGATATAGCTAGAGAGAACAAAATCTAGAAGCATGCCTGTTACATGAGCCAAGTATTGTTGAGCACTTGTACTTTACATCTTTTAATTGTCTAAGTAAAGGAATGCTCTGAAGTGTGTGTGTGTATAATAAGTAGATAAAGTTTCACATTAAAAATAAAAGAATATCTCACTATTCTCCTCCCACTTTGGGTTGGTGAGGAAAACAGGAGAATTAATCCAGATTTTAATGCATTCTGTAATAAAACGTTGATATTCAATGGAAAATGCAATAGACATTTCTATGGTGAAAAAATTAGTTTACTATAGTAAACAGTTGTATCACAGGTGTACAGTCACACTTAAAAAGCTTGTGGTTTAACTTAGATAGTTAAACACTGCCTAGAAAGAACTAGAAAAAATGTAAACCATATTTAAATGAAAAGTAGAATATAACTAATGACTATTCCAAGACACAACCCCAGAAGATGGAAGTGAGTTCTCCCTCTCTCCTGTTCTTCAATCCTATGTGGAAAAAATATAGAGAAAAGTTATTCAGGAATAGAATAGGAATAATTAAATGATGAAATACTTTTAATTCCCCAGATAATGTTTTCCTGTATGTTTCTTCAGTTAAGAAGGTAAGACTACAAAGACAATTCTCCCACAAATGATTTCTTTTCAAAGAAATAGGTGTACTTCTATGAAAAAAAAGTAGAATTTCTACTGATTTGAGGTAAAAAAATGTTATTTGAAGGTAAGTAAGAAGAAAGAAAGGCAAGTTTTTACATAAAAATACAAAATGTGATGGGAAAAGAATTAAATTACAACATGGCTATATTTTCTTTAAAATTAATTCCATTTTGCATTTGAAATTATTGCTTTGTGTGTTACTGTGATTTTCATTCAAACCTGATTTACTGAAGTTTAAGCAGTTGTGAGAGAATGGTTTTTCTAGAAATGTTTATGAATTATTAGGTTTTATGAAAATATTGAAGAGACATCAATGAGAGGAAGGACATAGACCTTTATTTTTTTTTAATTTAATTTCTTAGTTTTCTTTTCAGCAAATACAGGCAGTTTGGTACCATTATTTAGGCTCATCCATGATCTAACCCCGCCCATTGGACACTCCTTGTTGATGTAAATGGGTCATGCATTGTGGATTTAGCCCACAGCTATTGGTATGATAAATGTCTCTGCATATCATGACACAACATGTGACTCTGACATTCTTTCCGCCCCCTCTTCCGCAAAATTTCCCTGAGCCATGTTGGGTTCATTTTTGGTATGCTTCAGTGCTGAGGTGTGGGGGGCCTCTAAGGCTCTGGCTCTCTGATTTGGTAGTAGTTGATTTTTCTCTGTGTTGGTCTCCTTCCTCTTTGTGCTGGTATCCGGTTCACAGGAAAACATCACCCTTGCTTGTTTCACCTATTGTCCTTAGTTTCAGTTGGGCCCCTTTTGAGGTATATTGGGGCAGCTCTCTCCTTAGGATCTGCATCTATCTGAAAAAGAGAAGCAGATTCTCCAATGGAGAGCACCCGGAAAATTGAGATAACACTTACTTTTTTGATAGAGAGTTTGATAGGTGTAGGCCCTCTTGTACCCCATGATTGATGGTAGCTTGATATTGGAGAGTGGGCTTGAGTTTGGGTATGGTTCTGACTTGTTTCCCAGCTCCAGCTATGGGTCTAGTACCACTGAGGGGATCAGTTAGCCAAATCAAGAGCAGTTGGTTCCTCACCATGGCTGTGTGCCACTATTGCACTTGAGTGGGCATCACACCAGGTTATTTGTTGCTAATTAGGTTAGACCATGAGTTGCTTGGACAGATATTAGTAATTTCCACCAGTCGCCCATGTAGCAACTTCTGGAACTAGACACACTGACTGTCTAGGGACTGACTTTCTCCAATGTTTTGATCATGAAGTGATGTTGCATCTTGTCAAAGGCCTTTTCTGCATCTATTGAAATGATCATGTGGTTTTTATGTTTAAGCCTGTTTATGTGGTGAATTACATTGACAGATTTTCGTATGTTGAACCACCCTTGTGTTCCTGGGATAAATCCCACTTGGTCAAGGTGGATAATGCTTTTGATATGTTGTTGGATTCGGTTTGCGAGTATTTTGTTCAGGATCTTTTCATATATGCTCATTAGGGAAAAAAGGCCTGTAGTTTTCTTTCCTTGTGGCATCTCTGCCTGGTTTTGGGATTAGGGTGATACTAACTTCATAGAAGGAGTTGGGTAGCTTTCCCTGTTCTTCAATTGTGTGGCACAGTTTTAGGAAGATTGGTTTGAGTTCTTCCATGAAGGTTTGATAAAATTTGGCTGGGAATCTGTCTGGTTCTGGACTCTTCTTTTTGGAGAGGTTCTTTTTTTTTTTTTTTAAATTACTTTTTCAGTCTCAATGAGTGTGATTGGTTCATTGAGGTGATTAATCTGCTCTGAGTTTAGCTTTGGTAGATGATATGGGTCCAGGAATTTATCCATCTCCTTCACATTTACCAGTTTTGTGGAGTAGAGGGTTTTGAAATAAGTCCTGATGATTCTCCAAATTTCACTTATGTCTGTTGTGATCTCTCCTCTTTCATTTTGAATTTTGTTAATTTGGAGCCTCTCCTTTTTTTGTTTGATCAAATTGGCCAGAGGTTTGTCAATCTTGTTTATTTTTTCAAAGAACCAGCTCTTTGTTTTGTCAATTGCCTTAATTGTTTCCTTGGTTTCCAATTCATCAATTTCTGCTATGATTTTAATTGTTTCCTTCCTTCTGGAGCTCTTTGGGTTGGATTTTTCTTGTATTTTCAGTTCCTTTAGGTAGATGGTTAGGCTACTTATTTGGGATCTTTCCATCTTTTTTATGAAGGCATTGTGTGCTATGAATTTTCCCCTGAGGACTGTCTTTATTGTGTCCCATAACTTTTGGTATGATGCGTTCTCATTGTCATTCTATTCCAGGAATTTTGAAATTTCATTTTTTTTATTTCATCCACTATTCATTTAATGTTTAAGAGTTTGCTGTTCATTTTCCAGGTGCCGTTGGGATTCTTGGTGGGTTTTTTGTTGTTGATTTCTAGCAGTATAGCATTGTGATCTGATATCATGCAGGGAATTATGTCTATTTTCCTAAATATGTGTAGGCAGTATTTGTGACCCAGTATATGGTCTATTTTAGCAAATGTTCCATTGGCTGCTGAGAAGAATGTGTAGTCTGTGGATTTGGGATGGAAAGTTCTGTAGATGTCCATTAGGTCTAAGTGTTCTATGGTTTAGTTGAGCTCTCTTACTTCCCTGTTGAGTTTCTGTTTGGATGATCTGTCATTATTGGTAATGGTGTGTTGAAGTTCCCAGCTATGATGGTGTTGGTGGTTATTTCTGTTTTATTGTCAAGTAGGTTTTGTTTTATGAACTGTGGTGACCCTGTGCTTGGTGTATAAAGATTTATGATTGTAATATCCTCTTGATGGATTGTTCCCTTGATAGGTAGGAAGTAGCCTTCTTTTTTGTCTTTTTTGATTATTTTTGGTTTGAAGTCTATTTTATCTGATAATAATATAGCTACACCTGCTTGTTTCTTATTCCCATTTGCTTGGAATATTGTTTTCCACCCTTCCACCCTGAGGAGGTTTCTGTCTTTAGTGGTAAGGTGGGTTACTTGAAGGCAGTAGATTTAAGGGTCTAATATTTTGATCCACCCTGTTAATTTGTATCTCTTGATGGGTGAATTAAGGCCATTAATATTTAGGGTAAAGACTGTGAGATAACACTTGATCCCTGCTATGTTGTGGTGGTAGATGTGTGTTGGTGTTTTCATGGAATTTTAAATTTTTTGTGTCCACTCTGGGTTTAGTTGTTGTGATCTGCTTCTTGTAGGCATTTGTGTTTGGTTATTTGTTTCTTCTCTGTGGACAATTCCCTGGAATACTTTCTGTAGGTTTGATTTTGTGTTCATATAATTGTAAAGCTGACTTTTGTCATGGAAAGTTTTTCTTTCACTATCTATTATAAAGGAGACTTTGCCTGGTAGAGTAGTTTGGGTTAGAAGCCATAGTTTCTTAGAGTTTGAAGAGTTTAATTCCAGTCCCTTCTAGCTTTCAGGATTTGCATTGAGAAGTCTGAAGTAATTCTGATGGGGTTACCTTTGAAAGTGGTGCCCTGTTTTTCCCTAGCTGCTTTTAGAATTTTATCTTTGGTGTCAATGTTTAGAGTCTTAATGATAATATGTGTTGGGGAGTTTCTCCTTTGGTCCAGTCTGTTTGGAGTTCTGTTTGCTTTTTGTATTTTGAGGAGCCTTTCTTTTAGGAGACTGGGGAAGTTTTCTTCAATTATTTTGTTAAATAAGTTCTCTATGCCTTTGGTCTGAAATTCTTCTCCTTCTGGTATTCCAATGATCCTGATATTAGGACGTTTATGTGTATCCCACAAGTCCCTCATGTTCTTTTTACAGGAACTTTTGAACTTCCTGAAATTTTTGAACTGTTTCTTCCATCCTGTCTTCCAGATCAGAATTTCTATCCTCCACTTCGCTGACTATTCTTTCAGCCTCTAGAGAGTTTTGAACTTGTTCAATTAAGTTTGCATCTTCTACTACTTTCCTATGTTTCACTTCCATCCTTCTGTCCAGCTCGCTTTGTAACTCATTTTCTGATTTTTTTGATGATGCTTGGAATTCATCCTTGAATTTCTTTATGTTTTCATTTAGTGTGGCGAGTTTATTTTTAAAGTCCTCTTTTTTTTTTCACTCTCCCTCAACTTTCTTAGCCCTCTCTGAATTCCTTCCATTGTCTTATCATATTGCTCTAGCTTAGTGATGGTAGCATCCACACGATTATAGGTCCTTTTTAGCTTTCCTGCAAGTTCTAGCAGTAGGTTGGTCAGGGTTGCATTACTCATAGCTTCCACTTTATGTTCTGATCCTAAAAACTCTTCTATGTTTTAGTTAGATGTAATCCTTGTTAGACTGGGTGATCTATCTTGATTTTCTTGCATTTTATTTTTCATATTATTTCTTTTGTGCTGTGTTCTACCCATGACAGTGTATGTACAGGTAGGTGTGTGGAGCACCCTGGGCTCTAGCTCAATGAGAATCCAAGGCAGCCTGTGGCAGTTGCAAGCAGCCTGGGTTTTTGCTCTTTCTTGCCAAAGCCGCCTATCTACTGCCTGACAGGGGCACCAAAGTTGCCTGAATTCTCTCCCAGTAATGCACAAAGTTGCCTGCCTTTGAGCTTGGAAGGGGACTGAGGTAGCAAGCTCTGAAGCTGCCCCAACTCTGGGTGGGAACACTGGGATCTGCACACAATCTGCGCTCTCCCATGACAGGGTAGTGGGGGATGGGTGGCAACAAACAGGTAGGGGATGGCACCTGACCTGGCGCTAGTGACTCAGTGTGGGCTTTTGTGGCCCTTGCTGTGGGAATGGGCCCACTGCAAGTGCAATTGTAGTGCAGAGGCAGCTGCAGAGGTCACGGCATCAGACCACAGCGGAGGCTGGCCAGCGGGCATGCGATCGGAGCACAGCAGCAGGGGGCTGGCGGCCACCTGATCACAGCAGTGGTGGTCCCTGCATGTGTGCAAACTGAGCACAGCACGTTGGGCTGGTGCACATCATCAGAGCACAACAGCGGAGGTCCCTGCTGGTGTGGAGATCCCCAGTGGTGTGCAAATGGGTGTACAAATGAAGCACAGTGGTGGAGGTCCCCGCTTGCATGCATCAGAGCACAGTGCAGTGGGCTGGCAGGCATTCGATCGGAGCGCAGCCACTTGAGGTGCAGGGTGTGGCAGCTGTATGGGGGGATAGACTTCCCACCCAAGAGGGGATCCGCGATTCCCTCTTTTTCCCCACTCTGTGCCCTCCCTCTGGCAAGAACACCCTGATAACCCTTAATTTCTTGCCTTTCTTTTCCTGGTATTTGCAGCACAGCTAGGCAGTTGCCATCTTGGCTGGAAGTCCTGAAGTGTGACATAGACCTTTAATTTGTTAAGAAAGTGTTGTCCACACAATGGTACTCTTGATTTCTTGTCATGAATGAAGCATATAAAAAAAAAAAAAAAAAACAATGTTGACCCAGAATGAAAAAGGAAGATTGGAGACTCTATCCACATTAATAGTAGCTGATTACAGTACATCAGATTCAGAGCTTATAAGAGCTTCTATGGAGCATTTAGTATGGTATTCAGTAATACTATTATGTATAGGTTGAATGAAGGATGTATGCACCTCAAAACAATTGATAGACTCAAGTCATGGAATTAAAGCTACAGATAACTATGAAATTGCATTTAAGTATAAGAAAATCTCCACAAAATAAGAAGTGAACTGATATATTTATTAGTTTCTAATTAATAGACAGGGATTTTGTTTATCATAAGCTTAATATCAGTAAGTCGTGTCTGACAGTTGGAAAACTGTAGTTCAGAGAGCAGGAGAGATTATCATGTTATGTATTATCCACTGGAAGTGGAAAATGGGAGAGAATATTCCTGTGTGAGGAGCCCAGGTGGAAACAAATTGTAACACAAGAAACTTTAAAGACTATAGGATGGCATATTTGCACTTGGTATAAGGAAGCATCCAAATAACAGCATCTTTTAAAGAAAGGATTAAGTTATTTTAGAAACAGAGTCAATAATATGTCTATGTGGGTATTTATAAACATATTTTATCTCTTGTTTGAAATGATGCCGAAAACATACTATTAGTTGAATTATTTCAAAACACAATGATAATATATTATCTTTACAGGTTTAGTTAACTTAAAGTAAAATTACTACTTAAAATAGTACAATAACACAAATGGACATTTTTTTTTCTAAATTTTTGTCATTTTCTGAAACCAAAACATTACTTATGATCTCTGTTGTAGTCAACTTTGTGTTGCCATGACAAAACACCTGATGCAAAGCAAATAATAGGAAGAAAGGGGATGGTGTTCCAAGCACATAAGGCTATGGGAGTAATTTCACATTCAACTTACTGTGTTTCACCCCTGGCCCCCACAGACTATTGACCATCTCATGATATAAAACACATTCCAAACAACTTAAAAGTCTCCCTAATTTCTACTAGTCTCAACACAAGTCAAATGCCCAAAGTCCAAAGTCTCATCTGAAACTCAAGACATTCTGTTAACTGTGAGTCTATAATACCAAAACAAGCTAAAAATTTTATATACTGAATAATACAAAGTAAACATTACTACTGCAAAAACAAGGAATTGCTTATACATTTAGACAGTTTTTTTTTTTTTGTTTGTTTTGTGGGATAACATCTTCATTAGGCCAAAGAACATTGGAAAGTTACTTACAGTTTCTCTATAATCTTCCAAGAAGTAGGCTTTTGATTCATTTCTCAGTATTAGGAATGGATTTCCTCCCATTGAGTGGGCTTAAGATCCAATCAGAGAACAATTGATTGTCCCCATAACTTCTATGCCACTGTGTATGTCTTATATTTATCAATTTTTATTAATGCTGCTGTTAATATTTCATAGAGTTGCTTTTTTTATTTTTCTTTTAATTTTGGTTTTTCAAGGTAAGGTCTCACTCTAGCCCAGACTGTCCTGGAATTCACTATGAATTCTCAGGGTGGGCTTGAACTCATTGTGATCTTCCCACTTCTGCATCTGATTGCTGAGATTAAAGGGGTATGTACCATCATGCCTGGCTGAGATGCTAGGTTTTACAGATGTTGTCAAATAAAAGACTCATGAAAATGAGAAATCCCAGTGCCTTGCACTGGATGAGTGATCTCTATCATGCCCACCAGAAAATAAGAGACTATCAAGAGTTCAATATTAAAGGAGATGTCTTACATGTCCTTTAATACTCAACACCATTGAAGAAGAGGGGAATCAAAAGAATGAAAGAGCCATATTGTGGGAAGACATACTGTGGACCCTGTCTTCCCAACATGAATCAGCTAGTGTAGTCATGACCTTCCAGTAGTTACTGATAAACCCACTAGGTCTGTACAGTTCTGACACCATAAAGGTTTTGATATATGGGAAGGAGGAGGAAAAATAAATGAGAAAGTAAAGAGAAGAAGCACTATCTTGAAAGAGGAGGGCCCTCAGTGCATTGAAGATAAGGGGCAAAAGAAGATAACCTGATGGAATTATATCCAAATTACAGTGTATTATTGCAGTTGCCAATAAAAATTAAAAAAGGAAAAAGAAGCCATTGCAAGGACCAATGCAAGATTTAAACCAGCAGGACACATATCAGATCCTATAGTTCCATGCCCAGCATCTGGAACTTAGAATGAATTCTCTGGGCCCTCAATTCTTCCCCTTCCGTTGGTCTGCTAACAACTTGGAGAAAATCAATACCAATCCAGGAACTCTGTTTGGAAGTCATTCCATAGTCCGGGCATCTCCTAAATCTTCGTGTTTCCACTGCAATCTACATTTCTTTTTCAATGTCCATTCCTCATAGCCTCTAATCTGGGTCTATGACCCTGCTTCCCATGGACTTGGAGATGGAGATACCTTTAAAATTCTACATTAAAAACTTAATGATTTTCTTCTGCATTTGTCATATTACAAAACCAGTAGCAGATAGGTCACTGAATTTTCTCATCTAGTAGAAATGAAAGCCCACTTCAACTATCAGGAAATTTTTTCAACCTTCTACCTTCAGCCTACCCTTCTTTCAAGAGAAAATCAGCTTCCTACTACTATACCATTGCATAATAGCCTTTGGTAATGGTGGTAAACTTTAAAACAATTTCAGCAGAATCAACCTGTGGTCTCTGGCCTGAAACTTCCACTTCTCTCTTTGCCATTATATTTTTTTTTATATATTTTTTGCTCCATGTTCTGCCAAATACACTAGTTCATTACCTTTTAAATTTAACTTTGCCTAAATTATCAGGATATGGGGAAAGCACAGCCAGCCTATCACAGAAACTGCCTCCAGCTCAATCATGACAAAGTTCTTCTTCTCTTAAGCTGAACCTCCACAGTCCACATCTATCTGGGTCTTTGATATTCTTGCCAGCATGGTCCATTAAGATCTGATTATAGCACTGTAAGATCTGTCTTAGTCCAAAGTTTCAAATCATTCCATATTCATGCCAAAAGTCAGTTCCAAAAGTCCAAAATACACAGTCAGAAATTATAGATTATTATAGTCTTAAGTACCATATTAATTTTCTGTTTTAGTCGCATTGCTGGGACAAAACACCTGTCCAAAAGGGAGTAAAGGAGGGATGAAAGGCTTCTTTTTTGGATTACAGTTTCAAGAAGAAGTTTCATCATGGCAGGTAAAGGATGTAGAGCAAAGCCTGAGCATAATATCTGGCCACAGAACCTGCAGAAAGCATCAAGGGAAACTGAGCTTAGTTGGACCCTGCAGCAAACCTTCTCCAACAGTGATCCACCTTTCAAATGGCTACCAGCTGGGAATGAGTATTTAAAACATGAGGCTTTAGGGTACATTTAAC
The DNA here is from genome assembly GCF_020740685.1 of Jaculus jaculus. Taxonomy (NCBI): domain Eukaryota; kingdom Metazoa; phylum Chordata; class Mammalia; order Rodentia; family Dipodidae; genus Jaculus; species Jaculus jaculus. The sequence continues at coordinate 72,704,743 of NC_059113.1, read as the reverse complement.
ATTCAAAACACCACACCCACTGTTTCTGGTAACTCATTTTTATTTATTTTATATATAAAATTTTATATATTTCTTTTTACATATTTAATTTTATATATTTATTTTAAAATATTTAAATTTATTAATGGTATAAATTAATGTTTCTTTTTAAACAAAAGCTTCTCTTTTTCTACTTCAAGGAGATGTGTCACATTGTTTTACAGAAGCATGAATGCCAAGAATAGTTTATCCAAATTTCATGCTAATATAGAATAACCATTAATAGACTATATTATATTAATAATCACTAGTATAGAATATCACTGTTGGTTGGAATGTAAGATGAAACAATCACTGTGGAAAGCAATATGGAGGCTCCTAAAAAGGTTGAATATAGTTATCAACAGACCCAGTTATTCCCTTACTGGACACTTACCTTAAAAGCTCCATGCCTCAGTTCAGAGAGATTTGCTTACCCAAGTTTATAGCTGCTCAATTTGTAATAACTATGAACTGGAATCAAGCCATATGCCCATCTTTTGATGAATGGATGACCAAGATGTGATATAGATATATCTACATGATTTAATTCTTCACAGCAGTAAGAAAAAGTGAACTGCCTGTTCATCTCTTTGCCCCATTTTGTGAGTGGGGTGTTTGCTTATTGTTTAGATTTTTGAGTTCTTTGTCTAGAGCTTAGGCCTCTATTAGTTGGATAAGCCACAAATATTTTCTCCCATTCTGTGGGTAATCTATTGCCTTTGCTTATTATATGCTTTTCTGTAAAGAAACTCTTCAGCTTCAAATGATCTCATTGGATAACTAAGATATGGTATATCTACACAATGGAATTCTATACAGCAGAAAAAAAAAAACAACAAAGAAATTTGAGGAAAATGGTTGAACCTGGAACAGATCATTTTCAGTGAACTTACCCAATCACAGAAAAAATACCGACACAGCCTCATTCATCTACAACACCTAACCTGAATTTACCTAAGATAACTTACATACCCAGCAAGTACCTCATGGGCTAGACGCTAGGATGGATGGGGAGAGAGGGGGAGGGCATCAAAGGGGTGGGAAACACTAATCTGGACCCAAACGGCAATGGTACCATAAAATTCTACTTCCTAAAAGGCAGACCAAATGGCTGAACTTTCACTAGACCCTTACAGGAAACACCTGAACCACAAGACACTGGAGAGGGTAGGATAAAGTCTAACCTAAATCTTCTACATATTCCCTCCCTCCCTCTCCCCCTCCCCCCTCTCTCTCTCTTTCTAACTCTTGTATATTAGTTATTTTTTTCCTTATTTTCTTAGTGGGCACTGACCTGTAACCCCCACTACCAGCATGGAGCTATCATCTACAATGAGCTTTTGATCAGAGAAATCTACAAGGTTTCCTAAAACAATGACAGACTTCTGTCAGAGTACTTGATGAACCACCAAAAGTCAGTGGTAAGACCCTATTGCAGCTGATACTTAAAATGGAATGGCATGGCTAGAAGCCAGGAGAGAGTCAGTCCCCAGACAGTCAGCATGTCTAGTGCCAGAAGGTGCTACATGGGCGACTAGGGGAAATGAGCAATATCTGTCCAAGCAAATCATGGTCTAACCTACTTAGCAACAAATAACCTGGTGTGATGCCCACACAAGTGCAATAGAGGCACACAGCAATGGTGGGGAACCAACTGCTCTTGATTTGGCTAACTGATTCCCTCAGTGGTATGAGACCCATAGCTGGAGCTGGGAAACAAGTCAAAACCATATCCAAACATAAGCCCACTCTCCAATATCAAGCTACCATCAATCATGGGGTAGAAGAGGGCCTACACCTATTAAACTGTCTATCAAAAAAGTAATTGTTATCTCAATTTTCTGGGTACTAACTTACTCCCCGTTGGAGAATATGCTTCTCTTTTTTTAGATAGATGCAGATCCTAAGGAGAGAGTTGCCCCATCATGCCTCAAAAGGGGCCCAACTGAAACTAAGGAAAATTGGTGAAACAACCAAGGGTGCTGTTTTCCTGATGAACCGGATACCAGCACAAAGGGGAAGGAGACCAAGACAGAGAAAAATCAACTCCTACCAAATCAGAGAGCCAGAGCCTCAGAGGCCCCCAACACCTCAGCACTGAAGCAGACCAAAATGAACCAAACATGGCTCAGGGAATTTTGCGGAAGAGGGGTGGAAAGAATGTCAGAGTCACATGTTGGGTCATGATATGCAGAGACATTTATTGTACCAATAACAGTGGGCTAACTCCACAATGCACGACCCATTTACATCAACAAGGAGGGGCCATTGTGAGGGTTAGGTCATAGATGAGCCTAAACAATGGTACCAAACTGCCTGTATTTGCTGAAAAGAAAACTAATAAATTAAATTAAATTAAAAAAAAAATCCAAGGCTGGAGAGATGGTTTAACTGTTAAGGTGCTCGCCTGTGAAGCCTATAGACCTAGGGTTGATTCCCTAGTACCCATACAAGCCAGATGCAGATAGTGGTGCATGCATGTAGAGTTCCTTTGCAGTGGCTAGAGGCCCTGGCATGTCCATCGTCTTTCTCTCCATATCTGCTTCTTTCTTTCTATGTCTCACAACTAAATAGATAAAATAAATTTAAAATAAAAGAAAAATAATTGAGAAGCAAGAGTGTTTATATAAAACACTAGATACAGCACATACACAGAAAGTGCTCATGATGATGGACATCATATGAAATGATAACTGAAAATACTCTATACAACTAACCTCATTACTAAACATTAGGTGCACTGAAAGTGCAATTATCTCTTGGGATCCCCAATTTCATTCTCCAAAAACAGGTTAACTTCCTTACTTTCATCAATCTAGAAAGAATCAGATGGTCTTCAGTTTCTTCTGTAACTAATCTCAGGCTTAAAATGACTTTTCTTTTAAATTTAAGACTATCAATTTCAAGATGAGTTTTAGTGATCAGTTAACAAATGTATCAATAATCATAACTGTGATGATATGCTGCATTACTGGTGTCATTTTCCCATTTTAATATATTGTTACAAAAGTACATTTTATTTCCATGTTGTACCCTCTTCAACATTTATTACCAAATCTTTGAGCATTCCAATGTATTAAAACCAGAGTTCGTGTTATAAAAGCAAATATTGCTCCTTATGGCCTTATTCTTGTAAAAGATGTACAGATTGACTAGAGAATTAGACTACAAATGGTATCCCACCGACAGCTGATCAAAGCTCAATGACTCTGTTTGCTGGATGTGTACTCAAATGTGTGTGCCTTGTGTCCAGAAAAGAATGTGAAGTGTCCTCTTTTAGGACTCTTCCATGTTATTTCCTTGGCACAGTCTCTCACTGATCCAAGAGTTGTCATTTATCAATATGGCTGTTTGATAAATAAGCCTCAGGGATTGTCCTTTCTGACCCTCAGGCCTGAGATTACAAGTGTCATTGTCACATACAACTATTTATATGTGTGTTAAGGCTCAAACCTTATGAGCGAGTGATTTTATCTACTAATCTATTTTTCCAGCCCAACAATGGAACTTTTTATCAACTACATCTCATATGATGAACATATATTATTAGAAGGGTAGCTTTTTATTTTTTTGGTGTTTCAAGTTAGGGTCTCACTCTAATCCAGGCTGACCTGGAATTCACTATGTAGTCTCAGGGTGGCCTTGAACTCACAGTGATCCTACTACCTCTGCCTCCTGAATGCTGGGATTAAAAACATGTGCCATCACGCCCAACTTGGAAGGCTAGCTTTTAACATTGAATGGACTGACCCATTAAGCAGCCTATATCCTGTTTCTCACACTCAGTAATCTTTCAATTTATTCTTAAGAATGTCTTTGCTGGTCTCTGTTTTATGGACAGGTTAATTAACTCAAGATGGATTACTTACTTAGGCAATCAGGTTGTTTATGAGTTTACACGTATTCACATGATCATTTTATAATGCATTGCAAGTTGTCTACATTTAAATAGTCAAGGCTTTATAAAGTTCTATTAAGCTTTCACGGATTAAATCATAATGATTTATTTATCCTTAGATTCTTTGACACCAAATTATTCATCATTTTCATGTCTTAATAGAATCATCTCTTTTCTATTACAGAGAAAATAAGATTGGTATTTGCCTACACTTGGAATCATTTTAAATGTTTCACTTTATGTGCAACCTCACACATTTATTGTTGACATTCTTTAAACGAGATTCTCCAAATATTTTACATTCAATAAATAATAAAACCCTGGAAGAAATGACAAAATTCTACTCTCCACAGAAATGCCAGCATGAAGTAAATTGTAAGAAGTAAGCCCTTTACCACTGTCTGATGGGTTCACTAATAGATACAAATGACAATGAGCCATTCATCCAGCACATATCTAGGTGAGCACTGATTACTGTTTCCACGGACAAAGCTATGACACTAGACAGTATGGTATGTTGGAGAAATGCACATGAGAAAGGAATAGAACTCAATCTCTACTCATATTCAAATGAAAATGATATTGGGATAATAAATTGTTTTATATAAATTTCAAAGTGAATTAATTCATATAACAGGAGAGTGAATAGATTATCTCTCTTTTAGCCATTTTGACATAAATATATGTGCAACTTCATGTCTTCATTTATGTGATGTGTACATGGTCTAGATTTTATTTAACATGTGACATAGTGCATATATATTTTAATATATAATATATACATATATATATATATACATATATATACACATACACATATATATGCATATATATAATATGTATATATATGTACACATACATATGTAGGCACTCGTGTGGATGCATATGCCATAGTCTGGTCCTGAGTTCTTTTTTTCAGCTGCTTTCCACCTTATCTTTGAGACTGAGTCTATCACTAAACAAGGAAGTAATCAATTTGGCTAGACTAGCTAGTCAGCAAGCCCTGTAACCCCCCCTATCTCCGCATTCTCAGTGTTGAGATTACAGCTGTACATCATAATATCCAACACTTTACAAGGGCTCTGGGTATCCAACTTCCAGTGTTCATGCTTGAAGAGCAAGTACTGAACCCATGGAGCCATCTGCCCAGCCCTAGTTCTTTTTGTTATGGGCCTTATCCCAACAAAGCTGGAAAATATAAGATACAGTTGATCTGAACTTAGAACAAGCCATAGCACGAGCAGAGAAGAAAATGAGCTATGTTATTTCCATCTCAGATCAAACATTTGTTTGCAAAATTCTGAGCTCCTATATTGGTTCCGTGCAATGGGCTGATCCCAGAGACATCAGCTAAAGTAGCTGAGGAAATAAACTGAGGAAAAGTTGTGAGAACTGAGCAAATATTTTGGTGGTGGATTGAGTGTGTGTTTATGACTGAGGGAGGGGAACTTTTCTTTGAATTTCAGGTCAGCAAGAATGTCTGAAAAATGGATTCTATATGGTTATATGGATACATGAGACTGGAGAGTTATCACTGTGTACAGCACTGTGAATCAGAACTAAACACAACCCAGAAGTAATGAAGGAATTATTATTTGGACATAAATTTAGGCTGCAAAGTAAATGCCAACAAGTGGGATAAGCTCCGAGTAGAAGAACATTGAAGAGGGGAATCTGCCAGACATTAACTCCGCCCAGAATAATAAAGTTACAGACTCATAAGATCCTGGGCCTGATTTTGTTTCTTTAGTTATCACTAAACAGTTGGACATGGTGAGGGTAAGCATTCATAATGCAAACCTTTTTCATAGTTTTTTTTTTTAAATTTAATTTTACTTATTTGCAGAGAGAGGGAGAGCAAGCATGGGTGTGCCAGGGCCTTTGGCCACTGCAAACAAACTCCAGATGCATGTGCCACTGTACATCTGGCTTTATGTGTGTACTGGGGAATCCAACTCAGATCCTTGTATTTTGTAGGCAAGCACCTTAACTGCTAAGCTATCCCTCAGCCCTATTGTATAAATATTTTGAAGGATCAAATATGTACCAGGACAAACTTAGGTAACCTATTCAGTTCCCAGAAAAATCTCTTTGAATATTTTAAAATTAGTTAAATTTACAGTTTGGAACAATTATTGGTTCATTACAGTTATTTGTATCTTTTACAGGCACAAAATATATTAGTGGTCATAAAGTTGTGTTGTTATCAATTTTATGGTATTAGGAGGCTTGTTCTTTCAGAGGTCACTAGGTCATGAGGATGGAGCCTCACAAATGGAACTGGTGTTCTTATCAGAGAATCTGCAGAGAGCTGCTTTACCTTTCCTAGGTGAAGACATGAGAAGGTGCTGTTTTGGGAACTAGGAAATACTCTTGCGTTAGACATTGAAAGTAGATTGATTGTGGGTTTCCAAGAGTCTAGAACACTGAGAAATAATTTCTATTCTTTCTCAGTTACCTAGTATATATTTCATTATCTAGCACACTGAACCATCTGAGAATAGTTATAATGAGTTTCTTTAAAAGTAAAGCCCGATTTTCTTCATAGTTTGCAGTAGCCAACAATTAAAGATTTTAAAATGCAACAAGACTTCTATTGTAGACCAACTTTGAAAAATCAACAACAAATTAAATTCAAGTCCTTGCGTAGGCATTATGTTCTCTACAAAAGTATGCATTTATACATCCTTCATTGTAAAATAATATGGCATCCTGCATTAGTTACCCTAAAGTGAGAACACAAAAGTTTCCAGAGTAGCGTTGAAAGGAACTGTTGTAACAATGAATCTGCTGCCAAGAATTGGAGAATCTCATTGGTCCTCAGGAGAAGGAGTCACAATTTAAGGCTTGATACCCCTATACCACATTCGCAAAGAATGAAGTGAAGGCCAGAGCAAAGTGTAAGAAAGCTTATACCAAAATAATAGTCAAGGTGCGTGTGTCAGAGGACAAAACTTATTACCTTGATTCTTTGTCCCATGATGATGTGATCCTTGGAGTTGAATTTTATTACTGTTGGTTTTTAAATGTTGGTTCTGTTAGAGTCTGTTTTATATGACTCAGAACTCATGGTATGTGTCTGAGAAAGGATACGGCTACACACATTTGTTACCCCAAGTTTACCTGGACCTTGGAACCATTAGCCATTTTAGAGTCACAGGTTGCTTTTCTGTTTTATTTTTCACTAAAATTTGACAAATAATTTGATAGATGTTTGCCAATCTCTTAGTGTTACAAAGTTTTATGCTGCTTTTTAAAGAATATGCCTCTTCATTTTTATAACTTTTGTGACTGCTTATAAAAATGGGTCTACGAACTCCAATTCTTGCTTTGTCATTCTTTATCACTTATCTGCTTCCCCTAAATTTTATAACATATATTGATCTTAGGATACTTTGTTCAAACACATCATCTTCAAATATAGTCTTAAAAATTAAAACTTTAGTCTGAATGATGGTTCATTTCAGTGGTAAAGAAATAAGTGGAAATGCATTATTCTATTTTTAAAATAGTTGGTCAATGGACTTGTTATGGTATGTTCCCTAAGAGAGTCAAATAATTATAATCATCATTAATATGAGGAAATATATTTATACATTAAAAATTAATATTAGGATCAGAAAAAATAGGCTAAATAATCACATCTGCAAAGTTCCACTTGACCTGTATTTTCCTATAAACTCCATGCATGTGAAGTATGTATACCCTCAAGTTAATCCTGGATGCAGTAGCACAGGCTGGTGGACTCAAGTCTGTGTATAAGAGCTGGCTAAAACACAGAGGGAATAAGAGCAGAAGAGTAAATTCCATTCAGCATTTTGTGCTTACCAAATGACTTTGGCACATTTAGAGAAAAACTCGGGCTGGGGTCTGAGGTATTAGGTCAAACCAGAAAAAAAAAGTACAAACTCTTTGGACATGAAAATTTTAATTTGTATTCAAGGTGAATATTTGATTTTTGAGCTCTCTGGTAGAAACACAATGTAGGTAAATTGAATAATCATGAACATTAGCACTAAGTGGATGAAAGTGTTTCCAATAGGCCCATTGTTTAACCAGCTGTGACAATTTTTTATTACTAAGTCTATATTGCAATAAGGTGGATGTGTTCCTACCTCTGATTTATGCAAATATCTTCAATTTGTCCAATGATGTGTTATAAAATAATAGCTCATTGGAAGGGTAAAAAAAAAAAAAATGTTAAGATACAGTATATGTTTAGCCAGTCACATTTTTAAGAATTTCTTTATGGAATATTGTTGTAATCCCCACAATAATGACACAATAAGTGGAATTTTGGGGATATTGCAGTCAGCTTTCAATTGCTAGTAGAAAACCCACAAATAAGAGGAGCTTGTGGGAAGAAAGGGTTTATTTTGGCTTATAGAATCTAAGGGAAGCTCCATGATGGCAGGGGAGAAGGATGGCATGAGCATACGGTGGACATCACCTTCTGGCCAATATCAGGTGGATAACAGCAGCAGGAGAGTACTAAGCACTAAGTACTAAGTACTTAGTACTAAGTACTAAGCAGAGAGTGTACTAAGCACTAGCAAGGAGAAGCTTGCTGTAACACCAGTAATCCTGCATCTAGCAATACATCACCTCCAGGGGCCCCGATTTTCAAATTGCTACCAACTGAGGACCTAACATTCAGAACACATAAGTTTATGCAGATCACCTGAATCAAACCAACACAGGGGACATTGATATGAACACCTTTAATCCCAGAACTCAGGAAGCTGAGGTAGGAGGATATCCATGAGTTCATAGTCAGCCTAGGTCTACTGAGTTAGTTTCCAGTCAGCCTGGGCTACAGTAAGACCCTCTTTCAGAACAATCAAACCTTGAGGGAGAGGGGATGTAAGAGGACAACAAATAATTTGTTCATATAGTAAAAAGTTCATAATAAGAAACAGACAAACCAGTCATTTTAAACATTAACAAAATCATTAGTGGATGAATAGATGAAAATATGTATAGTAGAAAATGGCAAAAAAAAAAAAAAACAGCCAAAACAAAGCAAAAGAATATGTTCTAGCATATGTAATTCAGGAAGTTGAAGAATTGGAATTCAGAATCTTGACCAGGAGTTCCCTATTTCAGATTTGTTTTATGATTATGATAATTATCAACACATATTTTATGGAAACATCATATGTTGGTACCCTCCTTTCCCTTGTCCCTGCTCCAATTCCATTAGGGATGCTCCACAGTGGGATTGAGCTCATATCTGGAATTGGGAGTCAGATCAGAATCCTATGGAGACAAAGATTATGCTCTCCAGTATCAAGCTGTTACTAGTCTTTAGCTAAAAGAGGAGTTACATACATTAAATTCTCCCTAGGTTAACAATGCTTCTCCCAGGTTTTTAAAATTTCAAAGTTAATCTCTGACAGACTTGGCTAACATTAAATTTAACCAAATATTACTAAGATTTTGCTAAATCATTTAATAAAATAATGAGGTGACTTGAATTTACTTTATTTTGATTATATTTTGATGTTAAATAAAAGTTATGATAGAACAACAATCATTATCTGCCTTCTGCATTAGACCCCAACAGACCACATGAAGCCCAAGAGGTGTCACTCACACTGGATGCTGGATAGTCAGATTTAAGCATCAGGAATCAGAGGACTCAAGTCTCCATGTGTGAGCTAAATAAATCAGTCATCTCTCTGAGTAACTTGATATTACTCTGAGTAACTTGATATTAACCTATCATTTTTAAAAATTCTGATCCTTTTCCTCATTTTACTAAACATGTTTCTGTCAGTGCCCAGTGGAAGCAATGTGTACCCGAGAGGCTGTACCATTTATGAATTACCGATAAAAACCCAGTCTGGAGAGATGGCTTAGTGGTTAAGGTGCTTGCCTATGAAGCCTAAAGACCTAGATTTGACCCACATAAGCCAGATGCAAATGGCGAGGATGTGTCTTGAGTTCATGTGCACTGGCAGGAATATGGCATACCCATATTCTTTCCCTCACTATTTCTCTCTCTCTGAAATAAACAAACATATAAAGTTATTTCTATAACTACATTTATTGTAATTGAGTCATTTGACTTGAAATTTCAGTAGTCAGCAAAATACAGAAAAACCAAGAGCTCTATGAGAACATAAAAGAGATAGTGTGATATAATATGTGTATAAACAATAAAGTGATTTCCTTTCTCCAGGATTCCTCATTGGCCCACACTGTTGTCCAATCAGAAATGCTGACTTATTTCTACTTATAAAATTAAATCCAGCACTTATATAGTCGAATTTTAAAAGGAAACAAAATTTTCCATAATCTTGTGATTAGCTTCAGGTATATCCCTGTCTGGCAAAAAATGAATGAAGAGAGCATATTTTGATTGATTTATTTATTTTTGCTTTCTAATTTTAGGAGAAATATATGATATGTGGAAGTCGAGAAGCCAAAAAAATTAAATCTTTATAATGTTTTTGTTACTTTTTTTTTTTACTTTTTGGACCTTTTCACCCTTGTTAATCTATTCTTCTACTTACATATATACAATACCAACATAGTAAGGTCAGGGTAGAGATTGAGTAAGGAAAGGTGGAGGTAGGGCTAAGAAAAATCTAAGAGGATGTAGATAAATCATATGGAATTGTCTGGTTTTGGACAATGGAACACTCAGGAGCCATAGATCGTTGTTAGAAAATTTTCAGTGCCAGGGATGGGATACCTTCAGTGAGTTGTTGGCCAGGGAGGTCCCTGATGCCCCCAAAACATTATAGGCCATTGCAGAGGCACTTGGTTTTCCACCAGGAAGAGATGGTAAGACCCTATTGCTGAAGACTACACATACTTGGGCTGCCAGGCCACTGAGAAATCCTGCTGGAACTGAGCTGATAAGCTCTTCCATGTAGACAAGCTGACAGAAAGCTGGAAGAAGCCATTCTACATGTGGTTCAGTAGGAGAATGAGATACCACCAGTGAAGATACTCAACAGTGGATACTGCAAGCCTTATAATTGGCCAGCCAGGCCAAATGAGCCAACGGGTGCAATAGTGGCACATCTATCATGGTGGAAACCAACTTCCCTCCAGTTGGACTGGAGGCCCTCTCCATGGGATGGAATACAACCCTGATACTGACAACTTAAAACAGGGGTAGTCATGAGCCCTAGGGGGGTAACATCTGCTGACGTCTGGAAAAATGTATATACTATGTTTATCAAATTGCCCAGTAAGCACTTCTCTTAATATTTATACCCTTATATTAACACTACTCTCACTTTGGGTAGAGAATCTTCTCTTTTCAGATGGCAGTGACCTTGGGATGACTCAGAAGGTATCATAGTGCTGGAGTACTGAGTAACATCTTGATCACACCTTCCAAGGCTCAGGGTCTAACGTGGAAGAGGTGGTGGAAAGAATGCAAGAGCCAAAGGAAGGGTAGGACTCCTTACAACATGCTCCTCCAGACACAAAATGGCCTGGATATCCATGACGTCACAGTGCCTGACACTACCTACACAAGACCATCATAAGAGGAGGAAAAGATCATTGACATCAAAATAAAAGAGAGACTGATTGAGATGCGGAGGGGATATGATGGAGAATGGAATTTCAAAGGGGAAAGTGTGTGTGGGGGTGAGGGATATGTTTTATAATCATGGAAAATGTTAAGAATTGAGAGGGGGGTTGGAGAGATGGCTTAGCGGTTAAGTGCTTGCCTGTGAAGCCTAAGGACTCTGGTTCAAGGCTCAGTTCCCCAGGTCCCACGTTAGCCAGATGCACAAGGGGGCGCACGCTTCTGGAGTTCGTTTGCAGAGGCTGGAAGCCCTGGCGTGCCCATTCTCTCTCTCTCCCTCTATCTGTCTTTCTCTCTGTGTCTGTAGCTCTCAAATAAATAAATAAATAAAATTAAAAAAAAAAAAAGAATTGAGAGGGGAAAAAAAAAAAAAAGAAAAACCAAAGGAAGGGCAGGAGTGCTTTGTAATACTGTCCTCCAGATACAAAGTGGTCTTGATATTCTTGACCTCACAGTGGCTGATGTGACTTACTCAAGACCTGCATAATAGGAGGGAAAAGATGATGTCCTGATAGAAGAGGGACTATTTGAAAAGAAGGGATTTAGTGGAGGGGTTTTAGAGGAGAAGGAAAAGGGAGGGTCATGGAAGGGTTTATGATGATGGAATGTTGTATATGTGTGGAGATTATCAATAAAAGTTGTTTTTTTTTAAGCTAGGAAAAAATTTATGACTTATCTGCAATTTTCTTTCCATTACTCTTAGACACTGTCCAGTTTCAGCAATAGTAAATATGTTTAACTCATAGCATGTAGCTTTAGGTTTCAAAAGGTGACTAAAATGCAACTAGAAAATCATATAAAAATTAATAAAGCTCCTTCCTTTATTCAAATTTAATTGTGGCAAACATTATACTTAAAAAGAGGAGGTAGGCAGGGCTGGTGGCTCAAGCCTTTTAATTCCAGTGCTCAAAAGGCTGAGGGACTAGGAAACACATTATGGAGAATAGTGAGGCACAATATAAAAAATATTAAAATAAAATCACTAAAGGGGAATTTAGGGTTGATTCTTAAATACATACATGTGGTAATTTTGTACTTCCAATGGTATAATTTATATATTTTGGGATCATAACAGGCTTCTACATGAGCTATGGATTATGCTAGAAAGATTTACCAAAAATAACACCTGTTTATACCTACCTTGTACTTCCTTTAATTCATTTATAGTTGGCTGAGGACCCAAGGTCAGCCTCTGTGCAAAGGATTGTTATTGAGTAAGGACACTATTATTGTTTCTAAAGGAAATTCAGTGTCCCTGGGAAATAGGGAAATATATTATAAAGCTATTTAACTATAGTTAATTCTCATACAAATTCCAACATGTTTAATTCGCCACTGGTATTTTGGTTAGTTTCACTTTATATGATAATAAGATAATTAGATATAAGATTCATAAAGACTATATCTAAGTGCCTAACAGGAATAGATGTCCAAATGCTTAGTACTACTACTAATAGTAATAATAAAAATAGTAGTAGTAGTAGAAACAAATATCATTATACTTGTATCTGATGTTTTTCACTCTTCTTTCAAATATGTCCATAAATTCCCAACTTGTAGCTCTAACACTATTTCTGACCTCCTCTTCTGCAAAATTCCCTGAGTCATATTGAGTACAGTTTAAGTCTATTTCAGTGATGCTTTCTTTTTTCTTTTAATTTTTTTTTATTTATCTATTTGAGAGAGACAGACACAGAGAGAAAGGCAGAGAGAGAGAGATTGGGCGCGCCAGGGCCTCCAGCCACTGTGAACGAACTCCAGATGCGTGCGCCCCCTTGTGCATCTGGCTAACGTGGGTCCTGGGGAACCGAGCCTCGAACCGGGGTCCTTAGGCTTCACAGGCAAGCGCTTAACCGCTAAGCCATCTCTCCAGCTCTCAGTGATGCTTTCTTAGGAGCCCCTGGATTTCTGGTTTGTTAGGTCTTGAGTGTCCTTGGTGTGTTTCTCCTTTACCCTTGTGCTAATATTGAGAAATACTGAGAAGGCGGCATTCTTGCTTATTTCCCCAATTCCTCTATGGTTTTATCTGAGGCTGGGGTGAAGTGTGCTGGGTTGTTTATCATCCACTTTCATCTGAAGAAAAGGAGCAGAATCTCCAATGGAGAGTGAAGTCAGGACCAGTGAAGTGGGATAACCATTATTAATTTAGAGAGAATTTGAAGGGTTTATACCATCTTATAAACCAAGATTAGTGGGAACTTGACATTGGTCAGCAAAATGGTTATCTGGATATGATTGTGAATTATGCCACATATGTTTTTCTTACCACTGAGTGGATCTGTTAGCCAATCTAGAAATGGATGGTTCCCCACCATGGTTGTGTGCCACTATAGCACTTGTGTGAGCATCATGTCAGGTTGTTTGCTTCTGAGTAGCTTAGACTTGATTTGCTTTGACAGATATTTGCCACTTTTCCTAGGGTAGCTGATGTATTGTCTTCCAATAATATTTGTCTGGTGAATGGTTCTCTTCTGGATTCCAACCAGGACTCTCCATGGTCGGTGCCAAGAGCATATGGTGTCTTCAGCAGTAGGGTCTTATCATTAACCTCTGGTGGGTAATCAAGTTTGCTGATGGAAGTCTGTGTTATTTGTTTTGCGAGACCTTGTAAGTTTCTCTGATAAACAGGCTCATTGGAGGTGTTAACCTGCATCCTGGTAAAGGGAATTACAGACCACTGCCAAGGGAAAAGAAAAAAAAAAAAAACAGAAAAGAAATGAAACAGGAGAAATTTATGGTTAGGCTTCATTTCATTCCAGGGTTTTTTGATTCAGGTGCTCACCCTAAGGTAAGGATTTCATCTTGTAGTCTAAATTCCAGTATATAGATTTCTATGGTACTAGTTCAATTTGGGTTCAGTTTTGTGTTCACTGCCCACCCTTCCCTTTCCTCCAAGCCCTACCCTTCCTATTGTCCCAGCCTTGAGGTGCCATTCAGGTATGTCAGCAACTTGGGCTGATCCAGATTAGGAACCACAGATGAGTGAGACCATGCAACGATGGTCTTTCTGTGGTTGTGTGAGTTCACATAGTATGATCTGTTCAAAGTTTGACCATTTTTATACAAACTTCATTGTGCCATTTTTTCTAATGCTGAGTAGAATTACATCATGTATACATATCACATCTTGCTTATCCATTTGTAAAATGATGGGCACCTGGGTTAATTAAAGTTATTAGCCATTATTAATTGAGCAGCTATAAACATGGTTGAGCAAATATCTCTGAAGTGAGATATGGAGCTTTTAGGGGGATGTGCAGTAAGGGAGTAACAGAGTCTGTTAGTAACTCTATACTCATCATTCTCAGGAGTCTCCACATTGGTTTCCAAAGTGGTTGTACCAGCTTACATTTCCACCAACAGTGAATGAGTGCTCTTATTTCTCCACATCATTGGCAATATTTGTTATCATTTGATTTTTTTTTGTTTGCTATCCTTACTGGTATAAGGTAGAATTTCATAGTTGTTTTAATTTTCATTTCTCTTATGGTTATGGATATTGAAAATTTTCTTAAGTGTGTGTTAGCCATTCCTAATTCATTCTCTGAAAACTCCCTATTCAGTTTTCTATACTATTTTTGGAGTGTTTTTTTTTTTTTAATTTAGTTTTGTTTTTTAGTTCTTTGTAGATTCTAGATATAAAGCTATGTCATTGATATAGTTGGCAAAGGTTTTCTCCCATTCAGTTGGTAAACTACAGGCTCTGATTATGTCTGTCTGTACAAAAGCTTTTTATTCCAGCGTGGTGTCACACACCTTTAATCCCAGCGGGAGGCTGAGGTAGAAGGATCACCATGAGTTTGAGGCCACCCTGAGATTGCCAAGTAAATTCCAGGTTAGCCTGAGCTAGAGGGAGACTCTATCTCAAAAAGCAAAAACAAACAAACAAACAAACAACAGCCAAAATAAGCTTTTTAGCTTCATGAAATCCCATTGTTTGAATGCTTGCTTAATTTCTTGGGCTACTAGGGTTTTGTTCAGAAAGTCTTTTCCCAGTCTTCTATCGTGGGGACTGCCTCATATTTTTCTTACAGTAGTTGAAAAGTTTCAGGTCTTAAATGAGGTCTTTAATTCATCTGGACTTGATTTTTGTGTATGGCAAAATAAATGGGTCTAATTTCATTTTTCTACATATGGCCATCCAATTCCTCTAATACCATTTGTTGATGATTATGTCTTTTCTCCAGTCTACATTATTTGCACCTTTGTCACAGATTAATCTGTGGTAATTAGTTGATCTAAGGTCTGGTTCTTCAGTTCTGTTCCATTGAGCTATATTTCTGTTTTTATTCAAGTACCATGCTGTTTTTGTCACTATGCTTTGTAATATAGGCTTAGGTTGGTTGGGTATGGTGGTAACATGAGAGGTTTTTGTTTTTTTTTTAATTTTCTTTTTGCTGAGGCTATGTTTGGGTATCCAAGATTGTTTTGTCATTCCATATGAAATGTGAGATCTTTTTTTTTTTTTTTCAATCTCTGTGGGGAATGATGCTTGTATTTTATTGGTATTGCATTAAATCTGCATATTGTTTTTGGTAGTATTGCCATTTTAACAGTATTAATTCTACTTATCAGGAGCAAGGGAGGTATTTACATAGTCTCAAATCCTCCTTAATTATTTTCTTGAGTTTTTTTTTTTAACGTTTTTACTATATAGTTCTTTTACATCCTTTGTTAGTGTTATTCCAATGTATTTATGTTTATATTGCTATTGGATATGGGGCAGCCTCACTAATTTCTTTCTCTGTAAATTTGTCCTTTACATATAGAAAAGTTACTGATTTTTGTGCATTGATTTTGTATGCAGCCATGTTACTGAAGGAATTAATCACTTCTAGAAGTTTTGAAATGGAGACTTTCAGGTCACTTGTATATAAGATCATGTCATCTGCAAATAGGCTAACTTAACTTCTTCCTTTCCAATTTGAATCCTTTTTATTTCTTTCTCCTCTCTTGTTGCTTGGGCTTGTACTTCTACTAATATGTTGAAGAGCAGTGGTGAAAGTAGGCATACTTGTTGTGTTCCAGATCTCATTGGGAAACCCTTGAGTCTTTTCTGATTAAGTATTATTTGGACTTTGGGTGCTTTCTTTCTATATAGCTTTTATTTTGTTGAGATATAAACCCTCCATACCTATACTTTCCAATGTTTTGATCATAAAGTGGCATTGTATTTTGTCAAAGGCCTTCTTTGCATCAACTGAGATAATCATGTGGTTATTATGGTTAAGTTTATTTATGTGGTGTGTTGTGGTGACCAATTTCCATATGTTGAACCATTCCTGCATCTCTGGGATGAAGTCTACTTAATCTAGGTGAAAAGTTCTTGTGGTATGCTTTTTCACTTTGCAAGGATTTTACTCAGGATCTTTCATCTAAATTCATCAAATATATAGGCCTATAGCTTTCTTTTCTTGTTGCATCTCTGTTTGGTTTTGGTATTAGGGCAATGCTAGCTTAATAAAAGGAGTTGGGGAGGCTTACCTGGTCTTTGATTATGTGAAACAGTTTGAGAAAAATTTGTTTCAGTTCTTCAATAAATATTTAATATAAATTGGCTGAGAAGCTATCTGGTCCTGGACTTTACTTTTTGGGTAGGTTATTGATTACCTTTTCCATCTTCATGGATGTGACACTTTTTTTTTTTTTTTTTTTTTTTTTTTAGGAGATTAATCTGCTGTGAGTTTAGTTTTGGTATGTGGTATGTGTCTAGAAATTCATCCATTTTTTCCATATTACTAAATTTTGAGGAGAAGAGGTTTGGGAAGTATGCTTTGATGATTCTTTCAGTTTCATTCATGTCTGTTGTGATCTCTCTTTGTTCATTTCTGATTTTGTTAATTAAAGACTTCTATTTTTTTTTCCTTTATCAAATTGGCCAGGGCATTTTCAATCTTATTTAATTTTCAAAGAAACAGCTCTTCATTTATGAATTTAAAAAATTGTTTTCTTAGTTTTAAATTTATTAATCTCTGCTCTAATCTTGATTATTTCTTCCCATGTGGAGTTTTTTTGGGGGGTTGGATTCTTCTTGTTTTTTCCAGTGCTGTTAGGTGGACAGCTAGGTTGCTAATTTAGGACCTTTCTGTCTTTGTTCTAAAGGCATTTAGTGCTATGAATTTTCCCTTTATGACTGCCTTCATTGTGTCCCATAAGTTTTGGTAGGTTGTGTTTTCATTATCATTCAATCCTAAAACTTTTACAATGACTTTTTTGATTTCTTCCATGACCAATTCATTGTTTAAAAGTGTGTTTTTTAATCTCCAGGAGTTGGTGGAGTTCTTAATGTGTCTTGTTAATTGTAGCTTTAGAGCATTGTGTCCTGACATGATACAGGGAGTTACTTTAATTTCCCCATCTTTATGGAGGCACAGTTTATGGCCTAATATATGGTCAGTTTTGGAGAGAGGCCATAGGCTGCTGAGAAAAATGTGTATTATGTAGAGTTGTAATGGAAAGTTCTATAGATGTCCATTAGATCTAGTTTATCTTTGATGTTGTTGGGCTCTATTATTCCCCTGTTTATTTTCAGCTTGGATGATCTTTCTAAGAATGATAGTAGAATATAGACATCTCTGACTATGATGGTGTTGGTGTTTCTTTCTGTTTTATTGTCAAGTAGACTTTGTTCTATAAACTCTGTTACACCTGTGTTTAGTGCATATATAATATATATTTATGATTATTATGTACTAATTTTAGATCATTCCCTTGATGAGTAAGAAGTGGTCTTTGTCTTTCTCTATTATTTTTGGTTTGAAGTCTATTTTATCAGATATTAATATAACAACACCCACTTATTTTTTATTTCCATTTGATATTTAGAATATCATTTTACAACCTTTCACCCTGGAGAGGTGTCTATCTTTAGTTGAGAGTTGGGTTTCTTGAAGACAACAGAGAGAAGGGCCCAGGTTTTTGATCCACTCTGATGACCTGTGTCTTTTGATGGGTGAGTTAAAACCATTAATATTTAAGGTTATGATTGTGAGGTTTGAATCAATCCCTGCCATAATGAGGTATTTTATGGGGTTTGGTATTTTCCTCTGTTTTGTTCTATGTTGACCTTGGTCTGTTTTTGGTTATTGTGATTTTGTTCTTGTTTGCTCTTGAGATTGGTTGTTTGACTATTTTATGTGGAGTATTCCCTCAAGTATTTGCTGTAGGTTTGGTTTGTGTTTATATAATCATAGAGTTGACATTTTTCATGGAAATTTTTCCTTTCACTATTATGATATATACTTTTGCTGGGAAGTATAGCTTGGGTTGGCAGCCATAGGTTTTTAGACTTTGAAGTATTCCATTCCAGGCCCTTCTGACTTTCAGGGTTTCCATTGAGAAATCTGATGGGCTTCCCTTTGTGTGTTGTTAGTTGTTTCTCTATTGCTTCTTTTAGCACTCTCTCTTTGTTTTTATTTTTAAGAGTTTTAACTATGATGTGCCTTGGAGTGTTTCTTCCTTGGTCCTGTGTGTTTGGTGTTCTGTGGGCTTCTTGTATCTAGAAGGGCCTCTCTTTTGTGAGATTTGGAAGAGTTTCTTCAATAACTTTGTTGAACATGTTCTCTTTGCCTCTGGCCTGGATTTCCTTTCCTTGTGGTATAACTATGGTCTGGTTGTTTGGTCCTTTTAGGGTATACCACAGTTCTCTCATATTCTGTTCATTTGAGTTGTTGAACTTAAAGTTGTTTTTGGCCTTCTGATCAATTTCTTCTGTCTTGTCTTCTAGGTCAGAGATTCTGTCTTACTCATGAGTAACTCTGTTGCTGAGGGCTTCTAGAGAGGTTTTATAATTTCTATTTGATTTTTGTTTTCTCTTGTGTTATTCTGCATTGTGTCCATCTCTCTGTTTTGAGGTGTAATTTCAGTTGGAGTTGTGATTTTCTTTATGCTTCTGGGAATTCACTGTTCCATTTGAGCAAGTCTTCATTAAGGTTAATCAACTGGCTGTTGAGATCTTCCATTGCTTGACTCACCTTCATTTCATTAATATCTTTTTTGAGGGTTCTAATGTTTTTTACAACAAAGTTAAGCCCACTGCCAAAAGATGGTCACTTTAAGAGATGGTTTTGTTCAATTTCAGTGATAAAATTGTTGGTTCTTTGATGGTTTACCTCCAGTTCAGTGATTCTTTAATCAGGGTCTCATTGGTTGTTGTGGTTTCATTTTGGGAATGAATTTCTGTTGATTTTTCTATGATTTCATTGGAGTCTTCTATTGTAGGAATAGGCATCTTTGGTGGAGATCTCTCAGTTTTCTGACTCTCATTGGCTTTTTTGCATTGTTGTCTACCCATTTTAGGGATACTCTCTATTTTATTGTAAAGGAAGCAAGTTTTTTGTCTTTTGTTCCATGTACCCTCTAACTCAGGTGAACAGGAATGTTGGCATTCAGTGGTCAGTTGGGATACCAGAAAAAAGGCCTGATTCCACAGACCACACAGGGATCAGGCCTCCCCAAGCAAGGCACAATGGGACCTACCAGGAGGAAGATACTGGGAGGAGCCAAGGAATAGAGATCTTGCCTCTTCTCCCCTCCTGTACCTGCTGGCACACTACCTGGCACAGGTTAACTGGTCCCAGAACTGGAAGGATCAGGAAACAGGAGTCTGGCCTACTCACTCCATGCTGTGCATGCCTGCAAACAGCATAGAGAACTCAGACCCAGGTACTCTGGTTTTTACTCTTTAATGAAATCTTTAAACCAGTTTTCCTGTACTTGAAACCAAAGCACTTGACACTAAAGGGATCTGTATTGCACAGGACCAATCCTACACTTATGAGTATTGTATGCTTCCCCATCATAAAACATTAGAAAATAGAACATCACATACCTAAATTCCTTGAGAGGTTTTGGGAATTTTTTTTTTAAGTTGCTTTCAATTTCTTTTTAATTTTCTTCTGTAGATATATCATCTATTATTTCCTATACACATATTAGAACCTGGAGTCTACAAAGCCTGGTTCCATTCCTGAGAATAAAATGATACACACTCATGACTTAAAGACAAACTTAAAAGCAGGAGTTAGGCTTGGAGGAAATGCAGACCTAATGCTTTGGAGCTATTATAGCCCCAAGCAACCATCCTCATGAGACTAAGGCCAGTCTGTATAAAATTCATTTCTAATGTTAAAATATTAAAATTAACTAATAGGCAATTGGTAAAGAGAGTTAACAATATTTGCCACTGTTATATTAGCATTAGCCTTAGATGATATTTAGATTATATTTATTTAGATATTTCTTACAGGGTAGTATGTTGCAATGAAAAATGTCATGTGAAGATAAGAAAGGACAAGTTATAGATGTTTAAACCTTGCTAATTTCCTTTAACTCTGTGCTAGCTTTAATATGCATTTTATAATTGTTGTAAGTAAGAATTGAGTAAACCTAACAGGGCTGGGGAGATAGTTCAGTGGATAGTTTACCATACAGGTATAATTACCTGGGTACAGATCTGCATACCCAATGTAAAATCTAGAAACTGTGACAGAACTTTGTAATCCCAACTTTCCTATGACAAGATAGTAGACCAATAGGAAAATTTCTGGGAAGCATATGTGCCAAACCACAGCAGTGAACCACCAGAAACCCTGCCTTAAGCAAAGTGGACTGTGAAAACTGAAACCTACGGCACATGTGTACCCATGCTCACACACACAAACATGCACACATATTGAAAAAAAAAAAAAAAGCACTAAACCAAAAATGAGTAAGACTGGTCCTGTAGTGAACATTTAGCCCTATGTAATCAGATTGTTTTTCATAGAAAATCTATGAGGCAGTTAATAACAGCAATTGTTAATTTCATTTTATATACAAGAAAAATGAGGCATCCAAAGTTAAGTGACTTACTGAATGCTGTAGCTATAACTAATAGATTTTAATTCCAAATTATAAAAACCAATTTTGTTAACAATTATAACTGCTGCACTTAAAATAAGATATTTTTTTAAGTTTATGTAGGATATATCCAAGATTCCTTCAATTGTCTCAAGCAGAATTTTTTAAATGAAACAATAATAAAGAAGATGAGGAATAAAAAAAGTACATAATATAAAAATGTTTTTGAAGAACAGAGGTATAAGCAAATTGGAAAAGAAGAGATCCCCTAAGACAGAGAAGGACAATAATAGAAATAAATGTGTTCTGAATGTAAACATGTTGTAGTGCTGGCATAGGAATTTGAGGGTATAAAGATAAATTCAACATTGGTAAAAGTTGCAAGAATGAAAGCAAAATGCAGGACAAATAATGCATTATATAAAGAAAAGAAGCCTATTATCATTGGTGCACCAATGATCAGCATGATTCCTAGAACACAAAACAAAATGAAATACTCTAAGACCTCTAAGACTAATGGAAATTGACTTTCAATCTCCATTTTACCAGAGGCTGGAATTGATCAAATATGGTAGTAAAGAAGTGTCAAGGAGTTATTCTCAAATGTGACTCTGGTAAGGAGGCATTGTGAGCTGTGCTACAGAGAAAAAGAAAGTTTTGGCAACTGATTTTGGAGAGACTTTATCTTCTCACAAAGAGAAATTTCCACTACTAGACATACCCAGCCAGAAAAGAACTCCTACTGGTTGCAGTGCAATCACAGTTGGAAGCACTTAAGCAGAAGACAGGTGGAGATAGCAAAATATCACATTCTGGTAGGAGACATAGCCATATAAATAGTGATCAGACATTAGAACAAACTATGGGAGGAGCACAGATTACAACAGTAGATAAATTATCTTTGTTTAATCTAATATTTCAAAATCTTGTCACTGGCACAGTCAATACTGGTGGTGTATGAATAATAGTGAAAAAAGACACTATTTACTATAAGCTGGGGCCAGATTTTTCTTAATTCAGATGGACTTTAAGAAATTAGTCAGATTTTCAGAAAGGAACATGTCTTTCATGTTATTAAAATTGGCATTATTTAAGTATAAAAGAGTTTAAATTTGATGAAATAAGATAGGACAATTACAGTTGACTTGAGTTTGCTTTTATTTAAAATTAAATTACAGTACTAATACTATGGTTAACATTTAATACATGCTCACATGTGTATATTTCATCTTGACTAGTTGAAAGGTATTCAAATAAAGATTCTTTGGTTCAAAGATATTCTATAAACTCACTTTATATATATAACTCATCCCAAACTTCTAAAAATATAAATAATGACTTAAGTAAAAGTACCACAAGATATAAAATGCTAAGATACAGTAAATAGGAAGGAAACTATCTTTTATTTTGTTTTGTATGTCTTTTCTGTTTGTTTTCCTTTTCTCATAATAAAGCATAGTAGCAGTAATTTTACCTCAGCGGTTGTAATTTGCGGTTCCAAGAACAAATCTCAATTTCATTTTTTTAAACTTAACTTATTAGTTTTCTTTTCAGCAAATGCAGGCAGTTTGGTACCATTGTTTAGGCTCATGCGTGATCTACCCCCTCCCATTGGGCCTCCTTGTTGATGTAAATGAGTCGTGCATTGTGGAGTTAGCCCACAGTTATTGGTATGATATATGTCTCTGCATATCATGACACAACATGTGACTCTGACATTCTTTCCACCCCCTCTTCTGCAGAATTTCCCTGAGCCATGATGGGTTAATTTTTGGTCTGCTTCAGTGCTGAGGTGTTGGGGGCCTCTGAGGCTCTGGCTCTCTGATTTGGTAGGAGTTGATTTTTCTCTGTGTTGGTCTCCTTTCCCTTTGTGCTGATATCCGGTTCATCAGGAAAACATCACCCTTGCTTGTTTAGCCAATTGTCCTTAGTTTCAGTGGGGCCCATTAGGAGGTATGTTGGGGCAACTCTCTCCTTAGGATCTGCATCTATCTGAAAAAGAGAAGCAGATTTTCCAACATAGAGTAAGTTAGCACCTGGAAAATTAAGATAACAATTACTTTTTTGATAGAGAGTTTGATAGGTGTAGGTCCTCTGGTATCCCATGATTGATGGTAGCTTGATATTGGAGAGTGGGCTTATGTTTGGGTATGGTTCTGACTTGTTTCCCAGCTCCAGCTACGGGTCATGTACCACTGAGGGGATCAGTTAGCCAAATCAAGAGCAGTTGGTTCCCCACCATGCCTGTGTGCCACTATTGCACTTGTGTGGGAATCACATCAGGTTATTTGTTGCTAATTAGGTAAGACAATGAGTTGCTTGGACAGATATTGGTCATTTCTCCCAGTCGCCCAGGTAGCACCTTCTGGCACTAGACATGCTGATTGTCTGGGGACTGACTCTCTCCTGGCTTCCAGCCATGCCATTCGATTTTACTTGTCAGCTGCGTATGGAGTCTTCAGCATTAGGGTCTTACCACTGGCCTTTGGTGGGTCATCAAGTACTCTGACAGAACTCTGTCATTGTTTTGGGAAACTTTGTAGGTTTCTCTGATCAAAAGCTCATTGTGGATGGTAGCCCCAAGCTGGAAGTGGGGGTTACAGGTCAGTGTCCAAAGAAATTGAGGAAAAACATAACTAATATACAAGAGTTAGAGAGGAGAGAAAGAGAGGGGAGAAGGGGAGAGGGAGGGAGGGAAGATGTAGAAGATTTAGGTTAGTCTTGATCCTACTCTCTCCATTGTCTTGAGGTTCAGGTGTTTCCTGTAAGGGTGTAGTAAAGGTACAACCATTTGGTCTGTCTTTTAGGAAGTTGAATTTTATGGTACCATTGCCATTTGGGTCCAGATTACTGTTTTCCACTCTTTGATGCCCTGCCCGCCCTTCCCATCCATCCTATTGTCTAGTACATGAAGTGCTTGCTGGGTATGTAAGGTATCTTGGGTAGATTCAGGTTACATGTTGTAGATGAGTAAGACTATGTGTCGATTTCTTTTCTGTGATTGGGTAAGTTCACTGAGAATTATCTGTTCCAGGTTCAACCATTTTTTCCTCAAATTTCTTTGTGTCATTTTTTATTACTGCTGTATAGATTTCCATTGTGTAGATATACCACATCTTACTTATCCATTCTTCTAGTGATGGACATCTGGGATGATTGCAGCTTTTAGCTAGTACAAATTGAGCTGCTACAAATATGGTTGAGCAAATCTCTCTGGCCTGTGGTTTGAAGGTTTTAGGGTAGATGCCCAGTAAGAGTATAACTGGGTCTGTTGGTATTTCTATAGTCAGCTTTTTCAGGAATCGCCATATTTCTTTCTAAGGTGGTTGTACCATCCTGCATTCCCACAAACAGTGAATGAGTGTCCCTGCTTCTCCACATCCTCGAAAGCATTTATTTTCATTTGATTTTTTGATGTTGGCTATCCTTATTGGGGTAAGGTGCAATCTCATAGTTGTTTTAATTTGCATTTCTCTGATGATTAGGGATGATGAACATTTTCTTAAGTGTGTGTTTGCCATTTGTATATCTTCCACTGTGAATTTCCTGTTCCAGTCTGTGCCCCATTTTGTGAGTGGGGTATTTGTCTTCTTATTGTTTAGACATTTGAGTTCTTTGTAGATTCTAGAGATTAGGCTTCTATCAGTTGGATAAGCCACAAATATTTTCTCCCATTCTGTGGGTAATCTATTGGCTTTGCTTATTATATGCTTGTCTGTAAAGAAACTCTTCAGCTTCATATGATCCCATTCGTTGAGCGACTCTTTCAGAACTTGAGCCACTGGGGTATTGTTCAGGATGTCTTTTTCCATTCCTATATCATGGAAAGTACTTCCTAAGTTTTCTTCCAGTAGTATTAGAGTTTCTGGTCTTATGTTGAGATCTTAGATCCATTTGGATTTGAGTGTTGTGCATGGTGAAATGTGTGGATCAAGTTTTAGTTTCCTGCATGTGGTTATCCAGTTTGTCCAGTACCATTTGTTGAAGATGCTATCTTTTTTCCAGCATATATTGTTCGGGCCTTTGTCGAATATCAGGTAGTTATAGTAGCTTAACCCAAATTCCGGGTCCTCAAGTCTATTCCATTGGTCTATACTCCTGTTTTTATGCCAGTACCATGCTGTTTTTATTACTAATGCATTGTAGTATAGCTTTATATCGGGTATGGTGATGCCACCAGAGGTATTTCATTTGCTGAGGATATGTTTGGATATACGAGGCCTTCTGCCTTTCCATATGAAATTTGAGATCATTTTTTTCTATCTCCGTGAAGAACCCTGTAGGGATTTTAATAGGAATTGTGTTAAATCTATATATTGCCTTTGGTAGGATTGTCATCTTCACAATGTTCATTCTGCCTATCCAGGAGCATGGAAGGTCTTTCCATCTTCTCAAGTCCTCCTCAATTTCTTTTTTGAGAGTTTTTATAGTTTCGTTGTATAGACCTTTTACTTCCTTGGTTAACGCTATCCTAAGCTATTTTTCTTTTTTTTTTTTCTATTGAAAATGTGACTATTTCCTTTATTTATTTTTCTGTATACTTGTCATTTGCATACCGAAATGCTACCAATTTTGGGGAATTGATTTTTGTATCTTTGTAATTTGCTATTGGAGTTAATTACTTTCAGGAGTTTTGGGATGGAGTCTCTCATGTCTCTGACATATAAAATCATGTCATCAGCAAATAGAGCTAACTTAACATCTTCCTTTCCAAATTTTATCACTTTTATTTTCTTCTCCTGTCTTATTGCTTGAGCTAGGACTTCCAGAACTATGTTGAAAAGCAAAGCTGAGGGAGGACATCCCTGTCTTGTACCTGATCTCAATGGGAATTCCTCCAGTCTCTCTCCATTAAGTATTAAGTATTATTTGGAGCTTTGTATATTGCCTTTATTATGTTAAGATGTGAACTGGCCATGCCGACTCTCTCCAATGTTTTGATCATGAAGTGATGTTGTATCTTGTCAAAGGCCTTTTATACATCTATTGAAATGATCATGTGGTTTTTATGTTGAAGATTTTTTATGTGTTGTTTTACGTTGACAGATTTTCGTAAGTTGAACCACCGTTGTGTTCCTGGGATAAATCGCACTTGGTCAAGATGGATGATGCTTTTGATGTGTTGTTGGATTCAGTTTGCGAATATTTTGTTCAGGATCTTTGCATCTATGTTCATTAGGGAAATAGGCTGGTTGTTTCTTTTCTTGTGGCATCTCTGCCTGGTTTTGGGATTAGGGTGATACTAGCTTCTTAGAAGGTGTTGGGTAGCTTTCCCTGTTCTTCAATTGTGTGGCACAGTTTTAGAAAGATTGGTTTGAGTTCTTCCATGAAGGTTTGATAAAATTCAGCTGGGAATCCATCTGGTCCTGGACTCTTCTTTTTTGGGAGGTGTTTTTTTTTTTTTATTACTTTTTAAATCTCATGAGTGGGATGGGTTCATTGAGGTGGTTGATCTGCTCTGAGTTTAGCTTTGTTAGATGATATGCATCCAGGAATTTATCCATCTCCCCCACATTTTCCAGTTTTGTGGAGTACAGGTTTTTGAAATAAATCTTGATGATTCTCCCAATTTCCCTTATGTCTGTTGTGATCTCTCCTTTTTCATTTTGAATTTTGTTAATTTGGAGTCTCTCCTTTTTTTGCTTGGACAAATTAGCCAGAGGTTTGTCAATCTTGTTTATTTTTTCAAAGAACCAGCTCTTTGTTTTGTAAATTGCCCTAAGTGTTTCCTTGGTTTCCAATTCATTAACTTCTGCTCTGATTTAGTTATTTCTTTCCTTCTGGAGCTCTTTGGGTTGGATTTTTCTTGTTTTTCCAATGCCTTTAGGAGGATGGTTAGTCTATTGATTCAGGATCCTTCTGTCTTTTTTATGAAGGCATTGAGTGGTATGAATTTTCCCCTGAGGACTGCCTTCATTGTGTCCCACAATTTTTGGTATGATGTGCTCTCATTGTCATTCAATTCCAGGAATTTTGCAATTTCATTTTTTATTTCATCCACTGTCCATTTATTATTTAAGACTGTGGTTTCCAGTTTCCAGTTGCCATTGGGATTCTTGGTGGGGTTTTTTGTTGTTGATTTCTAGGAATATAGCATTATGATCTGATATCATGCAGGTAATTATGTCTATTTTCCTAAATATGTGGAGGCAGTCTTTGAGACCCAGTATATGTTCTATTTTAGAAGATGTTCCATGGGCTGCTGAGAAGAATGTGTAGTCTGTGGATTTAGGATGGAAAGTTCTGTAGGTGTCTGTTAGGTCTAAGTGTTCTATGGTTTAGTTGAGCTCTCTTACTTCCCTGAGTTTCTGTTTGGATGATCTATCTATTAATGATAATGGTGTGTTGAAGTCCCCAGCTATGATTGTGTTGGTGGTTATTTCTCTTTCATTGTCAAGTAGGTTTTGTTTTATGAACTGTGGGGCCCCTGTGTTTGGTGCATACAGATTTGTGATTGTAATATCCTCTTGATGGATTTTTCCCTTGATAAGTAGGAAGTAGCCTTCTTTATCTTTTTTGATTGTTTTTGGTTTGAAGTCAATTTTTTCTGATATTAATATAGCTACATCTGCTTGTTTCTTATTCCCATTTGCATGGAATATTGTTTTCCACCCTATCACCCTGAGGAGGTTTCTGTCTTTAGTGGTAAGCTGGGTTTCTTGAAGGCAGCAAATTGAGTGGTCTAATTTTTTGTTCCACCCTGTTAGCTTGTGTCTCTTGATGGGTGAATTAAGGCCATTAATATTTAGGGTGATGACTGTGAGATTTGATTTGATCCCTGCCATGTTGTGTTGGTAGACTTGTGTTGGGGTTTTCATGGGCTTTGAAATTTTTTATACCTACTCTGGGTTTGGTTATTGTGATCTGCTTCTTCCAGGCATTTGTGTTTGGTTATTTGTTTCTTCTCTGTGGATAATTTCCTGGAATACTTTCTGTAGGTTTGGTATTGTGTTTATATAATTGTAAAACTGAGTTTTGTCATGGAAAGATTTCCTTTCACCATCAATTATAAGGGAGACTTTTGCCAGGCAGAGTAGTTTGAGTTAAAGGCATAGTTTCTTAGAGTTTGGAGAGTTTCATTCCAGGCCTTTCTGGCTTTCAGGGTTTCCATTGAGAAGTCTGAAGTCATTCTGATTGGATTTCCTTTAACAGTGGTGTTCTGATTTTCCCTAGCTGCTTTTAGGATTTTCTCTTTGGTGTCAATGTTTAGAGTCTTAATGATAATATGTCTTGGGGAGATTCTCCTTTGGTCTAGTAGGTTAGGAGTTCTGTTTGCTTCTTGTATCTTTTTTTTTTTTAATTTTATTTATTTATTTGAGAGCGACAGACACAGAGAGAAAGACAGATAGAGGGAGAGAGAGAGAATGGGCGCGCCAGGGCTTCCAGCCTTTGCAAACAAACTCCAGACGCGTGCGCCCCCTTGTGCATCTGGCTAACGTGGGACCTGGGGAACCGAGCCTCGAACCGGGGTCCTTAGGCTTCACAGGCAAGCGCTTAACCGCTAAGCCATCTCTCCAGCTCTGCTTCTTGTATCTTGATGGGCCTTTCTTTTAAGACACGGGGTCAATTTTCTTTAATTATTGTGTTAAATAAGTTCTCCATGTCTTTGGTCTGATATTCTTCTCCTTCTGGTATTCCAATGGTTCTGATATTAGGAAGTTTAAGTGTATCCCACAATTCCCTCATGTTCTGTTCACAGGAACATTTGATCTTACTGAAATTTTTGGACTCTTGAACTGTTTCTTCCATCCTGCCTTCCAGATCAGAGTTTCTATCTTCCACTTTGCTGACTCTTTTCTTGAGAGCCTCTAGCAAGTTTTGGACTTTTTCAATTAAATTTGCATTTTCTACTACTTTCCTATGTTTCACTTCCATCTCTCTGACCAGCTCCCTTTTCACCTTATTTTCTGTTTTTCTTGATGATTCTTGGAATTCATCCTTGCATTTCTTTATGTTTTCATTTAGTGTGGCCAGCTGATTTTTAAGGTCCTTTTTTTTTTTTTTTTTCAATTTCCCTCAACTCTCTTAGCTCTCTTTGAATTCCTTCCAATGTCTTATTATATTGCTCTAGCTTAGTGATTGTAGCATCCACACGATTATAGGTCCTTTTTAGCTTTCCTGCAAGTTCTGGCAGTAGGTTGGTCAGGGTTGCATTACTCATAGCCTCCACTTGATGTTCTGATCCTAAACCCTGTTCTATGTTTTGGTTAGATGTAATCCTTGTTGGACTGGGTGATCTGTCTGGATTTTCTTGCATTTTATTTTTCATGTTATTTCTTTTGTGCTATGGTCTACCCATGTCAGCGTATGGGCAGGTATGTGGGTTGAGCATCTTGGGCTCTATCTCAATGAGTCCAAGGCAGTCTGGGGCAGTTGCAAGCAGCCTGGGTTTTTGCTCTCTCTTGCTGAAGCCACCTATCTAGTGCCTGACAGGGGTGCCAAAGTTGCCTGAATTCTCACCCAGTAATGCACCAAAGCTGCCTGCCTTTGAGCTTGAAAGGGGACTGAGGTAGCAAGCCCTGAAGCTGCCAAAACTCTGGCTGGGAACACTGGGACCTGCACACAGTCTGTACTCTCCCACAACAGGGGAGTGGGGGATGGGTGGTGACGGACAGGTACAGGATGGCACCTGAGCTGGTGTGGCCCTTGCTATGGGACTTGGCCCGCTGCACATGCAATTGTAGTGCAGTGGCAGCTGATGCGGGCACAGGATCGGGACACAGCAGAGGCTGGCTGGTGGGCAAGCGATCGGAGCTCAGTAGCAGGGGGTCTGGCAGCTGTCTAATCAGGGCCGATTGGCCCCTTCAGGTGTGTGAACCGAGCACAGTGTGGCGAGCCAATGTGCATGATTAGAGCACAATGGCGGAGGTCCTCGCGTCAGCGCAGTGGGCTGGTGGGTCCACGATCAGAGGCAGCCATTTTGGGTGTGGCAGCTGTATGGGGGTAAGACTACCCACCCAAGGGAGGATCCATGATTCCCTGTTTTCCCCACTCTGTGCCCTCCCACTGGATGAAGACCCTGATAACCCTTATTTTCTTGCCCTTCTTTCCCCGGTATCTGCAGCGCAGCTATGCGGTCACCATCTTGGCCGGAAGTCCCTCAATTTCATTTATGTTCATTACATAACAAAAGTTTACTTTGTTTTTTACTTTTATGTGAATCTGAACTGATGCTTAAAATATACACATGTATTCAGCTGCTAATATGTGTGCTTACTACAAAATTATATTTAAAGATATAGAAAGCCCATTTCCTTCAGGAACACTCACTTATAATCTCATTTGTGTATACACATTAATTCTCATTTTTGTAGTCTATATGTGGGATTTTAACTGTGTTAAAATAATGTAGAATTTAACTTGAATACTTGCAAAGATTTGCATTTGTTTATAAAAAATATAAAAATTTTCTGAAAAATAGTGAAATGTATGAGTTTCACTTTTACTATCATTCTACAAAAGCCTTTAACCAGTTAAATGTTTACCCATATTGTGTTTTATGAAGTTCTACACCACAGTTATTCTACCAGCTCATCAAACTCCTTGTTTCTAGAGTAGCCTGCTCCCTCCTCAAACAAGAAACATTTTTATAGTAGTCTACACTTGCAGATACTTTGTCTCTGCCTTCCAAGTTCATTTCTGTAGGGCAATAATTAAGTCTTAGTAGAGGACTAAAGTAAAACAGAACCTTTACACCTTAGTAAAGCAAAAGGTAAAACTTCCAAGAGGCAAAGAACTTCTCAATGTTCACCATCACTTCCTTCAAGGAACAGTGTTTCAAGTAACTGAAAACATAGCAATCGTCCTACTTCTAGCATTATTTTCCTCTCAACAATTTTTGAAACTATTCGCAAACTTGAAAACTTACTTGCACTTGAATAGTTAATTGAAGACTCTTCACTGAGATGGGATCCCTCTGCCTGGCCACAGAGGCATAAGAAAGGTAATTGTTATGACCTTTTCAAATGAAGTCAGATAATAGGCAAGAATGATCATGATCATGTGGCCATAGCAGTCTGTGTTGATGAAAGTGACATCTGCAAAGGCTTAAATAACATACTAGAGAAACATCTATTTTTCCTATCTAAAGATCCAACTTTATAACTTTTTCTTAAGTGGTAAATAATGTATGCTATTTTTCCCATAGTTTTATTAGAGACAGAAGTCCAACAAGGAAATTAAATTTAGACTCTTACAGTGATGAATTATGTAAACATTTATTACATTTTCATCTGAATAAGACAGCTAAGCTGACCTGTTTTTACAGGGATCATATAAAAAATGCATGGTAGTAAGTGTGTGTGGGTCCCACAGCTTTGTATGCCCTCATGCTCTCCTTTCTCAGTGGCTCCCTGTGGGAATTCCTAGAGGCTGGGGTAAGCAATGCATGTTAAAGCTTGATGAAAGCTGTAGATAAAACAGCAAGGTCTTTTTGAGTCTTTATGCAGCTGATCCACACAAATGATGTGCCAACTTTTCTGGATAAGAGAGTTCCTCCCTTATTCCTCACCAAATGTAGTTATAACTGACTTGGACTTCGTTCTTCCTTCACTCCACTATGTGACCTTGTGAAGTTACAGAACACAACTAAACTACTCTTTTCTGACTTCCAGAACAATAATGGTTTTATTTTCCTCTCCAATCTTTTGGCCAGATAAGGTAGCCTTATGAAATGTAACCATAAGGATGGTATATATGGTAGGGACTCAACCAAGGTCATTATTACCGAAGCTACCTCTGATAATACCCATTGAGTTCATTAGAAATGGATTTTATCCTATTGGAACTAATTCATGGAGCACAAATATTACTTTCATTACATTAATGGCAAAACAAAATTCTGATTCCCTTTAAAGCTGTACCTATATTTCATGATTTCACATGGATTTTACAATCCATTTTAGCTGATAATATAAATATATGCATGAATAGTTATCCTAGAAAAAAAATTTATACTATAGAGTGAAACTGATTATTAGATTCTTTTATTTTGTTAGAGAACAATTTTAGTCACTCAATAAAAATAGTATTTTTAATATACTTCTATAAGTGTATATGTGAGAATCAGTAAATGAAAATATATATTTCCCTGAACTTGTATCCACTTCAAAATATATTCCATTGCTTTATATTATTACTTTTATTTACACATTTTTTTTCCATTGTAATGTGCACAAACTTATTGCCATGTCTTTTAGGTATTATAGGCTTAACTGGCCTAATTTGTTCCCATTTCTCCCTTCATTCATTCTCAGTAATTTTTGAGATTTGCCTGCTTCAGTGTTCCTGGATTATAGCATTTCTTCTTTGAAAGACCAGGGATGTGCACCTTTAAAAACTAACTTTTCTTTGAGAATTTTTATATATGAATGTGTTGTAATTTGATCACAGTCCTTTGGTACCCCTTTCCAACCCTATTCCATTGTAATCTTTCTGTACAATTAGTCCACATTTATTTTGGTGTCTTTTATTTATGTCCACCATTCATGTTGAAATATTGATAGGCTCAGTATTGTGCAGTTAATGAAAGCTGAAAAATGCTATGAGTTCATGAAAGTAATGGTCAGTTCATATCTGGAGGATACTGTCACAAAGCACTCTACCTTCTTGTTTGGTTCTTAAATTCTTCCCATCTCCTCTCCTATTTCCCCTGAGCTTTAGAGGGTATACTATTAATGTCTTATTTAGTATTGGACACTTAATAGTCACTATTCTCAGCACTATGGCAAATCTGAGTCTCACAAGTATCTACCACCTTTTACAAAAAGAAGCATCTCTGTCCAACAGAAAGGACAGAACTAGTTAATAGACCTAAACATACAAACTTTAGGGACCTTTTTGATATGTACAATATATCTAATCGACTTTACTAGCCCCAGGATCTATGTCCATTCTCAGCTATAAACATTTGGCTAGGTTTTTAGTACCAGGAAAATGCTTCTCTCATAAAGTAGGGCTCAGATCCATCCAAAAAGAACAGTTTGTTACTCCCATAACAATCATATCATTATTATACTTGTGAGTGCACAGTGATTTGCTGGTTTGTTATGTAGCACTGCAGTTCCACTGTTGGGTAAGACCATTGATGACTTTTCTCCTTAGCAGCCTGCATAGCACTCTCTTGCACTATGATAACTGACCATCATGGAAGATAATTATATTTCAGTTCCATTTTGATTATTCAGTGTCCTGGAACCAATTCATGCATTATTTTCAGCAATGGTGTTTTACCATCTGATACTTGTGGGCAACCAAAAGCCATGGCAATAGCCCATAATATTTTGTAGACAAGAGGGGCCTCCCTGACCATCGATGCACCTTCTGGCACCAGGGTTTTCCTGTAACAACTGATAGGTTCAAACAGCAGCACCTCCACATGGAGTTTTTTTCCAGAGTTTGTCTTTGCTTTTAAAATCTTAATTATAGTTTTAGTTAGCTAACAGAGAAGCAAGTTTCCCTATTGCAAAAATAAGCTCCAAATGAGTCAAAATAATCTACTTTTATAACACCTGTAGTTCATTAAGCATTACTACTTGTTTTATTTTAACAAAAGAACATTTCTTAGTGGGTAATATCCAACTAAAATACTTAGCTTATTATTTGAATTCCCATTCCAAGTCAGATAGTTTGTCTTTTCTAAATCTTCTAACTTCCAATTTTCTCTACATTCTATACCAAGGTCAGCTAGTAATATTTCTGTATTTGGATAATAAAAAATTCACCAACTATGTAAATCAGAAGAAATGTGTCAAGATTCAGACTCACTTTGGTTATGTGTCATGAAATTATGATTTTTGCTTGAAGTAGACATTATTTCCTTTTCATCTTCATGCAGTTGATATGACTGTCAGTGAAGAACTCGGTTTTTCAGCTCCTCTTGCTTTCCCACAATCCTTTGCATGCATGTTCATCTAAATTAACAAGTTTGTCATTATATCATCACATGGTCTCCTCCTAATTTATTCACCAAATAATACCTTAGGTATCATTCTATTTCTATGAAATTTTATATATTTTAAATATATTCTAGTACCATAGAAAAATATACATGTCATGATAATGACCTGCTGGGTTTGCCCCTCCAAAAATCATAATGGATCTTGATTTTCAGGCACAGTTTGTATGTGTGAAATAATGGGAGATATTTGGGTCACATACTTCTGTAGTGTATTAGTGAATTTCTGACACAATTGAGTTCAAGCTGTTATAAAGTCATCTTCCCTACATTTGTTTGACTCTCTGTCTACTCAAGGGCCTATGTGAAAAAACGCATAGCAAAAAGGTTTGCAAATTTCAAGTCAATATAACTTTTGTTCTATGTAGTGCTTATATGATGTAGCAGTGGGTGAGGCAGTAGATAACAGAGCCTCTCACAAATGGCTGTTTAAACACCACAGAGGTTAGTTTTCCTTTTGAGAAATCTGCCCATGAACAGCTCAAGCCACTATATGTCTTGGCAGGAATGTGGAACTCAACTCCGTTTCCAACTTTCATCTGTGCCATGCTCAAGGTTCGTTTCTTCATCCCCTGGAAATAGAATGATTTTTTTTTTCACCATCATTATTGTCAAGATTAGGCATATAATTTCCAAAGCAGAATGTGAAATGAAAGTTTTGGGAATCTATTTCACAATGCAAAAAATGGAGTTTCTATATCAAAATATAGGAAATCTTACAGTTTTTACCATTTTTTCCTCAGGGTGATAAAATTTGTCATTGATGTTCTTCTAAGTGAATAAAAGTTTAAAAATATTATTACAATGAAGTTTAAAAATATTTTATTTATTTTTGAGAGAGACAAAGGCAGATGGAGATAAAACAGGCATGCCTCTAACCACTGCAGACAAACTCCAGATGTATGCCCCACTTTTACATCTGGCTTAATCTGGGCATTGGGGAATCAAATCCAGGTCCTTAGACTTTGCAGGCAAGAGCATTACCACTAAGCAATCTCTCCAATACCCATCTTACTGTGAATTTTACCAGTTATATTAGATTATTTGCACTTGCTTTAAGTGATATTGTAACTTTTAACTCATAAATATAAATTTATAAAATTCAAGAATTCATACTTCAGAATTTAAACATCTAGTGAAATTGGATATATTGTACAAAATTATCTCAAATATTTTCTTTCACACTTCATATGAATGCAATGTATTCACTCCCTGGTGAGCAAAGAAAGACTGACTAGAGGAAAAAAAAAAAAAAACTACGACACCATCATTTATTTTTAGGTTTGTCATTTCAATTATTTGGCTAATAGCACAGGAAGATAATCAAGAAGAAGTGCATGACAGCTTTCCTTGGATCTGTATGCTTCTTGGAATGCTATACTCTTTGAATTCAAAGCATACTCTGCTCTTCAGATGTGTACTCCTGGTACTGTCACATTGTAACATGTCAACCTTGTGCTTACTTGTACTCCACACTGATTCCACAACAGCTATACCAGATTACACTCTCTCCAACAGAGGAGAAGATTTCCCCTTTTACCACATCCTTGCCAACATTTATTGTCATTTGTTATCTTAATTGTAGCCATTCTGATGGGAGACAGATGGAATCTCAAATAGTTATAATTTGCGTTTCCCTGATGGCTAATGATGTAGAACATTTTTCAGATGTTTTTATGGCATCTGTATTTCTTCTTATGAGAAGTCTCCATTTATTTCCCATAGCCCATTTTTTTTAACTGGGATGTTTGATTTCTTATTGTTTTATTTTGTGAGTTCTTTGTATATTCTTGATATTAATCCTTCATCAGATGTATAGCTGGCAAAGATATTCTCCAATTCTGTAGGTTATCTTTTTGCTCTATTCACAGTGCCCTTTGCTATGGAAGCCTTGTAATTTAATGAGGTCCCAGTGGTTGATTAGTGGTTTCATTTCCTGAGCAATTAAGGTTATATTCAGAAAATTATTACCTATGCCGATATATTGAAGGGTCTCCCCTACTTTTTCCTCTAGCAATTTCAGTTTCAGGTCTGATATTAAGGTATTTGATCTGTTTGGACTTGACTCTTTGGCATGGAGAAAGACAAGCATCTATTTTTATATATAGATATCCAGTTTTCCCAGCACCACTTGCTGAAGAGGCTGTCTTTTCTCCAATGAATATTTCTGGCATTTTTGTCAAAAATCAGATGGCTATAGCTGCCTGGATTAACACCTGGGTCTGCTATTCTGTTCCATTAATCTACATGTCTGTCCTTGTGCCAGTACCATACTGTGTTTTTTTTTTTTTAACTATGGCTTTGTAATATAGCTTAAAATTATATATGGTGAAACCACCAGCCTTATTTTTGTTGCTTAAAATTGTTTTGGCTATTTGAGGATTTTTTGTGCTTCCAAATGAATTTTAGTATTTTTTTTTTCCTGTGTCTGTGAAGAATGCCATTGGGATTTTAATGTAGTTTGCACTAAATGAGTAGATTTTTTGGTAAGATTGACATTTTCACAATATTAATTCTTCTAATCCAAGAACATGAAATGCCTTTCCATTTCCTGGGGTCTTCTGCAATTTCTTACTTGAGTGTTTTAAAGTTCTCATCATAGAGTTACATCACTTCCTTGGTTAGGTTTATTACAAGGTACTTCATTTATTTATTTTTGAGGCAATTGTGAATGGGATAGATTCCCTGATTTCATTATTTGCATGTTTGTTGTTATTATATAGAAAAGCTACTGATTTATGTGTGCTTTTTTTGTATCCTGCTACATTGCTAAAAGTGTTTATCAGCTCTAAATATTTGCTGGGAGAGTCTTCAGGGTCCCTTGCATTTAGAATCATATCATCTGCAAATAGGGACAATTTGAGCTCTTCCTTTCTAATTTGTATTACTTTTATGTGTTTCTCTTCCCTTATTTCTATAGCTAGTACTTCTAGTACTATATTAAATAAAGTGGGGACAGAGGACACTCTTGTCTTGTTCTTAAATTTAGTGGAAAAGCTTCAAGATTTTCCCTCATTTAGTATTATGTTGGCTATAGGTTTGTCATAAATAGCTTTTTTTAGGTTGAGATATATTCCTTATATTCCCATTTTCTGTAGTACTTTTACCATGAAGGGATGTTGGATTTTGCCAAATGCCTTTTCTGCATCTATTGAGATGATCATGTAATTTTTGTCCTTTAGTCCATTTATATAGTATATTACATTTATCAATTTGCATATGCTGATCCATACCTTCATCTCTGGGATAAAAGCCTACTTAGTTGGGTGAATAATCTTTCTGATCTTGTATTTTATTTGCCAGTACTTTGTTGGGAATTTTTGCTTCATATTCATGAGGGAGATTTATCTGTAATTTTCTTTTTTCATTCTCTTTGTCTGGTTTTGGTATCTGGGTGATGCTGGCTTCATAGAAGGAGTTTGCTAGAATTCCTTCCTTTTTCTATTTTATGGAAAAGTTTGATAAGAAGTGTTGTTAGTTTTTCCATGAAGGTCTGGTAAAATTCACCAGTGAATCAATCTAGGCCTGGACTTATTTTACTTGGAAGATTTTGTATAAATGCTGGGAATTCCCTATTTGTAATAGGTCTACTTAATTGGTTTATCTCATCTTGATTTAATATTGGTAGGTCATATGAATCAAGGAAATCCTCATTTCTTTCAGATTTTCAAACTTAGAGACATATATATTCTTAAAGTATGTCCTCATGATTTTCTGAATTTCTTTGGTATCTGTTGTAATGGTGCCTTTTTCATCTCTAAATTTATTGACTTTTGTTTCTTCTCTATTTCTTCTCGTCAGATTTGCTAAGGGTTTATAAATCTTGTTTATCCTTTCAAAGAACCACCTCTTTATTTCGTTGATTCTTTGGATTTCATTAATTTTTGCCCTAATCTTTATTATTTCTTCCCACCTACTGATTTTTGGTTTGCCTTGTTCTTCTTTTGCCAAGGCCATAAGGTGAATTATTAAGTTGTTTACTTGTGAACTCTCTAATTTCTTAATATAGGAAATTAGAGCTATAAAGTCCCTCTTAGGACTGCCTTCATTGCATCCCCAAGGTTTTAGTATGCTGTATTCTCATAATCATTTGATTCTATGAGTTTATTTATTTACTTTTTGATTTCTTCAATGACCCTTCATCATTCAGTTGTGTGCTCTTTAGTCTCCACAAATTTCTGTATGCTCTGTATTTTTTCTTGTTGCTCATTTTTAATTTAATCCCATTGTAGTCAGATAGAGTACAAGGGATTATTTCAATTTTCCTGTATTTGTTGAGATTTGCTTTGCATCCTAATAAATGGTTTATTTTAGAGAGTGTTCCATGCGCTGCTGAAAAAATTGTATATTCTGCATCATTTAGATGAATGTTCTATAGATACCTGTTAGGTACATTTGTTTCATGACATCCTTTAATCTAGATATCTGTCTGATTATTCTTTGCTGGGATGACCTGTCCATTGATGAGAGTGGGTATTGAAGTCTTCCACTACAATTGTATTTGGTGTCATCTGTAACCTTAAGTGTAACAGTGTTTGATGAAATTGTGAGCCCCCATGTTAGATGTATATATGTTTTGGATTGTAATGTCCTCCTGTTGAAGTGTCCCTTTAATCAGTATAAAGCGACCTTTTCTATCTTTCCTCAGTAATGGTTTGAAGTCCATCCTGTCAGATATTAGGATATCAACCCCTGCTTGTTTCCTAGGCCAATTTGCTTGAAATACCACTTTCCATTCTTTCACTCTAAGATATTGTCTACCTTTTATTGAGAAGTGAGTTTCCTGGAGGCAACGGATGGCAGAACCATGCTTTTAATCCAGTCTGCAAGCCTGTGTCTTTTGGTTGGGGCATTGATGCCACTGATATTAAGAGTTGTTATTGAAAAGTATGTATTTATTCTCTCCATCCTTTTGGTTTATAGAGCTTCCTGTTTTCCCTTTGCTCACTTGATTTAACTGTTATTTGAGTATGGTCTAATTTTCCCTGTTTTTTCATGTGTGTGTTTTGCTTTCTCTTCAGCATGAAGGATTCCTTCAAGTGTTTTCTGTAGAGCTGGCTTAGATGTCATGAAGTCATCTAGCCTGTTTGTGTTGTGGAATGTCCTTATTTCTCCATCAGTTTGGATAGATAGCTTTGCAGGATAAAGTAATCTTGCTTGACAGTTGTTATGTTTCAGAATTTGGAATACATCATTCCAAGCCCCTGTGGCTTTTAAAGTTTGTGTTGAATAATCTGCAGTTATTCTGATGGGCTTACATTTGCAGGTGACTTGTTTTTTCTCCTTAACTGCTTTCAATATATTTTCTTTGGTTTGCATGTTTAGTAGCTTAATTATAACATGGCAAGCAGAGCTTCTTTCTAGCTTTTGTCTGTTTGGTGTTCTAAAAGCTTCCTGTATCTGCATTAGCATTTCTGTCCCAATTTGTGGACATTTTTCTTCTATGATTTTTGGAAAACACCTACTAAGCCTTTAGATTGAAATTCTTCTCCTTCTATTATACCCTGAATTCATTGTTTGATCTTCACATAGTGTCCAAGATATCTTGAAATTCCCATTCATGCCTCCCTGTTAGCTTGTTTTTCTCTTTGTTGGATGATCTTAGATCTGTCACCTGGTGTTTTAGTTTATATATTCAGTTCTCTCCTCCATCCATTCTATTAGTGAGACTTTCCATAGTGTTTTTCAGTTGACTGACCATATTTTTCAGTTCCAGAATTTCTGTCTGGCTTTTCTTCAGTATTTCTATATCCTTACTCATCTCTTGTAATGACCTCCTTAGTTCATCAAACTGTTTTCCCTTGTTCTCTTGGAATTCCTTCAGGACTTTGTTTTCTTCTTTGATTCCTTTATATTTTCTTAAAAAAATATTTGTCAGGCACTTCATCTAAAATGGTCTCATTGGTGGCATTTCTGACGGATTTGTAATTTTTGGTGGAATTATATTGTCTTGATCATTTGTTTCCTGTATTGTAATGTTGCAATTTTTGCATCCCGGATTGATTTGACGCTTGAGTTTTCTAATAATGTGTGGTGCCTTTAGATTTGGAAATCCAACTTTATGTACCTTCAGAGTAGAAGTTTAAGGTGCCAAGTGTAGCTCTTGTACTCCAATCCAACTGCTGAAGTAATCCTAGGTTTGACTTCTGGGTAAAATGGTGGCATAGGAGCCATGCCAAACTAGCCTAGTGAGGGATTTAAGCAAAGCCATAGCAAAATGCACACATTCTTCTTCTGAAAAGTAAAGGTACATACATATACATATACATATACATATACATATACATATACATATACATATACATACACATACACATACACATATACATACACACACACACACACACACACACACACACACACATATATATATATATATATATATATATATATATATATATATATATATATATATATATATACTGGCCATAGCAGAGAAGCAGGAGAGACCAAGATGCACAAGAAAGGGGGAAAATGCAAGCCTGTGCATTTGCTTGTTATTCAAGTATTCTAGTGGGCTGGGTGGAGAAAATTACTAGAAAATCCTAAACAACTGAGCAATATATACACATTCAATAAAAACCAGCACTGATTATGCAAGTGTGGGGATTAAAATGAACAGATAGCCTTACAAAGCCAAAATTCCTAAAGGTGTGTGTTGCTTTGTACCCTTAATCCTGTCAGCTGGGAGGTTGAGATTTCTGTTCTGAATTGAGTTCAGGTCAACCTGGATCTGAATCAGACCTTGCCCCCAATAATGGCAGAAGCAAAAGGCAAATGCCCTATAAATCTGAAAGCATCAGAGGCAACAATAGTCAACCCCCAAATGCAGCTTAACTGAAAATAGTAAAGACAACCAAGAACATATAACTCATAATCTGCCCCAACATGGACTAAGAGATTAGTACTTCCAGTGCAGGCCAAAGTACCTACTTTTTGTCAGTCAGCCTTGTTACCTTTTGGGTTGGCTTCCAATTTCACCAATGCTGAGTGCCCACCTTGATCCCTCCCTGGTGCTATGGATCTGGTGTTCTGGTCAGCTGTGCTGGATGCCCTGCCACTGGGGGCTGAATGCATTCAGAAGTTAGCTATTATGATGGTTGGGGGATGGGATGGTGCAGGAAGCCTGGAGTTGTACTGGAACTGCTTAGCTGGTTCCACCTCTTTCAGCAGTTCCTTACCTGATCTCTGCTGTTGTTCCTTCAATTTTCTTGACTTTACAGTAGGGTAATGAGATTGGGAAATTCCCTCATTTGGTCTCTACTCCTGCAGCACTGGGTGTGTGCACAGATCCCACAGATTGCATGGATGGGGACCACAAATGCCTCAGTGGGATTCTGACCATTTTCCCCCTTTCTTGTGCATCTTGGTCTCTCCTGCTTCTCTGCTATGGCCAGTATATATATATATATATATATATATATATATATATATATGTATGTATGTATGTATGTATGTATGTATGTATATGTATATGTATATGTATATGTATATGTATGTACCTTTACTTTTCAGAAGAAGAATGTGTGCATTTTGCTGTGGCTTTGCTTAAATCCCTCACTAGGCTAGTTTGGCATGGCTCCTATGCCACCATTTTACCCAGAAGTCAAACCATACCTTTTCCCATGTGTGTTCCTTTGATTTTTGGTGTCAGAGACCTATGGAATTTTTAACGTTTTTTTTTTGTTTTCTTTTTTACTTTTTTATATACAGTCAAAGGTTTCATTATTCATGATAGGTGTTTTCTAGAAAGATAGTGATCACAATGAGAACACACCAATTCTTCCTATATAAATAAGTATAGATAGATACAGGTAGAAGTGATATCAATATACACAGATACGTAGATATTTAAAACAAAAGTACACTAAAATTTGTGATTTATTTTATTTATTTCACAAATTCCAAGGACATCCATCTAATAGGTATAAAGTTTGGATTTCAAATACCTCCCTGTGATCTCTACCACAAGAATTATTTCCATCACACAACCCTTACTTCTTCCTGTCTTCTCTCATGAGATTTGAGACTTCTTATTCCACTATCTAGGAATGCTCATTTTGGGCTGCTGAAGCTCTCCACATTGTACATGTCCATAATGACATGAAAGTCCCACTTTTTTTGTCAATTAGATAATGTTGAAAATCCAAAGGTTGTAAAAACAACAACTATATATATTAATACTAAAATAAATATGAAACCAGATTCATAATCATAATATCTCTCTCTCCTGCACTCTCTCTCTTTCTATATATTTGTGTATGTGTGTGTGTGTGTGTGTGTGTGTGTGTGTGTGTGTGTTTGTGAGCTGCAAATTAGAACAACTGTATGTCAGCTCAATTGTATCTTGGAAAAGCAACAGAAATTAGAGAAGGATGGATTCTATTTTATTATTGTAATCTTTGTCTGCTGGTTTTTCTCAATGTACACTGTACATATCCAGTAATGTAAAAGTGCACCAGGGATACACATGTCATCACATCCCTCAAGTAAATGTCAGACAACATTAAGTGCATACAATCATAGTACTTGTTCTTATCACAGAGAGCAGTAGTAGTCATGGAATGGAAAACATCCATATAAAACTGACAGTATCGCATATCAAGTTGAACCTGATGGTGAAGGCCATGTGTAGAGTAAGAAATTCTATTTTTAAGGATGAGTAGGAGCTAAGAACTGACAAAGTGAAAAAGAAGGAAGAAAGCGTTGAGAACAATCAAAGAAACATGAAAACTTTCCTTTTGTAGTGACAGCCTAACTTGAAAGTGCAACTACAGGTAAAAAAGATGGCTCAGAACAGAGACAGTCACAGTTCTGACAATCTTTTTAGAAATGCATTTTTTCTTTAAAAGGAAGTGTCTGTTCTAAGCAGGGACACAATTGTCAAAAAATGTGTTTTATAAGGTTTGCCCAGTATATTCTGAGAATAAGTGAGCAGACAGAGGGGAAGTGGTTGGACGTGGGAAGATTTACTAGTGGTTGCATCAGCACATTACAGATGGGAAAGTGGGTATTTCAACTAAGAATATACTTGAGAAGACACCAGCAACACCAAGTTATTACATATAATTTTATGTTACTAATTTATGTTACTGTTTGAATCATATTTAGGGATTTTTTCAAATAAAGAATTATGTTTGGAAGAATATGAACACATCCTAAACAACAAGCCATTCTCTCTTATACATCTATGAAGTAGTCAAAATATAAATGAGAATGGCTGCTGCCCTCAGCACAATATTTATAAGGTCAGGGGACACATTGTCCCAATTG
The DNA here is from genome assembly GCF_020740685.1 of Jaculus jaculus. Lineage (NCBI taxonomy): Eukaryota > Metazoa > Chordata > Mammalia > Rodentia > Dipodidae > Jaculus > Jaculus jaculus. Next base: position 72,661,204 of record NC_059113.1, on the reverse strand, counting down.
TGGTATTGAGCTGAGGTAGGGTAAGGATAAAAGGATTCTACAGGAAAAAAAAAAAAAAAATCACACAGTGAATTCCAACACTTATTTTAATATTATTCTTTTGGTATGTTTGTGTGTGTTGTATGTGTGATATATTATGTATAGTGTATATTTCATGTGTGTGAGCACATGTGTGTGAGGATGCATGCATTTGTATGAAAATGCTAGAGGACCAAGTCAGACATCCTCTTTTATTTCTTTTCTGTCTTATTTCCTTTATATAGTATCTCTTACAGAACATGGAGGTCACTATTTTTCTGTTAGTTTGGCTGGACAGGGATCCCAGTGATCATCCTGTCATCTAAAGTTAAAAGCATGTATGTCCATGCCTGGATTTTTACGTAGGTGCCGGAGATCAAACTCAGGTACTCATGCTTGTGTAGCAAGTGATCTTACCAAGTAAGCCATCCATATTCTGAGCCTAATTTCAATCATTTAAGTAGAAGCTTATCTGTGCTGTATACCTGTTTAAATACTGTTGTCAGTTACATATCATCAGCTATAACTGAACGTTTAACATCGATTCAATCATTATTAGGAATATGCTATACTAAAAATATGGAGAATTCGTTTTTTAGCTGCTGGCAGGTAAAATGTTTTCCTATATTAAAAGAATGGCTTTAAAATGGTAATTGTTTTATGGTCAGGATGTCTCCATTATGGTTTGGATTATTTTCCTTCAAGTATTGCTAAAGTTGGCCTGGCATGAGACACCACATGAACCTTGACATTTCCTATCAGATTATTAATATTTCCCTGGTTTTCTCACTGAGAGATTTAACAATCTGAAGAAGACCATGGTGGACATGGTCATTTTGTTTCCCTACCTTGTGCATTTCTTTCTTGGCCCTAAAGTTGAATGTATTTCTGATAGTGTGTTTTAGCAAATTGATATTTATGGGTTGAATTTTCTTTTCAAATCACAACAGCCACATTTTCTCTTCATAATCAACGCATAGGAAGAAGTCTGATTCATCATGGAGCAAAAGCACACTCCATTCTACAGCACATGTAGCAGATGTTGTCTGCACAGACAGAGATAAATGTGACAAGTTCCTACATCCAGCTGCTTCTTTAATCATCTTGAAATTCTCTCTGTCTGCTCCCAAAAGATGCAAATTGTCCCATAAAGAGAACAGCAGGTAATAGAAGCCACAGGAAAACTCACATTGCAGGGGGAAGTTAATGAAAACTGAGAAAGAAATGATTGGTGTTTGAGCAAAGCAGTCCAATTGAACCCAAGTATTTATTACACAAGAAGAGTTAGTATTCAATCATCTGAGAGATATTTACCTTTTGTTGCTTTGATTTTCAATCCTATATCACTTGACTTTCAAACTTTCAGATCCTAATTGTGATTTTTCTCATGAACTCCAATGCAGGATTGTGAAGGCAGTGTTTTTTTTTTTTTTTTTTTTTTAATTTAATTTATTAGTTTTCTTTTCAGTAAATACAGGCAGTTTGGTACCATTATTTAGGCTCATTTGTGATCTAACCCCTCCCATTGGACCCTCCTTGTTAATGAAAATGAGTTCTGCATTGTGGAGTTAGACCCAGTTATTGGTATGATAAATGTCTCTGCATATCAAGACCCAACATGTGACTTTGACATTCTTTCCACCCCCTCTTCCGCAAAATTTCCCTGAGCCATGTTGGGTTTATTTTGGTCTGCTTCAGTGCTGAGGTGTTGGGGGCCTCTGAGGCTCTGGCTTTCTGATTTGGTAGGAGTTGATTTTTCTCTGCTTTGATCTCCTTCCCCTTTGTGCTGGTATCTGGATCACAGGAAAACATCACCCTTGCTTATTTCGCCAGTTGTCCTTAGTTTCAGTTGGGCCCCTTTTGAGGTATGTTGGGGCAGCTCTCGTCTTAGGATCTGCATCTATCTGGAAAAGAGAAGCAGATTCTCCAACGGAGAGTAAGTTAGCACCCGGAAAATTGACATAACACTTATTTTTTGATAGACAGTATGGTAGGTTTAGACCCTCTTATACCCCGTGATTGATGGTAGCTTGATATTGTAGAGTGGGCTTGTGTTTGGGTATGGTTCTGACTTGTTTCCCAGCTCCAGCTATGGGTCTAGTACCACTGAGTGGATCAGTTAGCCAAATCAAGAGCAATTGATTCCTCACCATGGCTGTGTACCACTATTGCACTTGTGTGGGCATCACATCTGGATATTTGTTGCTAATTAGGTTAAACAATGTGTTGCTTGGACAGATCTTGGTCATTTCCCCCAGTCACCTATGCAGCGCCTTCTGGCACTAGACATGCTGACTGTCTGGGGACTGACTCTCTCCTGGCTTCCAGCCATGTCATTCCATTTTACGCGTCAGCTGCATATGGAGTCTTCAGCAATAGGGTCTTACCACTGGCCCTTGGTGGGTCATCAAGTACTCTGACAGAAGTCTGTCATTGTTTTGGGAAACCTTGTAGGTTTCTCTGATCAAAAGCTCATTGTGGATGGTAGGCCCAAGCTGGAAGTGGGGGTTACAGGTCAGTGTCCACTAAGAAATTGAGGAAAAAGATAACTAATATACAAGAGTTAGAGAGGAGAGAGAGGGGAGAGGGGGAGAGGGAGGGAGGAAAGATGTAGGAGATTTAGGTCAGTTTTGATCCTACCCTCTCCAGTGTCTTGTGGTTCAGGTGTTTCCTGTAAGGGTGTAGTGAAGGTTCAGGCCTTTGGTCTGTCTTTTAGGAAGTAGTATTTTATGGTAACATTGCCGTTTGGGTCCGGATTACTGTTTTCCACCCTTTGATTCCCTCCCCGCCCTCCCATCCATCTTATTGTCTAGTCCATGAGGTGCTTGCTGGGTATGTAAGGCATCTTGGGCAGATTCAGGTTAGGTGTTGCAGATGAGTGAGACTAAGTGTCGATTTTTTTTCTGTGATTGCGTAAGTTCACTGAGAATGATCTGTTCCAGGTTCAACCATTTTTCCTCAAATTTCTTTATGTCGTTTTTCTTACTGCTGTATAGAATTCCATTGTGTAGATATACCACATCTTTGTTATCCATTCTTCTAATGATGGACATCTAGGTTGATTCCAGCTGTTAGCTATTACGAATTGAGCCGCTACAAACATGGTTGAGCAAATCTCTCTGGCTTTTGGTTTGAAGGTTTTAGGGTAGATGCCCAGTAATGGTATAACTGGGTCTGTTGGTATTTCTATAGCCAGCTTTTTCAGCAGTCTCCATATTGCTTTCCAAAGTGGTTGTACCATCCTGCATTCCCACCAACAGTGAATGAGTGTCCCTATTTCTCCACATCCTCGCAAGCATTTGTTTTAATTTGACATTTTGATGTTGGCTAATCTTATTGGGGTAAGGTGCAATCTCATAGTTGTTTTAATTTGCATTTCTCTAATGATTAGGGATGATTAACATTTTCTTAGGTGTGTGTTTGCCATTTGTATCTCTTCCTCTGTGAATTGCCTGTTTAACTCTGTGCCCCATTTTGTGAGTGGGGTATTTGTCTTCTTATTGTTTAGACTTTTGAGTTCTTTGTAAATTCTAGAGATAAGGCCTCTATCAGTTGGATAACCTGCAAATATTTTCTCCCATTCTGTGGGTATTTTATTGGTTTTGCTTATTATATGCTTGTCTGTAAAGAAACTCTTCAGCTTCATATGATCCCAATGGTTGAGTGACTGTTTAAGAACTTGAGCCACTGGGGTTTTATTCAGGAATTCTTTTTCCATTCCTATATCATGGAAAGTACTTCCTAAATTTTCTTCCAGTAGTTTTTGAGTTTCTGGTCTTATGTTGAGGTTTGATCCATTTGGATTTGAGTGTTGTGCATGGTGAAATGTGTGGATCAAGTTTTAGTTTCCTGCATGTGGTTATCCAGTTTGTCCAGCACCATTTGTTGAAGATGCTATCTTTTTTCCAGTCTATATTGTTTGGGCCTTTGTAAAATATCAAGCAGCTATAGTTGCTTGGCCCAAAATCCGGGTCCTCAAGTCTATTCCATTGGTCTATACTCCTGTTTTCATGCCAGTACCATGCTGTTTTTATTGCTATGGCTTTGTAATATAGCTTTATATCGGGTATGGTGATGCCACCAGAGGTATTACTTTTGCTGATGATATGTAAGTTACACCTTAAGGTCCTGCTTCTGGTTGCCTATTAAAGAAATTAGAGGTTATCATTTCCAGCCTCACAAGAATAAAATGTGGAATAAAGTAGAAGACAATGACTCTCATTAAATTCATTACATGTTTTAACAGGTGCTGGGGGACTCTCTGGCTCTGGCTCTCTTATTTGGTAGGAGTTGATTTTTCTCTGTGTTGGTCTCCTTCCCCTTTGTGCTGGTATCTGGTTCATCAGGAAAAGAGCACCCTTGCTTGTTTCACCAGTTTTTCTTAGTTTCAGTTGGGCCCCTTTTGAGGTATTTTGGGGCAGGACTTTTAATTTTTTATACTTTATTTTTATTTATTTATTTGAGAGCAAGAGAGATAGGCAGAGAGAGGTGGAGAATGGATGCACCAAAGCCTCTAGCTTGTGCAAACAAACTCCAGACACATGTGCCCCTTTTTGAAGCTGGCTTACATGGGTCATGGCCAATCAAACCTGGGTCCTTTGGTTTTGTAGGCAAGCACCTTAACTGCTAAGCCATCTTTCCAGCCCTGATGTGGACTTGAAAACTCAGGGAACCACATCAACTTCATCACAACTATAATTGGTTGCCTATAAAAAGAGCTAAATGGAATCAAACAAAATGCTAAGTTGAATCCTAGGAATATAGAAATGTAGTGTGTGTCAAAAGGGAGGGGATATAAACAAAGAAAAAATGTGATAAATATAACACAATCATGGATATGGCACTTGGTAATCCAACTAAGCCAATAGGTCCTGTGAATGCAAAAGGTCTAGACCCTCCAATTAAAAGATGAAAACTGTCTATGAGAGAGGATTTTAAAAAATAACAGGACATGGAGATAAAAAGTAAAGAGATTAATAAAGCTTTCTTAACTCTAGTAAAAATTAAAATAGTCATGTTAACTTTAGAAAATTATAAAGAAATATGATTTCTATTTTTTGGTATATAAGCAATCCCCTAATAAAGTGCTTATTACATAATCTGACCAGGTTTTAAGCATTTTTCAAACACTAATCTTATATTTATAAGGTGCATTTAATAAAATTTTATTTATTTGGAGATAGAGAGAGACTATATGGTTGTGTCATCAGTGTCTCTTGCCATTGCAAACAAACTCCAGACACTTGTGCTGCCTGATGTATCTGGACACTGGGGAATTAAACCCAGGGCTTCAGGCTTTGGTAGCAAGTGCTTTTAACTGCTGAGCCATATCCCCTGCCCTTTTTGTTTGTTTGCTTTTTTTTTTTGTTTTGTTTTGTTTTATTATTTTTTAAGCAGAGTCCCACTCTAGCCCAGGCTATTCTAAAATTCACTCAGGCTATCCTTGAACTCATAGCAATTCTCCTACCTCATCCTTTTAATTCTTGGATTAAAAAATTGTGCCACCATACCCAGGAAGTATTTCTTTTTCCTAGCATAGTAGACTTAATTCTTGAGTTTTTCTTTCCCATTTTATGACTTATATCTGTTCTTTTTGGGTACAATGTATTTTGTTCTTGCTTTTTCATAGATTATATTTTCCATAAATTTTCCAGAAATATTTTGTAGTCTGTAATTTCTGTTCCCATTGATGAACAAGGTGGTTAAATTAAGCAGTAGATTGTGTAGATTGGTTTAGGTCTTTGAACTGCTTGAAGAGGCTTTGGGATGAGGGACCATAACATTCTCCCTTCAATCCATGTGGAGATGAGTCCATTTACCCATGTGTTCCTGGAATAGAAAAAGGAAAATTAGAAACAATTGTGATTCTCATTTAACAGTTCTCATCTAACAATGGTTATATCTGACTTTCTCATTTACAGGTCTATGTTTCAGCTTCATTTATGTTTCAAAATGCCAGGCTTATGTGACTTCTATGTTTGCAGATGATGTCCTGTTGAATTATTTGCTTCTTTTTCTGTACGTTCTACAGTTTTAGTCTTTGCTCTATTAAGTGCCTCCTCATGCTCAATCAGATTGAAACTTTTAGATGTGTATGCAAACTTCACTTATTTTCAAGTTCCTTCTCCATTGTTCTTTACATTCAGGGAACATAGCCTTTTATTTTTTTCCCATCACTTTAGTGTTTTTTGTTTGTTTTACTTTGAATACTACTTACCTTATTCATAGAAAACTATTGATTATATCATGTTTTGTTCTTGAAACTCATTTTTTAATTATGGATATACATTGTATGGGTCCATCAAGTATTGGTATGATTCTTTCCATCATCCCTGCTGTCTTTCCAATGGGGACCCTTCTCAGTAGGGCTGAAGGTATTCCTCATGGAGTTGAAGGTTATGTGTTGGAAAAGCAGCAGTCAGTTGTTGGAGGGAGGCAATGCCTCAGGGCATGATGTCCCAAACTGTGGCTCTTACAGTCTTCCTGCCCCCACAAATTCTCTGAGCCATGGTGGGTATATTTTATGTCTACTTTAGTGATGAAGCTCTTAGGATTCTCTGGATCTCTTTGGTAGGTGTTGAGTATCCTCAGAATATGTCTCCTTCATTCTGGTGCTGATTGTCAGGCTCCCCAAGGAAGCTGCATTCTTGGTCATCTCCCCAATTCCTCTGTGGTTTTAGCCATGTCTTGGCTGAAATGCTAGGGATAGATTATCTTCTCTGGTATCTCTACCTTCTGAAAAAGAAAAACAAAACAAAACAAAACAAAACAAATTCTCCAACAGAGAGTGAAGTCAGCACAGGTTAAAGGGATAAGTTTTATTAATTTAGTGAGAATTTGACAGATGTGACCCCTCCTTTAGGCAAAGATTAGTGGGAGCTTGAAATTGGAGAGCATAATCTTTGTCTCCATAGGATTCTAGCCTGATTCCCAGATCCAGATATGGGTTTCTTTCCGTTAGGTAGATTTCTTAGACAATCAGAAAGTTATTGGTTACTCACTAAGGCTATGTGCCACTTGTGCACTTACATGCACTTCTTGCCAGGATGTTTGCTTCTGAGCAGCTTAGACCCCTAGTTGGTCAGACCATTTTGGTAATTTTCCCCCAGTAACTCATATAGCATGTTCTAGTATTAGACAGGCTAATTCTCTGAGGTCTGGCTCTCTTCTGGATTCCAGACAGGTCTCTTCATGTTCTGTGCTGGCAGTATATGGTGTTTTAGGTAATACAGTCTTACCCTTTACCTCTAGCAGGTAATCAAATGCTTTGAAAGAAATATGCCTCGTATTGAGGAGCTGGTAGATCTCACTGATCAACAGCTCACTGGGTAGCAACTGCTTAATGGTAGTGGGAATTACATGTCAGAGTCAAAAACATTTTAAGGTTGGGTTTCATCCTGCCCTCTCCAGGCCACTTCTTTTTAGTTGTTCAACACATATTTCTGTTGAGGGTTCAATCATTTGGTCTATTTTCAAGGATAAAGATTTCCATGGTACAAGTTCATTTTAGGTTTAGTTATATGCTTTTCCCACCTTCTCCTTCTCCTCCCCTCAAAACATTCCATCCATATTGTCTGGGCCTAAGTGGTATGCCAGCAACATGAGCTGGTTAGGAAATGCAGATGAGTGAGACCATGTGGCAATTCTATTTCTGTGGTTGTGTGAGTTCATTGAGTATGATCTGTTCCAGGTCCATCCATTTTTCTACAAAGCGTATCATATTGTTTTTCTAGTTGCTTACTAGATTTCCTTTGTGTAAATGTAGCACAACTTTGTTATCCATTTATCCAATAATAAGTACTTGGGTTGATTCTAGTTCTTAGCTATTATCGATTGAGCAGCTATAAACCTGGTAAAGTAAATATCTCTGTAGTGAAGCATGGAGCATTTTGGGTAAATGCCCAGTAAAGGAATAACCTTGTCTGTTGGCAGCTCTATATTTTTAGGAATATGGATTTAGTGGTTGTACAAGTTTACATTCATACCAACAATGAATGAGGGCTCCTCTTTATCCACTTCCTTGCCAACATTTATTGTCATATGAATTTTTAAATATTTTATTTATTATTTATTAGAGAGAGAGAGAGAGAAAGAAAATGAATGGGCATGGCAGTGCCCCCAGCCACTGAATATGAAATCCAGATGTATGTGCCACAATGTATATTTGCCTTACATGGGTTCTGGAAAATTGAACTAGGTTCTTAGGCTTCATAAGCAAACACCTTAATCAGTAAGCTATCTCTCCAGCCTTCATTTGATTTTTTTTTTTTTTTTTTAATGAGCACCATCCTTATTAGGGTAAGGTGGAATCTCATAGTTGTTGTAATTAGTGTTCCCATGATGGGTGAGGATGTTGAACATTTTCTTAAGTGTGTGTTAGCCATTTGTATTTTTCCTCTGAGAAATCCCTATTCAGTTATTTGTCCCATATTTGAGTGTTTTTTAGTTTTTTTAATTTTTTCAGCTTTTTTAGTTCTTTGTAGATTCTATATACTAGCCCTCTGGCAGTGGTATAGCTGGGGCAATTTTTATCCTGTTCTGTGGGTAATCTATTGACTCTGATTATGGTATGTTTGTCTCTGCAAAAGCTTTTTACCTTCAGGTGATCTAATTAATTGATTGCTTAATTTCCGGGGCTACTGGGGAAGTTCAGGAAGTATTCTCTACTCTTATATCATGAGGAGTTCCTCCTATTTTTTCTTCCTGTAAGAGAAGGATTTCAGGTGTTATGTTGAGGTCTTTAATCCACTTTGACTTGATTTCTGTGTATGACGGAGATGAGCAGTTCTAGCTTAACTTCTCTACATATGGTTATCCAATTTGTTTTGCACTATTTGTTGAAGAAGCTGCCTTTTCTGCAGTCTACATTGTTAGCACCTTTGTCAAAGATAAAGCAACTGTAGTTAGTTGAACTAAAGTCCAAGTCTTCAATTCTGTTCAACTGGTCTAAATTTTTATTTTTATGCCAGCACAGTTGTTTTTCTTAGTATGGCTTTAGATCAGGTATGGTGAAACCTCCAAAGGTGTTTCTTTCACTGATGATATGTTATTCCTAGATACATATCACCTAACAAAACTGAATTCATAATAGATTCATCTCCTAAGCAAAACTAATGTATCCAACAAGATTTAAAAAGTAATCAAAAACTCCATCCCCCCAAAAATATCCAGGACTGGATGGATTCTCAGGCAAATACTATCAAACCTTCATTGAAGAACTGAAACCAATTCTTCTCAAATTGATTCACATAATTGGAGAAGAGGGAATGCGCCCCAGCTTGAAGCTAGCATCACTCTAATAGCAAAACCTGAAGGAGATAAAACCAGTAAAGAAAATGGTAGGTCAATATAACTGATGAATATAGATGCAAAGATCCTGAACAAAGTCCTCACTAACTGAATTCAACAAAACATCAAAAGCATTAGCCACCTTTAATCACGCAGGCTTCATCCTAGGGAGTAAGGAATGCTTCAGCATATGGAAATTGGTCAGTGTAATATATCACATAAATAAACTTAATCACAGGAACCATATGATCATTTCAGTGATGTAGAGGCCTTTTACAACATACAAAATCATTTCATGATAAAACTACTAGAGACAATAAGCAAGGATGGTTTGTATCTCAACACAATAAAGGCTATAAATAAAACACCTAAAGCCAAAATAATACTAAATGGGGAAAGATTCAAGAAAGTACTATTGAGATTGGGTACAAGACAGGGGTGCAAACTCTCACTACTGCTTTTCAATGTAGTATTAGTCCTAACCAAAGCAATAAGACAGGATAAATAAAGAAAAGGGATACAAATTGTAAACAATGTAGTCAAGTTAGACCTATTTGCAGATGACATGATTCTATACATAAGTGTTCTGAAAGTCTCCATCTCAAAACTTCTAAAGGTCATTAATTCCTTCAGTAAAGTATCAGGATACAAAATCAATGCACAAAAAACAGTAGCCTTTCTACACACAAAGGATAAATATAAAGGGAAAAAAATCAGTGAGGCTGTTCCATTTTCAATAGCAACAAAAAAATCAGATATCATGGACTAGCAGTAAACAAGAATGTGAAAGACCCTACATGATGAAAACATTAAATAAAAGCTCAAGAAAGAAATAGAGGAGGACTTGAGAAGATAGAAAAATCTCCCATGCTCCTTGATAGGTAGGGTTAATATTATGAAAATGGCAATTCTACCCAAAGCGTATACAAATTTAATGTAATACTAATAAGATTCCAGCATATTTCTTTATAGACACAGAAAGAGGATCTCAAAATTCATATGGAATGGGAGTTGTGTTTTTTTTTTTTGAAAAGGAGAAAGTGAGAAAGAGTATATGGCATCTTAAACTGCAGATATTTATTTTATTCAAGAAGTAACAAATTTCTTATATTCTACTTCTATTTCAATAGATTAATTTATTTCTTTGTATATTCTTTCAGGTAGAGAATTCTTTTATTTCTCAGTTTATATTGTAAGTTTACTGAATGCACTTGGTAGTATGAAATAAACATGAGACTTAAAAGAAACAGGAACAAATAGGTTAACAGATAATAGAATTAAAGGACTCAGAGCCATGACACAGAATTCTCAATTTTATGCTTTCTCTGTTCTATGTTGTTTAATGTTATATCAAAAGCAAGTGGACAAGCAACATCACTTGCCATACTGCTATTTCACCAAGCCTCTAGAATGGATAATAATGTTTAATTAAATAATGTTTAAATTAAACTAAGTTAGATGCAAACATTCCTTATTGATTCTCTGTGGCTTTTTAATCAGAAAATTTTTAATCAGAAAATTCATGAAGAAATTCATGTTAGAAGATTGTTTGATGTAAACTTCTGTAAAATATGTGTTCAGGGTAGAAGACCAGAGCAAGCAGAATAATTAGATTAACTTTAGGGGATACATATACACACCCTGGCACTAACACAATGAATCACTCACTGCGAATATTTTTACACGGTCTTCTAAATCTGGCTTCTTTTTTCTTACACAGTGTGGTATAAATTTATTCTGTTCCCTCAGATGTAAATTATTAGATAAGGCAACTCCAGACATTCTCTCAAAGTTCTTCAAGGGAACAAAAAAACAATCATGATAGATAATAAGGCTTGGGAGTCATTATATGAAGGTAATAAGTTGATAGATGATCTGAAATTAGTTTTGTACATTTGGATAAAGAACTACAGGTAGGAGTGATATAAGAATTTCAAGGTTTTCTAGGTAAATTGTCACAAAGTTTTGAGATTGGATAAAAGAAAGGTGTATAGATATGAAGGTGATGTCAGTAAAAGTCAATTACATTATTATATTAATTATTTTAATGATATTTAATAAAATAACTGGAGAGTATATTGCTTGAGAGCTTATTTTGCTAAAATAAAATATAAGCATGTAAAGATTCATACTAAATTTCCAGGGATTCTTTTTTCTGGTTTTATAATTCCAAATCAAGAGTCAGTTATCATCTATGAGTTTAACATCTACCTACTAATAATATCACAATAAAACCTACCAGTAATATTAAAATAATAAACTCTTTCAAAATATGAATTGCTGGATATGGGAAGGCATGGGAGATATATATATATTAATATGGCTCATGCTCTGAACTCCAGCTGTACGGGAAAAGCATCAGTATTAATCAGTGCTCTTATGTGGAGTTCATGCTTGATTACTCAGACACTATCATCAAATCATTGAGCAATTTTACTAATAAGCATATTAGAATTTTTTAATTATTCTTGGTTTCCCTGAAGCCTTAGGTAGGGGCGAATTTGAGGATTAGCACCAGTGGCAGAAAAACCCAGTCTTCTTCCCTATTTCACCATAGTTATCCTCAACACACACTGACTCAGAGTACCTTGTACCAAGATCTTGCTGACACTTTAAGCTCATGTGACCATGGCTGAGGTTGACCTAATCCAATAAACAAAGGTGTCACCATACCTAAGATCTTCAGAAACATTTTAAAACATACTTTTTGTTTTGTTGCTAATATTGCCTATAATAAATGTGATTAGGAAGCAAAAATTGTCCTTCAGTAGTCACCATGATTGACTAATGCATAATAAATGAGCATCCCGTGGATGTTGTATTTGAAAAATACATTCCTTGGGCTGGAGATATGATTTAGTAGTTAAGGCATTTGCCAACAAAGACAAAGAACACAGGTTTGATTGCCCAGAACCCATGTAAGCCAAATGCACAAGGTAGTGCATAGGTCTGGGATTCATTTGCAGTGGCATGCCCATTCTCTCTCTCTATCCTCCTTTATTTCTCTCTCTCTCTCTCTGATAAATGAATACAAATAAAAACTAAAAAAATATGTAAAGTAGAAAAATGCATTCATTGGTCATATTTATGATACAATTTTTAATATTTGGAGTTAAGAATTAAATATTCAGTAAAAAACATACATAAAATATTTATGCTCATCAACAATATATAAAGGAAAATAAAAACAATTAAATGAAATTAAGATACTTTATAATAGTCTACTTGCAATGTGTTCTATGATTAATAAGCTTAGTTGTGGCATTTAATAAAGTGATCATGGAAAGTAATAACTGTGGGCCATTTAAAGCAGAGAAATTGGACAATTTATTCTTCCAACAAGTTTTGGTCTCCTGCAAAAATCACAGTAGCTATGACGTAGCAATCAAAGACCATAATAGAGGTTGATGTTAGAATTTACAGTTGAGCAAAGTATACTGCTGTTAAAAGTAAATGCAAAACAAATTTATAAGATGATTGCTGTGAAGTGACATCAATTAGGGTTCTGAAAGAAATGCTGGAATGGATTTTCTTTGATGTCTGTCTGAACGCTGTCAGAGGAGGAAGTGGTTATTTACTGGCCTTGTGAAGAATGGGGAAGTATTGTCAAAGACTAGTGTTAGGAGAGCACATTCTAAGAAGTGCAGATCAACATGTGCAAACATCATGTTAGAAGCCCAAGAACAGGAAAAAAAAAAAAAAAACTGTGGAGTGTTCTGGAAATTCATAAAAACACAGTGTGGTTTTGGTAATCAATGAGCAAGCAGAAAAATACACAGGATGTATAGAATGGGGAGAATTTTCCCACTCACAAGTATGAAGACCTGAGTTCAGTTGCATGATGGAGGCATGTACCTGTAATCCCAGCAGTGGGGAAGCAGAGATAGGGTACTTGCTCAGTAGCTAGTCTAGCCAATTCAGTAAGCATGAGCTCTGGGCTAGTGGAGAAACCCTGATCTCAATGGGTAAGAGTTGGAGAATTTCACATAACTCAAATGAAATACTATATTGGCTACAGTTTGAGTGCTAGCCATCAAGATTTGGAATAATGTGGATGAATTCCAGGTGGTTTTTTTTTTTTTGAAGTTGAATATTGGGACTTATTTTTAGGATGGCGAGATATTAAAAAGCTTAAGTTGTCATGTAATATATACAATAGCAAAATTGTTTAAAATTTAAATTTGAGATTCCAGACAAATATCTCAGAAGAAAAATCTTATATATAGGATACAAATTTAAATCTTAGAGATAAAATAATAAAGGTAGTTTTGATTAAAATTTCATAGTCAAATATTGCTGAATGAGAAAATGGTGTAGACTGCTATAAAGATCATGAGAAGAAACTTTAGGAAAGAGATCCTGCTCATGTTGAATATGGTGTTCCTCAGTATTCTGTATTGCAAATATCTTCAGTAGCCAATATCAATCCCAACCCATCCAATATAGACCTTGGATCCCACTTTCTTGTAAAATATGATCCACATATTATTGTTTTTCCAAGTGAGAAACACTGGGACCTACAGACAGGGGAGATGAAATGATGCAACACAAATATTTCAAAATATTTATCTCTCTGAAATACCCTCTACAACTTCCTGCCCTCCTATAAAATGAGGAATTGCAGGTTAACAGAAGATTTCTGGTCATTTTCCATTTCCAAAGTTTTTGGGGTTGTTTCCTTGTCAAGCTCTTTAGCCTTCAATATTCTCATCTTTTCTACTTATGGCTCCTTAGATACAGCAGGGCATATGAACCAATTTAGCCATGTGGGTTGTGTGTATTCTTACTATGACTTGTGGTCATCCCACTTTCCTCTGCTCTGCACTGGCTTCTGCCCCATTCATATATGGTCTCCCTTCCATTCCCCTCACCTTTGCGACCTAGAGAGCAATATTGGACACCCACGGTGCTATGATATAGGCTAACGAAATGAAGGAGGATAAAGGATTACCACACAGGGGAATATGTAAAGCTCTCTATTATGTTTCCCACATGTGAAATCTTTCCTTTCAAGAGCTGAGTTAATGCACATGCTTGTATTATTTAAGTCATAACATTCACTACTCTTTATTTTTTATTTTCTCTGTTTTTGAAACTAGCATACGGATGTTATCATGTACCATGTGCATATTATTATCCTCACTGTAGGTGTCTACTGAGAGTATACATTCTTCTATGATTCTGGAATGGAACAGAAATATTGTGGTTAGTATATAATATACTTGTAACCGAGGAAAATATTGTAAAAAGATTTTATACTATTCATCTGCAGATTAATGTTTCCTGTGTTTTAAAAGACATGTTACCTAACAGCAGATGAATGGTATAAAATGTTTAATTAAAGTCAGTCATAGCCTCCTGGCAAGAAGTGACCTTACCTTCAACTCCACTGTGGGACCCAAAGCATCTATTGTTTTCATTTTAAAGGAATTCAATGAAGAATACTGTTCTTGGTTCAGTTAAGAAAGCTTATTATATGTGAGGGTGTTTTATTGGCTAGGCAATAGGGAGTTCCAAATGTGGATGTAAAAGTCTGATACTCATAAAAGGCTCACAACCTGGCTGTCCAGACAAACCTAACCACAGGTTGTGATACAAGTTCTAGGAGCATAAGGACAAGTTCTCGGAGATCAGTGAGGACAATGGCATCATCTTAAGGATGTGGTGGAAGGAATTCAAGTATATTTGCACTAATAGGCTATATTTTAGATGAGATATGAAGAAAGGGTCGTATGTCAAATAGAGGATGGAGAAAATGACTTTTAGAGAACCCAGTGAGTGTGCTGGAATGTAGCATTTCAATATTGAGTATAGGAACCATCAGACCCCTATCTCATGTACATCTTGGCCTACTGAATGAGGGTGCCATTAAGAAAATTACCCCATTCCTGAACCAAACACCCCCTTGATGTCTTTTGTTTGAATTGTTTCCTCCCACAAAATTTTCTGTCACTAAGTAATACCATCTGATCTATAAACACATTTTAAGGGTGTCCTTTTATTTTTAATCTCACCATCTGCTGTTATCTCACTTAGAGTTCTAATTTCTTGTCCATATGACTTTAGATGGCCTCATAAGTAATCCATCTCTCTACTCAGCCACAATATATGTTTTCTCTGGAAGTAGGGAAACTAACATAATAATCTCTGGAAAAGAAATGCTCACCTTCAAAATTTTAATTAGTTATACACATACAGATTATAGAAGATTAAGATATGTTTTTTAGGCTACATAAAATACCAGAAAATGGGTTTGGGGAGATGGGTTACCCATAAGGCACTTGCTTGAAAGCCTGCCCACCCTTTTTCAATGTGATTATATAGATGGCCATTTCAAGTTATTAGAATGACTCCATATATTTAACTTTATTAATGTAAAAAAAAAGATATTTTAACATGAGCTTTGTATTAATGTTTATAAAACAGAAAGTAAATGGTATTAGAAATAGACTGTTACTAAGCTGCAAACTTGAATTTAGATGAAGTCCTGAAGTAACCAAAAGGATAACAGAATTCTTGTAGAGAATCATTTGCTTCACGTGGGAAGCTTATTCAATAATTAGTAGCTTACCATAGATTAGCCACTGTCATCCCTTGGAAGAAAATATAGAAGTAAGATGCTGTTAAGACACTAAGATTGTGAATGTACTGAAATTAAAATTATTATTTGGCTCCATTGTATAAGTCTAAATTTCATAGATTTTAATGTTTACATCAACCCCACAATAAAACACATTGTACTTAGCCTGCCATAGTTGAAGTTTGGATCATGCTTTCAAAATTATTGTTTTTTTTTTTTTTTTTTTTTTTTTTTTTTTTAATTTGCTTCTGAGTTAAAATCAACTAGAATTTAACACTAGTATTGCATCCTGCACAGCCTGGAGATATTCTGATTTGTTGAATCAGACCCATAACAGACAGAAAATAAATACTAGTGAATGAGCAGAATGGAATCGTGAATGAATGTTAGAATAAATGAATTACATGAAGGAATGGTGTAAAATTTACCTATATGTGCCCATAGTGGTTGCTAATTTCAAAAAGTATAGATACTTTAGAGATTTTAATTTTCTATTAATTACAAATAGGATATGCTATTTTAACATTTTGGTTGCTGTGTTATAAATTGAACCAGATCCAGTGCTGAAACCATAGACTTTGTCTCCAAACAAAGATACCCTCACAGCAGTTTAATTCAAAGCTATCAGGAATAAAATTGACTAAATTTTGTGAGGTAAACTAATTTAATTGATCTTTTCTTCAGTCACATAGCTGTTGAAATTGCTTGTAAATTCTTCTAACTATTTTCTACTAAAATGACTTTTGCTAGCAACAGACTAAAGGGTAAATAGGATAGTGCAAAGGGCTTTGTGGGTTCCGTCACTTCTGCACCAGTTTGATACCTTTTTGGAAGACCCTTTGCCGGATACTTCTCTTTGGCAGCTCAATTGACAGTGGATTTCTGACCTCTGCTACTCTAATAGTTGTTAATGGAAACTTCACCTCATGCAAAGATAAATGGATTTTTGCCATCTGTGAGAGATTATGAAGAATAGACCAATCTCATTTGGAATAGGAAGAAAAGAAGCCTTCTGTACCTTAAACTCCTCAGCTGGTTTTCATTATACATCAAGCCAGCCTGCACTTATTACAAAGAGGGTAGCCAAGAGACAGACATTGATAGGTCTCTGCACTTGGAGTAGGCTCATACTTGATAAATTCTACTTTTCATCTTGACTTGAGTTCACATGACCCTTAATCTGTTTGAATGAAATGGCATATATCTGGTGTCAGCTCAGGGAGGCTCTGCTATGCCTCCTTATCAGACTTCTGGATTCCTATTTCTATCCTGAGTATAATGAAACCTTATTTCTTCTAACTCATTAAAATAAACTAGTGCTTCTATAAACCCCTAAAGTTACATAAATAAAACTCATTTAAAACTGTTTTCATGATATGCCTTATGTATTTATATTTAATACAGATTTGTCTGATGCCCTCATAATTTACTGTATGTCTAAACATAGAAAAAGGCCTGACCCAGAGGCAGTTCAATACAGATCTAGGACTCATAAGTAGAGAATAATTACACTAGAATTTCTAGGGTCATCTTTTGTATTTTGTTTGGTGCTATTTATACTGTTCACTGGTGAGCAGATGAAATGCTTGCTCTTGTGATATTCTAAAAGCATTGACATCTCTACAGAAGTAGTACATTAGACAGTTAAGGAATGAAGGCATGGATTTGTACAAATACATCAAAAGAAACAAAATATATTAAATAAAAACTAACAGTTAAATGCCAACAATTTTCAACAATTTAATATCATATAACTCTAGTCATTATAATCCTATTAACATGCATATACATATACTGATTGTTTCTGCAATTTCACATATATAGTCTTTACACAAATATATCAGCTGGTATGGCATATTTGAGCTTAGATTCTAATATAATGGCATGCATATACCTATGACATATTTGGGCTCAGAGGAAGAATGATGGTTTGACATGATTTATTTTGAGACATTTTTAGATTACTTTGGGAAATCAGAATAAAAAGTAAAGATTTATGGTATTAGGAAAAAAGGAAAACTACATAATTTCATTCTTTAAAATTTCAATGAACAAAAAATATGGATATATTTAGCAAAAAAACACACTGTGGGAGGAGTATGTCCTAGTCTGATGATGCCTGTGAAGGGCAGTTTACACATATTTATCTCTTTGAGATGAACTAAGCTTAGTGCCTAACTGTAAATGTAATATTTTCTTACCTCAGGAGAAGGTAAGGTGACTATAGATCTCACAAAAAGGACTGTGGAATGTCACACTTGTGCATAGAACAAAACTATTGTTAAACAATTCCAGAATGTTATGCTAATAAATGTATATACAAATATGTATATAATATGATAGGTAATACATAGATATTTGTCATATAAATGTAGCAGTAGGTATTTAAAGAAAAATCTAAAATGTTATATATTTCAGTGTTGAATTTTAACTCATCTTAGTAGTAGCTAAGTACACAAATATAATATATATATATGCACACATATAGATATACACACATATAGATATACACAGACACACACACACACACATAAATGAATTATATATCCCTAGAAAAACTACAAAAAGCAAAAGCAAATAAAGAAAGCAAAATTCATTGAATCTCTTTGTCCTGTGATATGGAAAAGTCTTCAACTTCTTTTATATACTGAAACAAACAAAAGATAGAAAATTCAGACAGTATACTAAGATATTTGTATATATGGGGAAACAGTGCATAGCCACCTACCTATATATAATTCCACATGTAAATATGACTATGAAATAAACAAGAAACAAATAATAGTCACTAGCAATTATACAGAGCAGAAATTAAAGGACTTGTCATATCCATTGATCTTTGTAGTTTAAGGTCTTTTGTTTTGTTTTGACCAACCAGATATATTTTTAAAAATGAAATCAATTGGATTTAAATTGCATTTTACTTATTATCAATGAAATCAAATACTGTTCCTGAGCATTCCAATCTATTTGTGTCTTAGAATGTGAGCTACCTGCTTGTTCTTTCATCTACCTGCCAGGTTTGAATCCATTTGAATACTTCTTATATGAAGCTCATATTCTAGGTACCAGACACAATAGAGATAAGAAGAATAGATAAAATGATTCCATGATAAGTTTTCTGTGTGCAGAATAATAAGAAACACATTTGCAAAGGGAAGTAATTAACACAGATTTGTGCCATAGAGGAAAACAAACAAGGGTAGAGAAATGCAATTAGTAGGAAGGTGGTTTGCAGCTACAAAAACAGAACAGAGGAGCTACTGACCAGAAGGAGATAAGGTGGTGAACCTCAGGGATACTGGGATATGTGCTACAAACAGAATAGGGACAATACCAATACCTAGATCAAGACATATTTTCTAGCCGGGCGTGGTGGCGCACGCCTTTAATCCCAGCACTCAGGAGGCAGAGGTAGGAGGATTGCCGTGAGTTTGAGGCCACCCTGAAACTCCATAGTGAATTCCAGGTCAGCCTGGGCTAGAGTGAGACCCTACCTTAGAAAAAAAAAAAAAGAAAAGAAAAAAAAGACATATTTTCTAAAAGAGTATCAAGAACCCTGTGTGTGGTGGAAATTAATAGAGTGAGAGTATCAGGAAAAGAGACAACATAGGAAACAACTGTGGTTATTCCAAAGCCTCCTAGACCATTCAAATTATTTTAGTGTTCATTAGCATTTTTGACCAGAAGGTAGTTGAATATAATATGAAAGGTAGCATGGTCATTTTAATGAAGAAAAAAAAGAAGTGTTTTGTGAAAATGGACATGATTGCAGAGGTTATTGTCATCTCAAAGGGCAAAACCAGTGGAATCTATAGCAGACTTAACATAATATAATAACGTGGTTTAACTCAAGATAAAAACCATCAAGACATCAATATGTGGTCAAAAATAAGCAAGGGAGGGCTGGAGAGATGGCTTAGCGGTTAAGCGCTTGCCTGTGAAGCCTAAGGACCCCGGTTCGAGGCTCGGTTCCCCAGGTCCCACGTTAGCCAGATGCACATGGGGGCGCATGCGTCTGGAGTTCGTTTGCAGAGGCTGGAAGCCCTGGCGCGCCCATTCTCTCTCTCTCTCTCCCTCTATCTGTCTTTCTCTCTGTGCCTGTCTCTCTCAAATAAATAAATAAATAAATAAATAAAATTTAAAAAAAAAAAACATTAAAAAAAAAATAAGCAAGGGATAGCGGTTCATGACTGGAAATGTTTTCTTATGTTGTTTTCCCATTTGTAACTTTTTTATGATATAGGATACTTGCTGTAAATCAACATTGGAATTTTGCTTTGGTGGAATATTATACCATTGATCAAGCCTTATGTTATTGGGAAGACTCATTTTATCCAAACTTGCTTAAATATGCAACAGAAATTAATTGGTCAATGGTCTGGTCTGGATTTGGCAACTACATTATGTTTAAAAATGGATTATCTTGCTTTATAAATCCTTTAGCAAATGTAGAGATGAAAGACACTACACAGCGTGACATTTGAAGAATATACATATTTGTATAATATGGAGATTTTTTTTTAATTTTTATTTATTTATTTGAGAGCGACTGACACAGAGAGAAAGACAGGACAGAGGGAGAGAGAGAGAATGGACGCTCCAGGGCTTCCAGTCTCTGTAAACGAACTCCAGACGTGTGCGCCCCCTTGTGCATCTGGCTAACGTGGGACCTGGGGAACCGAGCCTCCAACCGGGATCCTTAGGCTTCACAGGCAAGCGCTTAACCGCTAAGCCATCTCTCCAGCCCAATATGGAGATTTATTATGATTATTATTAGGAGTACCTAGGAGACCTGATGTGTTTCTGGACTGGTATTGATGAAGTAAATAGAATGTAAAAGACATGAGGAAACCATTTAAACTATTGTCAATCTTAACATTTCATTTATTGATGGGCTGAACCATGTATACTATGTTTTTGTTTAATGATTAAATTGACATAATGCTTTATGAAACTTTGCCCTCACTTTTATTTTGGCAAGTGATAAAATGTAAATCATGTATTCTGACTGTTCTAACTTGCTTCATTTTCATCAGTATTTTGGGGTAATTATTAACAATTTAATATAGCTGTCATAAAATATTTTACTTTTTAAATGAAACCCTACCAAACCAGATATCCAAAGACACAGAGGCTCCCAAGACATCAACACTAAATCAAACCTAAAATGAACCCAATATGACTCAGGGAAATTTGCAGAAGTAGGGCTGGAAAGAATGTCAGAGCCACACGTTGGGTCATGATACACAAAGACATTTCCTCCTACCCATAACTGATGGCTAACCCCACAATGCATGACCCATATACCCCAACAAGGAGGGTCCCTGTGGAGGGGTAGGACAGGTAGGAGGCTAACAATGGTATGAACTTGACTGTATTCACTGAGTACAAAAATTAAAAAAAAAAAATACTTGAATGTTTGATTGGCATTAAATAAAAGAGAATTTTAAAAATTTTTAAAAAAATGTGTCAAATGCTATGAATATAACTAATGAAAATATTTTTTATTTATTTATTTATGAGAGAGAGAGAGAGAGAGGCAGATAGAGAGAATGGGTCTGCCAAAGCCTGTAACCACTGCAACAAACTCCAGACTCATGTGCCAGCCTGTGCATCTGGCTTATGAGGGTACTAGGGAATTAAGGCTGGGGTCTTAAGCATCACAGACATAAAGCTAAGCCATCTCTCCAGCCCCTGATTAAAATATTTTAATAGGATCATACTGGGTTGAGTATGTACTTCATTGATACTTACCTAGAAATTGGAAATCTCTGGTTTCCATCTCCAATCATGCAAAACAAACACTAACAATCAATCAATAATAAGCCATAAATAAAATCACCACCCTTATGTATCTGACTTATGTGGGTCCTGACAAGTTGAACCTGTGTCCTTTGGTTTTGCAGGCAAGTGCCATAACCATTAAGCCATCTCTTCAGCCCTAAAAATTATATTTAAAAATATTTTAAAATTTTTAGAATTTTTGTCTGGGATTTTACTCTTCTCTATGTATATGTCTTAAATTTTTATACTCATATATTCCATTACCAACACTTTCATGAGAAATAGGTGATAGGAGATTCACTATTATAGTCAAATTCTTATTTCTGTTTCTTCAATTTTTTAATTAAAAAATATGTTCTTAGTTGTTGATATGGCGGCAACACTAGGAATATTTATTTGCCTATACAAAAGGCTGATCCTAACCTAACATGACTAGAATGCAAATATGGCTTACATAACTACTTCTTTCCACTCTTATTTGCCCTACTATAGTCATTCAAGTTAAATTTCAAATATCCCATAAATATTTATTTATGGACTGAACCCACCATACACAAACCACTATTCTTTGTTCAGATGGTTGAGTAATACATATATAAAACATACAGTACTCTCTTTTATATTACATACTATAGTCAGTCTTTGTTTTTTTCACCTGGATGTGTGATTAGTGTCTCTTCATTCAAAAATGAAAATGAAAGTCCATATAAAGGAAGATCTACTCCAGTAGATCTTATTTTTTTCTTTCACTTTTTCTTTATTTTATAAGTATCATATCAGGTTATACATTTTTATCCCTTCATCCCAGCTCCTGTTATGCTGGCAGCCATCCTCAGTGGGGTTTTGGTGTTCACTCTGGAGTCATGAAGTTCTCAGTTGGTCCCTGTGGGCTAGTGTCTACCTCCTATTGCACTTGTGTGAGCATCACACCCGGTTTTTTGCTTCTGAGTGGCTTAGACATGGAGTTGTTTGGACAGAGGGCCAATTCCACCTACCCCCCATAGCTCATGTATCATCTTCCAGTACTAGATGGACTAATTGTGTGGGGACTGGCTCTCTTCTGATTCCAACCAGGTCTCTCCATGATCCATTCTGACAGCGTAATATGTATTCAGCAGTAGGGACTTACCATTAACTCTGGTGGGTAATCAATTGCTCTGACAGAAGTCTATCTTGTTTGTTTTAGGAGATCTAGTAGGTCTCTCTGATCAACAGCTCATTGTGGATATAAACAAATATCCTGGTACAGGAAATTATAGGCCAGTGCCAAGGAAAAGGAAAATAAAGGAAAAGACAAAAAAGAAAGAGAAACAGGAGAAATTTAAGGTTAGGTTTCCTCTCACCCTCAATTCAAGTACCCCTCCTAAGGTCCTCCTGAAAATCCCACATTTCAGTCTGACTTCCAGGGTATAGGATTCTGTGGTACCAGTTATATTTCAGTTCAGTTTTGTGTCCCCTCCACCCTTCCCCTTCCCCTTCCCCCAAGCTTACCTTTCCTGGTGTCCAAGCTTCAAGTTGCTATTAAGGTATATCAGCAACTCAGGCTGATCCAGGTTAGGAACCACAGATGAGTGAGACCATGAGATAGCTGTCTTTCTTTGATTGTGTGAATTCACTTAGAAAGGTCTATTCCAAGTTCGACCAATTATCTACAAATTTCATTGTGTAATTTTTTCTTACTGCTGGGTAGAATTCTATCATGTAGATATACCACATCCTGGTTATCTACTCATCCAGTGTACTTGGGTTGATTTCAGTTTTAAGCTATTATGAATTGAGCAGCTATAAACATTGTTGAGCAAATATCTCTGAACTGAGATGTACAGTTTTTACAGTAAATTCCCAGTAAGGGAATAACAGGGCCTGTTGGTAACTCTCTAGTCATCATTTTTAGGAGTCTTCATACTAATTTCTATAGCAGTTGTACAAGCTTACATTCCCACCAACAACAGTGAATGAGTGTTCCTATTTCTCCACATCCTCACCAACATGTGTTTTCATTTGAATTTTTAATGTTTTCTACCTTTACTAGGGTAAGGTGAAATTTCATAGCTTAGTTTCATTTCTCCTAGTGGTTCAGGATATTGAACATTTTCTTACATGTATGTTAGCCATTTGTAATTCTTCCTCTGACAACTCTCTATTAAGTTCTCTGTCCCACTTTTGTAGTGGGTTGTTTGAATTTTTACTTTTTTAAAAGTTATTTGTAGATTCTAGCTACTAGGTTCTGCCAGTGGTATACCTGGCAAAAACTTTCTCCCATTCAATGGATAACCTATTGGGTCTGTTTATGGTGTGATTTTCTATGCAAAAGCTTTTTAGCTTAATGAGATCCCATTGGTTGAATGATTCTTTAATTTCCTGGACTATTGAAGTTTTCTTCAGGAAGTCTTTTCCCAGTTCTATTATAGTGGAGAATGCCTCCTATTTTTTTTCCTACAGTAGTTGATGAGTTTCAGGTCTTATATTGACGTCTTTAATCCATTTGGATGTGATTTTTGTGCATGGGGAAATGAATGGGTCTAATTTCATTTTTCTACATATGGTCATCCAATTTGTCCAACAACTTTTGTTAAAGATGCTGTCTTTTCTCTAGCCTACATTATTGGCACCTTTGTCAAAGATCAAGTAGCTGTAGTTACTTGACCTAAGGTCTAGGTCTTCAGTTCTGCTCCATTGCTCTATGTTTCTGTTTTTATTTCAGTACCATGCTGATTTTGTTACTATGGCTTTGAAATATACATTTAGATCAGGTATGGTGATATATTCAGAGGTTTTATTTTATTATTTTTTGTAATGAGGATATTTTAGGATATCCAAGGCTTTCTGCCACTCCATATAAATTTTAAGTTGATTTTCAATCTCTGTGAAGAATGATGCTGATATTTTTAGAAGTTTATTTTCTCAATTTTTATTAATATTTTCCATGATTATAAAAAGTATCCCATGATTTTCAGAGACATTTATCATACTAATAACTGGGGGCTAACTCCACAATGCACGACCCATTTTCAATAATAAGGAGGGTCTAATGGGAGGGGGTAGATCACAGATGAGCCTAAATAATGGTACCAAACTGCCTGTATTTACTGAAAAGAAAACTAATAAATTAAATTAAAAAAAAAAAAGTATCCCATGGTAATACCCTCCCTCCCCTCCCACTTTAACCTTTGAAATTCCATTATCCATCATATCCCCACCCCATCTCAATCATTCTACTTACATATATACAGTAGCAACCTATTAAGTACCCTCCTCCTTTCCTTTCTCTTCCCTTTATATCTCCTTTTTAACTTACTGGCCTCTGCTACTGAGTTTTTTCCTTCTCATGCAGAAGCCCAATCATCTGTAGCTAGGATCTACATATGAGGTAGAACATGTGGCACTTGTCTTTCTGGGCCTAGGTTACCTCACTTATAATCCTTTCCATATCCATCCATTTTTCTGCAAATTTCATAATTTTATTTTCCTTTATCACTGAGTAGAAGTCCATTGTATAACTGTGCCACATCTTCATTATTCACTCATCAGTTGACGGACATCTAGGCTGGTTCCATTTCCCAGCTATTATAAATTGAGCATCAATAAACATGGTTGAGCACATACTTCTAAGGAAATGAGATGAGTCCTTAGGATATATGCCTAGGAGTGCTCTAGCTGGGTCATATGGTAGATCAATCTTTAGCTGTTTTAGGAACCTCCACACTGATTTCCACAATGGCTGGACCAGATTGCATTCCCACCAACAGTGTAGAAGGGTTCCTTTTTTTCCACATCCCCGCCAACATTTATGATCATTTGTTTTCATGATGGTAGTCAATCTGACAGGAGTGAGATGGAATCTCAATGTAATTTTAATCTGCATTTCCCTGATGACTAGTGACATAGAACATTTTTTTAGATGCTAATATGCCATTTGTATTTCTTCCTTTGAGAACTCTCTATTTAGCTCCATAGCCCATTTTTTGATTGGCTTGTTTGATTCCTTATTATTTAACTTTTTGTGTTCTTTATATATCCTAGATATTAATCCTCTATCAGATATATAGCCGGCGAAGATTGTTCCCCATTCTGTAGGTTGACATTTTGCTGTAGTCACAGTGTCCTTTGCAGTACAAAATCTTTGTAATTTCATGAGGTCCCAGTTTTTAATCTGTGGTTTTATTGCCTGAGCAATTGGGGTTGTATTCAGAAAGTCTTTGCCAAGACCAATATGTTGAAGGCTGTCCCCTAGTTTTCCTCTAGCAGTTTTAGAACTTCTGGTCTAATGCAAAGGATTTGGACATAATTCTTCTGCATGGAGAGAGAGAGAAGGATCTAATGTCATCATTCTACAGATACATATCCAGTTTTCCTAACACCAATTTCTAAAGATGCTGTCTTTTCTCCAATGAGTATTTTTATCTAATATCAGGTGGCTATAGCTACCTGGACTTACATGTGGGTCCTCTATTCTGTTCTATTGATCTACATGTCTTCTTTTGTGCCAGTACCACACTGTTTTTGTTACTATGGCTCTGTAGTATAGGTTAAAATCAGGTATGGTGATACCACCAGCCTTATTTTTGTTGCTCAGTATTATTTAAGATAATCAAGGTTTTTTGTGATTCCAAATGAATTTTTGGATTGTTTTTTCTATTTCCATGAAAAATGCCTTTGGAATTATGATGGGGATTGCATTAAATGTGTAGATTGCTTTCAGTAAGATTGCCATTTTTACAATATTGATTCTTCCAATCCAGGAACAAGGGATGTTTTTCTACTTCCTAGTGTCTTCTGGAATTTCTTGCTTGAGTGTTTTAATGCTCTCATTAATAGAGATTCTTTCTTTCCAAGGTTTATTCCAAGGTACTTTATTTGTTTATTTTTGATGTAATTGTGAATGGAAGTGATTCTCTGTTTTCATCCTCTGATGTTTGATGTTAGCATGTATGAAGGCTACTGATATATTTGTATTTATTTTGTATCCTGCTACATGGCTGTAGGTTTTTATCAGCTCTAACAGTTTTCTTGTAGAGTCTTTATGGTCCTTTATGTATAGAATCATGTCATCTGCAAATAATGATAAATTGATCTCTTCTTTTCTAATTTATATCCCTTCTATGTGTGTCTCTTACCTCATTGCCATGGCTAAGACTTCCAGAACTATATTAAATAAATCATGGAACTCATCCATTTCTTTGAGATTTTCATACATTGTGGAATATATGCTTTTATAGTATATCCCTGTGATTTTTTTAAATTTCTCTGTCATCTGTTGTGATGTTACATTTTCATCTCTAATTTTATTAATTTGTGTCTCTTTTCTCTTTCTTCTTGTCAGATTTGCTAAGGGTTAGTCAATCTTGTTTATGCTTTCAAAGAACCAACTTGGGCTGGAGAGATGGCTTAGCGGTTAAGTGCTTGCCTGTGAAGCCTAAGGACCCCAGTTCGAGGTTCGGTTCCCCTGGTCCCACGTTAGCCAGATGCACAAGGAGGCGCACACGTCTGGAGTTCATTTGCAGAGGCTGGAAGCCCTGGCGCGCCCATTCTCTCTCTCTCTCCCTCTATCTGTCTTTCTCTCTGTGTCTGTCACTCTCAAATAAATAAAAAATGAACAAAATATTAAAAAAAAGAACCAAATCTTTGTTTCATTAATTCTTTGGATTGTTTTTGTTTGTTACCATTTCATTAATTTCTGCCTTAATCTTCGTTATTTCTTTCAGTCTACTTAGTTTTGATTTGCCATGTTCTTCTTTTTCCAAGGCTTTAAGGTGAAGCATTAGTTTTTTTTTACTTGTGACCTTTCTAATTTCTTAATAAAAGCACTTAAAGCTATAAATTTACCTCTTACAACTGCCTTCATTATGTCCCAGAGATTTTGGCATGTTGTGTTCTCATTATTGTTTGACTCTATAAATTTTTTGATTTCCTTCTTTGCCCCATTATGTGAGTGGGGTGTTTGACTTCTTACTGTTTAGATTTTTGTGTGCTTTGTAGATTCTAGAGATTAGGCCTCTATCCATTGGATAACCCCCAAATATTTTATCCCATTGTGTGGGTGTTCTATTTGCTTTGCTTATTATATGCTTGTCTGTAAAGAAACTCTTCAGCTTCATATGATCCCATTGATGGATTGACTGTTTAAGAACGTGAGCCACTGGGGTTTTGTTCAGGAAGTCTTTTTCCATTCATATACAATGGAAAGTACTTCCTAAGTTTTATTCCAGTAGTATTTGAGTTTCTGGTCTTATGTTGAGGTCCTTGATCCATTTGGATTTGAGTGTAGTGCACGGTGAAATGTGTGGATCGAGTTTTAGTTTCCTGTATGTGGTTATCCAGTTTGTCCAGCACAATTTGTTGAAGATGCTATCCTTTTTCCAGACTATATTGTTGAGGCATTTGTCAAATATCAAGTAGCTACAGTTGCTTGACCCAAAATCCAGGTCCTCAAGTCTATTCCATTGGTCTATACTCCTGTTTTATGACAGTACCATGCTGTTCTTATTACAATGGCTTTGTAGTATAGCTTTAAATCAGGTATGGTGATGCCACTAGAGGTATTTCTTTTGCTGAGGATATGTTTGGATATGCAAGGCCTTCTGTTTTTCATATGAAATTTCAGATAATTTTTTCTATCTCTGTCAAGAACACTGTCGGGATTTTAATCGGATTTGCATTAAATCTGCATATTGCCTGTGGTAGGATTGTCATCTTCACAATGTTAATTCTGCATATTCATGAGCATGGGAGATCTTTCCATCTTCTCAATCCTCAAGTTCTTTTTTTGAGAGTGTTTATATTTTTGTTGTATAGATCTTTTACTTCCTTGGTTAACGTTATTCCAAGCTATTTTCGTTGTTGTTGTTGTTGCTATTGAAAATGGGACTATGTCCCTTATTTCTTTTTCTGTGTCTCTGTCATTTGCATACAGAAATGCTACCGATTTTTATGCATTGATTTTATATCCTGCTACTTTGGAGTAGGAGTTAATCACCTTTAGGAGTTTTGGGATGGAGTCTCTCGGGTCTCTTACATATACAATCATGTCATCAGAGAATAGAGCTAACTTAACTTCTTCCTTTCCAAATTGTATCCCATTTACTTCCTTCTCCTGTCTTATTGCTTGAGCTAGGACTTCCAGAACGATAATGAAAAGCAGAGGTGAGAGAGGACATCCCTGTCTTGTTCCTGATCTTCATGGGAATTCCTACAGTCTCTCTCCATTAAGTATTATTTTGGCCTTCAGAGCTTTGAATATTGCCTTTATTATGTTAAGATGTGAACCTGCCATTCCGATTCTCTTCAATGTTTTGATCATGAAGTGATGTTGTATCTTGTCGAAGGCCTTTGCTGCATCTATCAAAATGATCATGTGGTTTTTCTGTTTAAGCTAGTTTATGTGGTGTATTACATTGACAGATTTTCTTCTGTTGAACCACCCTTATGTTCCTGGGATAAAGCCCACTTGGTCAAGGTGGATAATGCTTTTGATGTGTTGTTGGATTTGGTTTGCGAGTATTTTGTTCAGGATGTTTGCATCTATGTTCATTAGGGAAATAGGCCAGTAGTTTTCTTTTCTTGTGGCATCTCTGCCTGGTTTTGGGATTAGGGTGATACTAGCTTCATAGAAGGAGTTGGGAAGCTTTCCCTGTTCTTCAATTGTGTTGCACAGCTTTACGAAGATTGTTATGTGTTCTTCCATGAAGGTTTGATAAAATTTGGCTGGGAATCCATCTGGTCCTGGACTCTTCTTTTTTGGGAGGATTTTTATTACTTTTTCAATCTCCATGAGTGTGATGGGTTCATTGATGTGATTAATCTGCTCTGAGTTTAGCTTTGGTAGATGATATGCGCCAAGGAATTTATGCATCTCCTCCAATTTTTCCAGTTTTGTGGAGTAGAGGTTTTTGAAATAAGTCCTGATGATTCTCTAATTTCACTTATGTCTGTTGTGATATGTCCTTTTTCATTTTGAATTTTGTTCATTTGGAGCCTCTCTCTTTTTTGCTTGATCAAATTGGCCAGAGGTTTGTCAATCTTGTTTACTTTTTCAAAGAACCAGCTCTTTGTTTTGTCAATTGCCCTAATTGCTTCCTTGGTTTCCAATTCATTAATTTCTGCTCTGATTTTAATTATTTCTTTCCTTCTGGAGCTCTTTGGGTTGTATTTCTTGTATTTCCAGTTGCTTTACATGGATGGTTAGGGTATTGATTTTGGATCTTTCTGTCTTTTATGAAGGCATTGAGTGCTATGAATTTTCCTCTAAGGACTGCGTTCATTGTGTCCCATAAGATTCAGTATGATGTGTTCTCATTCTCATTCAATTCCAGGAATTTTGCAATTTCATCCACTATCCATTTAATGTTTAGGAGTGTGCTGTTCAATTTCCAGGTGCTGTTGGGATTATTGGTGGTTCTTTTGTTGTTGATTTCTACCAGTATAGCATTGTGATGTGATATCATGCAGGGAAATATGTCGATTTTCATAAATATGTGTATGTAGTCTTTGTGGCCCAGTATATGGTCTATTTTAGAGAATGTTCCGTGGGCTGCTGATAAGAATGTGTAGTCTGTGGATTTGGGATGGAAAGTTCTGTAGATGTCTGTTAGGTCTAAGTGCTCTATGGTTTTGTTGAGCTCTCTTACTTCCTTGTTGAGTTTCTGTTTGGATGATCTGTCTATTACTGATAATGGTGTGTTGAAGTCCCTAGCCATGATGGTGTTGGTGGTTATTTGTTTTATTGTCATGTAGGTATTGTTTTATGAACTGTGGTGCTCCTGTGTTTGTTGCATACAGATTTATGATTGTAATATATCTTGATGGATTATTCCCTTTATAAGTAGAAAGTAGCCTTCTTTGTCTTTTTTGATTATTTTTGGTTTGAAGTCTATTTTATTTGATATTAATATAGCTACACCTGCTTGTTTCCCATTCCCATTTGCTTGGAATATTGTTTTCCACCCTTTCACACTGAGGAGGTTTCTGTCTTTAGTGGTAAGGTGGGTTTCTTGAAGGCAGCAGATTGAGGGGTCTAATTTTTTGACCCATCCCATTTGCTTGTGTCTCTTGATGGATGAATTAAGGCCATTAATATTTAGGGTAATCACTGTGAGATTTCATTTGATCCCTGCTATATTGTGGTGGAAGAGGTGTGTTGTTGTTTTCATGGAATTTGAAATTTTCTGTGTCTACTCTGGGTTTGTTGTGATCTGCTTCTTGTAGGCATTTGTGTTTGGTTATTTCTTTCTTCTCTGTGGAGAATTTCCTGGAATACTTTCTGTAGGTTTGGTTTTGTGTTCATATAATTGTAAAGCTGAGTTTTGTCATGGAAAGTTTTTCTTTCACCATCTATTATGAGGAAGACGTTTGCCTGGTAGAGTAGTGTGGGTTGGGAGCCATAGTTTCTTAGAGTTTGGAGAGTTTCATTCCATGCCCTTCTAGCTCTCAGGATTTCCATTGAGAAGTATGATGTAATTCTGATGGGGTTTCCTTTGAAAGTGATGTGCTGTTTTTCCCTAGCTGCTTTTAGGATTTTCTCTTTGGTGTCAATGTTTAGAGTCTTAATGATAATATGTCTTGGGGAGTTTCTCCTTTGGTCCAGTCTGTTTGGAGTTCTTTTGGCTTTTCTTATCTTAATGGGCCTTTCTTTTTAGAGACGGGGGAAATTTTCTTCAATTATTTTGTTAATTAAGTTCTCCATGCCTTTGGTATGAAATTCTTCTCCTTCTGGTATTCCAATGATTCTGATATTAGGATGTATAAGTGTATCCCACAATTGCATTATGTTCTTTTCACAGGAACTTTTGAACTTACTGAAAATTTTGGACTCTCGGGCTGTTTCTTCCATCCTGTCTTCCAGATCAGAGTTTCTTTCCTCCACCTCATTGACTATTCTTGCCAGCCTCTAGAGGGTTTTGTACTTGTTCAATTAAGTTTCCATTTTCTACTGCTTTTCTGTGTATCACTTTCATCACTCTGTCCAGCTCCCTTGTCACCTCATTTTCTGATTTTCTTGATGATTCTTGGAAATCATCCTTGAATTTCTTTATGTTTTCATTTAGTGTGGCCAGCTGATTTTTATGGTCCTCTTTTTTTTTTTTTTTTCACTCTCCCTCAACTCTCTTAGCTCTGTTTGAATTCCTTCCAATGTCTTATCATATTGCTCTAGCTTAGTGATGGTAGCATCCACACGATTATCAGTCCTTTGTTGCTTTCCTGCATGTTCTTGCAGTTGGTTGGTCAGGGTTGCATTTGTCATAGCTTCCACTTGATGTTCTCATCTTAAAAACTCTTCTGTGTTTTGGTTAGATGTAATCCTTGTTGGACTGGGTTATCTATCTGGATTTTCTTGCATTTGATTTTTCATGTTATTTCTTTTGTGCTGTGGTCTACCCATGACAGCTTATGAGTAGGTAGGTGGGTGGACCAGCCTGGGCTCTAGCTCAATGAGAATCCAAGGCAGGTTTGGCAGTTGCCAAGTAGCCTGGGTTTTTGCTCTCTCTTGCCAAAGCTGCCTATCTACTGCCTGACAGGGGTACCAAAGTTGCCTGAATTTTCACCCAGTAATACACCAAAGCTGCCTGCCTTCGAGCTTGGAAGGTGACTGAGTTAGCAAGCTTGAAGCTGCCCAAACTCTGGCTGGGAACACTGGGACCTGCATATAGTCTGCGCTCTCCTGCCACAGGGGAGTGGAGGATGGGCGGTGATGGACAGGTAGGGGATGGCACCTAAGCTGACATTAGTGACTCAGTGTGGGCTTGTGTGGCCCTTGCTATGGGACTTGGCCCACTGCACATGCAATTGTAGTGCAGTGGCAGCTGCTGCGGGTACAGGATCAGGGCACAGCGGAGGCTGGCCAGTGGGCGCACAATGGGAGCACAGTAGTGGGGGGTTTGGTGGCCACCTGATCATAGCGGCAGTGGTTCCTGTGGGTGTGCGAACCGAGCACAGCATGGCAAGCCAGCACATGTGATTAGAGCACAACGGAGGAGGTCCCTGCTGGTGTGGAGATCCACATGGGTGTGTGAACGGAACAATGCGTTGGAGTTCCCCGAGTGTGTGAGATCAGAGCACAGTGCAGGGGGTTGGCGGGTGCACCATCAGAGTACAGCCACTTGGGGGCGTGGTGCAGTGGGTGTATGGGGGGGTAGACTACCCACCCAAGAGGGCATCCGCGATTCCCTGTTTTTCCCCACTCTGTGCCCTCCCACTGGCAAGAAGACCCTGATAACCCTTAATTTCTTGCCTTTTTTTCCCTGGTATTTGCAGCGCTGCTAGTCTGTCACCATCTTGGCCGGAAGTACTTTGATAAAGTGACTGATTTTTGTGCATTGATTTTGTATCCAGCTATATTTCTGAAGGAATTTATCACCTGTAGAAGTTTTGAGATGGAGACTTTTGGGTTATTTTACAAGTTCTTTGTATTTTTTAGTATTTAATCTCCCCTAGAACCCCAGTTACCTGAAGGATATATTTTATTCTAAAACTTCTCCATCTGAATTACTCATTTGTGAAGGTTTCCTTTTTCTCTTTCTTTCTTTCTTTCTTTCTTTCTTTCTTTCTTTCTTTCTTTCTTTCTTTCTTTCTTTTATCCCAAAGTGGGGATTCTCTTTAGCCCAGACTTGAAATTCACTATGTAATCTCAGGGTGGCCTCAAACTCATAGCAAATCTCCTACCTTTGCCTCCCAAGTGCTTGGGTTAAAGGAATGCACCCCCATGCCCTCATGAAGGCTTTTTTTTTGTTGTTTGTTTGTTTTTATTTTTATATATTTGAGAGCAAAAGGGTTTTCCTGATTATCCATCATTTTAAATTCCCAGTTATATCCACTGCACCTCTCTTTCTCAACCTTCTTCCCTAAGATCTTATTCCATTTTTACTGTCTATTCATTGAGTTCATGAAAAGATTGGCCAGAACAATTAGCATTCAGGCACACTTCAACATCAGAGTTTCTTTCAGTCAGCTGTGACTTTTTATATGATCATCCTCTATTAACTTTTGTGAATATTTTTGTTCGTAAATTATGGCATTTTAAGAATGTCTTAAATTCAACTAGTATTACCAGTGTGCATCATTTTGAGATGCTACTTCAAATTACTTTTTGTTCTATAAGTACTTTTTGTCTAACATTTTTCATGACAATTATTATATAAATGGTTATTATTCTTCTACTGCTTCAAAGTTTGAATCAGAGTTGGGCTACCATGTTAAAGAAAAAAAATAAAACTTATTGCACTATGAAACTATTCAACAACAAAAATTGTTTGGATCTTAATAATCTACATAAAATTCTTTACCATTCTATTGGGAAAGGATTATTTTTAATAAAATCATTTCAGAAAATTTATTTCCTATTATGCATAAACAGGATCATATTTTGTTCTAGAAGTGTTTTATAAAATGAAATTTGGTCTCATAAATTGAACATACATTTCTATTTCTTCTTTTTTTAAAAAATATTTTTATTTATTTATTTGAGAGCGACAGACAGAGAAAGAGGCAGATAGAGGGAGAGAGAATGGGCGTGCCAGGGCCTTCAGCCACTGCAAACAAATTCCAGATGCGTGCGCCCCCTTGTGCATCTGGCTAACGTGGGTCCTGGGGAGTCGAGACTCGAACCGGGTCCTTAGCACTTAACCACTAAGCCATCTCTCCAGCCCTCTTTTTTTTTTTTTTTTTTTTTTTTGTAGCTTGACAGCTACTGTATTTTATTTTTTAATGTTTATTATTATTATTATTATCAAGATGTTTTATATGAATACATTATATGTTGGTATCCTCTTTTCCCTTGTTCCTGCCCCTATTTCATTGGAGATGCTCCTCAGTGGGGTTGCAGGTAATCTCCATGGGGTTGTAGTTTATGTGTTGTTGGAGCAGTAGTCAGTTATATTTAGAGGGATGGAATGCCTCTGGGCATGATGTCTCAGCCTGTGGCTCTTACAATTTTTCCACCCCTTCTTCCACTGAGCCATGATGGGTGAGATTCAAGTCTACTTCAGTGATGAGCTCTTAGGAGCCTCTGGATCTCTACTTTGGTAGGTTTTGAGTATCTGCAGTGTCTATCTCTTACACTCTGTGCTCATTATCAAAAAGAACATGGAAACAGCACTCTTGCTCATTTCCCCATCCCTCTGTGGATTCAGCTGTGGCTTGGCTGAAGTGCAAGGGGTAGTTTACCTCCTCTGGTCTTACTACCTTCTGAAAAAGAACAGATTCTCGAAAGGAGAGTGAAGTCAGCATAGTTTAAATAGGATAAGCATTATGACTTTAGGGAGAATTTGATGTATGTAACCCCTCTTTTAGCCAAAGACTAGTGAGAGCTTGTCACTGGATGACAATCTTTGTCTCCATAGGAGATTCTGTTTTTGTTCCCAATTCCAGATATAGGTCTCTTTACACTGAATGGATTCCTCAGCCAATCAGAAAGCTATTGGTCACCCACTGAGTCTGTGTGCAACTACTGCATTGACATGTACATCATATCAGGGTGCTTGCTTCTGACTAGCTTAGAGCTATGGTTGCTTAGACTGTTATTGGTCATTTTCCTCCAATAGTTAATGTAGTGCTTTCCAGCACTAGACAGGCTAACTGTCTGGGGACTGGCTTTCTTCTGAATTCCAGCCAGGTCTCTTCATACTCTGTGTCAGCAGCATATGGTGTCTTCAGCAATAGAATTTTAGTGTTAGCCTCAGGCAGGTAATCAAGGGCTTTGACAGAAAGCTGTCTTGATTTGGGGACATCATAGGCCTCTCTGATCAACAACTCAATGCTGGTAGGAAACAATGTCTGGTACTGGGAGATTCAGGTCAGAGACAGAAAAACAAAAATCTTTGCAGTTTAGGCTTCAGCCCATCCTTACCAGGTCCCTACTTTTCAGGTGCTCCCTCCCCTTACTCCTTTTGAGGGTTTTATCTTTTAGGCTATCTCCAACGATAACAATTTCTATGGTATCAGCTCATTTTGTATTTAATTTTGTTGTATGTTTCCCCTCCTCCACTTTCCCTCCCCAACCCCCAAACCCTACCATCCCTATTGTCTGGGCCTTGAGTTGCCTATCAGGTTTGTCAGCAACTGGAGCAGGTCCAGGTTAGTCCAAAAGGATTAAAGACCTCAATATAAGACCTGAAACTTTTCAACTACTGGAAGAGAATATAGTAGGCACTCTCCACTACATAAAAGTGGGGAAAGACTTCCTAAATAAAACCCCAGTAGCCCATGAAATTAAACAATAACTCAACTGATGGGAACTCATGAAGTTAAAATGCTTTTGCACAAACACACCATATGCAGAGCCAGTAGATTACTCAGTGAGTGGGAGAAAATCTTTGCCAGCTATACCACTGACAGAAGCCTAATATCTAGAATATACAAAGAACTCAAAAAACTAAACAATGAAAAAAAAAAAAAATCAAACAACCCACTCCAAAAGTGGGGCAGAAAACTGAATAGGGAGTTCTCAAAGGAAGAAATACAAATGGCTAATACTCATTTAAGAAAATGTTCAATATCCCTAACCATTAGAGAAATGCAAATTAAAACAACTATGAGATTTCACCTTACTCCAGTAAGGATGGCAATCACAAAAATAAATCTAACAATGACAAATGTCAGTGAGGATGTGGGGAAAGAGGAACCCTTATCCACTGTTGATGGGAATGTAACCTTGTACAACCAGTATGGAAATCAATTTGGAGATTCTTGAAAAAGATGAATATAGAGCTACCAACAGACTCAGTTATTCCATTACTGGTCATTTATCCTAAATGCTCCACACATTCAATACAGAGACATTTCCTCAACCATGTTTATAGCTGAGGAGGTCATTATAGTTAAGAACTGGAATCTACCCAGGTGTCCATCATTGGATGAATGGACAACAAAGTTGTGGTACATTTACACAATGGAATTCTACTTAGCAATAAGAAAAAAAAGTGATACAATAAAATTTGTAGAAAAATGGATAGTCTGGGAACAAAGCACACTCAGCAAACACACAATTGTAGAAAGACAAATGTTGCATTGGTGTCACAGATATGCCTTTCTAACCTGACCTGCTCAAGTTGCTGTCATACAACTTAAGGCAACTTAAGACCCAGACAGTAGGGATGGAAGGGTCTGGGAAAAGCAGAAGGGGAGGGGCAAAATACAAACACAAAGTGAATTCCAAATGAGCTGATACATAGAAACCTTTATCTTTATTTAGCCTAAATAATCTAACCCTCAAAAGGAGTAAGGGGGAAGCACTTGAAAAGCAGGACTCTGATGAGGGTGGGATGAAGCCTAAGCTAAAAGAATTTTTTTTTTTTTCCTGACTCTGATCTGTAACTCCCAGTACTGGAGATTGGTTGCTACCCACATTGAGCTGTTGATAGGAGAGACCTACAAGGACCCCAAATCAAGACAGTTTTCTGTCAAAGCACTTGATTACAAAAAGATAAATATCACATGGGGTCACTTATTTCCATCTTTTATTGTCTGATTCACTATTTCCTTCTTTGGAGGCACAGCCATGTATTTCGAAGGATATTTCCTAAAATTTTCTTATACAGAAGTAAGCCAACTGCTTCTTGGAACAGAGCCTGAGAACTAGACTACCCCTTGGAAGTTTCCTACTCATGGGTGAGGATACTACTTTTTGTATTAGCTTGAGGTAAAAGAAACTGAAGAGCAGTTTAGTTGAGGCTCTTAGCAAACCCTCTGCATCTGCTGTCATGGCTGCCCTGACATTACTGTGGCTGTGGATTCCTCACTTACCTACAAGTACTCATTGGATTTTTTATGGAATACCCAGAAATGTTTAATTAGTGTACAAGTAGTGCATTGTATAAGAAAAGGGTAAGGAACTTCCAACTTTAGATAATCTTTAAACATTTGTTAAAAGTATTTAGGTGTGTGACCCACTAGACCCTGCTGATCCAGAACACACATACACTGATCATACATTTATACACATTTAGCTCACTTGTCTTTAACAGATCCATGGGCCCTTAGTGATTGATCTTGTTGACTTCAATGCTATAATTTTGCACTTCATATGCATATATGCTTGCTCTGATTTGTTGAGCAAAGCTTAACACCAGTCAGCACCTCTAAACATTGCTTGTCAATATTCGTCAATTGTACAATTCAGGCCAAAAGTATAGCAAGGCAGAGGAAACCAAGTCACATTGCTTTAAGTGGTTGGATTGCATAGTTATAATATTAACTTTAAAACAAGTTACAATAAAATGAAAGTACTATCCCACAGCAATAATCTCAGAAAAGTTATTTTAAGATCCATTAGAAATACTACCGCAGTTCTTTCCCATATTTCATTCCCACACTTTGTTCTTATAGTTATACTTCATTCCCACAGTTCATCCCCACATATTATCACATGACCTCTTTAGCTTTTAGTCCCTTAAAAAGCACACATATGCAAACTATCTCTTGTGCCTGCACCCTGGCATGATTAGCCTTTCTGAATTAGAACACATGTGTTTCTTATGCCAATTCCTGCCTACCCCAGGCTCCTATGCTTTTCCTTTGGTAGGGAATGCACAGGTGGGGATAAATTATACTGTAGTTATTATTTTATGTTATTCTGCTTCTTTTCATCCATTTGTTAAAGATATTTAAAGATGTTAGAAAGTACTTTTCCCAACTACATAAAGTGAATGCAAATAAGGAGGAGTTGTAGGATTGAAGCTCTGGGAGGGATTATATCTCCATCAAGATGGAAGAGACACCCAGGCTGGTGATCCCCAAGCTTCAGGTGCTTGCCAAAGGTATCAAAGATTAAAAAAACAAACAAACAAAACAACAACAACAACAAATAACCAAAAAACAAAAAAAACACTTAGCAACTAGGGAGATATAGAGAAATTAATAAGGGCAGGGCAGAGTGAAGAAAAGGGGGAAAAAGAAACATAAAAGCCTCCAAGCCAAGATGAATTAAGAGAGAAGAAAAGACTAGGGGAAGTCCCCCTTCATATGTGTAAGAATATTCAGGAATAAACATCTTTATGGGGCTTAGGTTCATTAATATGAGTTACACACCCCATTAGAATGAGTTTTATTAACAGGTCTAGGTGTGTAGGAAAGATCTGGATTTCCTGATGAGCCCAGATGGAACACCAATCCAAGAAGGACAGATCCACCAGGTCTAAGGAAGAACCAGGAAGCTGGTATTGTTTATACTTATAGTCTATGTCAATGAGATTGAGTCAGATGGGGGTTCTAGTCCCTTCAGGGCAGAGTATTTCTGTGAGCCAGTCTATTATCTGACTACCTACCAGAATAAGAAGCTAACCTACCCAAATCCAAATCACTATGTGAGAACTATATGACATATTTTAATATAAATTTGTAAGAATTAGGGGAATAATATGCTGAGTATACCATTTTAACCTGAAATTTGAGATAAAATTTAAGTTTTCCTGCAGTGTTTCCACACATTATCTAAAATTAGTATGATAGTAACCCCAGCAAGCTGTGGCCTAAAAGCACTGTACTGTGGGAAAACAAAAACAAAAACAAAAACAAAAAACTAGAATTTAATGTGGAGTGATGGTGGGTTTCTATTCTCAACTCTGAAATCATTATCTTCTCCTGGACCTTTCCCTCTTACCCATTACACTGATGACAAATCAGATGAGTTCATCAACAAGTTAACTTTCCATTTAAGAACATTCTATTTTACTTCTGCAGTGGTCCAAAACTTCTGAAAAAACAGAAGAGATTATTTATTCTTTCTTTGAAATTAAAATTAGCCACATGAATATTTCTTGTTTTTTGTTAAATTTATCTAGTTTTATTTTAAATATAAACTAGGGGAGTTCTAGGTAAAATCATAATATATCACTTAACATTAAAACTTTGAATAACCTGAAAATATAAATCTAAATATGAGTTATTGCTTCCAAATGTAAAGAGTGAAATGTTCCAAAATTATTATTTGTTACAAGGATCATAAATTTTGACTTTCTTTGTTATGTTCTTCCTTATATAGTACAATTTGAAATCATGAAATACTCCAAAAACCATAATAGATTATCCAGGTTTCATCATGATTCCATCTTACATCATGAATAATTAAATTAATTACTGGTTTCTTTTATCACTGGAAATACTGAAAACTTAATTGAAATACAAAATTAAATCTTAAAATGATGGCTTCTCAGTCAAGTACTTGCCTGCAAAGCCAAAGGATCCAGGTTCAATTCCCCAGTACCCACATAAGCCAGATGCATAAAGTAGAACATGCATTTGGATTTGTTAGCAGTGGCTGGAGGCCCTAATGTGCCCATTCTCTTTCTCTCTCTCTCTATTACTTTCAAATAAATAAACAATATATTTTAAAACTTTATTTTTATTTATTTATTTATTTGAGAGAGAATGGGCACTCCAGGGCCTTCAGCCACTGCAAATGAACTCCAGATGCATGCACCCCTTGTGCATCTGGCTTATGTGGGTCCTAGGGAATCGAGCCAAGGTCCTTTGGCTTTGCAGGCAAGCGCCTTACTGCTAAGCCATCTCTCAGGCCCCTTAACTAAACATTTCTTAATGGGTGTTTTAAATAACTTGTATTTATATTGCAGGACTTCCTAAAATAGCCTTGTCTATTTCATCCTATAATTCATGTTGAGTCCATCTGAAGTAGGTCTTTCTTTTGGGATGTCTTTCTGTATAAAGAAGAAAACAACTCTGGCTGGTGTGTCCCTTGTCACTAATGGAGTAGCCTGGCTTAGGAATTTCTTTGCAATAAACATATACCATATGGTGTTTTTCAGAGAGATAAAGGTCACCAGGAACATAGGTACCGTCATAACATTATACCAGTGTCCAGTGGAGAAACCAGTGGTATTAGGTATATGAAGTGTTTTAGAAAGACATTTACTTACCAAAAGCTCTCAACTCCATCCTCTTTCTTTTAGGTGGATTCTGGATTAGGATAGTGCCATTGTTTTCCATTGTTTCTCACCGGGGGTGAATGGCACTCATGCAGCATATGCATCACTGCTGAAACGTCTGTGTCAGAAAGGAACTATGACTTCTTCCTTGTAATGACAAGATAATTGTCTTTTTGTAAATGAAATAGTTATTCATTTGTTAGAGAGAGAGGAAGAGAGAGAGCAAGAAACAGAGTATAGGCACACACTGCAAATAAACTTCAGATGTATGCACCACATTGTGCATCTAGCTTCACTTGGTTACTGGGGACATGAACCATCAGGCCTTGTAAGCAACCATGTTCAACCACTAAGCAATCTTAATAGCCCATGATAAGATAAATTTGATAAATGCAAATGTCTCTTTTTACATTGCCACCATGCCATTCTTAATATCTAACAGGAGTTTAAAATATTTGATACTTAATGAATAGTGATATTTTTTCATTTGTTTCATTTATTTGAGAGAGAAAGAGAGAGAGAGAGGGAGAGAGGCCACACCAGCACATACAGCCACTACAAATGAATTCCATTATTCATGCACCACCTTGTGCCTCTGGTTTACATGGGTCCTCGGGCCTTAACCATCAAGTTATTAGAGTGAGGGTTTTTTATTTTTTATTGTCATGGCAAACTTGTATTCTACTTACTGAATTGAAGTAGTGATGCTTTATCTTATATTAAGAGGCACATTCATTTTATGGATCAAAAAGGCAATTTTAAGAATTTATTAAATGGAGAAGACACCACATGTTATTATCATCTAGAAATTGGTTGTCTATATATCCATACATACAAGCAAAGGGGAGTGAGGAAATTGAAAACTGGTTCTTTTTGAAATTTTTTTTGTTTATTTTTATTTATTTATTTGAGAGCGATAGAGAGAGAGGGAGGAAGGGAGGGAGGGAGGGAGGGAGAGAGGGGGGGAGAAAAGAGAGAGAGAGAGAGAGAATGGGCATACCAGGGCCTCCAGCTACTGCAAACGAACTCCAGACAAGTGTGCCCCCTTGTGCATCTAGGTAACGTGGGTCCTGGGAAATCGAGCTTCAAACTGGGGTCCTTAGGCTTCACAGGCAAGTGCTTAACCACTAAGCTATCTCCCCATCCCTAAAACTTGGTTCTTTATGCATATGATTACACCAGATCACTTGTGCTTACTCACAGAGGCTAGAGATTCTGAACGACTTCTTTCTCTAATTCTCAGTGTCTTTGTTCTTCATACTACCATCCTCAGGACCAGAAATCTCTAGTTCCCTACCCTCTTAATTCCAGTATCTTTTTTTTAAAAAAAAAAAAATTGTTTATTTATTTATTTGAGACAGAGAGAATAAACAGACCAGGGCCTCTAGTGACTACAAATGAACTCCAGACACATGTGTCACCTTGTGCATCTGGCTTTACAAGGGTCCTAAGAAATCTAACCTGGGTCCATTGACTTTTCAGGCAAGTACTTTAACTGCTAAGGCATATCGCCAGCCACATTTTTTTAAAAAATATATTATTTTTATTTATTTATTGTTTTGAGAAACAGAGAGAGAAAGCAGCAGATAACAAGAGAGAATGGAGTCCCAGCACTTTAATTCAGGTCTCTTAATACCATTCTATAATTTGATTATAATATCATACTAGTACAAACTGAATCTCACTTTATGTACCAACTGAAGGTTTTCAGACAAAGCAAACTTGAATTCATAGTCCTTTCCAAAACATTCCTTAAATATTTTTGTTTATACAAAGAAAGAAACGTTCGGGCTGGAGAGACGGGTTAGCAGTTAAGCACTTGCCTATGAAGCCTCAGGACCCTGGTTCGAGGCTCAATTCTCCAGGACTCACGTTAGCCAGATACACAAGGGGGCACATGCATCTGGAATTCATTTGCAGTGGCTGGAAGCCATCGCATGCCCATTTTCCCTCTCTCTCTCTCTCTCTCTGCCTCTTTCTTTCTCTGTCATTCTCCAATAAATAAATAAATAAATAATTTTAAAATAAAAAAAGATACTTTCCTCATTGAGTAATTCCTCCAGGAAAATATTGAAGTTATTATTCTCTAAGTTCATTTATTTATATATTTGCAAGCAGAGAGCAACAGAGAGGAGACACAGAGAGAATAGATGCTCCAAGCCTCTAGTCTCTGCAAATGAACTCCAGATACATGCATCACCTTATGTATTTGGCTGTATGTGGGTACTGGGCAATCAAATTTGGGTCTTTAGACATTGAAGGAAAATTCCTTAACCAAAGAGCAATCTCTCCCATGCATTTGAATCAGATGTTCATCACAAACTCATGTGCTTTGAATGCTTGGTTACAAGCTGGAGGCAATTTGGGAGGTAGAACCTTGTTGGTGGAGGTGTGTCACTGTGGGGTGGACCTTGAAGTTCAGTAGTCCCTAGGTTTCCAGTGCTAGGTCAATTCCCTATCTGCTGCTATCTTACATCTGCTGTAGAAAAAAATTGTGTAGCCTCTGCTCATGTTATGCTTTCCCTGCCTCCATGAAGCTTCCCATTGAGACTGTAAGCTAAATTAAACTCTCCCCTCCCATATCTGCTTTTGGTCAGGTATTTTGTCCCAGAGAATGTAAAAATTACAAAGTCAAACTCAGAAAAGCAGCAGAAGATCTACTTCATCTCAGCAGGAGGCACTGGGCAAGAGGGGAAGGAGAGATGGCTCAGCAGCTTAGATGAATGCGTACAATGCCTAATGACCCCAGTTTGATTCCCCAGTATGCATGTAAGCCAGATACACAAAGCGGTGCATGCATCTGGAGTTACCCTGCAGTGGCTAGAGGCCCTAGTGTACCCATATTCATTCTCTCTCTCCCTCTCCCTCCCTCTCTCTCTCTCTCTCTCTCTCTCTCTCTCTGTCTTTCTTTCCTTGCAAATAAATTATATTTTTTTAAAGGAGCCACTGAGAAGGTATTAGGCAAATGATATAAAGTTTCAATTCATCAGAAAGAATAAGTTTGACAGACCTTTATACATCATGTTAACTGCCAGCATGAGTGCCAATATTTTAAAATTGCAAGGTGTGTAGGCATTAAATATTCTCACCAAATGATAAATGAGAAGTAGGTGAGTGCTGCAGTCAGGTTCACACTGCTGGCAGAAAGCACCTAACCAA
Organism: Jaculus jaculus; assembly: GCF_020740685.1. Lineage (NCBI taxonomy): Eukaryota > Metazoa > Chordata > Mammalia > Rodentia > Dipodidae > Jaculus > Jaculus jaculus. The sequence continues at coordinate 72,617,500 of NC_059113.1, read as the reverse complement.
GAGCAGGTTGTGGGAACAAAAGGGTTTATTTTAGTTTATAGACTTGAGAGAAAGCTCTTTGATGGCAGGAGAACACAATGGCATTCTCATAGGGTGGACATCACCTCCTGGGCCACATCAAATGGACAACAGCAACGGGAGAGTGGACCAAACACTAGCGAGGGAAAGCTGGCTATAGCATGCACAATCCCACCCCACAAAATATACTGCTTCCATGAGGTGTTAATTCACAATTTCCATCAGCTGAGGGCTTAGCATTTAGAACACCTAAGTTTATGGCAGACATCTGAATCAAACCACCACAGTGAGTGAAAAGATATATTAAATACCTGGATTTAGCCATTCCATAATATATACACATATGTACATCATGCTGCACACCACAAATATATATACCTTTACTTGTAAATTTAAGTTGACAGATTGGCAGACTCTTTTAAGCTAAAAAAACTAAAAACAAACAAACAAAAATCCTGTTTCCCAGAAGTATTCAAATTCAGATAAGTCTATCCCATAGCTCTCTTTGCCTTCTTACTGTTGTCCTCTTATTTCTGTTAAAGCATTCATGTGTGGGAGAGGGAGAATGAGCAATTGATCCGTCCACTTTTCATTTGCATATGCAGTTCTGCAAGGTTTCAATCTGTTATCTCAGTGGACTTTGATTCTTACTCTTCTATGTACCTTTTTTTTTTTTTTTTAAGAATATGCTATGTATGGACACATTGTGTGTTAGTACCATCATTTACTTCGCCTTGCCCCCAATCCATGGAGGGCTCACCTCAGTGGGGTTGCTGGTATACCCCATAGGGCTGTGAGTTATGCCTTATGAGAGCAGAATTCAGTAATGGGGGGGTGCCTCAGGGCGTGCCCTCCCAACCTTTGGCTCTTACATTCTTTCTACTCTCTCTTCCACAAAATTCCATGAATCATAGTGGTTGTGTTTTAAGTCTACCTTGTTGTTAAACTCTCAGAAGATTCTGGATGTCTGCTTTAGTATGTGTTGGGTGTGATCAGCCTTTCTCCTTTACCCTGGTGCAGGCTGTCAGGCTTGTTGAGGGAACAACACTCTTGTTCATCTCACCAATTCCTCTGTGGCTTCACCTGGCCTTGGCTGAAGTATAAGGGGTGATTTAGCTCCTTTAGTCTCTCTATCTTCTGAAAAGAAGAACAGGTAGATTCTCCAATGGAAAACAAAGTCAGCATAGTTAAATTGGATAATCATTGTTCAATTGGAGTGGTTGTGATGGGTATAGTGCCTCTATTGGCCAAAGACTAGTGGAATCTTCTCATTAATGGTACCATAATCTTGTTCTCCATGGGACTTTGACTTGGCTCCCACTTCTAGCCATGGGTTCCTTTCTACTAGTGGATGGGTCTCTTAGCCAATCAGAAAGACATTGTTTACTGGTTGATTTTGAATAACTGTGACCCCCTGCTTGCTCATAACATTGTTGGCCACTCCCTCTGCAGACCATGTAGCACTTTCTAGCACTAAATGGGTTTGCAGTCTGGGGACTGGATCCCTTCCAGATTACAATGGGGTCACTCAGTTTTCTCTATCAATAGCATGTGGTGTCTTCAACAACAGGGTCTTATCTCAGGCATATAAATAAGTGCTTTGACAGAAACCCGTCTTGTTTTGGGGACCTCATAGGCTTCTCTGATGAACTGCTCAATGTGGGTAACAACTGATTTCTGGTACTGGAGGCTCCAGGCCAGAGCCAAAATTTATTTTTTTATATTTTATTTTTTATGAGACAAAAAGAGACAGATAGAGAGAAAGAGAAAATGGGCATGCCAGGGCTTCCAGCCACTGCATACAAACTCTAGACACATGTGCCCCCTTGTGAATCTGGATTACGTGGGTCCTGGGAAATAAAACGCTGGTCCTTAGGCTTCATAGGCAAATGCTGTAACCACTAAGCCATTTTCCCAGTCTCTGGAGAGCCAAATATTTTAAGGCACTTTCTCTAGGGCCCTTCTTCCCAGATGATTCCCCTCATACTCCTGTTGAGTGTTCTATCTTTTAGTCTACTATCAAGGAGAAAGATTTCTATAGTACCAGTTCATTTTAGGTTTAGTTTTGTGTTTACCACCCCCCCACACACACTTTCATTCCCTTCCCCACTGGCCCTTCCATCTGCATTGTCAGGCCCTTCAGTTGTCTGTCCCATATGCCAGAAATTTAAGCTGTTCCTGGTTAGGGAATGAGAACATGTCACATTTGTCTTTCTATGTTGGTGTGATTTCAGTGAGAATATTTCTTAAGTGATGAAGCTCATGAATTCTCGTATAATGTCAACTGCTCTTACCTCTGCCTAACCAACAGCAACTTTCATATGCAGACTTGTTTTGCATGAAATGTAAAGCCATGTATGTCTGGGATTCTGTGGAACATACAGTAGTCTATTGGCATCAATATTTAGAGAAAAATTATAAGAGTGGAGGGGATAGATGTTACAGATATTCATCTCCATTGTTTACAGTGGGGACAGAAGAGAACTGCCCTTGGTTAGAATTATTTCTGATATTTCTGATATCATATAGAACACAGGGAGTGCATCCTAATGAGCTAGATGTCTGTGATTTGCTTGTGGACATAAATCAGGAACTTCATGCTTAGCTTCATTTATGTGTGTGTGTGTGTGTGTGTGTATGTGTGTGTGTGTGTGTGTGTATGTGATCATCTAGGGGTGCATCCCAGGTCTTATTCTACAAATGAGTTACAACCCCAAATCATCACTATGCCATCTTATTGAAACTCAGCTGATTTTTATTGTAACTTCACCTATGATTACCACAGCATGATGAAATTTAGTTGTAATGAATAATACTATTTTTGAATAATTTGCAACAGTATTTTTAATACACTAAATGTCCTTTATCTTTCAACATATTCTGCTAGACAAATGTTAGATATTAACTTTCAAATCATATTATATTGTTTCACCTCTACTTGAGTTTAACAGGAAAATACTCTGACCAATGTTCTTTTAAAGTAACAAAATAGTAAAATAATGTGGGGCATTTGGGGAAAATACTTTTTGCTGAATTTTGAAACTATATGGCTCTTGCTAGACTTTATAGACTATCATAAAAATATAAACACCAAAAAGCAGAAATAATGATTGAAAAGAAATAGTTTATAATGATTCCTATCTGGAAGCAAATGGTGGCCTAGGGATTGGTGAAATAAGTCACTTTCAGTTTTATACAATGTCTGGTAAGGAATAAAACTTGATTTACACAGAAGGAGGGACGTTGTTCATATAAAGAACAAATCTAATTAGGATGCTGTTAGGTATAGCCTGCCTTCTGCTGACATCATAAGTGTTTGATTTGTTTCTAGTGTTTTCTTTTTCCAAAGGTTACCATCATGTTTTAGTCAATATTACCTAATAATATCCATTTGAGTTAGAAGTAAGGAGACTTGTTGAGGATTTGATTGGTTTATTGATGACTGTTGAAGATTCAAGTGGAAAATATCTAAAGCTAGATTAAATGTAAAGGAGAAAATTAATGGAAAGGATACTGATAACTCATTGGGCAGGGAAAGAAGTGTAACTTCTTCAGAGTTTTTGGGATTTTAGGAACAGGTACATATCATTGTCAAGGCCTCAGTTCTTTCCCCTCTTCTATTTTCTTCCCCTCTCTCTCATCCTCCCTTCTTATCTCTTTCTCGTCTCCTCTCTGCCCGCACACATACTGGGAATATTGAATATGGGGCAGCTGCATATTCACCTTCTTGTTCCTTAACATGTGAACAAAGGATATTTTCTTCATTGCCAGGGTAAGAATAATCCTGGAAAAACATGAAAGTCCTTTAACATAGTTTCCTTTCTTAAAGTCTCTGCTAAGATGTCATGGAAAACATTCCCTGGGGAAACACAAACACATGTCTAGTCATCCCAGATCCAGCACAAAAGGCATCCCAAAGCACAATTAAATCAATGTCCAATTTTGGTGAAATAAATGGGGTTATTGTTGCAGTCAGACTCATATTGCTGGTAGAAATCACCCAACCAAGATAAGCTTGTGGGAAAAGAGAGGTCTATTATGGCTTACAGGCTTGAGGGGGAAGCTCCATGATGACAGGGAAAAGGATGATATGAGCAGTGGGTGGACATCAGCCCCTGGCCAACATCAGATAGACCATGGCAACAGGAGAGTGTGCCAAACACAGGCAAGGGGAAACTGGCTAGAACACTCATAAGCCCACCCCCAGTGATACACTTCCTCTAGGAGGTGTTAATTCCTAAATCTCCATCAGCTGGGAACCTAGCATTCACAATACCTAAGTTTATGTGGGACACCTGAATCAAACAACCACATTCTGCCCCTGCCCCCCATAAACTGATATCCATACATGATATAAAATACAATGCATTCGGTCAAACTTTAAAATTCCCCATAGATTTAATCAATCCCAATGTTGTTCAAACATCTCCATAGTCCACGATCTTTTAACTGAGCCATAACCCCCCCCCAAAAAAAAAATCCCTCAAAAACCCATAGTGGCACACAGCAAAAGATGGCATTGGGCATAACAAAGAAACATGTTGCCAATACAAGATTTAAAACAACCAGGGAAAGCATCAAACGCTGTAGCTTCAAGTCGAACAACTCTAGACAGTGGCAAATCTCCAAGTTTGATAATTCTAGCCAGCAACAAGTCTCTGGCATTAGGATTTAGCCCCTCCAGCTAGGTTACTCACTGTCCTGGTAAACTTCATCAGGGCTGGCAGCTTTCCTCAGCAGTCATATCATGGTCCCAGCATCTCCATTGGGTCTCCACTGCAATTCACGGTTCATCTTTATGGCTCCACAGGGTATCCATGCAGATAATACTGCTTCATACTGCCCATGGCCATTTCCAAAACACAAGACTGCATTGCAAACTCAATGACCTTCTCGTTCCTGCATTTCTTAATACCAGTTAGGGTGCCAATTTGTTAATCCAGGGGGGTGCAATAAAGAGGACTTTATAAACAGGACACTTCTTGAGCACTCAGTCCCCTTCAAAAGAGTCTACACTCCTCCTGTTGCCCCAGTGCAGGTTAGCTGGCCCAATCTCAAAGGTTGTAATCTCTCAATTGCAGCTGAATGGGAAGCACTTTACCCAAAGATTTTTCTTTCTGTGCCATATCTCTCTGCTCACACCAGTTCATTTCTACTCAATGCAACCCTGCACAACTTCTCAGGACATGGACATAACAGCAAGTTTCCCACACAAACTGCTAGCCCAGTCCAAGCAAAGCTCTTTCTCACCCTCATAAGTCAAACCTCACAGTCCATAGTTCTTACTACATTCAGGTCTTTCAACTCTGACCATAATAGTCCATCAAGCAACTTACAGCACTGCAAGGCATTTCTGAGGCCAAGGTTTCAAATCCTTCCACATTCCTCTTAAAAAATCAGCTCCAAAGGCCAAAGCCACACCGCCAGGTGTCTAGCAGCAATCCCACTCCTCAGTACCACTTGGCTGTTGAAGTGAGGTTTGCAATGCTGGTAGAAATCACCCAACCAAGGGCAATTTATGATAAAAAGAGGTTTATTTTGGTTTACAGACTTGAGGGGGAAGCTCTATGATGGCAGGGAAAATGATGGCATGAACAGAGGGTGGACATCAGCCCTTGGCCATTATATGATGGACCATAGCAACAGGAGATTGTGCCAAGCACTGGCAAGGGGAAACTGGCTATAATACACATAAGCCTGCCCCCAATAATACACTTCCTCCAGGAGGCATTAATTTCCAAATCTCCATCAGCTAAGAACCTAGCATTTAGAAAACATAAGTTTATGGGGGACACCAGCTGGGACACCTGAATCAAACTGTCACACTTACAGAGGAGAGTAGGGGTTATTTCCAGGAATAATTGATGATTCAAATGCGGATACATCACTGAAAATCTCACCCCAGGCTAGGTGATGGCTCAGGGATGCTGACTCTGAGGCTCACTGAGTGACTTGAAAGCAGCTTGCAAGCAGATGGGCTGGTCAGTGTCTTTCTCAAGCAGGTTCTATTCTTTTAATAATCTTATGGGGGACATGTGATCATTTTTTAAAATTTATTTATTTATTTGAGAGCGACAGACACAGACAGAAAGACAGATAGAGGGAGAGAGAGAGAATGGGCGCGCCAGTGCTTCCAGCCTCGGCAAACGAACTCCAGACGCGTGCGACCCTTGTGCATCTGGCTAACGTGGGACCTGGGGAACCGAGCCTCAAACTGGGGTCCTTAGGCTTCACAGGCAAGTGCTTAACCGCTCAGCCATCTCTCCAGACCTGGGGGGGTGCATGTGATCTTATATGTTTAATATTTCTCAGACTTGTTTACTTCTAGAGCCTCCTCAGTCTCCCTTCCTCCCTCCAGGAGAAAATACATCAGTGTGAGGAAATTGCTACATAGCACTAAATGACCAAGGCTTTATCATGCACTCCTCTGGTGGTCAAGGGACCATAGCTCTGAAAAGGACTAGAAATGGAGAAGTTGAGCATGGCAAGCCTCTATCAGGAGCCAAAAAACACTCCAGGACTTGCGATATATTGAGTATAATGGGGTCCACCACTAAGACAAAGAAAGGCAACTGTTGGGTTAGAACTACCACATAAAACTTATTATGAGAGTAAAGAAAGATTTAGTTCTTTTTCCTTTGTTTTCTCTACCACACATTATACTTATTTTTATATTATTCTTGGGACATATTTATCTCCCTTTTTATATGGATTCTTTCTTTCTTTCTTTCTTTCTTTCTTTCTTTCTTTCTTTCTTTCTTTCTGTCTGTCTTTCTTTATTTTTATGGATTCTTTATGGTGGCCTTGGTTTTATCTGTCCCTGTCAATTCTGCTTTAGCTACATTGAATGTTTTGTTTGGGCTAGGGTCCATTGACCTTTGTCCTTTTAACCTTTGCCATATTCTTAGAAATGAAGAATTTTATCCACCTCTTTTATTAGCGAGAATAACTCACCTTGTATTCTATCTGAGTCATCAATGGCTGTGAAAGATGTATGCATGTACATGATGACGCTGTATTGGTTGACCTTGCTCTGTGCCATCGGTCCAAAAGCACCAGGCAGAGCAAGCTTTTTCAAAGTGACCTCTACCTCAGAGAACTTTTTTCTTCATATCTTCATATCTTTAGTATTTTATTTTCTCGGTTAATAGACAACATATTCAGTCTTTTTAATCTTCCCTTAACTGAAACACCTCACTTTTTGGTTTGTTTGCTTGTTTTTATGAAGTAGGGATTCACTGCAGCTCAGGCTGACCTGACCAGGAATTCAGTATATAGTCTTAGGGTGGCCTTGGACTCATAGTGATCCTCCTCCCTCTGCCTCCCAAGTGCTGGGATTAAAGGCATGCTCCACCATGCCCAGCCACCTTAATTTTTTTTTTTTTTGGATTAGAAGTATGATTTATTTGTTGAAAAGGGGAAAAGATAATATTAGATCAAAATAAATGTCTTTTCCTCCACAGACACAAAGAAGCAATCTGAGCAGTTATTCAATTCTAAATGTCATATGTAATTTCATATGGTTTCAAGTCAGACTGAATGTCACTGGCTGACGAATAGAACAATTTCCTGCAATTACTTTGGTTGTTAATATTCTTAAACCAGTGAACAAGTTACAAACTATTTTAGTGGTTTGTATATAATTCAGTCTTTTCCAAATGCATTATATTAATAAACAATTTCCTGTAATACAAAATTTCTGAGAATACATGTGACATATTTCAGTAGAAATAATGTCATACCAAACTTTACAGAAATATTATGGAAAAACTATTAATTAAGTAAGCTTAACTATATGCTAATAAATGTAGAAATGAGGAAAGATAAATGAAAAACTTTGTGATCACATTAAAAAAGTGAATATACCAGCAACTCCACTAAGTAGGGCTTTCAGCAGAATAGGGGCAGGGAGTAGGATCCACAATTAAAGAGTAAAAATTTTAAAAAGTAACATGAAAAAAGGGAATTGTGATGTTTGCCAGCAAAATTATTGGTATAGGGATTATATTATATAGATGCATGATTAACATTAAATTATACAATGGAATGACATGGCAATCATAGAACAATATCTGAAGAATTTTGATATGGGCTGGAGAAATGATTCAGTAGTTAAAGACACTTCCTGTCTATACGTGAGGACCCATAGAGGCCTTGTAAACTACTAAAGTTTGATCACTGGGACACACATAAATAGCTGGGCATAGGCCTATATAACTTTGACCCCAGTCCTATAGGGGAACAGATAACAGAGACCAGGATATCTGGAATTAAAATAATAATAACGTTCTGGGATAGGCAAGAGACTCTGGATCAAATCTGAATGGTTGGAAGAGTGATGGAGTGGGGCTTTAACATTAGACATTCTGTTCTAGCCACTATACGCAAGATTACCACATCACAGGTGAGTACATAGCATGGGCACATGCACAAGCATACATCACACACACCACACACACACATACACGCATATTCTGAGGGGGAGAGAACTGGGATAAAATGAAATGGATTCTTTGTCTTTTACATAGTCAGTTGAGGTTTGTTTATGATAATACTGTGAAATAAATAACTTTATTTAGAGGATTATTAATCTCATCTATTCAATACATTTTTCAACACATTCACACAGAACTCAGAACCATGTTAAAGGGTTAAGATATGAGTGAGAGCAGAGAGCTTCTTGACTTCTGCTTTAATTAAGTCTATGCTCATGTTCAGGGAAAATATCAATTAATCAAACAAATAATGATACATGTCAGTGGTTTAAAGCTGTTGGGGCCTCATGAGATACAGATACATGCATATATTAAGATTCCTTGCAGACAATCTGAATTTTATAGTAAAAGCAATTGTCAAATACTTCAAGGTGGCGTTGCCTGGGTCACCCTTAGTAAATGTATCATGCCATTTTAGAATGGCTCATTCATAATAGAGATGGAAAATCTCCAGATATCAGATGTATCATATGTGTTACCTCACAATATACAGACCCATTTATTTCATGAATGAAATAGTCACCATTTTGAGGAGCTTTCATTTAGATTTCAATGACAGTTTGGTGTAGTTCCGGACTACCACACTTTGAAAGAAACTGGTAGCCTTATGTCATTTATGTAATTTTTCCACATAAAAGTAAATTTAGAGTAGAATGCTATTCAGGAATAAGTATATATAGAAGCCATTTAATTCTACACTATATATATGTATATATATATATATATATATATATATATATATATATATATATATATATATATAAATTTACTAGCAGAGAGAGACAGAAAAAGAGGGAGGAAGGGAAAGAAAAATAGACAGAGAGAAAGAAGACAGAGAGAGAGAATGGGTGTGCCAGGGCCTTTATCAATGGCAAACAAACTCCAGATACACGCACCACTATGGGCATTTGTCCTTAGGTGGATACTGGGGAATCTAAACCAGGTCATTAAGCTTTGTTGGCAAGTGCATTAATCACTGAGCAATCTCTCCAGACATCTACATATTTTAAAATCTGCTACCATGTAGTATTTGACAAACTGGCCCATAATCAACATCTAAGTTGGTGCACCCAAATTTGAAGTCGTAATTGAAAAGGGGCATCTTCACACAGTGCAGTCGTGCTCACCGCAGCACTATACGACACCTACCATTGTCTCTCCACTTATACTTCCATAAACCCAATTACACTTTTTTTCTGAAAAATTCATAGAGAAATTTATGACAAATTAAAAACTGTTCTTGATTGTGATGTGGAATAAACAGAGACAAAAATATTTCCATTGATTTTCTTTCTTGGAACAAAGCACAAAGGAAAAAACATTTTTCCATATCAAACTGCAAAGATCTAATGAATACTTGAAAAAAAGAACAAACATGATACTTCTACATGTGATACTTATGCCTAGTTTATGATTCCAAGTGATGTGATTGTCTGAGACTAGGATCATGGAAAATATTGTATATAGTCAGAAAGAGAACTCCTGTAGAGAAAGCTGAAAGGGACCCAGTGGTATACTGAAGGAACAGTATATAATCACTAATTTTGAACTACTGATCACGCACAATTGAAGCACATAAATGATTTTTTAATTCATTTTACATCCATGTACAAACATATGACTTTTTGACTGTGATGGTTTGATTCAGGTGTCCCTTATAAACGTAGCCATTCTGAATGCTATGTTCCCATCTGAGGAGATTTGGGAATTAACATCTCTAGGAGGCAGTGCATTGTTATGGGTGGCCTTATGAGTATTATAGCCAGTTTCCCCTTGCCACTATTTAGCACACTTACCTGTTGCTTTTGTCTACCCAATGTTGGTGATGAGGTGATATCCACCCTCTACTCATCCTGTTGTTTTCCCCTGCCATCATTGAACTTCACCTCCAGCCCATAAGCCAAAATAAACCTTTACTTTCTTCCTTCCTTCCTTCCTTCCTTCCTTCCTTCCTTCCTTCCTTCCTTTCTTTCATTCTTTCTTTTTTCCCACAAGGTGTTCTTCGTCAGGTGATTTCTTCCAGCAATGTGAATCTGACTGCAACAGAAAAGTTGGTACAGAGAGTGGGGTCATAGTTGCTAAAGAGCTATGTGGCTTTTGACCTTTTGGAGCTGGTTTTCATGAGGAATGTGGAAGGATTTGAAACCTTGGCCTAAGAGATGTCCTTCAGTGCTTTGAGTACAGCTTGATGGACAATTCTGGTCAGAGTTGAAAGACCTGAATGCAGGAAGAACTATGGACTGTGAGGTGTGGCTTCTGAGGAGTAAAAGGAGCTTTGTCTGGACTGAGCAGTTTGTGTGAGAAGCTTGCTGTCATGCCCATGTCCTGAGAATTTGTGCAGGGTTGCATTGTACAGAAATGTACTGGTGTGAGTAGAGAGATATGGCACAGAAAAAAAATGTAATCTTTGGGCTGAAACTACTGCCTGTTTGTCTGCAATTATTTGAGAGATCACAACCATTGAGATCAGGCCAACTGATGTGCACTGGGACAACAGAAAGAATTCAATCTTTTGAAGAGACTTGAATGCTGAGGAATGTCCCATTCTTCAAGCCTATTTTGTTTCCCCCAGATTAACAAATTGGCACCCTGCCTGCTATTGTGGAGTATGGGAAATGCAGGAAAGAGAGGGTTATTGCATTTGCAACATGGTCTTGTGTTTTGGAAATGGCCATGGGCAGTGTGAAGCAGGTTTGCAATGCCTGTATGAAGACGTGATTGAACCATGAGGATGGACCATAGGTTGTAGTGGAGACCCATTGGAGATGCTGGGACCATGAGTTGGCTGCAAAGGAGACCTGCTAACCCCAGATGAAGTTTTCCAGTACTGAGAGTAGCCTAGCTAGAGCTTTTCTCTGGTTAGAATTATTGGTCTTGGAAATTTGTCACTGACTAGAGTTGTTGGACTTGGAGCTCTAGAGTTTGATGTTTGTCCTACTTAAATCATGTATTGGCTGAATATTTCTTTGCTATGCCCAATGCCATCTTTTGTAATGTGAATGTTTATTCTGTGCCATTGCTATTATTATTATTATTATTATTATTATATGGCTCAGTTAAAAGACCTTACATTATGAGACTATTGGAATATAATTAGGATTGATAAAAATATGGGAACTTTTAAAGTTGGACTGAATGCATTGCATTTTACCTCATGGATGGTTATCAGATTATGGGGACCAGGGTTGTAAATGTGGTGGTTTGATTCTGGTGTCCCTCATAAACATAGGTGTTCTAAATGCTAGGTTACCAGCTGATGGAAATTTGAGAATTAACATTTCCTGGAGACAATGCATTCTTGGGGGCAGGCTTATGGGTATTATAGCCAGTGTCCCCTTGCCAGTATTTGACACATTCTCCTGTTGCTTTTTTTCCACCTAATGTTGGCCAGGGGGTGATGTCAATCTTCCCCTGCCACCATGGAACTTCTCCTCAAATCCATAGCCAAAATAAATCTTTTTTTTTTTTTTTCCACAAGCTACTCTTGGTGTGGTGATTTCTGCCAACAGCATAAACCTGACAGTAACAGTGACTTTAATTATGTATTAAGCTCAAAATGCAGAGAGAATGATATTGAATTCATGAGAATGATTATGATAGGGAAATGAGGGAAGTATGAGACTCCATATATGATTTGAAGATGTATGTATTTATAGGTAACTTATGTTGGTAGTTTTTGTGTGAAAATTGTGTCAAAAATGTGCTTACCACAAATGATTTCTAATTCAAACTATTAGTAATCAGTAATAATAGCAGGTATCTCTTGATAACTATCTGTTGAGATAGAAATGTACATAAACTCTTCTGATTAATGGAGTAAAAATTGACTAGAAAGTATATTTCAAAATGGAGCTCTAGTTGCACAATTGGATAGTGTGTGATTGTTTTGAAATAGATTCCAAAAGTGCTTGAATTACATCACTTTACTGGAAAATATTATATGTCAGATATAAGTGTATCAATATCAGTAGTTATACTGAATCTAAGTAAAGGTCGTCATTAAATTAAAGGATGAAATCTTTTCATTTTAAAACTAAGTGGTAAATTTTTAGAAGTACAACTAATTGTTGCTTTCCGAATCTTTTATATTGGCTCAAGAGTAGAAGATTAGCTGGATGATTCCCATGACATTCATCAATGAGGCACTGGGTTTTATCCCCAGCATCATATAACATAGTAAAACAAAAAAGCTGAAGGTCATGGTGAGTCATAGATTATCAATATGAGATTAGAACCTGAAACATAAATATCACAAAAAAATAGAAAAACAGAAAAAAAATATGGACTATAAGACACTAAACCCAACAAAGAATTAGCTTCAGTTCCAAATTCAAGGATACCTTAAAGATATTGATTCTATAGATTAGATCACAGAATGTCTCAGGTTTCAATGTAATAAACCAATGCAAGTTACTTTTATCTGAGGACTGTAGAATTGAGCTAGAAATCTTAAAAAAAAATACTAAAACACTAAAATTTCACACAAATGACCAAATATCAAATATCCGGCTAACTATAAACTTCTTAATAGATGATGAGCAATGGACAATTCAAAGAGGAAGCTAGCAAATGCTATAAACAAATAATAACAAAATACAACAATATGTTTTGGTATATAGCTAAAGCTATGCTTAAAAATAAATATGTAGACAATGCTATATGTGGTCAAGAACAAATTCATTAAACACATGATATGAAAGGAAATGGAATAGACCAAAAATATTGACAAAATGGGAGGAGGCTAAGATAAGATAAATCAAGACCCAAAATGGTTTACACAGGAAACTTTAGGGGATCTGCCACTACTGACGCAGAAGCAATGAAAAAGTAGTGGGTATTATTATTCTGCTTTGCTAGAGACCCTCGAAATTGCTCCCTGTGCAGATGAGCAATATTCACCCAAGAAGCATGTAAATACATGACAAAGATTAATTCTTATCAATTTATACCTTTAATATAAAAATATGACCAATACAGAAATTTGAAATGATATCAATTATTTGAGAATTAAATAAAGGTTTTTAATTTAATTTAATAAAAGCTTGTATGTTTTTTGAGATATATGTTCAAGCAAAGTTAGATTTTCAGATTTTCTTTGGAGTAATAACTTGGAAAACATGAAGGAGTGGAAAATGTTAGAAAAAATTATTATAGGGACCTTATAAGAACATGTCAAGACAAGTAAAGAATGGAGGAATATGTCTCAATTTCTTCCACAAATCCAAAAACCCATGACATCAAAATTTTAAAGAAAGCCATGAACAGTGGTTCATGCCTTGGATCTCAAACATCTGGAGGCTGAACCAGTAAGTTTTAAGAGTGCCAGGACAACATGGCGAACATGGTGAGGTCATCAAAACAGACAGGAGGAAGCAAGCGATTTAGAGATGGAGAGAAAGAAAACCAGAACAATGTTACCTATGCAGGAAATCAAATTTTATAAAAAATAATAGAATAGAATAAATTAAAATATAATAAATAAAATAAAAGAATAGTACATATCATGGAAAAAAGATGTTATTACATAGAAGTGCTTAGTTCCCTGTCAGAAATATTCCATCTATTTTTTTCAGTGTTTATCATTATTAACAAAATGTTTTATATGTGTTGATACCCTCTTTTTCCTCATCCCTGCCTATCTTTCATATTAATTGTCTAAAGGACAAAAGTTATATAATTAATTTTTTGCATGTGTGTGATGGTGTGTGTGGATGTGTGGTGGTGGGGGTAGTAGTGTGTGGGTATGTGTGTATGTGTGTGTAGGGGATGGGGGGGTGGTTGTGAGTGGGTGTGAGTGGGTGGGTACTGCATGAAGTTACAGATGCCCACATATATGTGGAGGCCAGAGGAGAATGTCACATATCTTCTTCCACCTTGCATCTACATAGTTCTTTGAGACAAGGTCTCTTTCTTAACCGAGAGCTGGTGTTTTCACAAGCTCCAGTAATTCTCACAGGACTGGGGTGATACATATACATGGTCAAACATCAGCTGTTTCCATGGATGCTGAGGAATCCAACATGAGGCAAAACATGCCCTAATCCTTTTGCAAACAAGTGTTCTTACCTGGTATATCTCCAGGATGGTATAGTGTCTTTTAACAAAACATTAAAAATTTGCTATACATTAATTTTAAAATTTTAACCTAATATCAGAGGCCTAAACATATGACTATGTGGATATTTATGCAAATATATGATCATTGACCTATAGACAATGTGTTTATTTCAGTGACTACATTATATGTAATAAGTCTATTATACAATAAATTATTGTGTAAAATATATAGCCATATAGACAAAATTTATTATGAAGCTTGGATAAAGAGTTATTTTACACTGAGAAGTCCAATGACTACCTGCAAGCAGGATACTCAGGAAAGCTACAGAGGTCATAGCTGTACTTAATGCATAAGGGCCTAAGAAGGAAAGACACTGTGATTCTCTATTCGATTGTTGACCAATAGGCCAAGTAGGTCAGCAGAGACAAAACCCAATCCTCCTCTATCTTTTGATTCTATTCCAGCATTAATTGCATTGGATCATTTCCTTTTCTCACCTTATGTCCTCTCTTAATTCAACTAATAACCATTTCTAGACATACCAATTCAGAAATATTATCTTAGTAGTACTTGGCTTGTCTATGGCCCAGTCATGTAGTTACACAAAATTGGCTATCATATTTGGCATTAAGCAAAGATCCAAAGATAATATTTATTAATATTTATTAATAATTTTTCATATAAATCAACAAAGTAGTATCCAAATGAACAAATGATATGAACCCCAACAAAACCTTCATAACATACTATAAGTGGATTGGCTAGAAACTATAAAAAATATTAACAAATGCTATATCTGATCCAGTAGCATTAGTTAGGATCAAAAAGTAGCAAAACCCAACTCAACCAAAGATAAAATGAACAAAAACTTAAATATATACTCTCTGGATTATGGTAGCTTACATAGAACATTAAGTTCGGGAAAATGTGTACCATTCCAATTTTCATCAAAGAGATGTAACATACTTGCAATAAAACCTTATATACTCTTCAGAATGTCTAGAGTTAGAAAAGATGATGTCTCCTACTGTCACTACCGGGACATCTGGGACTCACATTGCATGGGAGTGAGAGCAAATCCATATGCCTATTCTAAGACAAGCATGGCAAAGATAAATGTTCTTTTATTAGTTTTCTATTCAGCAAATACAGGCAGTTTGGTACCATTATTAAGCTCATCCGTGACCTACCCCCTCCCCAATGGCCCCTTCTTGTTGATGTATATGGGTCGTACATTGTGGAGTTAGCCCACAGTTATTGGTACAATAAATGTCTTTGCATATCATGACCCAACATGTGGCTCTGACATTCTTTCCACCCCCTCCTCTGCAAAATTTCCCTGAGCTATGTTGGGTTCATTTTTGGTCTGCTTCAGTGATGAGGCATTGGGGGCCTATGAGGCTCTGGCTCTCTGATTAGGTAGGAGTTGATTTTTCTCTGTGTTGGTCTCCTTCCCCCTTGTGCTGGTATCTGGTTCATTAGGAAAACAGCACCCTTGCTTGTTTTGCCAATTTTCCTTAGTTTCAGTCAGGGCCTTTTTGAGGTATGATGGGGTGGCTCTCTCCTTAGGATTTGCATCTACCTGAAAAAAAGAAGCAAAATCTCCAACAGAGAGTAAGTTAGCAACAAGAAAAATGAGATAACCCTTACTTTTTTAATACAGAGTTTAATAGGTGTAGGCCCTCTTGTACTCTATGATTGATGGTAGCTTGATATTGGAGAGTGGGCTTATGTTTGGATATGGTTCTGACTTGTTTCCCAGCTCCAGCTATGGGTCCCGCACCACTGAGGGGATCAGTTAGCCAAATCAAGAGCATTTGGTTCCCCACCATGGTTGTGTGCCACTATTGCACTTGTGTAGGCATCACCACAAGTTATTTGTTGCTAAGTAGGTTAGACCATGAGTTGCTTGGACAGATATTGGTCATTTCCCCCAGTCGCCCATGTAGCACCTTCTGGCATTAGACACGCTGACTGTCTGGGGACTGACTCTCTCCTGGCCTCCAGCCATGCCATTCCATTGTACGTGTCAGCTGCATATGGAGTCTTCAGCAATAGGGTCTTACCACTGATCTTTGGTGAGTCATCAAGTACTCTGACAGAAATCTGTCATTGTTTTAGGAAACCTTGTAGGTTTCTGTGATCAACAGCTCATTGCATTCTGGTACTGGAAGTTACAGGTCAGTGGCCACTAAGAAAATGAGAAAAAAGTTAACTAATATACAAGAGTTAGGGAGGAGAGAGAGGGAAGGGGGGAGAAGGAGGGAGGGAAGATGTAGAAGATTTAGGTTAGACTTGATCCTACCCTCTCCAGTGTCTTGTGGTTTAGGTGTTTCCTGTAAGGGCCTGGTGAAGGTTCAGCCATTTGGTCTGCCTTTTAGGAAGTAGAATTTTATCGTACCATTTCCATTTTGGTCTAGATTAGTGTTTCGCACCCCTTTGATGCCCTCCCCTCTCTCTCCCTCCATCCTTTGCTCACCCATAAATAGAGCAATTCACATTCACTATTTACAAGAAGAAATAAAAATCTATGTCACCACAATGACTTGTGCAAGGGTACTATAGGAGACTCATAGAGCCAGGCTTAGTGGTGCAGGCCTGGGGGACATGCTTACCATTTTGAGGCCACTCTGATCTACCTAGTAAGCCTTGTTGCAAAAGCAAAAAGAAACAAAAAAAAAAAATGCTTAGTCACAACAAAGAAATATGGAACCACATTTATTGTCCATGATGTATAAATGTTTGTGTTAATACAATGGACTCTTACACCTCGATAGAAATAATAATAATACTAATAAATATTCACATGAACATCATTACATACTAAGTTAAAAAATTATAACTGATTTTTTGATGTTTGCTATCCTTACTGGGGCAAGGTAGAATCTAACAGTTGTTTTAATATGCATTTCCCTGATGATTAGGGATGATGAATATTGCCTTAAGTGTGTGTTTGCCATTTTATTTCTTCTTCTGTGAACTGCCTGTCTAGTTCTTTGCTGCATTTGGTGAGTGGGTTTGACATATTATTGTTCAGGTTTTTGGTTTCTTTGTAGTTTAGAAATTAGGCTTCTGTCACTTGGATATTCAGCAAATATTTTCACCCATTCTATGGGTAATCTAGTGGCTTTGCTTATTGTGTGTTTGTCTGTGAAGAAATGTTTCAGCTTCATAATATCCCATTGGTTGAGTGATTGTTTAATATACTTTGCTACTGGTGTGCTGTTCAGGAAGTCTTTTCCCGTTCCTAAATCACAGAATGTTCCTCTTAGCTTTTCTTCCAGTAGTAGCTGAGCTTCTGGTGTTATATTAAGGTCGTTCATCGATTTGGACTTGATGTGCAATCAATGATGTGTGGATCAAGTTTCAGTTTTCTGCATATGGTTATACAGTTTGTCCAGAACCATTTGTTGAAGATGCTGTATTTTTCCAGCCTATGTTGTCAGGGTCTTTGTCAAATATCAAGTAGCTGTAGTTGCTTGGCCCAAATTCCTGGTCCTCAAGTGTATTCTATTGGTCTATAGTCCTGTTTTTATGCCAGAAACATGCTGTTTTTATTATTATAGCTTTGTAATATAGATTTAGAACAGGTATGGTAATGCCTACAGAGGAGTTTCTTTTACCGAGGATATGCTTGGATATGCTAGGCCTTCTGCTTTTCCACATGAATTTTGAGGTCAAGTTTTCTATCTCTGTGAAGAATGATGTTGGGATTTTAATGGGAATTGCATTAAATCTGTAGATTGCTTTTGGTAGGATTTCCATTTTCACAATGTTAATTCTGCCTTATCAGGAGCAGGGGAGGTCTTTCTATTATCTGAAGTCCTCCTCAACTTCTTTTTTGAGTGTTTTATGTTTTCATTGTATAGATCTTTCACTTGCTTGGTTAATGCTATTCCAAAGTATTTTATTTTTACTTTTTGCCGCTATTGAAAATAAGACAATGTGCTGGCCAAGATGACTGCCTAGCTGCACTCCAGATACCAGGAAGAAAAAGGCAAGAAATTAAGGGCTAACAGGGTCTTTTTGCCAGTGGGAGGGCACAAAGTGGGGAAAAACAAGGAAGCACACATCCCTGTGCCCCGTGTCCCACCGCGCACCACGCCCAGCGCCCCCCGGCGCGACCCGGTGCTCCCAAGCCCGCACGCCCAGGCCCTGGCCCTCTCCGTGCCGCCCGAGCGCCCTGCACCCCCCGCACTCCCCGGGCAAAGAGAGGCAAGAAATTAAGGGTTATCAGGGTCTTCTTGCCAGTGGCAGGGCACAGAGTCGAGAAAAACAGGGAAGCACGCATGCCCCCTCGAGTGGATAGTCTACCCCCACACATACAGCCACCGTGTCCGGCGCCCCGTGCCCCATGCCCTACACCCCGTGCCCTGCACCCCAAGCCACACTGCTGTGCTCTCTTCGTGCTACCGAAGCCTATCACGCGTCTGCCAGCCCGCTGTGCTGACGCACGGGGATCTCTGCCTTTGTGCTCTGATCGTGCATGTTGGCCAGCCAGGCTGTGCTCAGTTCTCACACCCGTGGGGGCTGCCTCTGCCTTGATTAAGCTGATGCCAACCCCTGCTGCTGTGCTCCAATCGCTTGCCTGCCGGCCAGCCTCTGCTGTATCCTGATCCCGTGCCTGCATCCACTGCCTCTGCACTACAATTGCATGTGCAACGGGACCAGTCCCATAGCAAGGGCCACACAAGTCCACACTGAGTCACTAACGCCAGCTCAGGTGCCAAACCCTACCTGTCCATTGCTACACATCCCCCACTCCCCTGAGGAGGGAGAGCTCAGACAGTTAGCAGGTCCCAGTATTCCCAGCCGGAGTTTGGGCAGCTTCAGGGCTTGCTGCCTCAGTCCCCTTTCAAACTTGAAGGCAGGCAGCTTTGGTGCATTACTGGGTGAGAATTCAGGCAACTTTGGCAACCCTGTCAGTCTCTACATAGGCGGCTTTGGAAAGAGAGAGCAAAAACCAGGCTACTTGTAACTGCCCCAGGCTGCCTTGGATTCTCATTAAGCTACATCACAGGCTGCTCCACCCACCTACCTGCCCATACAATGACATGGGTACACCACAGCACAAAAGAAATAAATGAAAAATAAAATGCAAGAAAATCCAGACAGATCACCCAGTCCAACAAGGATTACATCTAACCAAAACATAGAAGAGTGTTTAGGATCAGAACATCAAGTGGAAGCTATGATCAATGCAACCCTGATCAACCTACTGCTAGAAATGGCAGGAAAGCTACAAAGGACAGATAATTGTGTGGATGCTTCCATCACTAAGCTAGAGCAATATGATAAGACACTTGAAGGAATTCAAAGAGAGCTAAGAGAGTTGAGGGAGAGTGCAAAAAAAGACAACCTTAAAAATCAGCTGGCCCCACTAAATGAAAACATAAAGAAATGCAAGGAAAATTTCCAAGAATCATCAAGAAAATCAGAAAATGAGGTGAAAAGGGAGCTGGACAGAGTGATGGAAATGATACATAGGAAAGTAGTATAAAATGCAAACTTAATTGAACATGTCCAAAAATCGCTAGAGGCCCTCAAGAATAGAGTCAGCAAAGTGGAAGATCTAGAAGACAGGATGAAAGAAACAGTTGGAGAGTCCAAAAATTTCAGTAAGTTCTAAAGTTCCTGGGAACAGAACATGAGAGAATTGTGAGATACACTTAAACATCCTAATATCAGAATCATTGGAATACCAGAAAGAGAAGAATTTCAGACCAAAGGCATGGAGAACTTATTTAACACAATAATTAAAGAAATCTTCCCCCATCTCTTAAAAGAAAGGCCAATCAAGATACAAGAAGCAAATAGAACTCCTAAAAGACTAGACCCAAGGAGAAACTCACCAAGACATATTATCATTAAGACTCTAAACATTGATACCATAGAGAAAATCCTAAAAGCAGCTAGGGAAAAACAGCACATCACTTTCAAAGGAATCCCCATCAGAATTACTTCAGACTTCTCAATGCAAACCCTGAAACCAGAAGGGCCTGGAATGAAACTCTCTAAACTATAAGAAACTATGGCTTCCAACTCAAACTACTCTACCCAGCAAAAGTCTGCCTTATAATAGATGGTGAAAGGAAAACTTTCCATGAAAAAATTCAGCTTCACAATTATATGAACACAAAAACAAACCTACAGAAAGTATTCCAGGAAATTCTCCACAGAGAAGAAAGAAATAACCAAACACAAATGCCTACAAGAAGCAGATCACAGCAACCAAACCCAGAGTAGACAGAGAAAATGCTAAACTCCATGGAAATGCCAACACACCTCTACCCTCACAACATGGCAGGGATCAAATCAAATCTCACAGTCATCACCCTAAATATTAATGGCCTTAATTCACCCATCAAGAGACACAAGCTAACAGGGTGGATCAAACATTAAGACCCCGCAATCTGCTGCCTTCAAGAAAGCCACCTTACCACTAAAGACAGAAACCTCCTCAGGGTGAAAGGGTGGAAAACAATATTCCAAGCAAATGGGGATAAGAAACAAGCAGGTGTAGATATATTAATATCAGATAAAATTGACTTCAAACCAAAAACAATCAAAAAAGATAAAGAAGTCTACTTCCTACTTATCAAGGGAACAATCCATCAAAAGGATATTACAATCATAAATCTGTATGCACCAAACACAGGGGCACCACAGTCCATAAAACAAAACCTACTTGACAATAAAAGAGAAATAACCACCAACACCATTATAGCTGGGGACTTTAACACACCATTATCAGTAGTAGACAGATCATCCAAACAGAAGCTCAACAGGGAAGTAAGAGAGATCAACAAAACCATAGAGCACTTAGACCTAACAGACATCTACAGAACTTTCTACCCCAAATCCACAGACTACACATTCTTCTCAGCGGCCCATGGAACATTCTCGAAAATAGACCATATACTGTGTCACATAAACTGCCTCCACATATTTAGGAAAATTGACATAACTCCCTCTATGATATCAGATCATAATGCCATATTCCTAGAAATCAACAACAAAAAAAAAAACAAGAACCCCAACAGCAACTGCAAACAGAATAGCACACTCTTAAACAATAAATGGATAGTGGATGGAATAAAAAAGGATATTGCAAAATTCCTGGAATTGAATGAAAATGAGACCACATCATACCAAAACTTATGGGACACAATGAAGGCAGTACTCAGGGGAAAATTCATAGCACTCAATGCCTTCATAAAAAAGACAGAAAGATCCCAAATCAATAGCCTAGCCATCCACCTAAAGGCATTGGAAAAACAAGAAAAATCCAACCCAAAGAGCTCCAGAAGGAAAGAAATAATTAAAATCAGAGCAGAAATTAATGAATTGGAAACCAAGGAAACAATTAAGGCAATTGACAAAACAAAGAGCTGGTTCTTTGAAAAAACAAACAAGATTGACAAACCTCTGGCCAATTTGATCAAGCAAAAAAAGGAGAGACTCCAAATTAACAAAATTCAAAATGGAAAAGGAGATATCACAACAGACATAAGTGAAATCGGCAGAATCATCAGGACTTATTTCAAAACCCTCTACTCCACATAACTGGAAAATGTGGAGGAGATGGATAAATTCTTGGATGCATATCATCTACCAAAGCTAAACTCAGAGCAGATTAATTACTTCAATGAACCCATCACACTCACGGAGATTGAAAACGTAATAAAAAAACCTCCCAAAAAAGAAGAGTCCAGGACCAGATGGATTCCCAGCCAAATTTTATCAAACCTTCATGGAAGATCTCAAACCAATCTTTCTAAAACTGTGCCACACAATTGAAGAACAGGGAAAGCTACCCAACTCCTTCTATGAAGTTAGTATCACCCTAATCCCAAAACAAGGCAGAGATGTTGCAAGAAAAGAAAACTACCGGCCTATTTCCCTAATGAACATAAATGCAAAGATCCTGAACAAAATACTCACAAACCGAATCCAACAACACATCAAAAGCATTATCCAACTTGACCAAGTGGGATTTATCCTAGGAACACAAGGGTGGTTCAACATATGAAAATCTGTCAATGTAATTCACCACATAAACAGGCTTAAACATAAAAACCACATCATCATTTTGATAGATGCAGGAAAGGCCTTTGACAAGGTACAACATCACTTCATGATCTAAACATTGGAGAGAATCGGCATGGCCTGTCCACATCTTAACATAATAAAGGCAATATACAAAGCTCCAAAAGCCCAAATAATACTTAATGGAGAGAGACTGGAGGAAATCCCATTGAGATCAGGTACAAGACAGGGATGTCCTCTCTCAGCTCTGCTTTTCAACATAGTTCTGGAAGTCCAACTCAAGCAATAAGACAGGAAAAGGAAATAAAAGTGATAAAATTTGGAAAGGAAGAAGTAAAGTTAGCTCTATTTGCTGATGACAAGATTTTATATGTCAGAGACATGAGAGACTCCATCCCAAAACTCCTGAAGGTGATTAACTCCTATAGCAAAGTAGCAGGATACAAAATCAATGCACAAAAATCGGTAGCATTTCTGTATGCAAATGACAAAGACACAGAAAAAGAAATAAAGGACATACTCCCATTTTCAATAGCAACAACAACAACAACAAAATACCTTGTACTAACATAAACCAAGGAAGTAATATATCTATACAATGAAAATATAAAAACTCTCAAAAAAGAAATTGAGGAGGACTTGAGAAGATGGAAAGACCACCCATGCTCCTGGATAGGCAGAATTAACATTGTGAAAATGGCAATACTACCAAAGGCAATATATAGATTTAATGCAATTACAATTAAAATCCCTACAGTGTTCTTCACAGAGATAGAAAAAATGATCTCAAATTTCATATGGAAAGGCAGAAGGCCTCGCATATCCAAACATATCCTTAGCAAATGAAATACCTCTGGTGGCATCACCATACCTGATCTAAAGCTATACTACAAATCCATAGTAATAAAAACAGCATGGTACTGCCATAAAAACAGGAGTATAGACCAATGGAATAGACTTGAGGACCCGGATTTTGGGTCCAGCAACTATAGCTACTTGATATTCGACAAAGGCCCAAGCAATATAGGCTGGAAAAAATGTAGCATCTTCATCAAATGGTGCTGGACAAACTGGATAACCACATACAGGAAACTAAAACTTGATCCACACATTTCACCATGCACTACACTCAAATCCAAATGGATCAAAGACCTTAACATAAGAACAGAAAATCGAATACTACTGGAAGAAAATTTGGAAGTACTTTCCATGATATAGGAATGGATAAAGACTTCCTGAACAAAACCCCCGTGGCTCAAGTTCTAATCAGTCACTCAACCAATGGGATCATATGAAACTGAAGAGTTTCTTTACAGACAAGCATATAATAAGCAAAGCCAATAGAATACCCACAGAGTGGGAGAAAATATTTGCAGGTTATCCAACTGATAAAGGCCTTACTTCTAGAATTTACAAAGAACTCAAAAGTCTAAACAATAAGAAGACAAATACCCCACTCAAAAAATGGGGTGCAGAGTTAAACAGGCAATTCACAGAGGAAGAGATACAAATGGCAAACACACACCTAAGAAAATGTTCATCATCCCTAATCATCAGAGAAATGCAAATTAAAACAACTATGAGATTGCACCTTACCCCAATAAGATTAGCCAACATCAAAATGTCAAATGAAAATAAATGCTGGTGAGGATGTGGAGATGCAGGGACACTCATTCACTGTTGGTGGGAATGCAGGATGGTACAACCACTCTGGAAAGCAATATGGAGACTCCTAAAAAAGCTGACTATAGAAATACCAAGAGACCCAGTTATACCCTTACTGGGCATCTACCCTAAAACCTTCAAACCACAGGCCAGAGAGATTTGCTCAACCATGTTTGTAGCGCCTCAATTCATAACAGCTAAAAGCTGGAATCAACCCAGATGTACATCATTAGAAGAATGGATAACAAAGATGTGGTACATCTACACAATGGAATTCTATACAGCAGTAAGAAAAAACGACACACAGAAATTTGAGGAAAAATGGTTGAACCTGGAACAGATCATTCTCAGTGAACTTACCCAATCACAGAAAAAAAATCAGCACATAGTCTCACTCATCTACAACACCTAACCTGAATCTACCCCAGATACCTTAGACAATAGGATGGAAGGGAGGGTGGGGAGGGCATCGAAGGGTAGAAAACAGTAATCTGGACCCAAATGGCATTGGTACCATAAAATTCTACTTCCTAAATGTAAGAACAAATGGCTGAAACTTCACTAGGTCTTTACGGGAAACACCTGAACCACAAGACACTGGAGTGGGTAGGATCATGACTAACCTAAATCTTCTACATCTTCCCTGCCTTCCTCTCCCCCTCTCCACTCTATATCTCTCCTCTCTAACTCTTGTATTTTAGTTATGTTTTTCCTCAATTTATTAGTGGGCACTGACCTGTAACCCCCACTTCCAGCTTGGGGCTACCATCCACAATGAGGTTTTGATCAGAGAAACCTACAAGGTTTCCCAAAACAATGACAGACTTCTGTCAGAGTACTTGATGACCCACCAAAGGCCAGTGGCAAGACCCTATTGCTGAAGACTCCATACGCAGCTGATACGCAAAATCGAATGGCATGGCTGGAAGGCAGGAGAGAGTCAGTCCCCAGACAGTCAGTGTGTCTAGTGCCAGAAGGTGCTACATGGGCAACTGGGGGAAATGACCAATATCTGTCCAAGCAACTCATTGTCTAATCTAATTAGCAACAAATAACCTGATGTGATGCCCACACAAGTGCAATAGTGGCACACAGCCATGATGAGAAACCAACTACTCTTGATTTGGCTAACTGATCCACTCAGTGGTACTAGACCCATAGCTGGACGTGAGAAAAAGTCAGAACCATACCTAAACACAAGCCCACTCTACAATATCAAGCTATCATCAATCATGGGGTACAAGAGGGCCTACACCTCTCAAACTGTCTATCAAAAAAGTAAGTGTTATTTCAATTTTCTGGGTGCTAACTTACTCTCTATTGGAGAATCTGCTTCTCATTTTCAGATAGATTCAGATCCTATGGAGAGAGCTGCCCCAACATACCTCAAAAGGGGCCCAACTGAAACTAAGGACAATTGGTGAAACAAGCAAGGTTGATGTTTTCCTGTGAACCGGATACCAGCACATAGGGGAAGGAGACCAACATAGAGAAAAATCAACTCCTACCAAATCAGAGAGCCAGAGCCTCAGAGGCCCCCAACACCTCAGCACTGAAGCAGACCCAAAACTATCCCAACATGGCTCAGGGAAATTTTGTGGAAGAGGGGTGGAAAGAATGTCAGAGTCACATGTTGTGTCATGATATGCAGAGACATTTAGCATACCAATTACTGGGGACTAACTCTACAATGCACAACCCATTTACATCAACAAGGAGGGTCCAATGGGAGGGGGTAGATCATAGATGAGCCTAAACAATGGTACCAAACTGCCTGTATTTGATGAAAAGAAAACTAATAAATCAAATTTAAAAAAATTCAACTGAAAAAAAATGAAAAAAGAAAAAAAAAAGATAATGGGACAATGTAACTTACTTCTTTCTCTGTATCTTTGTCATTTGCATATAGAAAGGCTACTGATTTTTGTGCATTGATTTTGTATCCTGCTACTTTGCTGAAGGTGTTTATCACCTTTATGAGTTTTGGAATGGAGGATCTTCAGTCTCTTACATATAGAATTGTTTCATATGTGAATAGCACTAAATTAGCTTCTTCCTTTCCAAATTGTTTCCCCTTTATTTCTTTCTTATGTCTATTACTTGAGCTAGGAATTCCAGTACTATATTGAGGAGCAGAGGTCAGAGTGGGAACCCCTATCTTGTTCCTGATTTCAATGGGAGTTCCTTCAGTCTCTCTCCATTAAGTATTATTTGGGGTTTAGGGGCTTTGTATATAGCCTCTATTGTGTTACGATATAACCCAACCATGCCGATTCTCTCCAATGTTTTCAACATAAAGTGATTTTGTATTTTGTCAAAGGCCTTTTCTTCACCTGTCAAAATCATCATGTGTTTTTTTTTTTGTGTGTGTTTACCTTTGTTTATGTGGTATATTACATTGACAGATTTCTGTATGTTGAACTACCCTTGTGATAAGGTGAATAATGGATTTGATGTGTTGTTAGATTCAGTTTATGAGGATTTTGTTCAAGATCTTTGTGTCCAAGTTCATCAGGGAAATAGGCCTGTAGTATTCTTTGCTTGTGCCACTCTGCCTTGTTTAGGTATTAGGGTTATAGTAGCAAATAAGTGCTGGTGAGGATGTGGAGAAATAGGAGCCCTTATCTACTGTTGGTGGGAATGTAAAATGGTACAACCACTTTGGAAAGCAGTATTGAGTCTCCTAAAAAGGCTGACTATAGAGTTACCAACAGACCCAGTTATTCCCTTACTGAGCATTTACCCTAAAAGCTCCACACCTCAGCTCAGAGAGCTTTCTACAACTATCTTTGTAGCTGATGAATTCATAATAGCCAAGATCTGGAATCAGCCAAGATGTCCATCTCTAGACAAATGCTAACTATTATGTGGTATATCTACATGATGGAATTCTAAACAGCTTGAAGTGAAAATGATACAATGGGATTTGAAGAAAATGGTCAATCCTGGAACAGATCATTCTCAGTGAACTTACCCAACCACAGAAAGATAAATCCAGAATAGTCTACTACAGCTCCTAACCTGATTCTATCCAAGTTGCCAACATACTTAGCAAGCATCTTGAGGCCTGGGCAATAGGAAGGGTGGAGAAGGAGGGGAGGGAAAAGGAGGAGGTGGTGGACACAAAACTGGACACAAAAGGCAATGGTACTTTAAACTCTACACCCTAAAAGACACACCAAATGGCTGAACCTTCACCATGCCCTTAGAAAGAACACCAGATTCACGAGACCCTGGAGAGGGTATGATGAAAATTAACAATTATCTACTCTGTTTCTCTTTCTATCTCTTCATCTCTCTCTCTCTCTCCCTCCCTCTTCACTCTCATCTCTCGATCTCTTTTTATATCACACATCCTTTTGTTCCTTCTCTTCTTGGGTGGTGACCTGTAACTCCCAGTACCAGCAGGTAGATATCACCCACAATGAACTTTTGATCAGAAAGACCTACAAGGTCTCCCAAAAGAAGATAGATTTATGTCAGAGCACTTGAGTACCCTTCACAGGTTAGTGGTAAGATCCTAAAGCAGAAGACAACATACACTGTTGGCACATATCATGGAGTGACATGGCTAGAAGCTGGAAGAGGGTCAGTCCCCAGACTGTTAGCACGTCTAGTGCTGTAAGGTGCTGCATAAGCAACTGGGGGAAAATTACCAATATATGTCCAAGCAACTCATGGTCTAACCTACTTACCAGCAAATAACCTGACATGATGCTCATACAAATAAAATAGTGGCACATAGCCACAGTGGGAAACCAATTGCTCTTGATTTGGCTTACTGATTTGCTCAGTGGAACAGAACCTACAACTGGTGCTGGGAAACAAGTCAGAGCCATATCCCACAATGAGCCTGCACTCCATTAAACTCTCTAAAAAATTATGGTTATTATATTTACTTGGTACTAACATTACTCTCTGTTGGAAAATCTGCTTCTGTTTTCAGATAGATGCAGATACTATGGAGAGAACCACCCCATCATACCTCAAAAGGGCCCCAGCTGAAATGAAGAATAATTGAGGAAACATGCAAGAATGCTGTTTTCTTGGTGAACCTGGAACCAGCACAACAATGATGGAAATAGACACAGAGAACAATCAACCCCTTCCAAACCAGATATCCAGAGACACAGAGGCACCAAAGATCTCAACACTGAAGGAGACCTAAAATGAAACCAAAATGGCTCAGGGAAATTTGCAGAAGTGGGGGCAAAAAAAAAGTATGTCAGAGCCATACATTAGGTCATGACACCCAAAGACATTTCCTCCTACCCAAAACTAAAGGGTAATCCCAAAATGTGCAAACCATATACACCAACAAGGAGGGTCCCTGTGGAGTAGGGAGGATAGGAAGTAGTTGATGCCATCGTACCAACTTGACTGTATTCACTGACTACAAAAAAAATTATAAATGAAATAATATGTATGCATAAGTCTTTATTTCTTTGCTCCTGAAGGAAAGACAAAAATTACATATTGTGGGCTGGAGAGATGGCTTAGCAGTTAAGCGCTTGCCTGTGAAGTCTAAGGACCACGGTTTGAGGCTCGGTTTTCCAGGACCCACGTTAGCCAGATGCACAAGGCGGTGCAGGTGTTTGGAGTTCCTTTGCAGTGGCTAGAGGCCCTGGCGCGCCCATTCTCTTTCTGTCTCTCTATCTGCCTCTTCCTCTCTCGTCTCTCTATCTGCCTCTTCCTCTCTCTGTCACTGTCAAATAAATAAAAATAAACAAAAAAATTACGTATTGTGAGGAAGATGAAAATGTAATCTGGGAGGCATTTGGGGGAGGGTGTCTGCTTCCTGAAAAATGACAAGTTTCAGGATGTTGGAATGGTTCTGTAGACAGTAAATTGTAGTTAATGGGTATATGCACTTACCAAGAAGAGTTGTAATCAATACACATGTGTATGTATAGACTGCTTGGTCACTTGAAGTTCAAATTGTGAAATTTATTTAATTCTGCTTGCCAATCATCATTAAATGTGAAATATGCTAATTTCATAGTTGATTTATTTTATAATCCAATGAAATAAACTCAATAAATATAAGAACAAAGGGCTATAGGCTTGGATAAACTGCTTATTAGCAAATACATTGAAATGTTAACTGATAATTCAAGAGGTGGAATACAGACTTTCATGTATATTTTCTCCCTTAGAAATTTTTATAATACAATCTTAAACATTTGCTACAGAGAAAAAATTAAGATACAGAGGATTATCTGTTTTATTAAATGGCTCTCACAGGTCTAAGTGACAGCAAAGGAGTGGTAAACGATTCTATGGATATTAGTTTAAGGAATAAACATTTCAATTATTCCTAGACAACAAGATTAATTTTTCTTGGAAGATGTGTCAGGGTGTGCACATAAAACACGAGTATCAGTAGGTGAATTTAACAAAGTCTGCGAAAATAAAACATGAGTATTGATTGGATAAGTGGAACTACAAAAATACAGCCATGTTTTATAAGCTACTCTCCAAAATGAGAAAAACATATATATATATAACACCTAAAGAAAAGATATCATAGAGATGTGATCCTCCACCAAGCATCTCTCACAGATTACATATTTTAGCAAGAACAGAACTGTATTCTTTTGGAATTGGGCCTACAAAAAGGAACTGATCATTTTTCATTAGCCTGTAGAATCAACACTATCTCAGTCAGGAATGGAGATGCATGCCATTAATCCCAGCTCTCAGGCGGCAGAGGTAGGAGGATCACCATGGGTTTGAGTCCAGCCTGACACTACATAGTGAATTACATGTCAGCCTGGATTACAGTGAAACCCTATATCCAAACCCCCCCCCCCCCAAAAAAAAAAACCACCATTTCAAAATCACAATGCATTATGTGAAAGTTGAAAACTTTTTTTGTTTGTTTGTTTTCTATTATTTTTATTTATTTATTTGAGAGGGACAGAGATAGAAAGAGGGAGAGAGAGAGAATAGGAATACCAGGGCCTCCAGCCACTGCAAATGAACTCCATACACATGTGCACCCTTGTGCATCTAGCTAACATGGGTCCTGGGGAATCGAGCCTCAAACCAGGGTCCTTAGGCTTCACAAGCAAGCACTTAACTGCTAAGCTATCTCTCTAGCCCATAGAAACTTTTAAAATTAACATATAAATTTTAGATTACATAGATTGTATTATATTGCACAAAAAGAATTTCTGGAATATCTTTTAAACCAAACAAAGCTGAAAACAAAGCACTGGCATTAAGAGATTTTTAAGCCACACAAACCAAATTATTATGATGAAGCACATTTTTGACATTAAATTAATAGTCAAGGATAAAATATAGCTCTTATAAATAGTCATATAGGATTATGATTCATAAGAAAACAGATGTTATAAAACAGTGGTTCAAGCATGGTCTTTTAATAAAAGGTGCAGGCTCATATGAAGAAAAAGCAAATCTTCAGATTATATGGCAACATACCAAAAGTTCAATACCAGATGGGATATATCTTAAGTTAAAATGGTTAAATATAACTTTAGCATATAACAAAATATTTCTGTGGTTTGGGAGTTCAAAGCTGTCTTAAAGCGATAATATGTACTACTAGCTATACAAAATTAAAGGCTAACATATTTATCTGTCATTAATGATTTTTGTGTCTCAAATGTAAATTGGAAGCTCCCTGAACATTTGAGGTCAGTCATGCCTACAAACGTAATCTACAGAACTTGTGATTCATATATTGGTAAAAAACCCTAAACAAAAATTACATAAACAATTCATGAAGTGTGTGTGTGTGTGTGTGTGTGTGTGTGTGTGTGTGTGTGTGTAGAGAGAGAGAGACAGACAGAGAGACAAAGACAGAGATAGAAAGAGAATGAGAATTGTATTGGTGAAAATAAGGGAAGCTCCATCATTATGGCTCACTAATTTAATAGAACCCTCAAAAGAGAATTGCTTTCTTTTCTTCAAGAATATAAAAGACAATATGATTTTGTAATTTGATAATTAATGTCAGGAAGCATTGGGTTTGCATTTTCTTCAGCACCTGATATAGTGGTTTCAACATCTTTTGATTTACCCATCATTTTAATTTTATATAGTAAGACCTCCCTGAAAAAAGAAGGAACAAAAAGGATATTTTGTATGGTTCTTCCTCTGTTAAGCCTATGGTATATATATTATAAATGGTATTCCACTGTAGTAGTTCTGGTTTTAGAGTGATTTAATAAAGTACCCCCTTACTGAGCTTATATTCAAAGAGTGTGCAAACACAAGTGACAAGGGAGGAAATGACTTTCCATCAAAATAAGACAGTATATACAATGTCTTTAAGGTTGGGAAGTGGTGGGCCACATGAACAATGAAAGGGTTTGGGTAGGGAGTTATGAGGGAAAGTGTCACATGGACTTCATCCTCCAGCTTGGGGGCTATAGTTGGTGTATTTATGCCAAGAATGAGATACCTAAGTAGTGTTTCTTGATGCAGGGCAACTGTCAGCAGGACACGAAGTCAGTGACTAGGGCCCATGGCCATACTTTCTGTGAGAAGTAATAGGGCTCAGTCATGGTAGAGAACCATTCTTTCTGGACTCAGAGAACCATGGTTGAGCCCTATTACTTCTCACAGAAGGAATGGCCTTCTTTCACGGCCTCTTCCTAAATGACCCCAAATTAGTGCAGAGCTCTTTCCTGCATTCATTGTATTTCTAGAAGGCCCCAGATTGGGTGGAAAACCCCTCTCCCCACCAGGCTATTTCTTCCAAAAAATAATTTAAAAAACACCTAGCTTCTTTCCATGTTAAGACAAAAGAAAATAAATCCTCTTCAGCACAGAAGTCCTTTTCAGTTTTTTATCTCTAAGGTCATGTTTGCATTTTTTTAAATTATGGTTTTCATTCATTTCTATTTGAACTGAGTTCCATATGGAAGGATAAATAGTGTGCCATATTTGGAATTTGAAACCTTCATGCTATGTATATGTATTTACTTCATATATGTATGAACTTGCTGGAATAGCTTATTTTTGATTTCCATTATTATGAGACTATATTAGTTATAATTCAATTACTGCAGATGAAAAAAATTAAGTTGTAATCTCTGTAGGCAAATTATCTCAAAACATAGACTATACACAAATCTATGCAAATGCAAGCCTAGGCTTCTTGTCTCAGTTATCTTCAAAGTCACATTCTCTTTAACACAGTCTACCTGAATATTAAAGGGATATCATTCAGCAGTGTTTAAATCCTTTCTACCAGCACTCAGTCTCTTCCTTTGATTAATTCTTCTGTCTGAGAAACTCTGGAGCTGATTAGCTGGAAGTAATTCTAGCACTGTACTTACATAATGTGCAAGCCTGAAGGTCAAAACCTGCATTTTCATTTCTTCAATCAATTCTAACTACAGAGAAACTCACGTAGCAAGTTTTCCCCAAAGATATTTTCACTGAAGAAAAGCCATGGTATTATGCAAACAAGTTTTTCCACTAACTGGAGACAGAATGAGGATAAAATTAAACTTTCCATTTAGCAGGATCCATGTAACTGAAGACTTGGTTTTAAAACTCCATTAAGTCACTTTGGAAAAGGCAGTACTCACAGCTTCTGGACACTGGAGAACACCATTTGGCACTAGCTACCATTAATGATAGCTTTCCCATTAAATTAAATGCCATTGTGCCCTGCTCTACATCCTTCCTCATAAAACTCAAGCTGCACACAGTCACTCTGCTTCTCTCTTAAGGACATGCTTGAGGGGAATCAGAATTAAAATGACTCCATGAAGTAGTTTATGAGGAAAGAGCTTGCCATTTGTCCCAGCATCCCTTTGAATGCATTTTATTCTCTTATTTCCTTGAATAAAAATATGTTAAAAGTTATGTTTCCACAGGAGATTTTCAAAAAGTTCACATTGAAATATAAAAATGGTGGGTTTTTCTAACAGGCATTATAATATTAATTATAAAATGGTAAAATTGACTATTAAACAGTTCTTTAGTGATGAGAAGTATTGTGATTCATGTAGTATAGAAACTGATATTTTTTGAACCAGAGTCTCCTTCTCTAGTGCAATCAGTAAATTTGTTCCTGAATCCACTATGTAAACCAGGCTGGCTTAAACTCATGTTAATCCACCTGCCTCACCCTCCTGACTACTGAGATTATAGGGGTGAGCCACTGCACTTGGCTTTACATGGTGTTTTGATTCAAGTCATCTGATCAGTGCATTTCTTTTTAGTGAAGCAGAATTAACTGTTCTGGGAATACACTCTTTCCAGACTTGCTGTGAAAGTGATTCTCAACCCATAGTAAGATGACTATGTAACAACACTAATGATATTTTAAATTGCCTTAATTAAATCATAAAATAAGTTGGTAAATGTTTTAAATTTTTTATAGGCAATAATGGCTTGTGGTCTGAATGAAACATGTCTTGCATACCATTGTATGCATGTTGCTTTCTGTAAAAATTGCTTCCACATGATGAAAATCTTAAAACCTTACTGAAGAGTCACTTTTGGAAAACAAAAATTCATTTTCTAAAAGTTCCCATTCTGGCCCTACAATGTCCTCTTTGGCAGTTTGTTGCTCATTGGACCTTCACAATAGTGCTCATTTGGGGTATGTCTAAAATATGATGAAATATTTTTATTAATAGGGTACATGTATTTCCTGCAAACAAATTAAGTATTAAAACATATACAAGGGAATAAAAATAGTAATTCAATAGTTTATATAACATAGGCTATTTCTTCCACTTTTCTGTTAAAGTGTGCATGTATGTCAGAGCACTACTAAATATTATATATGTAAATTGTAAAAATGGTGAAACAAAGGCATCTTAGAACTTTTGAAATCATGTAGATAGTCATTCCATTTATTTACCAATCTTTTATAAGTTTCTCTGCCAGGGAAGAATATCCACCTGATGAGATGCTGAACCCCACTTAGAAATATGAACTGCTGGAACATATGAGGGACAACAGTCTATTGATATTTAAGAGACCAGACTATCTTTATTAATTTAATGACTATAAACAGAGAGAAGTAAAATTTTTGGCTTCTGAGTGAATGTCCGTACACTAAGCAGTCATAAGGTAAATATAGAAATTATACTTTATCTAATAGCCTAACTTTCTGACAAAGGATTTATAATTTCTACACTGGAAATTTAGGCTTCATAATTTTATTTATTCACTTTTATACATGAAAAGCAACTAAAAACCAAAATATGTTGTATACTGGTCCAATGATTAGAAATACATGTATAATCTATATATCCAAGTATAGAACTTAGGCAATCTCTTTCTTCATTGGTAATGCTAATATCCATAAAGGGAAGAGTTGAGCAAAGATGGAAAGCTCTATATATTTAGTGTAAATATCTGCTCTTACTAACAAAAAGGGGAAACAATATCAGCTAATGTAATATATAAGGGTTTCTTGGAAGAAGTAAGCTAATAGGCATCTCAGGGACAGGACAATAGGGAGGGTGGGAGGAGAGGGTAAGAGGGGAGGCAAAAAACTTGTCCCAAATGGAAGTGGTACCATAAAATCCTATATCCTGAAAGACAGACTAAAGCTTGAACCTTCATTGGGTCCTTAGAGGGACTATCTGAAGCAAAGAGCTCTGGAGAGGATGTGATAAAGACTAACCTTAATCTTTTCCTGTTTCTCTCTATATATCCATCTCTCTTCTCTCTTTTCTTTTATATTGTCTATATTTTTCTTCCTTCTTTTCCCTTAGCACTGGCTTATAACTCCCCCAGTACCAGGAAGTGGTTAGCATCCACAATGAGCTGTTGATCAGATAGGCCTACAAGGTTTCCCAAAAGAAGACAGATGTCTGTCTGAGGACTTGATTACACATGAAAGGCTAATGGTAAGACCCTACTGATGAACACACCATATGCTGTTGGTACAGAATATGGAGAGACCTGGCTGGAATCTTGAAGAGAGTCAGTCCCCAGACAGTTAGTTTGTCTAGTGCCAGAAGGTGCTACATAAGCAACTGGGGGAAAATGAGCAACGTCAGTCCAAGTAACTCTTGGTCTAAGCTATTCAGCAGCAAACAACCTGACATGATGCTCACTGGAATGCAGTAGTGGCACACAGCCATGGTAGGTAAGCAACTGCTCTTGGATTGGCCAATGGATTACTCAGTTGAATGGAATCCATAGCCGAAACTTGGAAACAAGTCAGAATCATATTCAAAAATTAAGCTCACTCTTCAATATCAAGCTCCCACCAATCTTGGGCTACAAGAAGGCCTACACATATTAAATTGACTCTAAAATAATAATGGTTATCCCATTTATCTGGTGCTGACTTCACTCTCTGTTGAAAAATCTACTTCTCTTTTAAGGATGGATGCAGAATGTGGGGAGAGAATCAGCCCATCACACCTCACCAGGGTCCCAGCTGAAACCACAGAGTAATTGGGGAAATGAGCAAGAGTGCTGATTTCTTGGTGAACTTGGTACCAGCACAAGGTTGAAGGAGATAGATACAGACAACACTCAGCTCCTGCCAAACTAGAGATCCAGAGACACAGAGGCATCCTAGACCTCATCATTCTAGTACACCTAAAATGAACCCAATATAGCTCAGGGAAATTTTCAGAAGAGGGGGTAGAAAGATTGTTAGATTATGCTCAGAGATATGGTGCACCCAAAGACATAGATTGTTACTAGAAAAATTATGTGGCATAATGGGATAGCTTCCAGTAAGTAGTTGGCCAGGGAGGTCCCTGATGCATCTAAAACTTTGTAGATCATTGTTAAGGTTCTTTGTTTACCAGAATATATACTACCAGAAATAATGCTAAAAACTTATTGTTGAAGATACCACATGCTTAGGCTGAAAGATCACTGAGAAATCAAGGTGGAGTTGATCTAAAAACCTCCTCCCTGTATACAGCTAACACAGAGCTAGAAAAAGCTATATTGTATGCAGCCTATTGGAGAAAGGAGTCATGAGTGGATATAAACAACAGTGGACACTGCAAGTTTGGCCAGCCAGACCAAATGAGCCAATGGGTACAATAGTGGCATGTCTGTAGTGGGGAAAACAGACCATTCACTAGTTGGACTGGAGACCCACTACACAGGAGGCAATAAATGCCTGGTACTGAAAACCTATGACAGGAGAGGTCATGAACCCTAGGCAAGTAATGCCTGCTGGTATCTG
The DNA here is from genome assembly GCF_020740685.1 of Jaculus jaculus. Lineage (NCBI taxonomy): Eukaryota > Metazoa > Chordata > Mammalia > Rodentia > Dipodidae > Jaculus > Jaculus jaculus. The sequence continues at coordinate 72,581,055 of NC_059113.1, read as the reverse complement.
GCTCAGCACATATATTATGCTCACCAAAGTAGCCAGTAAGCACTTCTCATAACGTTTATACCCATATTCTTATGCTACTCTCACTTTTGGTTAGAGAAGCTTCTCTTTTCATATGGCAATGACCTCTCGTATAACTCAAAAGGCATAGGACCTAGAAAAAGTAACAGGAAATTGTCTATCATTGAAATATCTCTATTACACCTTCCAAGGCTCATGGATCATTGTGGAAGATGTGGTGGGAAGAATATAAGTGCTGAATGAAGGGTAGGACTGCTTATAAACCAATATTCCAGACACAAAATGGACTGGATATCCATGACCTTGCAATGCCTTGTACTACCTACATAAGAACCTCACGATCAGAGGAAACAATGATGGCATCAAAATGAAATAGTCTAACTGAGCAGGGAGGGGGTATGATAAAGAGGGGATTTGTGAAGGGGAAATTGGAGAGTGGAAGGAATTATCATGTTTTGTTATCTATAATTATGAACTTATCAATAAAAATGTTATTGAAGGGCTGGAGAGATGGCTTGGTGGTTAGGTGCTTGCCTGTGAAGCCTAAGGACCCTGGTTCAAGGCTCGGTTCCCCAGGTCCCACGTTAGCCAGATGCACAAGGGGCGCACGCGTCAGGAGTTCGTTTGCAGAGGCTGGAAGCCCTGGCACGCCCATTCTCTCTCTCTCCCATTATCTGTCTTTCTCTCTGTGTCTGTCACTCTCAAATAAATAAATAAAAAAATTAAAAAAAATGTTATTGAAGAAAAATCTCATTATTATTAAATTATATAAATTATTAAATTACTTTATGTCTGGTGAGTCAAGCATAACCAAACAAGCAACAAAATAATAAGCAAATTAACCTTCCATTCATACCCAAGTACCTGTACTAACTGTAGCTCTACGTGTGTGACCAAATCTACTAGGTGGTTGGCTTTAACAAGAAGTTTCCCATTGGTGAATAACTCTATCTCTTCTCTCGCAGGTTAGACAGATCAGTTAATCTAAAAATGGCTCATGGGCTGGAGAGATGGCTTAGCGTTTAAGCGCTTGCCTGTAAAGCCTAAGGACCCCGGTTCGAGGCTCCATTCCCCAGGACCCACGTTAGCCAGATGCACAAGGGGGCGCACACATCTGGAGTTTGTCTGCAGTGACTGGAGGCCCTCTCTCTCTCTCTATCTGCCTCTTTCTCTCTCTATCACTCTCAAATAAATAAATAAAAATAATAAACAAAAAAATTTAAAAATGGCTCATAACTCTTCAAATTGCAATATGTAACAAAGAACTAACTGTATAAGCTGTTACACAATGTTGAAGATTGAACCCAAACCCTTGTTTTTACATTTTACATAAATTGTCTTTTAATTAATGTGAAGCAACTTGTGATAGTGTCAAAAAAATGGGGCCAAAATACAATAATAGGCAAACATGTGAGGGTTCAAGAATGCACAGATACAGAGAAAAAATCAGGAAACAATGTATCATAAGATAATCTTACTTATGACATTACCCTAACAAGGTTTTTGTGTCCACTTGTAACTTGTAACAGTAGAACTAAATCCTTTCTTCTCAACATCACAGTACACTGTTCCTTTTCATCAAACAGACATCACAACTTTTGTCCATGTGCAGAAGCATATCAGAACTCCACCCCACTAAGAATATTTTAATCCCACATGTAGCATTTGAGCTACTAGTTCACACTAGTCACAATCTTTGCATGTCAGTATGAGTTCTTGTCAATGTCAATGAATTCATCTTAGAAAATTGAAAATGCCACTAAAAGTATGATTTTGTAACAAATATCCAAGCAGGATGCTCTAGAAGAAATCCATAAATCTAAAAACTAGTGATCATTCTTTTGAATCTCTGAATTACTAACATTCATTAGGGTTAAAATATTAGATATTCAGCATCGGATGATTACTGAATGTTGACAATTATTATTTTATTTATTGTTCTATTCCACAGTGTCTAATATTCTACTAGGCTATCATAACTTCTGTGGAAGTGGTCTATATGCTTTCTCTTTCTTCAGAATTTCCATAAATTCTCTATAGAGAACAAACTTATTTTTTAGCCTACTTTACAAGTATGGCTTTTAGATGTACTCTGAATACTTTTCTAAATTTTTATAATGTTTATTATTAGTATTATTAATAACAAGATGCTTTGTATGAATACATAATGTGCTGGTACCCTCTTTTCCCTCACCCTTGCCCCCATTCCATTGGGGACACTCATCAGTGGGGTTGCAAGCATTCCCCATGGGTTTGTAGTATAGTAGTAGTCAGCTATTTCAGGAGTTGGCAATGCCTCTGGGCATTCATCCTGTGGATCTTATAATTTTTCTATCCCTTCTTCTGCAAAATTCTCTCAGTCATGGTGGGTGACTTTAAAGTTTCCTTAAGTGATGAGCTCACAGGAGCCTCTTAATCTCTGCTTTAGTAGGTGTGGATTATTCTCAGGGTCTGTGTCCCACACTCTGGCACTGATTATCAGGTACAGCATGGAAGCAGCACTCTTGCTCATCTCCTCAATTTCCTCTTTGGATTCAGCTGGGACTTGGCTCAGGTGAGTGGGCTTGTTTATCTCAAGTCACTACATTCTGAAAAAGAACAGAGTCTCTAATGGAGACTAAAGCCAGCATAGTTTAAATGGAATAAGCATTGTTAATTTAGGGAGAATCTGATGTATGTCACCCATCTTTTAGTCAAAGACTAGTGAGAGCTTGATACTGGAGAACATAATCATTGTTTCTATAGTGTTCTGATCTGGTCTCCAGTTCTAGATATGTGTTACTTTACACTGAGTGGACATCTTATCCAATCAGAAAGCTATTGGTTACCCACTGAGGCTGTGTGCCACCACTACACTGGTGTGCACATTGTATCAGGGTGTTTGCTCATACTGTTGTTGGGCATTTCCCCCCAATAGCTCATTTAGTGCTTTCCAACACTGTAAAGGCTGTCTGGGGACTGACTTTCTTCAAATCTCCAGCCGTGTCTCTCCATGCTCTGTGCCAGCAGTATATGGAGTCTTCAGAAATAGGGTCTTAGATTTTGCCTCAGGCAGGTAATCAAGTGCTTTAACAGAAAGCTGTCTTGGTTTGGGGACCTTGTAGATCTCTCCTATTAACAACTCAATGTGGGTAACAACAGATCTCTGGTACTGGGAGTTACAGATCAGAGACAGAAAAAAATCTTTTAAGCTTAGGCTTCATCCCACCCTCCCCATAGCCCTACATTTTAAGTACTCCCTGCTTACTCCTTTTGAGGGCTATATCACTTAGGGTTTCTCCAAGGATAAAGGTTTCTATGATATCAGCTCATTTTGGACTTAATTTGTGTTTGAAATTCTCCCCTCCTCTTCTCCTCCTCCCAAACCCTTCCATCCCTATTGTCTGGGCCTTAAATTGCCTATTAGGTATGACAGCAACTTGAGCAGGTCAGGTTAGGAACTGCAGATCTGTGGCACCAATGCAACATTTTTCTTTCTGAGATTGTTTGAGTTCATTGAGCATCATCTGTTCAACATCTGTCCATTTTTCTACACATTTCATTCGATCAGTTTTTTTCTTATTGCTTAGTTTAATTCCATTGTGTAAGTGCACCACAACTTTGTTATCTATTCATCCAATGATGGGCATCTGGGTTGATTCCAGTTCTTAGCTATAATGACTTGAACAGCTATAAACATAGTTGAGCAAATGTCTCTGTACTGATGCATAGAGCATTTAGGATAAATGTCTAGTAAGGGAATAACTGGTCTGTTAGTAGATCTATGTTCATCCTTTTCAGGAATCTCCAAATTGATTTCCATAGTGACTTTACAAGGTTACACTCCCATCAACAGTGGATGGGTTATTTTTTCACCACATCCTTGCCAAAATTTGTCGTCATTAGATTTCTTAATGATTGCTATTCTTACTAAAGTAAGGTGGAATCCCATGGTTGTCTTAATCTGCATTTCCTTTATAATTAGGGAGTTAGCCACTTTAATTCTTCTTCTGAGAACTTGCTATTCAGTTTTCTGCCTCACTTTTGGATTGGATTGTTTGATTTTTTTTTTTTTATTGTTTGTTTTTTTGAGTTTTTTGTAGATTTGAGATGTTAGGTTTCTGTCAGTGGTATAGATAGCAAAGATTTTCTCCAAATTCACTGGGTAATTTATTGGCTATGCTTATGGCATGCTTGTCTGTGCAAAAGCTTTTTAGCGGGCTGGAGAGATGGCTTAGTGGTTAAGCGCATGCCTGTGAAGCCTAAGGACCCCGGTTCGAGGCTCAGTTCCCCAGGTCCCACGTTAGCCAGATGCACAAGGGGGCGCATGCGTCTGGAGTTCGTTGCAGTGGCTGGAAGCCCTGGCACGCCCATTCTCTCTCTCTCCCTCTATCTGTCTTTCTCTCAGTGTCTGTTGCTCTCAAATAAATAAATAAAAAATAGACAAAAAAAAAATTAAAAAAAAAAAGCTTTTTAGCTTCATGAGATACCACTGGTTGAGTGATTGCATAATTTTCTGTGTCCCTGGGGTTTTGTTGAGGAAGTTTTTCCCCACTCCTATATCATAGAGAGTGACTCCTATTTTTTCTTACAGTAGGAGAAGAATTTCAGGTCTTATATTGAGGCTAATACTTTACCTTGTGATCCTGTACCTCTTACAAATTCCTCAATATACTTAATCAGTATTAATACAGCAAATAGAACTGGAGAGAACTCCATGAGCATAAAACTCCAATGCTATCATGGATTTATATACAAAACAAAACCATAAAGTTTCTAACTATTAATGTGTTATAATATATTTATGATCTTGGTATCAGAAAAGATAATTTATAGAGAACTCAAAATTTAACATAGAGGATAAAGTTGTTAGAATTTGTAACATTGAAAGAAGCATATGTAGGAAAATGTAGTTGAAAAACATGTAATGTTTTAATGAAAGCCAATGTAGTTGAATACTAAGCATGAAAATTTCTCAATAATAATTTGTGTCATGTACAGGCATGCTATAACACAATAGAATGATAACATCCAGAGAAAGTTTAAAAATTATGAAAATTAGCCATACTCATGATGAATGCCTATAAAGGCTTCCACTTTTGTACATTGTTTGTAAGAATAAGTTGATATATTCCCACAAAAATAAGAATTTGTCATTTTTATTTAGTTGTATGTATATATAATGTAAAATAAGAAATCCTCAAAATACATGTGTGTTACTAGAAATTAACATAAATTTAAAGGAAAATCTGGCTAGAGGGATGGCTTAGCAGTTAAGGCATTTGCATGTAAAGCCAAAGGACCCAGGTTCAATTCCCCAGGACCCAGGTTGGCCAGATGCCCAAGAGGGCACAAGTGTCTGGAGTTTGTTCACAATGGCTGCATGCCCTGGCATGCCCATTCTATCTCTCTACCTCTTTCTCTGTCAAATAAATAAATAAAAATAACGTACTAAAAACACAAAATTCACACAAAAATATTCCTAGCAGAATCATATAATGGCTAAAATTGGAAAATTTCAAAATAGAAGAATAACATGGGAAACTAAACACTTAACATTTATAAAATATCAGTACTCAATATTGATGAATATAAATTTATTACAATTAGATTTAACTATATAAATGAATATTGTGGTCATATTATAACAGACAGAAACCAGTCATCAAAAATATATACAAATGATTATATTACATTAATTCTTTTATTGCCTTTTAACCTATCTTGGGTTCCCAGGTTTAGGATACTCTGAGGATTCACAAGCTGCACATTTATGGTTATGTGGTTTTCACTGTGTGATTGCCACTCCACCTGTACAAAGCCACCCACAGGTTCACATGTTTGAATTCTTCATCCCAGCTTACTGGGCTTTTGGGGAAGGTTTTGAAAGCTTTAAGACTTGAAGCCTTGCTGGAGGAAGTGTATCACTGGATGGTGGTCCTTGATTTGCTTTTAGTCCAACCCATTTAATGCAGAATGACTAAGCCTTCTTCTCCAACCTAATTTTCCATCTTCATATAATGGACTCCACCTTCTGAAACTCTAGTCAAATTAAACCCTTGCCCTTCCAGAAATTGCTCTGGTAAAATATTTTCTCCTAGCAACAAGAAAGAAACAACATGATACCAAAAATGATAAAAATATAAGCAAAGTCAATGTTGATTGGTTATAAAGTAATTATCTGAACATTATTCATACCATAAATTATGTCAGACATTCATGGTTTATGTTCCTTTAGTATGAGACAGAAGTGGTTTATAATCCAGGGTGGACCTTTTTAAATTAGATTTCATATAGAGATAAACTCAGTCCCTATAATGTCATGTCTATCATAACAGCTCCTACCTTCATGTCAAAATTGTAGGATAAAATTCTTGCATTATGGCCTATCTAAGCTTCTTAATAGAAGTTGCACATTTCCACCTTTATACATTTTTCTTTCCTCCTGCTCCTCCTGTAACTGAGACAGTTTGCTCTTTGTTGGTCAGGGTAACTTGAAAGAATCCACTATGATATTAATTACACAGTTGCAGTTTCTAAGATATGCCTTGTATGTGAGCAAATTTATCTTTCATTTAAAAGTAATTCCTTTTGAAATGTTTAATCTGCTTGTTCCAGTTAATTGAAGTCAGCTTTCTATTCCCCCTTATTTAGTAGATTGTGGCAGGTATTGTCTCTCTATAATCCTTTCTCAACAGTATACTCAGCACCATTTTTACTGAGCAGAATCCCATGCCTTTGTTTTTAAAGTTCATAGCCAAATCAAACAAAAATAATGTGAGATTAGTTATAGCTTGCTAACTTCAATGCAGTGTGTTGAGTACTGTAGCAAAAGTTAGCATTAAATGGGTGAAGATTTATGAAACTATGAAAAAATGTCAATAGTTCAGTTGCAAGCATTACCCGTATGTTAATCTCTTATTTTGAAGAATAGTGTGGTTAAGTAAGGCACTAATACTGGGATCGTGTATGGAAGGAGGCATGGATAAATATACTTTTATTTGAACTGTTAATGTAAATATATTTTTTAAAAATTCAAAATAGTCAGTAAAGGTTGGAAGTCAAACTGCACTTATGTTACAAAGATAATTTTTAAGAAAGACTGACTGAAACAAATATAAATAAAATTAGAAAGGAATATATGGTACTTAGCAACTAAAGTAGAATGATTTTAGTATGATGTTTTGCTTATTTTCTGAGTTTTTCTCATGCTTTTATCTTTAATTTTTATGTTGAGTTTTATTAAGTAAAAACTCAAACATTAGCATTTATAAATACATAGCCATACACACTTAAACTCATAACTTACTAGATTTCTCCCTGACTTAATGTTTCTGGGCTGAAGAATTCTTAAAACAGAAAGAGCTCTTTGGCATGGTGGTCTTCATGCTGTACTTGGTCACACCACAGCCTAGTGTACTTCCTGAAGAGTTGGAGGAACTTTCTCAAGGTTTTCTGGGAGTGTTTCCATCAACTGTTATTAATGCACAAGTACCTAAAATATGAATAAGAGCACAGTCAGATAATAGGGGATTGGATTTTTGCTACAATAAACCTTGTTTACTCAAGAAAACAAGAAATGTAAAGTTAATATAGTGAATATCATATTAATGAGTTATCTCTAATCATGTTCTGAAGTTGGTTCTTTCTAAGAATGTCAAGCTAAATGGTGCCTTCCTTCTCAAGAAGTAGGTAAGTACAGCAAATAAACCCACAGCATAAGAAGTAATTCTTGTCTTGTTCATTTAAAGTATAAAACACAGATATTTAAATTTAAATCTTACATTCTTGTTAATTTGTTGATTATGTGTGGCTATAAATATATTTAGCCATTATACAATATTTGCTAGCAAGAACATGCAAGGATTTGTTCAGAAATAGAAATATGTATTTGTTGGGCTAGAGAGATGGCTTAGCAGTTAAGGTGCTTGCCTGCAAAGCCTAAGGACCCAGGTTCAATTCTGCAGGTCCCATGTAAGCCAGATGCACATGGTAGTATATGCATCTGGAAATTGTTTTCAGTGGCTGGAAGCCCTGGCATGCTCATTATCTCTCTCTCTCTCTCCCTCTCCCTCTCTCCCTGACTGTAATAAATACATAAAATATAATCTTAGAACATAAATATGTATTTGTTGATGGAATCATTTATACTAACTTTTCAAAGTAAAAATAAATGCATATTTTAATTCTTTTCAAATTTATCATTCCAAAAACTAAGGAAGTCTGTTCTTAGGTTTTTAATCTAGTAAGAATAAGAATTACATTTTTTTAACTTCTGAGTTATTAGTGAAAGGTAAAAGAAATAGAGTATTTTCTATTCTGAAAGAAATGATTTATTTGCAATGAAGTTATCTGGCTGAGGGTATTTACTTGCACAAAGTACTTTAAAAGCTCATTTACTGGCTGCTTTCTAAGTAAGTTGGTGTTCTTTTAAAAGGGTGACATTGAAGATTAGGTTACATGTACTTTTGGTCTTCATTCTTTAACAATATTTTATTGCTAAAGATTTGGTAAAAGCCAAAAAGATATTCTTATTTGTTCATTTTGTTTTGTTTCTTGACCACACAGATATCTAAGGTTTTGTTTAAAACATTTGTAGCTACCCTCCCCCTTCTCTTTAAAGATCATTTCCTTTTAAGCCAGGGAAATGAAGAATTTCAAACTTTGTGTTTGAAATTAGATTAAGGAAGAAGAAACAACTTGAACCTCATTTACTATTTGTCTTAATAACCAGAGTAAAACATGAGTCCATATTCCTTTGAAGTAGATTGTGTAAAGTGACATTAAGCATTTTATCATGAAGGCAATGTAACCACATATTGACCTCATTCTTTGGCTGCATTCATGGCTATGTCTACATATCTTCAAAACACTTTGTTTGATTTGATTCACTATTATGGTTTAAAACAGTTCCATTGTTTTAAGCAATGCATGTAACCTATGCCACAGTTAACTGTAAACATCCTTTTGGCAAAGTCAAATGTGTCGGTAATGTCTAATACCAGGTTGCTCTTTCTAGCAGAAACTTTTGATCAAAACTTGGAATGATCCATTGTGCTGCATTCCCCAAAGCAAATATCTAGTTCAAACACTCTTTTCTCCAACGGAAAGCTCTGAGAAGGCCAATGGAGTCTTGGTATGTTTAAGGCTTTCTGTGCAGACTTCTCCACATTCTACATGTAACTGAAAAATACAGATAATTTTAAAGTCAGTATCTATGGATTGATAAAACATTCATGGAAAGAAGATATTGCTACATGAAAAGATTGTTTTATAGTAACATTTCATTATTTTTTTTAATTTATTTATTTATTTATTTGAGAGCGACAGACACAGAGAGAAAGACAGATAGAGGGAGAGAGAGAGAATGGGCGCGCCAGGGCTTCCAAGCCTCTGCAAACGAACTCCAGACGCGTGCGCCCCCTTGTGCATCTGGCTAACGTGGGACCTGGGGAACCGAGCCTCGAACAGGGGTCCTTAGGCTTCACAGGCAAGCGCTTAACCGCTAAGCCATCTCTCCAGCCCACATTTCATTATTTTTTAAAGACTTTTTTGGAATACATAGAACTAAATTAAAGAAGGAAACAATAAACATGCCAGTTCATGATTCAGAGGAGGCTAGTGTCAATCTCATCAAATCCGTGGCTTCAATCATTGTCCCTGATGGTATTCTCACATTTATACGTAGGATATTGTTAGTTATAATGAAACAATAATATTTTCCTGTTTTTCTTCACATTGGTGCTATCATTCAATTTGTTTTACCCAAGATACATTTAACTACATGAATAAATAATACATGGGGTGGCTGAGGCTATAGGTCAGCAGATAACACTTACATTTTTGATAGAGAGTTTGATAGGTGTAGGCCCTCTTGTACCCCATGATTGATGGTTGCTTGATATTGGAGAGTGGGCTTATGTTTGTGTATGGTTCTGACTTGTTTCCCAGCTCCAGCTAAGGGTCTCCTACCACTGAGGGGATCAGTTAGCCAAATCAAGAGCAGTTGGTTATCCACCATGGATGTGTGCCACTATTGCACTTGTGTGGGCATCACACCAGGTTATTTGTTGCTAATTGGACAGATATTAGTCATTTCCCCTAGATGCCCATGTAGCACCTTCTGTCACTATACACGTTGACTGTCTGGGGACTGACTCTCTCCTGGCTTCCAGCCATGCCATTCCATTTTATGTGTCAGTTGCATATAGAGTCTTCAGCAAAAGGATCTTACCACTGGCATTTGGTGGGTCATAAAGTATTCTGACAGAACTCTGTCATTATTTTGGGAAACCTTGTAAGTTTCACTGATCAAAAGCTCATTGTGGATGGTAGCCCCAAGTAGGTAGTGGGGGTTACAGGCCAGTGTCCACTAAGAAATTGAGGAAAAACATAACTAATATACAAGAGTTAGAGAGGAAAGAGAGAGGGGGAAGAAGAGGAGAGTGAGGGAGGGAAGATGTAGAAGATTTAGGTTAGTCTTGATCCTACCCTCTCCGATGTCTTGTGGTTGAGGTGTTTCTTGTAAGGGTCTAGTGAAGGTTCAGCCATTTGTTCTGTCATTTAGGAAGTAGAATTTTATAGTACCATTGCAGTTTGGGTCCAGATTACTGTTTTCCACCCTTCGATGCCCTCCCCGCCCTCCTCATCCATCTTATTGTCTAGTCCATGAGGTGCTTGCTAGGTATGTAAGGTATCTTGGGTAGATTCAGGTTAGGTGTTGTAGATGAGTGAGACTATGTGTTGATTTTTTGGGGGGGATTGGGTAAGTTAACTGAGAATGATTTGTTCCAGGTTCAACCATTTTTTTCTTCAAATTTCTTTGTGTCATTTTTTCTTATTGTTGAATAGAATTCCATTGTGTAGATGTACCACATCTTAGTTATCCATTCTTCTAGTGATGGACATCTGGATTGATTCCAGGTCTTAGCTACTACGACTTGAGCTGCTAAAAACAAGGTTGAGCAAATCTCTCTGGCCTGTGGTTTGAGGGTTTTAGGGTTGATGCCCAGTAAGGGTATAACTGGGTCTGTTGGTATCTCTATAGTCAGCTGTTCAAGAGTCTCCATATTGTTTTCCAAAGTGGTTGTACCATCCTACATTCACACCAACAGTGAATGAGTGTTTCTGCTTCTCCATATCCTCGCCAGCATTTATTATCATTTGATTTTTTGATGTTGGCTATCCTTATTGGGGTAAGGTGCAATCTCATAGTTGTTTTAATTTGCATTTCTCTGATGATTAGAGATGATGAACATTTTCTTAAGTGTGTGTTTGCCATTTGTATATATTCCTCTGTGAATTGCCTGTTCAACTCTGCGCCCAATTTTTTGAGTGGGGTATTTGTTTTCTTATTGTTTAGACTTTTGAGTTCTTTGTAGATTCTAGAGATTAGGGCTCTATCAGTTGGATAACCCACAAATCTTTTCTCCCATTCTGTGGGTATTCTATTGGCTTTGCTTATTATATGCTTGTCTGTAAAGAAACTCTTCAGCTTCATATGATGCCATTGGTGGAGTAACTGTTTAAGGACTTGAGCCATTGGGGTTTTGTTCAGGAAGTCTTTTTCCATTCATATATCATGGAAAGTACTTCCTAAGTTTCCGTCCAGGAGTATTTGAGTTTCTGGTCTTATGTGGAGGTCTTTGATCCACTTGGACTTGAGTGTAATACATGGTTAAATGTGTGGATCAAGTTTTAGTTTCTTGCATCTGGTTATCCAGTTTGTTCAGCATCATTTGAAGTTGCTATCTTTTTTCCAGCCTACATTGTTCGGTCCTTTGTCAAATATCAAGTTGTTATAGTTGCTTGACCCAAATTACGGGTCCTCAAGCCTATTCCATGGTCTATACTCCTGTTTTTATGCCAGTACCATGCTATTTTTATTACTATGGCTTTGTAGTATAGCTTTAGATCAGGTAGGGAGATGCCACCAGAGGTATTTCTTTTGCTGAGGATATGTTTGGATATGTGAGGCCTTCTGTTTTTCCATATGAAATTTGAGATCATTTTTTATATCTCCGTGAAGAACACTGTAGGGATTTTAATTGGAATTGCATTAAATCAATATATGCCTTTGGTAGGATTGTCATCTTCACAATGTTAATTCTGCGTATCCAGGAGACTGAAAGGTCTTTCCATCTTCTCAAGTCCTATTCAATTTCTTTTTTGAGAGTTTTTATATTTTCATTGTATAGATCTTTTACTTCCTTGGTTAATGTTATTCCAAGGTATTTTGTTGTTGTAATTGAAAATTGAACTATGTCCTTATTTCTTTTTCTGTATTTTTGTCATTTGCATACAGTAATGCTACTGATTTTTGTGCATTGATTTTGTATCCTGATACTTTGGAGTAGGAGTTAATCACGTTCAGGAGTTTTGGGATGGAGCCTCTCGGGTCTCTTACATTGTATAATCATGTCATCCACGAATAGAGCTAATATAACTTCTTCCTTTCCAAATTGTATCCCTTTTATTTCCTTCTCCTGTCTTATTGCTTGAGCTAGGACTTCCAGAACTATATGGAAAAGCAGAGGTGAGAGAGGACATCCCTGTCTTGTTCCTGATCTTCATGGGAATTCCTCCAGTCTCTATCCATTAAGTATTATTTGGGCATTTGGCACTTTGTATATTTCCTTTATTATGTTAAGATGAGAACTGTCCATGCCAATTCTCTCCAATGTTTTGATCATGAAGTGATATTGTATCTTGTCAAAGGCCTTTTCTGCATCTATCAAAATGATCATGTGGTTTTTATGTTTAAGCTTGTTTATGTTGTGTTACATTGACAGATTTTCATATGTTGAACCCACCTTGTGTTCCTGAGATAAATCCCACTTGGTCAAGGTGGATAATGCTTTTGATGTGTTGTTGGATTTGGTTTGCGAGAATTTTGTTCAGGATCTTTGCATCTATGTTCATTAGGGAAAAAGACCAGTAGTTTTCTTTTCTTTTGGCATCACTGCCTTGTTTTGGGATAGGATGATACTAGCTTCATAGAAGGAGTATTGTAGCGTTCCCTGTTCTTCAATTGTGTGGGACAGTTTTAGAAAGATTGGTTTGAGTTCTTCCATGAAGGTTTGATAAAATTCAGCTGTGAATCCATCTGGTCCTGGACTCTTCTTTTTTGGGAGGTTTTTTATTACATTTTTCCATCTCCATGAGTGCAATGGGTTTATTGAGGTGATTAATCTGATCTGAGTTTAGCTTTGCTAGATGATATGCATCCAGGAATTTATCAATCACCTCCCCATTTTCCAGGTTTGTGGTATAGAGGTTTTTGAAATAAGTCCTGATAATTCTGCCAATTTCACTTATGTCTGTTGTGATCTCTCGTTTTTTATTTTGAGTTTTGTTAATTTGGAGTCTCTCCTTTTTTTGCTTGATCAAATTGGACAGAGGTATGTCAATCTTGTTTTTTTTTTTTTTTTTTCCAAACAACCAGCTCTTTGTTTTGTCAAGTGCCTTAATTGTTTCCTTTGTTTCCATTTCATTAATTTCTACTCTGATTTTAATTATTTCTTTCCTTCTGGAGCTCTTTGGGTTGTATTTTTCTTGTGTTTCCAATGCCTTTAGGTGGATGGTTAGACTATTGATTAGGGATCTTTTTGTCTTTTTTATAAAGGCCTTGACTTCTATGAATATTCCCCTGAGGACTGCCTTCATTGTGCCCACAAGTTTTGTTATGATGTGTTCTCATTGTCATTCAATTCCAGGAATTTTTCAATTTCCTTTTTTATTTCATCCACTATCCATTTATTGTTTAAGAGTGTGCTATTCTGTTTCCAGTTGTCATTGGGATTCTTGGTGGGTTTTTTGTTGCTGATTTCTAGCAATATAGCATTGTGATCTGATATCATGCATCGAATTATGTCGATTTTCCTGAATATGTGTAGGCAGTCTTCGTCACCCAGTATGTGGTCTATTTTAGAGAATGTTCCATGGGCTGCTGAGAAGAATGTGTATTCTATGGATTTGGGATGGAAAGTTCTGTAGATGTCCTTTAGGTCTAAGTGTTCTATGGTTTTATTGAGCTCTCTTACTTCCCTGTTGAGTTTCTGTTTGGATGATCTGTCTATTTCTGATAATGGTGTGTTGAAATCCCCAGCTATGATTGTGTTGGTGGTTATTTCTGTTTTATTGTCAAGTAGGTTTTGTTTTATGAACTGTGGTGCCCCTGTGTTTGGTGCATACAGATTTATGATTGTAATATCCTCTTGATGGATTGTTCCCTTGATAAGTAGAAAGTAGCCTTCTTTGTCTTTTTGATTATTTTGCTTTGAAGTGAATTTTATCTGATATTAATATATCTACACCTGTTGTTTCTTTTTCCCATTTGCTTGGAATAGTGTTTTCCACCCTTTCACCCTGAGGAGTTTTCTGTCTTTAGTGGTAAGGTAGTTTTCTTGAAAGCAGTAGATTGTGGGGTCTAATTTTTATCCACCCTGTTAGCTTGTGTCTCTTGATGGGTGCATTAAGTCCATTAATATTTAGGGTGATGACTGTGAGATTTGATTTGATCCCTGCCATGTTGTAGTAGTAGAGGTGTTTTGGTGTTTTCATGGAATTTGAAATTTTTTGTGTCTACTCTGGGTTTCGTTGTTGTGATCTGCTTCTTGTAGGCATTTGTTTTTGGTTATTTGCTTCTTCTCTGTGGAAAATTTCCTGGAATACTTTCTGTAGGTTTGTTTTTGTGTTCATATAATTGTAAAGCTGAATTTTGTCATGGAAAGTTTTGCTTTCACCATCTATTATCAGAGAAACTTTTGCCAGGTAGAGTAGTTTGGGTTGGAAGCCAGAGTTTCTTAGAATTGGAGAGTTTCATTCCAGGCCCTTCTATCTTTCTGGGTTTCCATTGAGAGGTCTGAAGTAATTCTGATGGGGTGTCCTTTGAATGTGGTGTGCTGTTTTTCCCTAGCTGCTTTTAGGATTTTCTCTTTGTTGTCAATGTTTAGAATCTTAATGATAATATGTCTTGGGGAGATTCTCCTTTGGTCTGATTGGTTAGGATTTCTCTTTGCTTTTTGTATCTTGATGGGCTTTTCTTTTAAGATACAGGGGATGATTTCTTCAATTATTTTGTTAATTAAGTTCTCCATGCCTTTGGTATGAAATTCTTCTCCTTCTGGTATTCCAGTGATTCTGATATTAGCACGTTTAAGTGCATCCCACAATTCCCTCATGTTCTGTTCACCGGAACTTTTGAACTTACTGAAAATTTTGAACTCTTAAACTGTTTCTTCCATCCTGTCTTCCAGATCAGTGTTTGTGTCCTCCAATTCACTGACTCTATTTTTGAGAGCCTCTAGCAAGTTTTGGCCTTGTTCAATTAAGTTTGAATTTTCTACTACTTTCCTATGTATCACTTCCATCTCTCTGTCCAGCTCCCTTTTCACTCGTTTTCTGATTTTCTTGATGATTCTTGGAAATCATCCTTGCATTTCTTTATGGTTTCATTTAGTGTGACCAGCTGATTTTTGAGGTCCTTTTTTTTTTCACTCTCCCTCAACTCTTTTAGCTCTCTTTGAATTCCTTCCAGTGTCTTGTCATATTGCTTTAGCTTAGTGATGGTAGCATCCACATGATTATCTGCCTTTGTATCTTTCCTGCAAGTTTTAGCAGTAGGTTGGTCCAGGTTGCATTGCTCATAGCTTCCACTTGATTTTATGATCCTAAACACTCTTCTGTTTTGGTTAGATGTACTTCTTGTTGGACTGGGTGATCTGTCTGGATTTTCTTGCATTTTATTTTTCATGTTATTTCTTTTGCGCTGTGGTGTACCCATGTCAGTGTATGGGCAGGTAGGTGGGTGGAGCAGCCTGGGCTCTAGCTCAATGAGAACCCAAGGCAACTTGGGGCAGTTGCCAAGTAGCCTGGGTTTTTGCTGTCTCTTGCCAAAGCCACTTATCCACTGCCTGACAGGGGTACCAAAGTTGCCTGAATTCTCACCCAGTAATGTACCAAAGCTGCCTGCCTTCGAGCTTGAAAGGGGACTGAGATAGCAAACTCTGAAGTTGTCCAAACTCTGGCTGGGAACACTGGGACCTGCAAACAGTCTGCATTCTCCCGCCTCTGGGGAGTGGGGGATGGTGACAACGGACAGGTAGGGGATGGCACCTGAGCTGGCACTAGTGATTCAGTGTGGGCTTGTGTGGCCCATGTTGTGGGACTTGGCCTGCTGCACGAGCAATTGTAGTGCAGAGCCAGCTGATGTGGGCATGGGATCAGGACATAGGAGTGGCTGGCCAGTGGACAAGCCATCGGATCACAGCAGCATTTGATCTGGCAGCTGCCTAATCACAGCAGAGGTGGCCCCTGCCTGTGTGCAAACCAAGCACAGTGTGGCAGACCAGCGTGCACGATCAGAGCACAACAGCTGTGGTCCCCGCACAGTCAGTGCAGTGGTCTGGTGGGCACGCGATGGGCTGGCATGCACGTGATCGGAGCACAGCCGCTTGGGGCATGGGGTGCGGCGGCTGTATGGGGGGGTGGACTACCCACCCAAGAGGGGATCCTTGATTCCCTGTTTTTCCCCACTCTGTGCCCTCCCACTGGCAAGAAGACCCTGATAACCATTAATTTCTTGCCTTTTTTCCCCAGTATCTGCAGCACAGCTAGGTGGTCACCATCTTGTCTGAAAGTCCCCCCCCCACCCAAGTCCATGTTTTGATGACATGGTTCCAAGGTGGTATGGGATGTGATGACATGGAGGTTAATGGGTATTTCTTGAAGCAGATAATGGGACTGTACAGATTATCTGTCTTTTGGCTGTCTGTTTCATATGAAATGAACACATTCTTCTACTCCTAACATGATATATAAGTTTTCATAGACACAAAAGCAAAAGGCCAACTGAATGCAGAAATTATATATCCAACTCAGAATTTTCTCCATACCAGTGATTATCATAATAACTTCTTAAACAGTAAGAGAAAGCTGGTGCAACTAGGAAATAAAAGCCATTAAAGTATACCATAATGACTAAATATCTGAAAATCAATGAAATGCTATATTTCAACAAGCTAAATAATTCATAACATCATTTAGATGTATAAAATATCTGCTGGATCTGGTGCTGTTTTGCATTACAATTCTTATAAAACTATTAATAAAAGACACTTTCCTCACTTTAATAAAAAACAATAAACTCAAGGTAACATCACACTCAGTGTTCAGAAAATTTTTATAAAAAAATAGTTTGGACTTCCAATCAAGATGGTGTCCACCAAATCATGTCTCACCTTCAGAGGAAGGAAAGGAAATTCATTGGGTCTTCTAGAGGGAAGCAGACTCTAATAGACCTCCACTGGGAGGGTTCAGAGGAGCCAATAAGGGAATCAGTTGATTACCATGCTCTCAGGTAACCCACTAGTCCCACAATCCCCTCAAGTAGCCATCCTAGCCATAGTTCCACTTATAGGTTCTTCCTGGACACATACCACCTACCAAAGCTAAACTCAGAGCAGATTAATCTCTTAAACAAACCTATCAAACACATTGAGATTGCAAAGGTAATCATAAACCTCCCCCCAAAAAAGAGCTCAGGACAAGAAGGCTTCTCAGCTGAGTTCTATCAAAACAATATGGAAGAACCAAAAACAATTTTCTAAAACTGCACCATACAATTGGAGAACAGGGAAAGCTCCCCAACTCATTCTATGAAGGTACTATCACCCTAATAGCAAATCAGGTAGAGATGCCAAAAGAAAAGAAAACTACAAGCCTATTTCCCTAATGAGCTTAGATGCAAAGATCCTGAACAAAATCCTCATAAACCAAGTTCAAGGACACAACAAAAGCATTATCTACCTTGATCAAGTAGGCTTCATTCAAGGAATGCAGGGGTGGTTCAACATATGGAAATCTGTCAATGTAATACACCACATAAATAAGATTAACCACAACAACAACATGACCAAACCTTCATAAGGCCCTTAGAAAGAACACCTGAGCCACAAGACACTGGAGAGCGTATGATTAAGACTGACGTTAATCTTCTACAGCTACTTGATATTTGACAAAGATTACCCATAGAATGACAGATTTATTTATTTATTTATTTATTTATTTATTTATTTATTTATTTCTGGCTATTCAACTGACAGAGGCCTAATTTCTAGAATCTACAAAGAACTCAGAAACCTAAAATATAAAAATACAAAAAACCCACTCACAAAATGGGGCAAATAAATGGACAAGCAGTTCTCAGAGGAAGAAATAAAAATGACAAACACACACTTAAGAAAAAGTTCATCATTCCTAAATATCAGGGAAATGTAAATTAAAACAACTATGAGATTCCACCTTACCCCAGTAAGGATAGCAAACATTTAAAAATTTAAATGAAGACAAATGCTGGAGAAGACATGGAGATATAGGAACCCTTGTTCATTGTTGGTGGGAATGTAAGATCGTACATCCACTACGGAAAGGAATATGGATACTCCTAAAAAAGGTTGATTATAGAGTTACCAACAGACCTAGTTATTCCCTTTCCTGGCATTTACCATAAATGTTCCATGCCTCAATTCAGAGAGATTTGCTCAACCATGTTTGTAGCTGCTCAATCCATAATAGTTATGAGCTGGAATCAACCCAGATGTCCATCATTAGATGAACAGATAACCAAGATGTGATATATCTACATGATGGAATTCTATACAGCAGTAAGAAAAAATGACACACTGAGAGTTTGAAGAAAAATGGTTGTACCTGGAACAGATCATTCTCAGCAAACACACCCAATCATAGACAGATAATCATCACATGGTCTCACTCATCTGTGGCTCCTAATCTGAATCTACCTGAGATGCTGACATACCTAATAAGCATCTCGAGGACTGGACATTAGGGAAGGTGAGGCAGGAAGGAAGGGTAAGGGTGGAAGTGGGGGACACAAAACTGTACCCAAATAGCAATGGTACCATAAAATTCTACATCCTAAAAGACAGACTAACAGGTTGAACCTTCAGCAGGTCCTTAGAGGGAACACCTGAATCATAGGGCCCTGAAGAGGGAATGCAGAAGACTAATCTTTACCTTCTCCTGTTTCTCTCTCACTCCCTCTTCTCTCTCATCTCTCTACCTCTCTTATATTATCTATCTTCTTCATCCTTTTTTTCCTTGGAGCTGCCCTGTAACTTGCAATACCAGCATGTGGCTAACATCCACAATAATCTGTTGATCACAGACAACTAAAAGGTTTCCCAAAAGAAGACATATTTCTGACAGAATACTTGAACACCCACCAAAGGTTAGTGTTAAGACCCTACTGCTGAAGATACCATATGCTGTGGTACAGAAAATGGAGTGACCTGGCTGGAATCAGGAAGAGAGTCAGTGCCCAGACAGTTAGCTTGTCTAGTGCCAGAAGGTGCTACATGAGCAACTGGGGGAAAATGACAAACTTTGTCCAAGCAACTCATGTTCTAAGCTATCAGCAGCAAACAACCTGACATGATGCTCACACAAGTGCAGTAGTGGCACACAGCTATGGTAAGTAACCAACTGCTCTTGATTTGGCTAACTGAACTGCTCAGTGGAAAGGAACCCATAGATGGAGCTGGGAAAGAACTTAGAACTATATCCAAAACATGAGCCAGCACTACTTTATCAACCTTCCACCAATCTTGGGCTACTAACAGGCCTATACCTATTAAATTATTTCTAAAATAACAATGGGTATCCCATTTATCTGGTCCTAGTTTCACTCGTTATTGGAAAATTTACTTTTGTTTTCCAGATGAACAGAGATCCTGAGGAGAAAATCAGCCCATCACACCTCACCGGGGCTCCAACTGAAACCAAGAATAATTGGGGAAATGAGCAAGAGTGCTGTCATCTTGGTGAACCTGGTACCAGCACAAGGGTGAAGGAGATTGACTCTGAGAACACTTAACTCCTATCAAAGCAGATATCCAGAGACACAGAAGCTCCCAAGTCCTCATCACCGAAGTAGACCTAAAATGATCCCAATGCGGCACAGGGAAATTTGCAGAAGAGTGGGCGGAAAGATAATCACAGCCACATGTGGGATCATAATGCACAGAGACATTGCTTCTTACTCATAACTGATGGCTAACCCACAATGCACTACCCATATTCATCAATGAGGAGAGTTCCTACAGAACGAAGAAGATAGATAATATAAGAGAGAAGAGAGATGAGAGAGAAGAGAGAGAGGACAGGGAGAAAGCTAATGATGGTACCAACATGACTGTATACACACTATGTACATAACTGATAAAAAGTAATTTATTTATGTGTTTATATGAAAAAGGAGTGACCAAGACATCAAATGATGGCACATGCATAAGATGAAACAATGGTCAGAAATAAAAAGAAAAGACTGAGCTACAGAAAGATGTGAATGTTAGTAAGTGACATAAAGGTAAAACCATCTATAACATGGTTTTTAATTATATCATGGAAATATGTAAAATTATGCTTCATATAAAATTTACATTTTTATACTAATTTAAAAATTGCAATATACTAAATGTACAAAAGTTACCTAATCTTCTATGACTAAAAGTAATGGTACTGAAAACAATTCCTAAATTGCTATTAATCTGAAAATACTTTTGAAAAATGTCACTAATACTTTGAAAATATTACTTGGAAAGTTTAAGTTGCTACAAATCACTACAGATAAATTTTATTCTTAAGAATAAAAAAAAATGAAAATATCTTTATTGTTCTTGAATGGAAGAGGACTACAATAATATCAATTTTTTAATTTACTTCTGAAGAAATTTATCAATAATTTATGTAATTATTCCACAAGACAAATTTGTGTAAGACATATTTATGTAAGAATAGGAAAAATTATTTTAGCAGATTGCTTTCACAACTTTAAATTTCATGATAGGAACAGTAATTAAAGATGTTGGTCTTATCCTAAAAAGACTTCATAACTTCATAACAATGAAGTCTTTGTAGGACTACACCAAGTGGTAATTTTTAGAACATATACCAAGTAGTAAATTTACAGAAAGCTTTTAAAGTAAACTGTTGAAAAATATATTAAATGATGGTACTTATTACTATTAAAATGCATCCAACTCAGGCTAGGGAAATGGTTCAGAATTTCCTGCACAAGCATGAGGGCCTGAAGAGGCCTGAGAGGTATCTTTAAATATATATATATATATATATATATATATATATATATATATATATATATATATATATATATATATTTTAAGAGCAACAGACAGAGAGAAGGAGGGGGAGAGAGAGAGAGAGAGAGAGAGAGAGAGAGAGAATGGATGTTCCAGGGCCTCCAGCCACTGAAAATATACTCCAGATGTGTGTTCCCCCTTTTGCAAGTGGCTAACGTGGGTCCTGGGGAATCGAGCCTCAAACTAGGGTCCTTAGGCTACACAGGAAAGCACTTAACTGCTAAACTATCTCTCCAGCCCAGACTGAGGCTTTTTTTTTTTTTTTTTTTTTAGATTTTAGTTTTTCGAGGTAGGGTCTCACTCTGGTCCTGGCTGACGTGGAATTCACTATGGAGTCTCAGGGTGGCCTCAAACTCATGGTGATCCTCCTACCTCTGCCTCCCGAGTGCTGGGATTAAAGGCATGCACCACCAAGCCTGGCTTCTGAAAGGTATCTTGAACTCAATCTTCAGGACCCATATAAACAGTTAGTTATAGCCATGTGCATCACATCTGAAAAAACCCCAGTGTTGTGAAAAGCAGAGAATCACCAGAGTTTGCAAAACCCCAGCATTCTTTGAGAACAGTAAGACTCCATCTCAAGTAAGAATGGCAATGGAGGACACCTGATGTTCCCCATTGGCATCTACACCCAGGTGAAGCTTACCCCAGGCATGTTCACAGGGCACTGCAAAGAACATATATGTGCATATACTACATACATACCACACCACACACGCAAGCAAAAAAATTAAAACCAATAGATTGTTACTAGAAAATTTTCAGTGCCAGGGATGGGTTACCTTCTAGTGAGTCGTTGGCCACAGAGGTCCCTGATGTCCCCAAAACATTACAGGCCATTGCAGAGGCCCTTGGTTTCCCACCAGGAATAGATGGTATGATCCTGTTGCTCAAGACTCTACATACTTGGGCTGCAAGGCCACTGAGAAATCCTGCTGGAACTGAGATGATAACCTCCTCCATGTAGACCACCTGACAGAAAGCTGGATGAAGCCATTCTGCATACAGTTCAATGTGTGAGAGAGAAATAACCAGTGAAGATACTCAACAGTGGACACTACAAGCCTTATATTTGGCCTCTAATTGGACTGCAGGCCGGCTTCATGGGAGGGAATACATCTCTGATAATGAAAATCTACAACAGGGGTAGTCATGAGCCCTAGGGATATAATGTCTACTGCTGTCTGGATAAATGTATATACTATGCTCACAAAACTGCCCAGTAAGCATTTCTCTTAATGTTCCTACCCATATATTAATGCTACTTGCACTTTTGGTAGACTCAGAAGGCATCATGATGCTGTGAAGAAATGACAGAGGAGTGCTCAGCACTGCAATTCCTCTATCACAACTTCCAAGGCTCAGGGTCCATTTCAGGAGAGGTGATGGAAAGAATGTAAGAGCCAAAGGAAAGGTAGGACTCCATATGACATGCTCCCTCCAGGCACAAAATGGCCTAGATATACATGACCTCACAGTGCCTGACACTATGTACACAAGACCATCATAACAGGAGGAAAAGATAATGACATCAAAATAAAAGAGTGACTGATTGAGAGAGGGAGAAGATATGATGGAGAGTGGAGTTTCAAAGGGGAAAGTGGGGGGTAGGAGGGCATTACCATGGGATAGTGTTAACAATTTAAAAAATAAAAGTAATTATACAGGGTGTGGTGGCGCATGCCTTTAATCCCAGCACTTGGAAGGGAGAGGTAGGGGGATCGCCATGAGTTCAAGGCCACCCTGAGACTCCATAGTGAATTACAGGTAAGCCTGGGCTAGAGTGAGACCCTACCTCAAAAAGCCCCCCCCCAAAAAAAAATTAAAAGCATCAAAATTACAAAGAAAGGTTTATCTCTGTATAAGAAATGTCAGTTCTCATCAAAGGCTATGATGGGTTCTATGTTAATTATACAGATCACATAAAATATTGGTTCAACTAAAAGAATGAAATAAAACATTTGTATGAAGATTTCTAAATTTATTTATGTTTAAAAACTGAGCTACACCAAAGATATTTAAAAAGATATAAGCTGAGCATAGAGGCTCATACCTGAGAACCCTACACACATGAGGCTAAGGAGGATGGTTGTGAGGAGCTTGAGTCCACCTTGGGAAGTATGGTGAACGTCAGCCAGTTTTGAGTACTTTCTGAGAATCTCTCATAAAATTAAAAAAATAAGTAAGTCAAATGAATCAATCAGTTAAGTGCACATATAGTTTACTTCTTAGTGGAAAAATCAGGCAATGATATTTGGTTAAATCTGTTTCACTGACCTTAATAATATGTAATACATGTCATCTGATCTCTAGTTAACATTGTCATACTCTAGACAAAGAAGTCAGGAGGGAATACTACAGCTCTTAGTGGAATAATCAGAATTCCTAAAATACAGTGGTCTAGAATCAATATTTTTGCTGCTAATTTTCAAATTATTTAAACTTAATATTTACTATGCTCTAAATATCTCTATCTGAATATTCTGAGAGAAAAATTTGCAATGTTTTCTTTAAGATTTTGGCTTATTAAATCCTTAAATTGTTGAGTTTCTTGAAAATGGCAAACTGCCTTTATGTTTGTTTTAAATCTGGAAATAATATATAGTGCCAAAAGTGAGGATGTAGTGCAACACAACTATTTACATAAAAGCAATAACTCATAAAACTAAACAATTCTAGAATTAAAAGCTCTATATTTCCATCTGCGACAGTGTGCTGAACATGAGTATCGTGACTGAGAAAGAATCAGATTTCAAAATGAATACCAGGTATATTGAGCAGAATATAAAGTTCATGTTTTCTTTGTCTTCTTATTTAATTATTATTTAATTTTTATTAATTACATATTTAGTCAGAGAGGCCAGTTTCTTACCATTGTGCAGTAGCTTGAGGACCAAAGCTAAGGCATTTATTTACTAATTATTTGTATATTTAACTACTCTTTTGATGAGATAACTTGATTCTTACTTGAATTATATTTTACATATTTATGTCTTTAAATAAAAGATTTACCAATACAACTCAAATATCTAGTACATTATGTTAGATATATTTAATTAATTAATTTATGAGAGAAAGAGAGGATGGACATACCAGGGCCTCTTGCCACTGCAAACAAATTCCAGACACATGCATCACCTGGTGTACCTGGGTATTGGGCAATGAAACCTGTTTCCTAGGCTTTCCAGGCAAGCACTTCAACCACTAAGACATCACTCCATCCCTAATGCACTATTAAGTAGTTTATAAAATATTGCTTATTCTATTTCATATGTATGAGATATACTACTTAGGAAGCTTCTATTTACTTATAACTGAATAACATGAACATGTTCTCTCAAGAAATTTGTGCTACTTTAATTTCTGTTCACAGTCTTAGAAATCAAGTCAACCTGAGATAGAAAGTTATATTTTTTTTCTAACACTCTAAAATGCCAAGCATGTTTGAATGAAAAAGCCTAAGTGGAAAAATAAAATACCCTAAACAATTATCTATATTTAAAGAGGACAAATTTTATCTATTTTCTAGAACACTCTTGTTGATATTTTCCAAGAACTTCTTCAAAGAAAACTCAGCTCATCCAAATTTGATGGTTAAGGGAATTCTCATCTGAATTAAATATTTTATTATTCTGTTATATACTGTTCAAGCATTAAGAATAGGTCTTAAGGACTTGTTGATAATCTTTATACTTGAATTATAACCCAGATTTATTGAAACAGAATTCAAATAATTATTTTTAGATGGATATTTTTACAATATCATCCTTAGGTCCCCTAATAAATACACAAGTGTAGAAATCTCTGTGGCACATGATTAAACATATTGCATGTACTTTAATAAAATACACTAAATGCTGTATTGACCTCAAATTCAGGGTGTCATACTCTGGATAAATAAATCATTAGGGAATACTACAGGTAGAAGTCTGTACTCCATACATATACAGCTGCCTGGCTCTAACCAGAACACTCAACCAAACAGCTTATGGGAGGAAAAGATTTCTTTCAGGCTCACGGAGTCCTTGGGAGTTTCATTATGGCAGAAGAAATAGGCTCACTCCAGCATGAGAGATAGAGAGAGAACCAACACCAGCAAGCACAAGCAGCCACAGCTCAAATAGGCTCACTACGACCCTGTAGAGCTGGATGTAAGATCTGCCCACAGTGACATCTCCTCCAGCATAGGGCTGAAGACTTAAATGGAAAGCTTAACCTTTATTAAAATGAGTTTATGGGGGAAATATATTCACATTCAAACCACTACAGCATGAAAACAGTAGATACTGTTAAATGATCTTTTGGAATCAAATATAAAGAAGAACATTATCTTCTGAGTAGGCAGGTATGACTTTGCAGTATTTTTCTATGTAGAAGGAGCCTTCTTTGGCAGCTCCACTTTGCAATAGTTAGCATGCTGACTTATATAGAGGCAGCCCTGTTTGTTGTTGCTTATTTTATTTCAGTGTGAGGGTTAGAAAGAATATGCATCAAGTACCTTTCAAAGGCTCTTTTATGTAATTAGTGCATATAGGATACAAACTTATTACAGTTTTCTCTCTGTGAAGAGGGGAAGAGAAAAAAGGAAAGCATAGTACTTTGCTTTCTGTTTTGAGGACAGTGCACCTTTCAAAAAATCATTCTGTTATTTTTTATTTGAAAGAGAGAGGGGGTGAGAGAGAAAGAGAGAGAGAGAGAGAGAGAGAGAGAGAGAGAGAGAGAGAGAGAGAATGGGCATGCCAGGGCCTCTAAGCTACTGCAGACCAACTCCAGATGCGTGTGTCACCTTATGCATATGGCTTATATGGGTCCTGGGGAACTGAACCTGGGTCCTTTGGCTGTACAGGCAAGTGCCTTAACCACAATCCAGTTCTCATAGCCCAACAGTGTATTTTTTATGTGTTCATTTATAAGGAAGTACAATGAAAAACTTTAACAAAGATGATGTATGACAAAATGTACTGAAAACAGGACAGAGGTTTGGAATACTTTTTTAACTGACAGGACTAGATTGTATAAACAAACTTCTTACAAGCTATAATCCATCCCACAGCTTCTCAGTGGAGCTTAGAAGGGAGTCAGACTGATCAATATTGGAATATGTGAGTGCAAGTGTGCTACCAAAAAACTCTCTTCATAAATGTAGGAAACAAAGGGGGAAAATGCCTGATCTCATAAATATTTAAAGAATGATAAAGGAATGTTATAAGGACTTATATATACCCATTATAAAGTTGTAACCTGAAAAATAGTAAAGGAGGAACATGAATATCTTTGAAGGATGCAGAACAGAGTGGATTGTATGAATAAATGAAAGAAGGGGATGTGGTATTTCGTGGCCCAAACTGATTATACCTAAGTAGAGGTGATAGGTCAAGAGCTTAGCATTATATCAATCTGGATCAAAGGTATCTACATGTCACCCTCAGCACACACCCAGATGCATAGGAGAAGAGCATTTGAGTTTGCAAAGAGGGGGCCACACTATAGGACAGTGGGGAATCTCTGTCACTACAGTCCCAGAATATATGAGGACTGAGGATAAACCATCTACCAGACTTTGAAATTCCAGATTTTCTGAGTCTCTGATATGTTATTTTATTTTTAAAAATGTTTTAATTGATTTACTTGAAAGAGAGAACAAGTACATAAGTGTCAGAAGCTTGTGCCACTGTAAACAAATGCCCCAGCCAGTGGGGATTCGAACAAAGAAGCGAGGGGAAAAAATAACCTGAATGAAAGAAGGCAAACAGACACAAGAAGGAGACCATGCTAGATGTTTGTCACGGCCTCGAGAGTTTATTCTTACATCTAGGTTTAGATAGGGCTGTAGGGGGAAGGGGACATGGCCAGGGCAAGGAGTTGTCAGGAAACCTAGAGGGGATGTAATTAGGTGTTCATCTAATCTTGCCTCACTGGCTTAACATCCTGACTGCACCAGGTTTCACATCCTGACCATAAACTGGCGTTTTGCAAAAGATAAGATTCTGTAAGTAGTCTGCTAACCAGTTCCAGAAGTACCTAACAGAAAGCTGGATGGACCAGCTTTCTGAGTAATGAGTCAGTTTATGAGCAGGCCCAGGCAAAATGGAGAGGCTTTTGCTCTATGGCTCTGGACATCTCCTCCCTTCTTTTATACAAAAGAGGGGGGAATCCCGCTATTCAGCGGTGGGCTGCAATGCCTTTGTTTCTTCATCAGCTACCGACAGCATTGGAGAGTATTCAGCCAAGTGTATGATCCCCTGGTAATTGAATATTAGGTGAGGAAGTAGAAACGTAACTTGCTATATGGCAGTCTTTGTTTCTGGTAGTTGAGTATTAGGTGAGGAAGTAGAAACTTAACTTGCTATATGGCGGTTTCTGTTAACATGGCCAAGGTTTGATTCATAGCTCCCAACATCTCCTCGGGGGAGGCCCGCTTTGCAGCAGTGGGCATTAACCAACTGGGGGAGTAGGGACCCACCTCCTCCCTTGGGATGTCTTTTTCCCACAATCTTTGGCCCTTGGTACCTTTTGGGGAGGGAGGCAGGGCCTATGTGGCTGGAGAGTGAGGCATGGCCTTAGTGATAACAGTTATGGTACCAACCTCCATGCAAGCCAGGTATACCTCTCAGGAAATCCAGAAGCCGTTATAAAGGGACCTTCCCTTGCGGTGCTTTGCCTCACACCCATGTTGGTGCCCATATCACACTCACTTTATTGTGAGCTGATATATATAGGTCTGGAATACTATGCAGCTCCGAAAGGAGGGGTAGCTATTTGGCCAAGACAGGTAGACCGCAGCGATAGCAGAGGTGTAGAGGACAGAAGTATAGTAAATAAGTACAGAATGTAAGATCAAGGGAGAGTGACAGCTGCTGGTGGTAGGTCTTCAGTGGCAACACCTCGCCTTGATCCGCCAGCTTCAGTCTGTGATAATGGACCTGTAAAGGCTACACCTTAATGGCTTTAATCTTTTGACATATAAAAGACATGATTTTAATTATAATAACGGGTCCAATTATGAGTGAGGGGATTAAGATACGTAGAGGTCCTTCTAGCTCTGTCCTATTAGGGAAAAAAGGGAGATTCTCTCAGGGAAGTGTTTCTTCCCTGGATGTATGTGAGATGTCACTGGAGGATCATCAGCTTGTTTTACAAGTCTCTCTGGTCAGACAAGCATACTGATCCTCGGCCCCAAATGAGTTCTGGGTCTGGGCCATTCCATTTTAAGGTTAAAGGATCTTTCCACATGGTTTTGGCAAAGGCATTTTTTTTTTTTTTTTTTTTTTTTTTGTATTTGTGTGCCAAAAGTGATCAGTTGCCGACTTTCCTTGAGCGTCAAGGGTTAAAAAGTTTAGGACAAACAGTGCATGATGAAGAATGTTTTTTGGAGAGCCTTTTATGGGATATAAGTCCCCCGTTTTTAACTTTTGGAGGGTAAATGGACCCAGAAGAGGTGCCTCTCCTGCCAGAACACCCCAGTGGGTGTAAAGTCAGTGGCACAGATGACTAGGAGAAGAGACTTTTTATAAGAGATAAAAGTGGCTCTTTGGCTCAGAATTGTAGCCTCCACTATCTGCAGGGCCTCTAAAATTTACCACAGGTAAACTAAATGTAAAATACTGATGAGGAGTGTAAGGGAATTGTAAAAAAGCAATCCTTTAGGTCAATAATGGTTTTACAATGTCCTGCAGGAATTGCTACTGTAGTGGGGAGGCCTGGTTGTAGGGCCCCCATAGGTACCATGGCCTTATTAATTTCTCTAAGGTCCTGGAGCAATACAAAGATAGGAGTATTCCAAAGAGAGGTGGTAGGTCCAATATGGCCTGTACCAAGTTGTTCCTGTACTAACATCATGGCTGTAGCTAATTTCAGAAGTTAAGGGCCATTTATACATTTAAGGTCTTTTTTTTTTTTTTAATCTTTGGTTACAGATTTCTCTCTGAGTATTTAAGACCATGCAGATAGCCAAAAGTTAATTATGGATTAATTTTAGAGGTCATTAATGGATCTCCAAAGAGACTTTAGTGACACAGGAGTAGCCCCATAGTTTACTGGTGTCTTGCCTGTTAGGATGAGTCAGGGCCGTGCTGGCCAAGTAGTTTTTCCTTCTTTGGGAAGTCAAGAGGGCCGGTTGTTCTTCAATTGTGACTCACCTGTTTTAGACTGTACACCAATTTTGTTTGGGTCTCCATATCCTCCCTGCTCAGGAAGACAGGTGACTTACCAGGGGGCCAGTGTAGAAGTGTCCCATCATCTCCAGTGGCCTCATGACATGGGAGTACAGGCCAAAATATTGACACCTTTTACTCTAATGATTCTAGTTGGCTTTGGTTTATACATAGGTGATTAACACAATCAGAAAGGAAGTTACATCAGCCTGGATATATGTACAAATAGAGCACATTTGATTACTGAAATAGACTTAGTTAAAGAATGGCTCAAGGGCTTCTAAAATCATTTTGTCCTATCTTTAAAATTTTTGTTGTACTGTGGCAGCATAAGCCATATATCTGAGGCATAGGAAGTAGGCACATCTCACATTTTAAATATCTAACATTTATAAATATAGGCAGAGCCTGTTATCAGTCTTGAAAACAGTACCAATTGATTTATAAACTTAACTGATTTAACCTAGGAATTATCAGAAAAGAACAAGTAAGACAGTATAAGGTCTTAGCACCTGTGTGAAAACATCTTTGATTAGTTCAGATACCTGTGTGGGTACAAATTACCTAGAAAACATTGGAAGCAGAACCATGGAGCTTGAATTATATATAATAAATAAATAAATAAATAAATAAATAAATAAATAAATATATATATATATATATATATATATATATATATTAGATGAGAACCATCGTTTGAGCATGAGGCTGTACCCTAAAGTAGGGAATATGTCTTAAGAGTTACTTTTGTTATAAGCACTGGACTTATGATGTAAAAATTGAGACAGTTACTTTACATACAATAGAGTAGAATTTGGTCTTTTCTGTGCCAAAATAGTTAACTAAATATTAATATAATGCTTGATAAATTTTTTGAAAGAAAAAAACATTATTTGACAACCAATGATTTTGGCTTAAACTTGATAGCTATTGATTTTTTGTACTACAGAAATTTTTATTAACATAAGACAATTTTATGTTTTACCCATGACTTAAATTTGATAAAGTTTAAGTAAGCTATCCCAACAAATCCTAGGAAGATGAAAGTTATTATTACTGAAATTAAATCACTTAAAACTAAGTGATTAAGCCTAGTTGTGACCATTTAATAAAATTAGCATAAATAAGACAGAAGCTATCTGTAAAGTCACAATGTCTTTAGGTATGAGTACTTCACCTTTGGAAATTAACCATTTCTATGTGAGCCTTTATCTTTAGAATAGTTAAAACCTTGATGAAAAGAGAAACTTAATTTACTTTACTGAGTCTTAAAGCCAGTTTTGTAACCCTTAAATCATAACAAATTAGCATCAGTGACCTGTTAATGAGTGAGACCTTATCGTAAGACTCAGTTTATCTATTTAACATTTTGTGTAGTGAAAGAATTTATCTAACAGATGTGACTTTAGGTGTTCATAAGAGATGAACTAAAGAGAACCACAGTTACATGCTGCATTCCTTTTTCCTTGTCAGAAACAATTGGTCATTTTTGTCTCTAGTCAGAGTCTGGGGGACACATGGCTTAAACTTGCATGGGGTTTGAGATAAAGGGGGTTCCACTTTTTTTTAAGAGTCCAGCTTTCCATGAATTTAAGTAGCATATGTTGGAAAGCAAAAGCAAAATGAAATTACAGAGCAGAGAGATAAGCATCCTGACATTTTTTTTTTCCTATTTCAAAGTTGTTTGTTTTTACATAGCAAATTTACCCATTTGTAAAACACAAGGTGATAGACTTTTGTGTATGTTTAACCTGGTTAAACCTCCAATTATATCTGTACTTATCACTTTGTGATCCACCTAACATAGACGTCATCTGTGTCTATTGTAAGATGAATTTAGATTAAGATTATGTCCCTACCTAAAACTTTTAGAGTATCCTTAAGGGTCCGTAAACAGTTGAAGAATATCTAACTTTAGGCATGGCATTTAGGTTTAGCCTGAAAATTCTTTCCTACATATGCACATCTTTATACACATACTTTAAACATTCTCAGTACAACTCAAAAAGCATTTTTAATGAGCATTCTGTGTTCCAACATTGAAAAATTCTTTTCCAGTTCCTTCAATCAATTCATCTCACCCCATCATTAATAATCTTTTCTCTCTCTCTTTTTTTTTAATTCCCCTGAGGGGGTGCTCCGTTCCTGGAAGTAGTGCAATACCAGGTCAATGCATGGAGTGGATGGAGCAAGCTCCTATTCCAACTCCAAGCTCCAAAAATCCATTTAATTTATTGTCCTCGGATAGAGGACATATCAGTCATTAAAGTGATAAGAACAGATACTACACTTGATCTTAGCCAAAAAGTCGAGAAGTGATATCTTTCTTATAAGGTTATTAAAAACTTACACCAAATTGATTAATCCTATTACTAAAAAAGAAAGCAGTCTTAATACAATTTTATATCATTAATACCAATAACACACTTGGAAATGATTTTATTAGGAGTAGCTAAGGCAAATTGTGTTGTTATCTTGAGGCAGGCTGGCTCAGAAGTCAGATCAGTTACCTCCTCCTTTTAAGTAACAGGACATTACAATCTTTTTTAAAATATCTGACAAATTATAAGTTACCTCTTTAGAGGAAGTTTTGTTGTTTTTAATGATTCTCTATGAAAGGTGAAGTTGACCTAGAACAAATATCTTGCAAATTCACTCCTGTAAAAGACATTTAATGTTTCCTTTTTAATTTCTGTGCTTAGGTCTTTGATTTCCTTGCAATGGTTCTCTAGAAGAGAAAGGAATGTCACCTGCGTCCATCTCATCTCTTTAGTTACAAACAGTCACAAACATGACACGACTAGCAAGCACAATGAGCACACATAAACACATATACACACACATATAAAAAGAACATATCCTCCTGATAAAATCAAAAAGAACTTGAAACAATCTCAATTCCTTGTGTTTTTAAAATATCAGCTCCTTTTTACTCTTTGTTAATTTTTTTTTCTTTTACCTGTGTTCCTTATGCCTTGAGGAAAGTTTTAAGCCTTTCAACAATTTATGCTTACTTAGGGTCTGTCCCATGATAGAAAAGGAAAGAGGAGAAACGGCAAGACCAGAGGGCAACATTCCTAGTCGGAGAACCTGCATGGGGTGTTTCTCGATGGGCCTGACATGAGCCTGACCATAATTCTAAGAACTGGCAGCCGCTCTAAGAGCATTTACTGGCTGTTGCGTACCCAGTTTTGTTGATAGGAAGAGAGGCTAGATAGGAGGTCTTTGCCAACACACGAATGGGCTGCCGGGATTTGCACAGGGAGCTAGGGGCCTTCAGCCAATGCCAGAGGGTAGCCCTGGCCAAGAGGCTTCAGTTGCCCTGTTGCTATGTTGCAATTCCACGTGATGGCGCCAACCGAAAGTAAAAGTAGGAAGAGAAGTGCAAAAAGGAAGTTTTGCAGTTCTTGTGCCTTGAAAAAAAAATGACTCAATAGTCTTTACTTTAATTGCCTAAAATTTGTTGCTTACCTCAAACGTATCAGTTTCACAGGCAGGCTTTTCTGCATCGATCACGGTGCCGGTCTGTTTTATAGGTGTATTGCCTGTAGTGACCTCTATGCAAATCTTCACTCACCCCTCCGGTGGGGTGGCGGTCTAATGGCTGGGACGGCCATCCACTTGAGCAAAGTTCAGGTCTTTCTTCGTACCTCGGGCCTCATGTTCAGGCACCATTTGCCCTGGCCAGCAGGGATTTGAACAAAGAAGCGAGGGGAAAAAATAACCTGAATGAAAGAAGGCAAACAGACACAAGAAGCAGACTATGCTAGATGTCTGTCATGGCCTTGAGAGTTTATTCTTACATGTAGGTTTAGATAGGGCTGTAGGGGAAAGGGGACATGGTCAGGGCAAGGAGTTTTAGGGGGAAGGGGACATGGTCAGGGCAAGGAGTTGTAGGGGGAAGGGGACATGGCCAGGGCAAGGAGTTGTCAGGAAACCTAGAGGGGATGTAATTAGATGTTCATCTAATCTTGCCTCACTGGCTTAACATCCTGACTGCACCAGGTTTCACATCCTGACCATAGACTGGCCTTTTGCAAAAGATAAGATTCTGTAAGTAGTCTGCTGACCGATTCCGGAAGTACCTAACAGAAAGCTGGATGGACCAGCTTTCTGAGTAATGAGTCAGTTTATGAGCAGGCCCAGGCAAAATGGAGAGGCTTTTGCTCTATGGCTCCCAACAAACAAACTCCAGAAACATTCCAGTTTATGCACCTGGCTTTACTTGGATACTGGGGAATTGAATCCAGACTATCAGGTTTTGTAGGCAAATACCTTTAACTGCTGAGCCATATCCCCATTCCTGAGAGCATTTTAATATTGGCCTGATCTGTTCTACAGTAGTACTCCCCCTCAGCAATCATGGAGGAAACTCAAGTCTTTCACATAATTTTGTGTATATTCCTAAGAATATGTAGGTGGTGAATTTCAAGTGTGCAGTTACATTCACATAAAACCATAATAGCTTATTTTCCCATTGTCAACTTTGCATAAAATCTGGAAAAAAAACATTATGTTGACTGGGACACAGATAGGTGTTTGTCGTTTTTTTCCACTGCTGTTTTCTCAGTGATCAAGATAATGATGTAGAGAGGTTTGCTAGACAATTATCCACCAATGATGTGGTTGCCTTGCTTTCATCGTGCATCTTTAAGTAAACACTAATTATTCTTGGATATTCCAAATAAAATTTATTAACAATATTACTTTTTCTCATTGAAGCTCAGTTACTTAATCAAAATAAATATTTTTGGCAATTGCTTTTTAGTACCTATCAAACAGAAACATTTAAACTGAAACAGAGCTGACACATATATCAACAAATGACAAGAGAGACTGGAATTAATCACACCCCACCAACGCTGACTGATTTACTCCTTAGCACACACTCAACCTTCTCTTTCTGAAAAGGGTCAAAATAGAGTCTATTTGTAAAACCAAATATTAGGATTGTATAACTCAAGATACGATCAAATACATGTGCTGACTGAAAAGTTTCATTTTGTCTGCATACTTTGACATTGAATGTGATCCAATGAATCAGATAAACCAAGATCTTTCTTGATGGTTACTTAATGGTGTCTCCAACTTTGTTAGAATTACTTTGATTGGAAACTGCTCACAAATGAAAGTCACTGAAGGTGAAATGCATTTTCTTTAGCTTGTTATGAAATTGGTTAGGACACAATTCGCCTGAAGATTGGTAAGGTGATATTCCAGATGGTAGAGATCCTAACAGAAAGCTACAGTAAGATTAGGCTTCACCAGTAATTATTTCCTAAGTGCTAGTAATACTCCACACAGGTGCACTGCTTTCTAGCTTTCAGTCCTTTTTAATTTGATCATCTTAGCTCAGTAAGAACAACACAGCAGAATTTCTTAACCCCATTTACCAATGTGGAAGTAAAGACTCAGTCTGGTTAACCAAGGTGCCTGACCTCACACTGAAGAGCAGCAGAGCCTGAGTTAGTGGGCAACCCTTTCACTCCTACAACAAGAACACCCATCACTATTTTATATCATGTTTCTAATTTCATAACAGTAAATATTATTTAAGATAGTCATATTTTGTTTTTATACAGGGTATATTGAAATTACCATGCATATGGCACATCCTAGTAGCTGAGTATCAATACTAAGATGTGTATGCAGGGAAGCCATAATACTAAGCACTTCTTGTCAGGTTCGATAATTTTCTCAGTATCTTGCTCACACAGACACTGATGCTCCATTGATAATGATACTTGGACACACTAAATCACTAAAGTAATATTAGAAATGTTAAGGTATTGACCAAGTGGAACTAAGAGGTAATGTCAGACTTGAGATTTGGTCTTTTCTTTCTTTTTTAATTTTTTTTGATTTATTCTTATTTATTTATTTGAAAGTGACAGAGAGAGAGGCAGATAGAGAGAGAGAGAATGGGCACACCAGGGCTTCCAGACACTGCAAACAAACTCCAGACGCAGGCACCCCCTGGTGCTTCTGGCTAACGTGGGTCCTGGGGAATCAAACCTCAAACCGGGGTCCTTAGGCTTCACAGAAAAGCACTTAACCGCTAAGCCATCTGTCCAGCACGAGATTTGGTCTTTTCTACAAGCGAATTCCAACTTCAGAATCTTTTCATATGTATAACATGAGTGTAATTATGGGACCTACTTGCCAAAAAAAGAATGGTTTTAAGAAGGAAATTGTTAATAATTTATAGACTGTGAATATAAACATCATAATCAGTTACTGAAACATAAACTTCAGCTCCTGGGCAGCCATTAGTGGATTTGTTTTCTTCCTAGTTTCTTTCTTTTTTTCCCTGTTATTGTCTGTAGTTGGCTGGCTTATCATGCCACTCAGTAAGTAGGAAGTGACTTGGTTAGATACTCTGAGTTTGTTACCCTCCATA
This sequence comes from Jaculus jaculus, assembly GCF_020740685.1. Lineage (NCBI taxonomy): Eukaryota > Metazoa > Chordata > Mammalia > Rodentia > Dipodidae > Jaculus > Jaculus jaculus. Next base: position 72,545,323 of record NC_059113.1, on the reverse strand, counting down.
CTGTAACCTAATCAGGTATGTTACTGGTGTGAGTTAACTAAGGTTGAGAATTAAAGTATATAAATCCATCAATAGCAATTGAAGGAAATATAATGGTCTGTGCTATATCTACAGTGAGCTGTTAGCATGTTCAACACCAAAGACAGCATAGTAGCCATTGTTTTATATTTCCTTCTAGATTATTTTTAATACCTTAAACTTTAATACTTGACTATCATGCTCATTGAAATGCAAAATCCTTCATGCCTTTTACTCACAAACTTCTTAAAAAAAATCATGGATATTCAAATTAAATGTGAATAGCTGTCACCAGCTTCTAAATGTGAAGTTTACATCCTCATGAATTATGCTCATGAGGAAATCACACAGTATGTGCCCTCTCTTGGCTCTGAATCAATGTTGACAGGATGGCTTCAATTAGTTTCATGATACTAGAAAAATGTGACCCTTTTTCTGTTTCTATTTTTACTTGCTCAAATTCAGAAGCTTACCTAGTAATAATAATAATAATAATAATAATAATAATAATGGAACTATAAAAAGTGATGCCATAAGGTGCCTTTTGTCATAAAAGTATGCAATAGCAGCTGTCATTAGGAGCAGAAAAAATAGCATTTGACAAAACCAAAACAACAAAATACATGTAAACATACTACCCCTATGCCATTATCCATTAACCCATGTTTTCATCTCCCCTCCCCAAGTTTAGTATTTGGCACCCAGTGGCTATACACTTGGGGATGGGCTAATTTATGCCTGCATAACACAATATTTTCTCAGAGTTTTTATTCATTTATTTGAAATATAGATGATAGATGATATATTGAGAGATGATAGATACATTAGATAGATGATAGATGATGATAGGTATAGGTAGATAGATAGATAGCTATTAGCTAAATATATAGATGATAGATTGATAGATAGGTGATGATTGGTATATTGATCAATGATAGATAGATAGACAGACAGACAGATAGATAGACAGTGAATGACTATGGGCATACCAGGGCCTCGGGCACTGCAAACAGAACTCCACATTCACACTTCACTTTGTGTATCTGGCCTTATGCGAACACTAGGTAATTGAACCTGGGTCTGCAGGCTTTTCAGGCAAGTGCCTTTAACCACTGAGCATTTTCTCCAGTCCTCCACTTGTAGTTTATGTAGAATTTAGTGCAATTTTATCCAAAATGTAACCATGTATTCTAAACAATCTGGTTTACTTTTATGAATTTTTCTACAAAATGATACAAATAATCCCAGAACTGTGAAAACTGCCATTGTTCGTGACAAAATATCTGACACAAAGCTGTGCCTGAAGAGAGTGAATGTAAGTGTTTATGAAAATTAAATGATTTTCATGTTAAAATAAGGTTTATGTTTAGTCATCACATCTTTGTATCATATCTTATATCAATAATAGATCCATGGCTGGCTCAAGGAAATATATTACCTAAAATTGTTGAGTTCACTTTCAGCAAAACCTACAAAGAGTCCACAACAGTAGTTTCTACATACAATATAAATTTATAAAATTCAAATGAATAAAAAATAATTTCAAAAATATTCATTTGTCATTTTGTATTATTCTCGTCCACGTCCATATTCAACATCCATGCAATCAATCATTGTTAACTACCTAAGGAATATGTTTTTACTCTGAATTATACTGAGGTTATTTCCTGTTTATACTGATAGTAGAACTTATATGTATAAGGACATTTTATGTTTTTGCTCATTTTTGTTGGGAACTTGAATATGTGAACATATTACAAATTGGTTACATTCCCATCAAGTTATCCTCTTACAGCCCTGCTTATCAACCTCTTTTTCCCATAAGGCCCCCTTCAGGCTCCCCAAAGTATCATGGCTCTCATGCACACCTGGGTTATTGGGACTGTTGGCCCTACAAACGCTACATCTCCTCTGTAGCTTGGCAAGCTAGGACTTCTTAGTCCTTGACAGCAACTTGAGCTGCAAGTTCCAGTGGCCCTTGGTGTCAGGATTCCTCAGCCCTTGGCAGTGTCAGATGTTACAGTCACCGGTCCTGGCATTTCTGAGACTGCAAGCCTCTGAAATGCTTCCAGTGAGCAAGGCCTACAGTCTTTGGCTCCTTCTACAGCCTTAGCTTCCCATCATCCCTGCTGCTGCTGCTGCATTTACTGGTGTCTCCTTTATCCCTGTCTCAGCCACTCTCCTGAACTGCTCATCTCTTATTGCTGATGTCGCTCTGATGTCTCAGCCACTCTGATGTCTCTGATGACTCTACAAAATGTTGGCAACAACAACAAAAAAATAGTTAAGGGAATTCTGTTTGGGTTGAGCATAATGAAGTAAGACAAGGAACAGCATATGAAGCTGTCTCTCAACCAACTCACTGAGTATGCCCTAATGCATCCTGTTTACACAGCCAGAAAAGAGGCATTTTGTACCAAACATAGCGCAGCTTGTATGCAAGTGAAAGTTTGAATTTTTGTTCCCTGTTTTGGTTTGTTTTTTTGCTTTTTCAAGGTTGGGTCTCACTTTGGCATTACAACATACCACCCATAAAAATAGAGATTAGTCTACATCAACCACTGATGCAATAGTCAGAGAGTAGTCTCTCTGGTAGGTCACCAGGGAAGTGTTCTCCATCTACCTAAGTCTATATGTAAATGATTTCAGGGTCATCTTAAGTTCACTGACATTGTGGTAGCAAAATGTCTGCTATAGACTGAACAGTCCTCGTCAGGGCTGAATCTTCAAGAACCAAAGCTGTTAGCCATGATCCTGTGTGGATTTACCAAGAAGCTGTAAAGTGCTGCTTGCATAAGTGTACTCCATATGGCTGTTTGATTGGCAGTCATTTTGCTCAAGACACTTAGGACAGCAAAGAATAATCCAACAGCTGCCAATTAGGAAGCTAAATTACCCTAACCTCAAATGTGCTTGCTCTTTTATAGGACAGTACACCTCAGAAGGGCATGAGGAGCCTGGCGACCTGAGTTCAAGCCCCAGAGACACTAAAAAGACAGCTGTGGTGGCATGAGCTTGTCTTGTTATTCAAGCATAGGGAAGCAGAGACAGGAGACTCCCTGGACTCACTGGCCAGCCAGTCACTTTACATTGTCAGTTCTAGACCAATGAGAACTCTCTCTCTGAACAAAGCATGATATCTGATTAAGGACACCTGAGATGGTACTCTGATGGACATCCCCACATATGTGTACTCATACACATGCACACACACACACACACACACACACACACACGGAGAGAGAGAACAAACTGCTCATTAACACTAATAGTGACCTTAATGAATATTTTTCATAGTGCTTGAAGGCTACTTAAAACCAACCCAGGGGCAAAAAGGGAGGTGCATCTGTGTCAATATCTCTTGGAATATCTATGCATCATCAATGATTTCTGTTCTGAGAATCATCCATGAGCAGGGAATATTTAATTCAATATTGCCCTCCCAAAGTACAATGGCTGGCCTATAGTAAGCACATGAGGGTTGCTTGCTAAGCCAATGCATGAATGGAAATGAGCTGCACATGTCCATCCATTGTTTTTCTATTGATAAGAGAATGTGAACGAGTGCTAAAAGCTGAAGACCCATGTGTTAACATGTTTGTGATTCCAGCAATGTATTTAATAATGAGAAGAATGGGATGACGTTGTGCTCATTTCCTGTTTGCTAGGACTGCTATAGAGGCTTTGGTGAGAAGCAATTCATTTATCCAACCTTTGGTTTAAGAAACTCTATGATCTGAATTTTACACATGAGTAACTGATAGAGCCACTGGACTATAAAGGAGCTAGTCTGCACTCTCAGCAAGGAGACAACTCAGATCACCTGCCTCTGTTGTTTGTAACCATTCGTATGCAGATTTTCCTTGTATACACAGTTATATAGAAGGGAAAAATGATGAAGATAATTGTTGACAGTCAAATTAAGTCTCAGAGTAAAAAAAAAAAATGTCTCATGACCTTCATATATTGATCTTCTCTTGAGGGTTGTGTTTATTTCATAAAATTAATTGTAATTCATTGGTCTCAGTATGAGTATGTATGTCATATCTATGTGTGAGTGTGTGTGTACTCGTAGTGTTTTACTTGTATTCCAAACTATGAAATAACAGATGTGATTGTCAGGGCTTCTTGCAGGGGAGATAAAGACTTTTTTCTTCCAAAAAGCATTTAAGAAAGAGACATAGAGCTTAAAACTGCTCACCAGGGTTGGAGAGATGTCTTAGCAGTTAAGGCATTTGCCTGTGAAGCCTAAGGACTCAGGTTTGATTCTCCAGTCCCACAGAAGCCAGATGCACATGGTGGCTCATGCATCTGGAGTTCCTTTGTAGTTGCTAGAGGCCCTGGTTTGCCCATTCTCTCCCTCCCTCTCTCTCTCTTCCCCTCTTTCACTAATAAATAAATAAATTAAAATAAAACCTTAAAAAACTCTGCTCACCATATTTTTTTGTACATGCATGTCCTGATTTTTTTTTTTTCTTCTCAATTGAGTTTGATTGGAAGCAAGCACTATCAACCCTAGCAGTACTATTTTAGAGAATTGTTGGGGCCAAGGGAATAATGACATGTTTGCTATGAGAATGCTATAAAGAATTTATGGACAAATTATTGGATTTACTAGGCAAGTTTAACAAACTTAATATGGGAGAGAGAAAGCTGGGTGTGGTCATGCTTGCCTTTAATCCCAGCATTTGGAAGGCAGAGGTAGGAGGATCACCATGAGTTCAAGGCCACCCTGAGCCTACTAAGTGAATTCCAGGTTGGCCTGGGCTAGAGCTAGACCCTACCTTGAAATACCAACAACAAAAAAAATGTACTGTGTATGTACACACACAATAAGTTAAGACCAACCTGAGCTAAAAGAGAGTTTCAGGACAGCCTGAGAAATACAGAGAGGCCTTATCTGAAAAAAATAAAATAAAACAAAACAAACTAAAAGGAGATATTTGTAATGAAAACCAATCCATGCACCATCTATTTTTATCAACTCAAGGTTCACCTTCCTTTTCTTATAACTCTTGCCAATGCTTGAAATTTCTGGTTTGTTTCAAAAAAATTCTCAAGAATCATAGTATTTCACTTTTAACATTTTAATATGTATTTCTAACTAATTGCTCACATCTTGAAACAAAACCATAACATGGGAATATGATATATGATAAAAGTATGGGCTGGAGAGATGGCTTAGCATTGAAGACATTTGCCTTCAAAGCCTAAGGATCCAGATTCAATTCCTTAGTTCCCATGTAAGCCAGATGTACTAGGTGGCGAATGTGTCTGGAGTTCATTTACAGTAGCTACAGGCCCTGGCATGCCCATCACAATCCCCTCGAATGAGTAAATAAATAAATGTTTAAAAAAGTAGCCAGTAATTGCTACTCAAATTTCCCCAATGATCACGAAAAGTTTCCATGGTGCTTGTTAGAAATTAGATATAAATAACATCCATAGACCATGCTTGGTGAGAAAGAAATGTCTTCTATAAGTCCTATTCTCCTGTTTTCCAAGATTTTACTGGTTTGTTTGTTGAAGAGAATAGTCATTGTGTGTTTTCAGCATTTTGTAAGCTTCTCTCCAGTTATAGACTGTTAAGTAAGTCAAGTCTCAGTTTACGCGTTCTTACAAGTACTGAGAAGATCCTTGTATAGAACTCTTCCCATTTCATGTCTCCCAATCAAGGGTCTATATAGTTCTATTATTGCTTAATCTTGACCTTTAATCAAGTGTGTGGAAAGCAATTGTTTTGCCAGGCTCTCCTCCTACCCTTTGTTTAAAACATTGTGCTCTGCCTGCCAGAGCCACTTTCTGTTCACATTTATTTCCGAAGACTTGCTGCACCTGGATTCTCTAAAAATGTCAACCACTCTCAATATGTGAAAGTTTAGGCTATTTAAAAATGGCCAGGGTTCCAGAGATGGCTTATCAGTTAAGGCACTTGCCTGTGAGGCCTAAGGATACAGGTTTATTTCCCCAGTACCCACATAAGCCAGATGCCCATGGTGGCACATGTGTCTTGAGTTTGATTTCAGTAGCTAAAGGCCATGGCATGCCAATTTTCCCTCTCTCTTAAATAAATAAATAATAAAATATTTTAAAATAGCCAGAAGGATGACCACTTTCCTTATTGTTCCCAAGAAGTAACATGCTGCTTTGGTATCACTTTCACTACAAATTGGCAATACAGCTGGTAAAAGAGCTGGCCTGCCATTAACATAAGTGGGGAGTGGCAGCACTCTGTACTTTCACTTGAGAACACCTGACCCTTCCCTCTTGCACAGTTCCTCCCCATCCACTTGGCTCCCAGAGATAGAAGTCGCTCTATCAGACTGCTCTTCCCCTGACACCATATTCCAACCACTGCAGGAATTGAGGACTTACAAGTAACTCTAATGTACCCAGTTTTGCACTGATACCTGGAAGACTGAAATATTAATTCTGCTGCTGAGACTGGGGTTGGAAAAGAACAACTGTATAAATGGCATCTAATGTCAACAGATACTTCTTCACCACTCATGAGGGAGGATTTGATAATGAAATAAATAATGTTTTCTTTGTTAAGCTTTATACATCAAACAGGGTCTTAGTGAATGAGAAGCTTAATCATTATTATAGCATAATGCTAAAAGAAAATTTACTCCAAGTTCCAAAATCAGACCATATAATGTTAAAAAGCTTTTGCAAGTTTAATACAATTAACAGCTGTGGGAGAGTCATGACTTTGATTTTCTGCTTGTGGCTATTTGAGAGTGCATCAATCTACCTGAAGTGTTACACTAGTGCTATTATATTACAGGACCACACAATGAAGTTTAACAAGACTAGGTGACCATGCATAGTAGGGCTATACATGTCCATGTAACTGGTGTTTTCCATGATGCAAGAATATTCTGAGTTTGCACTTTAATTTTTGAAAGTTTGAACTGTGCAGAACATATTCTGCATGGCCACTGGAGAGCATCTTCTGCTGACTTGCCCCTATAGTTATACTTATGATGAAAGCAATGACTGTAGACTCTGGATGGTTATAACACTCCTGGTGTTAGTTTTCCCCTGCGTACTTTCACAGTTCAGAAGAAAACAGTTTCCTTTGTGTACAATGGCTTGCTTTTCCAAGTAAACCTAAGATCATGTGTAAGATGCCTAAAATTCAGACACCCAATAAGTTAACTGAAATTCAGAATGCCTGTTTGGGGGAGTGTGGATTCAGTTGAAAGCATCATGAAGCAAAACCTTGAACATGTACATAAGTGAATGCTTCAGTCTCATGGGGAAACTGGGTTCAGGAATAAAAATATTTCCTACAGAATAAACTGTGCTTGAGAGAGAGGCAAACTACTGAGGGTAAGACAGAGGAACCTAAATTAAATATGTACTCATGAATCCCAGATTGCTATTTAATATTTTGATAGAAGAACAGAATTAGAGAGGAGAGACTAGATAAAAGAGAAGAGATCAAGTAGCAATACACTGACTAAAAAGACCAGATATTCCTGAGTATCAAATGGGAAATGCCTATTTAATTTCCAGAGATGAAAGTAAAAAAGGTTTAATCCCTTGTGATCAGTAACTTCTGCTAGTCTTTGAGGATTCCCAGGAAGTGAAATTGCCAATAAAGGAAGATATTTGTATTATGTGAGCTATACATTACATGTCACTTCATTAAGGATTGTGCAAACAATGAGTTCATTCTTAATTTCATGCTATCAAATTGGTTTTGTTTCATGTGAAGATTTTAACTTATGTCTCTTTGAATATAATTAATTGATTTCAGTGCAGGGAGCAAAAACAACAGAAAGGAAGGAACTGCCTACAGGGGAGAGAGGTGACTGATATGAGTGCAATTCAAGTTCTTGCTAGAAGGCTGAGAAACTGTTTTATGCTTACTATAAAGAAGGTCCTAGTAAGGTATGGTGGTGCATGCCTTTAAGCCCAGGTCTTGGGAGGCAGATGTATATGGATCAACATGTGGCCACCATGAGACTACATAGTGAATTCCAGATCAGACTCTGCTACAGTGAAACTCTACCTCAGGAAAAAAAAAAAAAAAAAAAAAAAGAAAAAAAGGAGTTCTTTTACTACTAAGAGATATAAATTACTAACTATGGAACCATACTGAGAATACAAGTCTACAAAGAGCAAAGAAATTCCTTAATGCTAGAACCATCCATCTCAGATTCCAGTAAAATGATAGCTTTGAATGAAGGCTTATGGCTTACGGTGAGACCTATTTTGGTTGTATACCATTATAAACCCTAAAGTGAAGCTTCTATCATATCCTTAAGAGAAATAGAGTCTGGAATTTAAATCTTATTAAATAAAGAGACTTGGGAAACAATCTTCCCATATAGGTAGCCTAACAGTGGAAATTGAGTCAAGGCCACCATTCAGAAAAGACATTACCTACTATAAATATAACCAACATATTGGTCAGAGGAATGCAACAAAATAAAGAAGGTATATAACATGGTATCAATGAATTTGAATATTATATTAAGATTTACTAGCATTTTTAAGTATAATGAGTAAAGAACTAATATCTAATTGTTAGAAACTCACTCCAAGTTGACCAAAATGTTGACTCTGGCAAGAAAAAAAAAATTGAAAAGTATTTTAAATATTATCATATATTTGGATATGCGAGGCCTTCTACCTTTCCATATGAAATTTGAGATCATTTTTTCTATCTCTGTGAGGAACACTGTAGGGATTTTAATTGGAATTGCGTTAAATCTATATATTGCCTTTGGTAGGATTGTCATCTTCACAATGTTAATTCTGCCTATCCAGGAGCATGGGAGGTCTTTCCATCTTTTCAAGTCCTCCTCAATTTCTTTTTTGAGAGTTTTTATATTTTCATTGTATAGATCTTTTACTTCCTTGGTTAACATTATTCCAAGGTATTTTATTTTTTTTTGTTGCTATTGAAAATGGGACTATGTCCTTTATTTCCTTTTCTGTATCTTTGTCATTTGCATACAGAAATGCTACCAATTTTTGTGCATTGATTTTGTATCCTGCTACTTTGCTATAGGAGTTAATCACCTTCAGGAGTTTTGGGATGGAGTCTCTCGGGTCTCTTACATATACAATCATGTCATCAGTGAATAGAGCTAACTTAACTTCTTCCTTTCCAAATTGTATCCCTTTTATTTCCTTTTCCTGCCTTATTGCTTGGGCTAGGACTTCCAGAACTATATTGAAAAGCAGAGGTGAGAGAGGACATCCCTGTCTTGTTCCTGATCTCAATGGGAATTCCTCCAGTCTCTCTCCATTAAGTATTATTTGGGCCTTTGGAGCTTTGTATATTGCCTTTATTATGGTAAGATGTAAACCGGCCATGCTGATTCTTTCCAATGTTTTGATCATGAAGTGATGTTGTATCTTGTCAAAGGCCTTTTCTGCATCTATTGAAATGATCATGTGATTTTTATGTTTAAGCTTGTTTATGTGGTATGTTACATTGACAGATTTTCGTATGTTGAACCACCCTTGTGTTCCTGGGATAAATCCCACTTGGTCAAGGTGGATAATGCTTTTGATGTGTTGTTGGATTCGGTTTCGAGTATTTTGTTCAGGATCTTTGCATCTATGTTCATTAGGGAAATAGGCCAGTAGTTTTCTTTTCTTGTGGCATCTCTGCCTGGTTTTGGGATTAGGGTGATACTAGAGCTTCATAGAAGGAGTTGGGTAGCTTTCCCTGTTTTTCAATTGTGTGGCACAGTTTTAGGAAGATTGGTTTGAGTTCTTCCATGAAGGTTTGATAAAATTTGGCTGGGAATCCATCTGGTCCTGGACTCTTCTTTTTTGGGAGGTTTTTTATTACTTTTTCAATCTCCATGAGCATGATGGGTTCATTGAGGTGGTTGATCTGCTCTGAGTTTAGCTTTGGTAGATGATATGCATCCAGGAATTTATCCATCTCCTCCACATTTTCCAGTTTTGTGGAGTAGAGGTTTCTGAAATAAGTCCTAATGATCCTGCCGATTTCACTGATGTCTATTGTGATCTCTCCTTTTTCATTTTGAGTTTTGTTAATTTGGAGTCTCTCCTTTTTTTTTACATTCCCAAAGAGATAAGAAATCTTGGTAAAGAAATGAAAACTTCAAGGAAACAACCAGAATCGTGTGGAAATTTGACAAGTAAAATGTACAGATTCTAAAATGAAAGAAAAGCCAATTTTGGTCTAATTACCAAATGTGAGTGATAGGAGGAATGTAATCTAATAGCATTAGTATATAAATACAATTTACACAGCATGAAATTAAGAGAGGTCAAAGAGTAAAGGGAAAAATTACCAGAAGCACAGAAGACTGAAGGCAAACGTGATCACATCCATGTCCTAAGAGTCCCACGAGGAGACGATGGGATATAATGAGTAGACTGCATCGCTGAGATCATGATGAGTACTTGCTATTCCCTGACAGACACAAAAAAACCCACACCGAAGCTCAGTATCAAAGATAAAATAAAAAGATTAACTAAAGACACATTACTTACAGGCAGACAGTTAAACAGACAACAGATTACTTCTTGTATGAATTTGTGGTGGCCTGGAAGAATAGGAACATTATCTTTAGAATCGCAGAAAGGCAAGCTACCCACAATTCAAAGACAACTGTAAATATCCTCATAAAGGACAAAATAAAGAATGTTTAGATCAGTGAGAAATTTCATTGTATGCAAACTTGCTAAGAAATGCTATTTGGGATAATGGGAAATGATATCAGAGATTTGATTCTGTAATTAGGAATGGAGATACTAGAAATGGAAAACATGAAATGGGAAGTGATAGAGTAACTAGGAAGGTAAGTATGAAGACATATTTTTGCATATTAGTTTTCATAAATTTGAGTGCTTAAACAAAAAAAATCTGCTTATGTTAAAAGTTTGTGTGACAACAGTAGCACAGATTTAAGGAAATGGTGTCATCTTCAGGTGTATGGCCATCATAATTCCAATAGACTTTAATTTTATTTATTTTTTTTTAATTTTTTTTTTTTTTTTTTATTTGAGAGCGACAGACACAGAGAGAAAGACAGATAGAGGGAGAGAGAGAGAATGGGCGCGCCAGGGCTTCCAGCCTCTGCAAACGAACTCCAGACGCGTGCGCCCCCTTGTGCATCTGGCTAACGTGGGACCTGGGGAACTGAGCCTCGAACCGGGGTCCTTAGGCTTCACAGGCAAGCGCTTAACCGCTAAGCCATCTCCCCAGCCCAAAATGTGTAGCCCAGGCTGGCTTCGAACTCCTGATCCTCCTGCCTCTGCCTCTTCAGCAACATCCTACTGGCGTGCGCCACCACAACCGGCTCTAATAGACTTTAAAACTAGAACTTGTCTTCTCGTTGTTCAGGAGGTTGGAGAATTCAAGGCTACATGCTGACAGGTAGTTCATTTGCATTCTGATAATGGCGCTTTTTAGCTTTCAGACCACTGTGTCCCCCTGTGCTCTCACGTAGCAGAAAGAGAGAAGAGAGAGGGAAGTAGAGGCAGTGGAAGGAGAGAAGGAGGAGGAGGCAAATGAGGACAGAGTTAGAGAAGGCCGTTCTCTTATAAGAACACTTATCTCAGTGGATCAAGGTTATTATGGCTTTGGGGGCCTTATTGACTTACTTAAGATCCTATTTCTGAAAAACCTCACCTTGCTGGTAGGTACTTAGCATATGAACATTGTGGGTGCATAATTTAATCCATAGAAGGTGGTGATAATATCAATGAAAATTTTCTACTAAAGGTTGTTACAGTGGGATAATAAGTAGTGTTTGACTCCAATTTAGAAGTCTACACCCAGCCAAAGCAGTGGGTCACATATATGATACCTTCATTTGTGCTGAGGTAAGAAGATTGTCAGAGCTTCAAGGACAGCAAGGACTACAAAGTGAGTTTTAGGTCAGCCTGGGCTAGTGTGTGATCCTGCCTCAAACACAGATAAAAAAAAATAATAAATAAATAAATAAATAAAAATCAAGAAATAATAAAACAAAGTTAGAATTCTATAGTAGAAAATAGAACAAAATTGATTCTAGTGAGCAAGGAAAAAACATTATGGTTCCAATGACAGCACAGAATATAATATTTTATTATATTTTAAGGGCTATGCAAAATCTCTATACACTACAAATATCAAAATATTATAAGCAACTAAAATAAAAGGGATATTCATATACATAAGTGTTTATAGTAATATTATAATAATTTTTCTTTCCAATATCAATTTGTGAGTAGCACATCTGATATTCTATATGATCTAAAAGATTAGTTTTCACTTATATGAATACACAGTTTAAAACTAAATCATAATGCTCTTAGACTATTTAGCAGCTAAAGCCAGTCTCTGATGAAATGTTAATTAGCTCAGTAAAGCAGGTTAGTATTTATTTTAGTCTACATGAGCTAACTCTAAGAAAACCACTTCCAATTAACCCCAAGCATTCTTTTAAAGGTCTATTTGTTGGCAGACAGAAAGAAGGCTGAAATACATGTGTGTCAGGTCTGTAAATATTTCTATTGAACAAATGAAATCAAGACTTGGCTCTATTTGTGGAGAGCATGCCAACTTTAAGAGAAGCTGAAGTTTTGAGAGGCCTACTTATCACTGGTTTCCTGAAGAAACAGGGTAAACAGAAAGCATCTTTTCATGTGGCTTTCCAGACTAATGCAAGGTCTCTAGGTTGGCAGTATATCATCTGAAATCTCAAAGTGTGTGTGGAATTTGAGGTTTCTTTTCCTTTAAAAAATTCACTTTTTATAAGTGGTCTGTGTAGCTGGCATACAAGTATAAAAGCACTGGGCAGGAATTGGGAGCACACTGGTCCTTATGTCAGGCATCAGAAGGCTTGCTGCCAGGTCTTTGAACTGCAAAAATAAACACAGAATAGAAGTGCATTGTATTGGCCAGGCCTGGGGCTCAGTCATCTGTCTTGGAGCATGCTCTGGTGAGAGTGTTTAACTTGGATTTCTTCCACCACATGTGGTAGCTTCATGAGTGAAGAGAGGAAAAGAACAATGTTAGGTGGTGTATTTAATAGCATGTTGGCTTAACAAGTCTCAGGAAACTGTAACTTCTAATTTTCCCTTCTCAGGCAGAGTTTACCTACTTTGGTTCTGAGTGAGGGATGTGTACTTCAAAAACAAAATATATATATATATATTTTTTTCCAGTGGCCTCCGTTCTATTAATCTAAGCAAAAAGACTAGAGATTATCCAGAACACTATCTGCTATGAGAACTCACAGGGTGGGGTTTTACTTTCAGTTTTGCTACTAGCCTTGATACCCTGAATTAACAGGGTCTGCTTCACTCTAAACCTGTGTGTTGGATTTTGTGGTAACTGTGTATTTGTTGTTCTTGGCTACATGAGCCTCTTGTCTTTCTTTTCAAAGCCAATACTGAGCAAAGTAAATAAATAAATAAATAAATAAATAAATAAGAACTGTAAGCCACGCTGCCTCTTTCTTCCTCCAGGTTCTTTTCAATGAAAACGAGAACCCTTGCACACTCATACTGAGTCCTTAATAGAAACTTGATTAAAAAGAATACCTGTGGCTAGCAAAGGGAGGGCTCTTCAGAAAGACAGGAAAGTCCTCAGCTGTTGCATATTAGGGAAAATGTTGCTTGTTTTCACAGCTGAATTATCTTGCTTTCTCTATTATAAGGGGGAGTATTAACAAAATTACATATGAGATGTTCAAGGAATGTTAAAGGAAAAAAAAAATATAGCTTTCTACTGCTAAGTTTTTAGTGGCCAGCACCTTTTCCTCTAGATCACACAGCATGTACTTTGTAACCCTCCTGGAAAAAAAAAAAAAAAACTCAAAAAGTAAATATGTCAATGATTTCTGTAGACATGCATGTGCTCAGGGTTGCCGAAAGCAAGGAAGCTGTTAGATTTGTACAGACAGATGGTAAAATAAATTTGTGACAAATTATCTTTAAATAATTTTAGTTTAAAGGGGCATGTACTAGAGATAAGAACATTTTAATTTCATATACCTGTTAATTTCTTTATAACTTGTCTATTTCCTTTTGTTGTTTGAGAGAGACTGGCTTCAAAATATTCTATATTTCATATACCTGTTAATTTCTTTATAACTTGTCTATTCCCTTTTGTTGTTTGAGAGAGACTGGCTTCAAAATATTCAATAGCTGAGAATGCCCCCAAATTCCTCAACTTTCTGCTTTAACTTCCCAAGTGCTCTATTGCAGGTGTATAGCACCACACCCAGCTTCATAGTCTTTCCTTTTTCTATTCTTTTCTGTCACTTTTGGCAAGCCTCAATGGAAAAATTGCATGGAAATTAATGTAATGCAGAGGCTCCCAGAGGCATATCCTTCCACAGCAATTTCCCTTACCCCTATTTGTCATTTTCACTGAACACAATTGACTTTCCAGGCATCATCAAAGGTTGTTCTTGAAGATAGACTTTGGAGAACACACAGTATTTAAAAAATACATTCTATGTGTTTCAAGGTCATTTCAAAGGACAGAATATATTCTATATAAAATATTTATATATATTTCAGAAAGCAAAATACATACTATGAGGCTGGAGAAATAGTTTAGGGGTTAAAGGCACTTGCTTGCAAAGCCTGATGACCAAAGTTCAATTCCCCAATATCCACATAAAGATAGATTCAATAACTGGCACATACTCATACTCATTTGCAGCTGCAGAAGGCCCTGGCATGGCTATTCTCATTCTCTCTCATTCCCACTCTTAAATAAATAAATAAAAATACCTTTTAAAATACATAGTGTGGATCAGGGTTCTTTACATAGGCCCTGAACAATCACCAAGGAACAAAACAGCATCTGAGCATTATTGAAATTATGTAGTGATTTAGGTTATGAGGAATATTGGTTATACAATTCTGACTTCTACTAAGCAACTAGAAATCAGTGCATTGATGTACACTGCAGCATGGGTTTATGGCAACAATGACAACCTTCCTGGGATTCTAAAGTGCATAAACATACACTGCAACATGGGCTTACAATAATAATAATCTGCTTGAGAGCTTACTATATGTGGTGAATGTTCTTTGTTGTAAGAGGGGGAATATCTGACATTATTAACTAAACTAAGAATCAGTTATGTATGAAAAGGTAATGAAGTCATAGAAAAATTAAATCACATAAGTTTCACAACATATAAATACAGCAGGCCACAAACTTTGCAGTCACAATGCATAATTTTAGTAATTTTTCATCAGAAATATTGATTTAATTTTGTGAAGAGTGAAGTTCTAATAGTTTATAAATTTAGGATATCTTTCATATATACACTCAAAATTTGGAACTCCTTTCTCCATCCTCCCAATGTCAACAACTTTTTTCCTTACTTTCATTTAGGCAATGATGATTAAGAATGAAACATGGTTTGTAATAATAGCAACTATCTTCCCAGAACAAAGCAAGCATTACAATGTGTTCCCAAGACAGAGGCCTAACAGGAACCTGTTGCATCAAGGGCCTCAAAGGCCCCTCTTAGGAATGTGTTGGTGCTTCAGTTGCAAGAATTGAAACTCTCACACCCCACTGAGATGTTGAGGGGACTTACATTTCTGGAATTTCAGTCACATCAACTTAAATTCCTCTTGTTGAAGACAGGAGCTCCAGAAAGATTGTTCTCTAAACAATAAAATAATGTTTCCTACTCAAAACATGTTTTTCTTTTAGTTTTCTGTTCTATAAATTACACAACTGGTTAATGTGGATACTTAAAATATTACAGAAATGTCATATTCATTATTCTTCTTCTACACTGACTTCCTTCCTCAGTGTGAAAACTACCAGTTTCTTTGTTTTAATTTTTAATTTCAATTTTGAATATTGGTCATATTTCCATCAGGTTATACTCTTATGGCCCTCATCCACGAAGTTATCAGTATTCACTGTGGGGTCATGAATGTTCCTTTGTTCTTGGATGGGTAGAGAGAACTGATTTGTCCAAAGAGGCTACATGCCTCCTCCTATCTTCAGTAAGAGAAAGAGGAATGTTTAACTAATATTCATTGAAGGTATAGATTTTAAAAAGATTCTTTTAAAAACTTTTACTTTTTATCTTTTTTCTCAATTTTTATTAACATTTTCCATGATTATAAAAAATATCCCATTTAATACCCTCCCTCCAACATTTTCCCCTTTGAAATTCCATTCTCCATCATATCCACTCCTCATCTCAATCAGTCTCTCTTTTTCTTTTTAATTTTTTTATTAACAACTTCCATGATTATAAAAAATACCCCACAGTCTCTCTTTTATTTTGATGTCATCATCTTTTCCTCCTCTTATGATGGTCTTGTGTAGGTAGTGTCAGGCACTATGAGGTCATGGATATCCAGGTCATTTTATGTCAGAGGGGAGCACATTGTAAGGAGTTCTACCCTTCCTTTGGCTCTTACATTCTTTCGGCCACTTCTACTGCATTAGACCCAGAGCCTTGGAAGGTGTGATCGAGATGATACTCAGTATTCTAGTCACTTCTTTCAAGCACCATGATACATTTTGAGTTGTTGCAAGGTCACTGCCACCTGAAAAGAGAAGATTCTCTACCCAAAGTGAGAGTAGCATTAATGTAAGGATAGGAATATTAAGAGAAGTGCCTACTGGGCAGTTTGATAAGCATAATAAAATAATTTATCCAGACATCAGCTGATGTTATACCCCTAGGGCTCATGACTACCCCTGTTTTAAGTTTTCAGTATCAGAGATGTATTCCCTCCCACGGAACGGACGTCCAGTCCATTTGGAGGGTAATTGGTTTCCACTATGATAGGCATGCCATTATTGCACCCATTGGCTCATTTGGCCTGGCTGGCCAATTATAAGGCTTGCAGTGTCCACTGTTGAGGATCTTCACTGGTGGTATCTCTTTCTCCCATTGAACTACATGTAGAATGGCTTCTTCCAGGTTTCTGTCAGCTGGTCTACATGGAGTGGGTTATCAGCTCAGGTCCAGCAGGATTTCTCAGTGGCCTTGCAGCCCAAGTATGAGGAATCTTCAGCAATACATTCTTACCATCTATTCCTGTTGGGAAACTATGGGCCTTGGCAATGGCTTATAATGTTTTGTGGGCATCAGGGACCTCCCTGGCCAACCTCACTGAAAGGTATCCAATCCCTGGCACTGAAAATTCCCTAGCAATTATCTATAGCTCCTGAGTGATCCATTGTCAAAAAACTGAAGCATTCCATATGATTTATTTATATCCTCTTAGATTTTGATTGGCCCTCCCTCCACCTTTCCTTTACTCAGTCTCTTCCCCTGACCTCACTTTCGGTCTTTTAACACCCGTTAATCTATTCTTCTACTTACACATATACAATACCAACGTATTAAGTACCCTCCTCCATTCCTCTCTCTTCCATTTATATCTCCTTTTCAGCTTACTGGCCAATGCTACTGAGGTTTTTCCTTCTCATGCAGAAGCCCAATCATCTGTAGCTAGGATCCATATATGAGAGAACATGCAGCACTTGGCTTTCTGGGCCTGGGTTACCTAACTTAGTATAATCCTTTCCAGATCCATCCATTTTCCTGCACATTTCATAATTTCATTTTTCTTTACCGCTGAGTAGAACTCCATTGTATAAATGAGCCATATCTTCATTATCCACTCATTGGTTGAGGGACATCTAGACTGGTTTCATTTCCCAGCTATTATAAATTGAGCAGCAATAATCAAGGTTGAGCAGGTACTCCTGAGAAAATGAGATGAGTCCTTAGGATATATGCCTAGGAGTGCTATAGCTGGGTCATATGGTAGATAAATCTTTACCTATTTTAAGAACCTTCACACTGATTTCCACAATGGCTGGACCAGATTGCAATCCCACCAAGAGTGTAGAAGGATTCCTCTTTTTACACATCCCCACCAGCATTTATGATCATTTGTTTTCATAACAGCAGTGAATCTGACAGGAGTGAGATGGAATCTCAATGTAGTTTTAATCTGCATTTCCATGATGACTAGGGATGAAGAACATTTTTTAGATGCTTATACACCATCCATATTTCTTCTTTTGAGAACTCTGTATTTAGCTCCATAGCTCATTTTTTAATTGGCTTGGTTGATTTCTTATTATTTAACTTTTTGAGTTGTTTGTATATCCTAGATATTAATCCTCAATCAGATTATAGTGGTGAAGTTTTTCTTTTTCCCATTCTGTACGTTTCTTTGCTTTATTCAGTGTCCTTCGCAGTACAAAATCTTTGTAATTTCATGAGGTCCCAGGGGTTAATCTGTGGTTTTATTGCCTGAGCAATTGGGGTTGTATTCAGAAAGTCTTTGCCAAAACCAATATGTTGAAGGGTTTCCCCTACTTTTTCCTCTAGCAGTTTCAGAGTTTCAGGTCTGATGTTAAGGCCTTTAATCCATTTGGACTCAATACTTGTGCATGGAGAGAGGAAAGAATCTATTTTCCTCCTTCCACAGATACATATCCACTTTTCCCAACACCATTTGCTGAAGAGGCTGTCTTTTCTCTAATGAGTATTTTTGGCATTTTTATCAAATACCAGGTAGCTATAGCTACCTGGACTTACATCTGGGCCCTCTATTCTGTTCCATTGATCTACATGTCTGCTTTTATGCCAGTACTATGCTATTTTTGTTATTATGGCTCTGTAGAATAAGTGAAAATCAGGTAAGGTGATAACACCAGCCTTATTTTTGTTGCTCAGTATTATTTCAGATATTCTAGGTTTTGCATGATTCCAAATGAATTTTTAGATTGTGTTTACTATTTCTGTAAAGAATGCCTTTGGAATTTTTTTTTTTTTTGCAATCTCTTTTATTCAACCAGTTTTCTTTTCTTTTTCTTTTTTTATTAGTTTTGTATTCAGCAAATATAGGCAGTTTGGTACCATTATTCCATCACTCCATCCTCTTCTGGCTTTTTAACTTTGTGTTGAGTAATCTGCTGTAATCCTGATAGGCTTGCCTTTGTAGGTAACTTGATTTTTCTCTCTGACTGCTTTCAATATTTTTCTTTGCTTTGTTTTTTTATTAGTTTGATTATAGTATGATGAGGAGAGGTTCTTTCCGAGTTTTGTCTGGTTGGTGTTCTAAAGGCTTCTTGTATCTACATTGGCACCTCTTTCCCAATTTGTTGGAAGTTTTCTTCTATGATTTTGTTGAAGATGCCTACTATGCCTTTGGAGTGAAATTCTTCTCCTTCTACTATGCCATGAATTCTTATGTTTGATCTTTTCATAGTGTCCTGAATATCTTGAAATTCCCACTCATACTTTTCTATAAGTTTGTCTTTCTCTTTGTTGCACTGTATTAGATCTGCCACCTGGTCTTCTAGCTTAGCTATTCTGTCCTCCCCTTCATCCATTCTACTGGTGAGATTTTCTACATTTTTTTAAATTTAATTAACTATGTTCTTTATTGCTAGTAATTCTAAGTATTTTTTCTTTATTATTTCTATTTCCTTATTTATGTCTAGTATTGACCTCTTTATTTCATTAAATTGGAATCCTGTGTCTTGTTTGGTTCCTTTGATTTCTTCTTTGAGTTCTTTGAACATATTTATAATCATTCTTTTGAAATCTTTTTCAGGCATTTCCTCTAACTCATTCTCACTGGAAATCATTTCTGATGCATTAATACTTTTTGGTGCATTTATATTGTCTTCATTTTTAGTGTTTCTTGTGTTATAATGTATAAATTTTTGCATCCTGGATTATTTAGTGATTGGATTTTGTAGTCAACTTGGTATTATGAGATATATCAATCAATCTGATGTTAAATATCTTCAGGGTAGTAGATTAAAGCACTAGGTCTGGCTCTCAAGACTCTCAGAGTGCCTACAAAAGTGACCTGTGGTGTTAGGTTTGCCTGCTATGAGAGTATTCAAGTAGGCTGTGTGGAACCAAATACAGATAATTTCTAAACTAAACAATGTACACTTTCAATGAAAAACAGCACAGAGTATTTATCCAACAGTAGGTATTATGACAACCAGATGCTCTGTCTGTCCCTTAGGCTGTGTGGTACCTCACCCACTTCCTTAATCCTGACAACATGGAGGTTAAGATTTCTGGTCTGTTGAGGGTTCCAAGTCACCTTGTGACCAGGTGAGACCCTTCCCTAATGTATAACAGAATAGTAAACAAAGCCACTATAAATGAAGAAGCAATAAATAACAAGCCCAAAATACAGTTTATTTAAGAATGGCAAATTTGAACATCCATCTGATTTAACATATAAATTTATCCTGATATGGAAGGTGCAATTACTCCTTCTGGTTCAGGTCTATATACCAGGTTTATTAGGCAGGTACTCTCCTGGTGTAATCCCACTTACCTTTTGGGATGATTTTGGTCTCAGTTAGCTGCCCTCCTGCTTGGGTTCCTCTATGGTGTGCTGTTGGTCCAAGTAGGTGTAGCCAAATCCCTGGACTGCTGACCTGTTTCCTGGAGCTGTGCACTGGTGTTGGGAGAGGGGGAGGGAGCCAATGCTGCTCTAGTTCACTTGCTGTTCCATGTGTTTTTCTACCTTGTGATCCATTGTTCACTGCTGTTCTCTCTTCACATTTCTTGAGTTTGTGGAGAGCTATAGTGTGAGTGGAAAATCCCCTCACCTGGCTTTTCCTGTGGCTCAAGCTGAGCCTGTTGGCTGGCTGGCACACCACTGCTGCGGTCCCATGTGGGGACCCACCAGAGCTGCCTCTGCTGGCCTGTGTGGGCTCTGGATGCTTTGGATCTTTCCAACTTCTCCAATGCTGTTTCCATTTCCTCTATACCTCACTTTCTAGTAAAAGTGTGTATTTTTCCGTTATTTATTTATTTATTTATTTATTTTGGCTATTCCCCCCAGGCTGCTTTGGTGTGGTACCTACACTGCCATCTTAACTGAAAACCTTAAAAACATTCTTTCCCAAGCTCAGTCCAACAGACCCTCCTGATTTCTGTCTTAACAAGTACAAACACAAGGATTTTCTATGAGCTGGATCTATCTATTCTAACCTTTGGTGAACCATGATATAGGAATATTTGTCCTTTCTTTTTTTTTTAATTTTTATTGATTTATTTTCAAGGAGAGGTAGATAGACAGAAGAGAGAGATAATGATTGTGCCATTATTTCTAGCTACTGCAAACAAACTCCAGGTACATGCATCCCTTTGTGCACCTGTCTTTACATGGATACTGGGGAATAGAACCCTGGTCATTAGGCTTTGCAGGCAAGCATCTTGACTGCTGAACCATTTCTCCAGCCCAATTTGTGTGTTTTCTAAACCCCAGTTTGAAATTTGACTCTCATTCATGGATTCATGAACAATTACTATCCTGGGGGCAATAAAAGTTAAGCCTTGGGCTGGAGAGATGGCTTAGTGGTTAAGGTGTATACATGTGAAGCCTAAGGACCCAGGTTCAATTCTCCAGGTCCCACATAAGCCAGATGCACATAGTGGCACATGCATCAGGAATTTGTCTGCAGTGGCTAGAGGCCCTGGTGTGCTAATTCTCTCTTTCTCTCCCTCTCTCTGTGTGTCAAATAAGTAAATAAATAAATAAAATCTTACAAAAAAGATATGCCTTTTCACATATTCTTCCCCTTAAACATTACTTTGAATTGCACACATTCTCCCATGTAATAAATTTTAATTGATTTTCAGCTTTAGAAGATATTCATATTTTCAGCTAGAGAACAATAATGAAGATAAATTATTTACACAATCCACAGAGTCATTCAAACACTTAAAACAAGACACTTCAAGCCCTCTATCTTAATTAGCTACTTAAAGAAAGTTCATTTCTACTGAGTCATCTGCATATGCATAAGATACAGGAAGTTACCTTTGCCTAACACCTTGGTAAGAAAAAGGAAGGTTTATAATAGGTATATGATAAAAGGTATAAGGTATTATTTGGTTATTTTCTTAAATGAACCTTGATATTATATACATTATAATTGCTATATAATTACAATTAATTGGACATTTATTACTGGTTATGAACATTTTATGAATGATTTGCCCTGCTCCTCAAAGGCAGTGAAAGGGAAATCCCAGTTTATATATTTGTTGTTATATATTTCTTGTGGTTTGGATATTTGTTTCATTTTACTTTTTGTGGCTTAATCAAGTCAGATTTCCTACCATAAACATAAATGTATATCTACCATTGAATGCATAAGTGATGTCTTTGGGCTTCCATTCTGCAGAAATAATAGCTAAAGCCACACACAGTCATTTGGGAGTGGACTCTACCACTCTGGTGCTCATGCCATAAAGTGTAGACAACTGAAATTCCTGGCCTCTTCTGGTCTTGCCACAGCAAGCCAAGAGTTCTCTCAGGACCTTCCTCTTCCCTACCACAAAATCTCAATGACATTGCACTGTACGTTTTGTTTGCAATGGCTTCTGGATTTAGCTCAGTTCAGCAGACCATTAAGGTTTGCCTACACAGGAACTCTGAGGTATGATTTAAGGGGTGTGGAATCCTTCTGGAATACTCCACACAGGATGCTTGCTGTGGGATCTGAAGCAACACACAAAACCCGTGTCTTGTCCCAGGCTAAGACTACACTTAGAAAGCTTCCCACATGTTACTCACCCAAATGCACAGGTTAGAGAGTGGCAAAGCCAATACTTTGTCTAGACTGTTTAGAAATACACATGATCTTGCTCCAAAATGTATCCTTTTGAAAATATGTAAAAAGCATAAACCTAAGTTTACAGAATTTTCTGTTTCATATCTTATTCTTTTCAACTAGCATTTCATAAGGCAGTCTGATTCTTGGAATAGAATTACCTGCAATAATCAAATTCATCTGCTTGAACTTAATCACTGAATAAAATATTGAATAAATCAGTTATCTAGTTATTAGACTAATACTTTGTTCAAATGGCAATGCAAATGCCAAGGGGAAGGGGAGATGGAATTCTGTCATTGAACTCAATGTCACTTTATTTTAATTGATTTGACCAAGGTCTGCACCCACAGGCAGAGACAAAAGTGCAAAATTGCAACATTGTCTAAGAATAGCAGCAATAACCATGGATCTGACTACCAAAGTGTAGCAGAAGGCATCTCTTCTCATCCTATCTTTTTCACTGCACTGTTTTACTGAACTGTGGTTATATTCCGCCACTCTTTCATGATGTAATTTAGAGCTTACACTCAGAGGATAACATTTCAAACATTTCATATTCCTGCAGATCTGTGAAGGGATAAAAGCAAGAGTATGTCAACCACAGACGAAAATCAGGAATATTTTGGGTAAAGCTTGTTTTAAAATATAAAAGCAATCATAACCCTAGAAATGAAAAAAATACATTTATTCAGTTCCTGGCTTGTCTTTCTGCCTTTGGTTTCTTGGGTAAACATGCAACTCAGTCAGTACTCCAGGCACTACATGGAGGCAAGGCCTGTGCCTCAGTCTCTTGAGGTTCCTTGTGCTTGATCAACCCTCCTAAACTAAAACAAATTCTTTTTTTTTTTTAAATATTTTTTAAATTTTATTTATTTATTTATTTGAGAGCGACAGACACAGAGAGAAAGACAGATAGAGGGAGAGAGAGAATGGGCGCACCAGGGCTTCCAGCCTCTGCAAAAGAACTCCAGACGCATGCGCCCCCTTGTGCATCTAGCTAACGTGGGACCTGGGGAACCAAGCCTCGAACGGGGTCCTTAGGCTTCACAGGCAAGCGCTTAACCGCTAAGCCAACTCTCCAGCCCTAAAACAAATTCTTTATTTGGTAATAGTAACATGTAATATGCCATTACACTTTCTCTGTTTATTTCTTCCTTTGAAATAATCTCTATTTCCTGATGGCAGTCTATTTGAGTGAAGATAGCTTACAGAAAGTTTAAAATACCTACAGTGTAATACCACCCAACATGTACCCCCACACACTCAACATTCATATACTCAACACACATACACACCCAATACACAGAAGACACACACATATGCATACATATATATTCAGCATACACACACAAACACACACACACACACACACACACACACACGTGTTCACACACAAATTAAGAATATCTAAAAATGAATCATAGTTCTATTTTACAAAGTGAATTGTTGGTAATTTGTTGGGATTAGTGGTTTTCTTTTCACCTTAGGAAAAATGAATTACATTTTATTAGTCAATGTTTCATTTAAAAATACACTAGTACAGTTTAGAAATTTACTTTGTACTGTCACTCATGTCATCTAGTAGCACCTGTTACATGGACTTCCATTAATTTAGCACAAATCTAGTCTGAAACTACCTTGATTTTTTTTCTCTTTTTAACCTTGGATATATATAACCTGAGACCATGAACAGAGTTTAGCAAGAATATCGAGAGGTTGAGACAGTGTACTCATGTCACATTGCTTGACTATGTACTCCAGTCTCCTTGACTGACTATGCTGTCAAATCATGCTGTGATATGGACATGAGTTTGCAAACGTAAGTATTCCTGTGTAGTGTCCCTCTTCAGGCAACTATAGAAAAAAGTTACAACTGATATTTTCTGTGGAAAACTTCAAAATGGAAGTACTAACTTGCTGATTATTTAGTAAGACAATTTAATTAATTCAGTAATTGATTTCAATTTGTACCTGTCTAGTAAAAGTTTACTCTGTTTATTCTTTTTGTTCATTCATTGTCTTTTGTTTAATATTTTTAGGGAGGAATTTTTCCTAACCTTTTCCCTGCTGGCAGAACACCACTTAATTTTAAAATCTGGATTAATGACTACCAGTATGTACATTACCTTCTAGATGAAAATCCAGTTAAAAGTTATAGTGAGCTTGTGTATGGTGTGGTTGCGAAAATGTTTATAATCAATAGATTTTATTAAACTGTGAATGTTCTATTTGCATTCGCCATTTTAACAGTAGATATTTTCTGCATAAAATTGCATGAGGGTTAAATGTAAACAGAATTCAATCAGATCAAAGATAAGAATGGAATACAATGGAAGCTTCCCATCTGGAGAGGGTGGAGAGGAACAGCATGTACTCTGCAAAACACGGGACTGTAGACCTCCATTTGGAGAGTATGAGAGAAAGTTCACCCACTAAATCTCAGTTGCTTTTGTGTCAGTATAGTCTTTCAATACAGCTTTTATCCACTCAGGAGTAGCATGGTCTCTTAGGCAGCATGGAATTTTTACCCTCCTATTTCAAAGGTTTTTTTTTTTGTTGTTGTTGTTGCTTGTTTGTTTTTGTTTTTCAAGGTAGGGTCTTTTTCTGGTCCAGTTCTGACCCAGAATTCACTATGTTGTCTCAGAGCGTCCTTGAACTCATGGTGATCCTCCTACCTCTGCCTCCCGAGTGCTGGGATTAAAGGCGTGCACGACCATGCCTGGCTTTACAGGTTTTTTCTTTTTTTGAAGCATCATTTCCTATAAAAATTCTATTACCTTTTCTCAAACTTAAATATTGATTACAGTAGCAATAATTATGAAAAATGATAGCATCTTAGTACTAGCAACATAACACTATTTCCCAGAACCCATTATTTTTATACATATTACTTGTTGCATTTGTTGTATTTTTCTATTTCTACTGGCCCAGAGTTGTTTCTCAACACATCCAATAAACAAACTTCTTTTCTGTCTTAACTGTAGCTATAGATCTGGTAAGGTTAATAAACTGCATTGATGGTATTCTGATTATGAAACTTCATAAACTGACCCATATAAAATATTATCATTTTTATTTTCTTGAGTGATGTCGTGTCCCTTGAGTTAATAATTGTTTTTGTATTTACTTTCCTGTAGTGATAAAACTACTTTTTCTATATGTCTAAATTACTAAATTTCTAAATTTGTAAAAAGACATCTTCTATGTGACTTATGTCTGGGTGACCTGGATCACTCACACTCTGGATTTTTCTTAACCACCTTAAGTTTCTATTTTTTTCCTTCTCATTGTGTGCTCATCCATTGTTTTAGTCAGGGTTCCCTAGAGAAACAGAATCAACAGGATGAATATATATCATAAAGGTAACTTATTTCATCAGATTATACACTATGGTCTGGGAAGTCCAACCATGCTATAGGCTGTAGAACTTGAAAACTCTGTAGTTGCTCAGTACATGAGGCTGGCTGCTTCAGCAGTCCTACTTTGGTGCTGAAGGTCTAGAGGATTCCTTGAGAGCTTCTGGTCTTTGGTCCACATTGGAAGCCTATAGAAGCTGGGTTCTGATTTCCACAAAGAATGACAAGAAGAGAGTAGATGAACATATCAGCAAGTAGCAAGGACAGCTAGGGTGAAGCGCATGGATTTTCCTGGAGCTCTTTATATGTAGGCTGACTTCTGAAGGGCTGCCCACCCTGACAAAAGATTAGTGCTTCCTGGAAACACCTTCACAGCCCAGCCCAAAACATATGTCTTTTACTTGATTCTTGATCCAGTGAATAGCTCTTAACTGGCATACCCCTCTAGCATTAGTTGGTTAATTTATATATATTTTTTTCTGCATTTTAGCACCAGTAGCCCTTTCAGAGTCACTTCATGTAGGTGAATATTTTTTCAGCATGTTAACACAACCACAATAACATTTAGCTGATAGCCTTAGAAATAAAACAAGAATTTGTGTAAAATTTCTTCCATCTTTAAGTGATATTTCAAATGTGTTCAATCTTTAAATAGTACTTGTAATTCTTTTAAAAATATTTTGTCTTTCCACTCTTAAATCTGTGTTTCAACCTGTGATAATATTTAGAATGTATTAAGTACATATAGCAAGTGTTTCTACATATATGCAGAAAGTTAGGATCAAATGCAGAAAGAGGTATATATTGAAAATTGCTTTAATGACTTATGAGATCTATACTCTCAAGGAACATTTCCATTCATTATAACAGTGAATCCTTAATTGATTTTATTTTCTTACTCTAGTAATTTCCTTTCTCTCTCCTTCTAGAATTGAGGATTCAAATGTGAGGTCTTGTTCCTTTGGGATTCCTACTGTATTACTCCTCTATTATTTGGGTGGATTTCTCAATTTAAATTTCCAGTTGATACACTGAATTTCCAGTTCTAATGGGTTTTGTACATTTGAAAGAGTATATTGTGTATACATAACTTTTTCATTCCTTTTTCTGCTTGCTTATTTGTTTTGATCAACTTATTCCATCTTGTATCCATCCCACATATTTTTGATAATAGTTGTCTCTGTCTCTAAAACTGGGTTATTTAAATTTGACTGGAATGTCATCTCTATAAGAGAATGGATTTTAGTCTTTTGCAGTTGTGTAAAATTGTCATAGTAATCTGGCTTGATTGTTATATTCAGAATTTCCTATCAGCATCTATAAAATTCATCAATTGTCTGGTTAGAATCCACCAAAGGGAACTTTCCAGTTTCCTGATTATAGAGATCAAAAGCTAGATGAGTTTATTTTGACATCCAGCATGAAAGATGTGGGACGAGAATGAGGCTGGTCACAACGTTAAAGTGAAATTCTATGCTCTATGTACTATACTTTTTGTTTTCATTTGTCTTTTGACCGAGACCCAGAAACAGAAGGTCCCATCCTCTACAGGAAATAAATTTTCAACTTCTGCGGGGATGCCAAAGGATCTGTCCTGGGCTTAGAGAACAGAGGAAAACAATCCTACATCTAATTTTTTAAATTTATTTATTTCTTTTAAAGATAAGAACTACGTGACCTGGCCTAAAATTGTTGTGTAGACCAGGCTGGCCTTGATCTGTTGGTAATACTCTTGCCTACGTTTCCACAGTTAAGTTGTAAGATTGCAGACATGTGCCACCATAGCCAACTTGTTGACCCAGCTTCCTTCATTCCTTCCTTTTTTTCTTTCCTCCCTTCCTTCCTTTATTTCCCTTTCTTTCTTTCTTTCTTTCTTTCTTTCTTTCTTTCTTTCTTTCTTTCTTTCTTCCTTCCTTCCTTCCTTCCTTCCTTCCTTCCTTCCTTCCTTCCTTCCTTCCTTCCTTCCTTCCTTCCTTTCTCCTTTAGTATGTATGTGTGGGATCTGTTTGTTTATATTTGTGTTCATATGTGTGTGGACATATGTATTATGAATGTCTATAAAGTGAGAGATTGACATTGGATGCCTTCTTCAAATTCTTTCCATCTTGTGTTTTTAGACAGAGACTTCCGGTGAATGGATATATCAATGATTGCTCTAGACTAGCTAATGAGCAAGCTCCAACTATCCTCTAGCTGATAAGCATGTTCTAATGACCTGGCTTTTGTCATTTATGCTGAGGATCTGAACTCAGGTGTTCAGGATTGTACATTGTTTCAACTATTCATCATCTCAGGTTCCACATGCAATATTTCTGAAATAAAACTTCAAGAGGTTCTTCTCTTTAGCCATGTGCTTATGCCTCAACACATTATAAGTCTGATTATCAACTTTAAGGGAAAGTGTTTCTCTTCTTTTATACTTCTTTAATAACTACATATGGGGCAAAACTATTATTGAATATGTTTATGCATTTTAACAATATAAATATGTAACGTCATTATTATGATTTTAATAGTTACTCATATTGCAATGTGAACCTACGAACAGAGATAATTTTTCTGTGTTTTGAAATAGTTTAGATTGTAAAATTGAATACAATTAATTATAGCTACTGAATGCATAGTACATAAATGAAAAGAAATTTAATCAAAACCATATGATGAGTAGTTTTCAAAGAAATGAAAAGCCTTCCTTATGTACATACAAATTGTGTTTCATAACTTGAAGAAGTTTAATCATCAATTAAGGTGCATTAATACATTTTTCTTCCTCTACTATTTTTATAACAATTTTAAAGTATTTCCCATGAATCTCAGCACAAGAAAATTAATGAGATACCATGGTCAGTATGCTAAATGTGTTTAATTTTTGTGCAATACCTATCACAATTGTATTAAACTTCCTAGAACACACAGAATTTTTATGTCATATCCATACATAAATTGCAAAAATTATTAAATTTAATAATTCTCTCAAATAACATATTTCATTCAGACTTAATCTACCAAAACAATACTTTTTTCATGAATTATAAAAAAATAATTTTAGCTATTATTGACAAATGAATCAGTAAAATAAACTTTTGTATGTCTGAATGAAAACTAAGAGAGTACAAACATTGGAATTAAAAAAAACACAATACACATTTGGATGAACTCTAAGAAAACATGAACAAATGTCAGAATGAATTTCAAGAGAGCAGAAACAGCCAAATGAATGAGAATGTCAAACCATTCAGGAGACTGGAGCTCAGTAAAAATATATAAATGATAACAAATACACAAAATGAAAAGGACATTTAAAAAGTTCATAAGTCAAGTAAAAGATTCCCTGAATATCCTTTACCAATAGAACAGACTATGTGGAACACAGGATATCAAAATTTGAGGACATGGTTTAGTAAGTAGATCAGGTAGTCATAACCATTGACAAGTAAAAAAAAAACAACAAAAAAAACCCAAAAACAAAACAAAAAACCAAGCACAACAATATAAACAAAACATGATAGGCATTTGTGGCATCAAAATGAGACCAAATTTATAAATATTTGTGATAAAATAAACAGAAGACCTCAGGCCATAGGATCAGAAAATATTTTCAAAAAAATTATAGAATAAAACCTACCAAACCTATGAAAAGACATATAACCACATACAAGAAATATACATAAAACAAAATAAACCAGAAAAGGGATTCCCCAAGTCATGTGATGGTTAAAACTTTAAATACATAATAAAAAAGGTACAGAAAACTGCAAGAGAGCATCAACAAGTCGCATATAAATGCAGGTCAATAGAAAAACTTCCAATTTTTCAATGGAAAAATCTACCACTGGAAAAACATGGATTAATGTAGTCCAAGTATTATAAAATCAAAGTGACTAACCAAAACTATTTTACCCAGAAAAAGTATCTCTAATAGTAGACACAGAGAGAAAAAATTCTATGGGAATTATGGAAGTAATCACCTACTATCATTAATCATGCTTGGTGCAATAAACTTGGCCCGAAGTCTGTGTCTAGAGACTTAGGTCCTAGAGAGGAGCTTATACAGTCACAAATGCTAATCAGCCAGCATGCCAAAGTTACTTACTAATCTCTATGATTATTTTCATAGAATTATTACTACTCTCAACACTGAGCAAACAAATTTCTCCATGCAGAAGTTAGAGGTGAATTCAGAAGTATATAGACTACAAGAATAAGCAACTAGTGTAGGTTCAGCCCTCAAAATAATATGTATGTAACACCCTCAATGATTCAGGGATACTTGCAGAAAGCATGTAGAACAGGAGGTTGAGAGGTCTGACTATGGAATGCTGTCTTCTGGGTATGACACATGCACTATACACAAGACTAAGTCTGTCAATATTTCATCACAGATGAAAAGTGGTTCACAAGTACACTGATGATGACTGAGAGAAGGCAAATCATATTCTTTTGTCGTGTAGCCACTGGAAGATTTCAAATTCTCCAGTAAAAAGTCTCCCACCTGCGATTGTGAAAGTACTCTAATTTTAATCAGTAGGTCAAAACAAACAAACAAACAAAATGTATAGATGTAGGAAGGGGTCTAATGGGTTTATTTGGAATAAAATGATTCTGGTGTTAGGGAAAAGGGGAAGAGATGGTAATTGGGGAGATTTGGATGAAAATGTATTGTACACCTGTATAAAATATCAAAAATAAATTTAAATGTATTTTATACTCAAGGTTTAAATCTTTAATAATTAGTTTGAAATAAAAGTATCAATCTAAATTTCAGTTATTAAATGTAAAAATTCTAAGAACTAAAGTTACAAAGCTACAAATATAAAGATAATAGCACTGATTGATAATAAAGGCAATGTGTTACACTTGTTTAGCCTTTAGTTGCATATTAATACACCACCTATATAGACAAAACACTTATGTATACTGCTTTTAAATTTGAAACCTAACTTCTTTTTTTCTGCACTTAATATATTTCACCTACTGAGTATTATATATATATATATATATATATATATATATATATATATATATATATATATATATTAATTAGTTTTCTATTCAGCAAATACAGGCAGTTTAGTACCATTATTAGGCTCATTCGTGACCTACCCCTTTCCATTGTCCCCTCCTTGTTGAGGTATATGGGTCATGCATTGTGGAGTTAGCCCAAGTATTTTGAGAATATTTTCATAGGATTATTGTTAATTCCCACGAGTAGAATCATCTCAATAGCAGTATTTTGTATTAACTTCTAAATTACCCCACAATGACATAATTATACTTAATCTAATATATTTTACTCTAGGTTTCTAAAAATGAATGTATATTAATAATTGAGTCATGAAATTAAGTTTGAATTATCTAAATATAACCTGATAGGCTAAATTTCATCAATCAAGATCCTTATATTATGTTCATATAGAGGCTATATAAATTATAGAAAGTTAGAACTTTTCAGGTGCATGCAATAAGAACTTAAGGAAAGCATTATTCATTTTCTAATAAAGCATATAAATTTGATTAGTATAATTATTTTAATCAAATCAATATCACAGGATAATATGTAGTTACTAGGAATAAGGTAACAATTTAAAACATAAACTAATGTAACTAAAATATCTAAGCACAAACTGCTAATGCATACTTGATATCAGAAACTTAATTTTAATCTGTATAAACAAATTCTCAACCTTTCAGTAAATTTCTAATCCTCCCTAAATGAAAAGTGTCTGTGGTAGTTTGACTGTGATAGTTTGAATACATGGCACCATAAACTCAAGTATTTTATTAAAGTTGAGCTTGCAACTTAAGCCCCTAGCAGGCAGATCCCTATGTGACAGGGGGTGTCTAACTGCCAGGAGGATATGGGAGTCTAATCCTAAATTGGGTTTGGAGGTAGATATTGAGTCCATTCCTAAGTGGACAGCAGTTTGGAGCTCTGGCTTATTTCTCACCCTTTTTGTGTTTGTTGGATGTTTGATGGTATCTCTCTGCTTGGATCTATTAAAATGAGCCAGCTTCTTCTATCATTGATGGATTGATGGCATTCCTCTTGAATTTGTAAGCCTGAAATAAACCATTTACTCCCATAAGCTACTTCTGGTTGAATGCTTGTTCCAATAACGTGAAGTCAACTGCAACATTAATTTTGTACAAGAAAAGTGGGATCATTGCTGTAATGAACCTGATATATAGAATTTGATCATTTGAAATTTGTGTGGTAGAGGAATGTGGAAGGACTTGGTAAATGAGACTGGAGAAGCCTTACAGTGCAATAAGAAAATTTTGGGGGGATATTCTCATGAGAGTTTGAAGATGCTAAAAGCAAAGGGAATTGTGGAATGTGAAAGCTTGACTTATGAATTTCAAAGGCGAATTGGAGAACCTTAGCTATTGGCATAAAGGCAGGCTGCATTGTTCTATCTATGCTAAGAGAGTTTGATCAAGGTTGACGTTATAAGTAATGTACTGGTGTGCTTGTGAGAAGTTATATAGCAAATAGATATAAAGAATATATGCTAATCACAGGAAAAGTCAAGCAACTTTAAAGTTACAATCAGAGAGACAGGTTTTAGGTTACTGGAACTGCAATTGTAAGCTGATTACCACTGTGAAAGGTGTGGCAACTGCTTTGTATTGGGACAGTGGAACATAATGCCTGGCACCCAGAAATAGCTCAGTGAGTATAAATGCAAACTCTTTTACAAGGAGGAAGAATTATAAAGGTATATATTGCTTTTCAAGGTTAAGGTTTATTTCCCTCTTGACTTGCTAAATTGGTCATGTCACTGCCTATGTGTGAACACACACACACACACACACAATAAAATCATGAATTTTTTTACAAATTATCTTTCTGTGAGAGTCAGAGGACTGGAAGAAATAATATTTTGTTTTACCTCCTACTGCGAATATAAGTATTTGTCCCATATGATGGTATTTATAGGTGACTCTTAGAAGAAAATAAAGAAGAGAATTACTTGAAGCCTCCTATTTCTTTGCACCAGTTGCAACATGTGATATTTGTGACAGTTTGTTCTACTGACATGGGAGCATGTAGACTCAGTATAACTTGGGCCTATGGGATATGGTTCAGGTTTGTTCTTCAGAGTTCTGGGAAAATATCACAATTTGTTTCTTATAAATCCTTCTTTTTAGTAATACAGCATTATGCCATTTCCATCGCTTTCCTCTCCTGAGAAGCTTATATGTTAGATAAAGAAAGAAATTCTAAAGAGTATTACAAAATTTTAAAAGGTGCTGTAATAGGAAATAATGCATAGAGGCTGGGAAGATGGCCAAGCAAGCATGCAGACCAACATTTAGATTCCCAACAAACTATGTAAAGTTAAATGCATCTTAGCATATGCAACTTCACTCCCAATATACCTGCTATGAGGGGGCATGGTCAGGTGTTTAAAAGGATATTGGCATCAGCAGTTGGCAAGCTGAGTCTGGCTGGTAATGGGGAGTCAAACCTGAGGAGGCTATAAGTTCACTTTGAGTGGAAGAAGGATTGGTTAATAAAAGTTTGTTGAACGAGTGAATGTGTGATATTGTGTACCTGGTTTTGGATGTATCTCCAAAGACAGGGGGCTATCAAGAGTAAAACAAATGTCCTTATTAATGGCCTGAGTAATGGTAGTAGCTAAGGTCAGATAGTTACAAAGACACTTCATGATCCTAAGGACAGTGGGGCACCAGGATAGAGTTTGTTGGCCAGAGTTTCGAGAGTTTTATTTTATTTCTAATTCTTCTTTACCTGATTGCTTATATAATAGTAGCATAACTTATTTGGAAAGAGAGAGGTTCCTCCCTTTTTGGCTATGATGACGAGGGTTCAATTGTTCTGAAGGACTACTGAAGCCAATAAGGTGAGCTGTTGCTGTAGCAGGTGAAGGGCCTCATCAGAGTCCTTAATGGCTGTATTCAGTTCTGGGGAAACTGTTGATAAGAGATGAGGCTGTGTCCCAGCCCACTTGGAGCCTATTCTGCAGATGTTATAAAGGAGGCAAGACTTTATTTTATTTTATTTTATTTTATTTTATTTTATTTTTAATTTGATTTATTAGTTTTCTTTCCATCAAATACAGGCAGTTTGGTACCATTGTTTAGGCTCATCTATGATCTACCCCCTCCCATTAGACCCTCCTTGTTGATGTAAATGGCTCGTGCATTGTGGAGTTAGTCCCCAGTTATTGGTATGCTAAATGTCTCTGCAAATCATGACCCAACATGTGACTCTGACATTCTTTCCACCCCCCTCTTCCGCAAAATTTCCCTGAGCCATGTTGGGTTCATTTTTGGTCTGCTTCAGTGCTGAGGTATTGGGGGCCTCTGAGGCTCTGGCTCTCTGATTTGGTAGGAGTTGATTTTTTTCTGCGTTGGTCTCTTTCCCCTTTGTGCTGGTATCTGGTTCACAGGAAAACATCACCCTTGCTTGTCTCACCAATTGTCCTTAGTTTCAGTTGGGCCCCTTTTGAGGTATGTTGGGGCAGCTCTCTCCATAGGATCTGCATCTATCTGAAAAAGAGAAGCAGATTCTCCAACGGAGAGTAAGTTAGCACCCAGAAAATTGAAATAACACTTACTTTTTTGATAGACAGTTTGAGAGGTGTAGGCCTTCTTGTACCCCATGATTGATGATAGCTTGATATTGTAGAGTGGGCTTGTGTTTGGGTATGGTTCTGACTTGTTTCCCAGCTCCAGCTATGGGTCTAGTACCACTGAGTGGATCAGTTAGCCAAATCAGGAGTAGTTGGTTCCTCACCATGGCTGTGTGCCACTATTGCACTTGTGTGGGCATCACGTCAGGTTATTTGTTGCTAATTATATTAGACAATGAGTTGCTTGGACAGATATTGGTCATTTCCCCCAGGCGCCCATGTAGCGCCTTCTGGCACCAGACATGCTGACTGTCTGGGGACTGACTCTCTCCTGGATTCCAGCCATGCCATTCGATTTTGCGTATCAGCTGCATATGGAGTCTTGATTTTATTAGTAAAGGTAAATGGACTGTGACAAGCTCAGCCTTCTAGGATGTACTTCCCTTAGGTAGTGGGCTAGTTTCTATTATCTGGTCATCTGAAACAATTGTGTACCTTATTATTAGGGACCCCCATGGGATAGTAAAAGAGTTCCCATCTCCCTCTCTCTATAGATACCATGTGGCGTCAGGGAGGGGAGACAGTGAAATTATGGGTTGTGGTAGGTAAGCTTTTCTGCCTCTAGAAAGAAGTCTGTAAGTTGCTTAGGTAGAGGTATAATAGTTAGTTTCTTAGGTAGAGTTAATGGTTTAAGCGGGGGACAGGAGTCTAAAGTAATGTTTGGATTGTCTAGAAAGGTAACATGAAAAAGTTGAACTTTGGAAGGGCTAAGGGTTTATGTGGCCTCTCCTTGAACTTGGAGTTCCCATTAGCATTTTAAGCCTGGGAGGGCAACCAATGGGACACAGGTAGATGGAGTTGTATTGTCAAAGAATCATCTGAGTGTGGGCTAACTGCAGATGAAGGATATAAGGTTTGTAGTTAAATACACAATCCCCAAATTAGCAGAGTTATTACCATAAATGATAGGCAAGATCATCATGAAGATGTAGAAATTTACCAAATGATGTGTTGTTGTCACGGTAAGCACATATATCTAAAGTTACAGTATGGTCTGTGATGATTTTT
Organism: Jaculus jaculus; assembly: GCF_020740685.1. Classification (NCBI taxonomy): domain Eukaryota; kingdom Metazoa; phylum Chordata; class Mammalia; order Rodentia; family Dipodidae; genus Jaculus; species Jaculus jaculus. The sequence continues at coordinate 72,509,678 of NC_059113.1, read as the reverse complement.
TTTTTTTTGAATTAAATTCATTATATAACAAACTAAGGTTATCTGTTCATAGTGATCTTACACAACAGAGAAGTTGAGAGAGGATCAAAATCATATGCTGCTTATTATCATTTTCAGTGTTCTCTTCCAGAGATAGTAGCCCAAGGACAGGGTGTGGATGACACATGATTTTAAATGTGCATGGTGTCTGAGTGATGGGGAAACAACCCATTTCTCAGAATCTGGCTTACTATAAATTCAAACAACATATCACTATTAATATAACTTACATTATAGTGAACAAGAAACAATCATTAACAATTAGCTCTAAATACTGAGCAAACCTTCAAGTCCCTAGGCACTGGTCATTAGTATCTGAAATTTAGGTTAATGTTCAATATCACACTCACATAAAATCATTGAAGTTTAAAACAGTTGTTCTATAGTTATTACTTCAATTTTGTTCGTATTTAAATTGGGCCAGTCTCACCTCAGAAACCCTTTGAGGTTTAACTATGGCTCTCCTTGCCTACTAAATCAGGGGTCAGTATGAGAGTGGTAGACCAACATGGAGATCATGGCAGGTAAAGTCTTAGGCCTGAGTAAGGTAGTGGAATTTGTTAGCAAAGTGGGCAGGGTCAGAAGACAATGATCCTAAGGGTACTTTAATTTGAGACAGGTCAGACATAAAAAATTGGGCATGGACATGTACAGTTTTGGAGGTATGCCATCAATGGCATTGAGATCAAGAGCTGAAAGTGGGGGAAAGCAAGGAGGAGCTGTTGAATATGGTTATTTACTGAGACCTTAGATAGAGGAATCTGGTGAGTAGGGCAAGCAGAGCAGATTCAGGCCAGTTGCCAATGTGGCAGCTGAAGTTTGTCCAAATAAGTAAGACTTTGGAAATCAAAAGTACCATTTTCAGGTCATAGGGACTCACTGCCCAATTTATATTGAGGCTAGGCCATGTTGTAATAAAATATTAGGTGGCAAGTTTTGATACCATTTTGGAGCTTTAATTTCTTTAAGTTTTGCAGGAGACAAGCTAGAGGGGTAATAGGGACAGTTTTAGAATTCTGATTTTCCATTTCAGATGACAGGGAGAAGCAGGCAGTTTAAGAGGAGGTTTTCTTGTAATGAGGAGAGGAAGAAAGGGGAAAATTAGAATAACAAGAAAGTTGGGTTTACATGGAAAAGCACCAATCTGACCCCTTGTCCATGGGGCCTGCATCTCCCACGTATAGCCATGTAAGGCTATCCAGGTCAGTCTTCCAGCTCTTTAACCTTTTAGTGGGCAAGATAAGTGTCTATGCTCTCAAAGAGTGAACAATTGGCAATGAAGAATAATACTTCAGGAGGAGAGGAAAGAGAAGAAAGGTATGCTCATGAAGGATTCATTAGCAGTGAAGATCTCAGGAAGAGGAAGAGGAGAAAGAGAGAGAGAAGGACAAGGGTTTTGTTATTTTCTCCACAGTGTCTGTGGTGGTGGCACCCTGGCCAGGTGCATGTGGACCAGAGTGGTTTGGGAGACCAAGCCCCAAGGCAGGAGCATGTAAATAATAGTGGCTCAGTGCCACTCATGCCTAAGGCAGTCAGGATCTCCTAGCTGATGCTGGTGGCAGCAGACAGTGAGGCTGCAGCAGGTGGTGGGTGGTGGCTAGGAGTGGCTGAGGGAGCTCAGTGCAGAGGAGGAGAAAAGGGAAGGGGCGAGCAGGCCCCCGCCTGGCAGCTGTTGAGGAAGTTCAGAAGCAATAAGGAGGAGAGGGAAGGAAGAGAATGTTCTGAAGCTAAAAAAAACAAAGCCAAAAGTTGGTCCCAGGTCTCAGTGGGCCAGAGAGAGAAGAGTCCTGAGGTTTGAGCGTGCATCTTTCCCAAGACCTTGGGATCTCAGAAATGGGAGAGGAGTGGCCTGACATACCAGTATGGTTTCAATGACACCCCTGAAAGTGAGAGGAGGCCAACCTGAGAGAGACACTGAGGAAGGGAGGAGGACGGAAGGTTTGGGGTGGGGGAGAAAGAATACCTCCTAGAGGCCAATTGTGAGAGGAACTTACCAAAGAGTAGAGGATGAAGGAAGGAGGAGAAGTGAAGCCAAATCTTGGCGAGTGAGGAGCCTGTACCTGGCAGAATGCCTGAAGACATCAGAGAGTCAGTGGCAGCTTGGAGGCCTGGTCTGGGGAAAAAAATGTCTGGCTACCCAAGAGGGCAACTGGGAGCCTCCTATCCAAGTCACAGCCCCAGATGTAAGGTTCATAAACAACCAAAGACCACACATGACCATTCTGAAGCAAGAAAAGAGCTGGCTTTTGGGATCCGAGCTACAGGGCTATTTCACAGGAGGAGAGAGAGAGAGAGAACAGCTGGAATAAGCCTAGATAGTTTGGGTTTTTATAGAGTTTTTGTTTTTATGATAGGGATATTGAGGTCATGGGGATACTGAGGTCAAAAGATGGAGGAATTCAAGGGAGAGTGGGGACCAAGCTGAGGAGGTAATCAATCAGAGAATGGATAACCATCAGAATAGGAGCCAGGCTGTCTCTAGGCAAGAAAACCATGGCCAAGAGCATTGTTAGTTCAGAGGAGTAAGGGTTAGGCAATGTAAACATTTGAAATGACATCAATCAGGCTGCTGTCATTTTCCTCCATCTCAACTCCATCTTGGGACTTTTGTTCTACATACCAAGGAGAACACTGGAATTCTCCTTTGTCTCTGCATACATGCACAGACTTAGCCTGAAATAATTCTATAGATTTGTACACTTAAATTGCTTTTAAATAGACACGAATTATTTTCCCATCCATTCATCAAAACTATATTTTAGGAAAGTATTAAGAAATATACTATTTGTACTAATTGTTATTGTACAAATATTTGTACTATTTGTTATTATAGTAAGTTATGTATTTCCATAATACAAATAAACCTTATGCAATATAAGTAAAAATAGAAAAAGTCATTTAATTTAATGATGCAATAGGGGAAAAATCCAGAGACTTTTACTACCAATTTCATATCATTTTCCATATTTCCACTGAAGGACTCATTGCTTTGCTTAATATATGAAATACATAGATAAATATATGATAAATAGCTAGATAGATGATTTTATATGTACATATTTATGGCATGTATGTATAATTAAGTGCATTTGGTCATTAACTCCTATTGTTTTAGAGGCATAAAATCTTTTTGGTGTGCTTTTTGTACCACCTGTAGATATTTGTTATTCATCAGAATGAGAATGGCCAACCACAACTAAGGATTTCTGGCTCTGCTTTCCCAGCCTGTCTGATTTGCAATTGTCATATTTTATTCCTTTGGCATATTGCAATTTAGATGGCCAAGAATTTTGGCTATATTAGAGACTATTCTAACCAGAGGTGATACTCAAACTATTGAGTAACTTGTGTGGAATAGGAACAGATTCCTCATAACCAAAATCATCAGATCAAGAAATAAAACCATTTGTATGGGCACTGTGTATGCGAAGGAGCACAGGCGCCCCAAGGTTGTTTATTGTTGAAGGCTTAACTGGCTAATAACCGCTGGCAGTGCTGCCAGTGTGCTGGGGTGTGCTGCAGCTGTGGCATTACTCACACTTTCCCTTTTCTGAATGTTCTAATCCCTTCAATATTGCATTAAATATGTTTTCAATATTTATCTGGATATAAATGTGCTGAACATTGCAACAGTTTAATTTTGATGTTTGTCACACAGGAAATCTGGAGGAAGCAGAAGGTAACTGTATCTTTACTGTGATGCTGTAATACAACTCCTTTCTCTTCTGTTCCGTGAGAGCAGCAGAGCCCTGATGACCCTAAGGCATGAGGCCCAACAGTTAGGTGTCCACACACCAGGGCTTTTTGCTTTGCAGAACTGACTAGACTGACCTCTTGCCATCTACTGAGCTCCAAGTTAGTGCAGACCCATGGGAAAATATGTAGGGGATAAAATAAGTGTTTTAAGAAATGTCTATATACCATGAGACCAAATCCATGACAAGCCAGAAATAGAAGTTGTTTATTGTCCATGTCACACATTTTTTAATTAGGTCACTCATGATTCTAGAAACTACTGTCAGCTAATGTGTTAGGTAGTATCTAAGTCGAATTTCAGAACATGGAGTTAAGTTGCTTAGCTTGTGATCACAGCTTTGGAATTTATTGTAGAAAGCCCTGTGCCTTTCAGAATCTTAAGCAGACACAATTTTATCTAGAAAAAAGAGAAGATATGGTAGATGATATTTCTACAATAACTAATGGACTTTTAGTTTTTATTGATTATACCCTCAGAAACTAACATGTTGAAAAAATACTATATTGTAGTTATAAGTAATACCATTTAACATTTACATTTTAAACTAAATATTAACCTTATAGGACCAAGTATGGAGAGTGACAGAGAATTAGAGAAATATAAAGCAGACATTACTAATGTGATTGAATTTTCAGAGATTCTCAAACTGGTATTGGTGTGTGTGTGTGTGTGTGTGTGTGTGTGTGTGTGTTGGTAGAACATTCCTGTTACACCTGAAATAACTGTACATATTTCACATTACATAATGATAGCCTTTTTATGCTTTTGGTGTTTGCATGTGTGCATGTTCTTGTTGTGAGTGCAACTACGCATTTCTTGGCACTAGTGTGGAGGTCATGGCAGTACTTTCGGGTGTCAGTTTTCCCCTTTCTTTGTTTGAGGCTTTATCTCTCCTTATTTTCATTTTGGTCTGTGAGCTTTGAGGGAATTCTGTCTTCACCTCTCACCTCACTGTCAGCATGTTGAGATTGCAGAAGTCTATGGAGGCTTTTATCTTTTATGTGGGATCTGGTGTCCAAGTTTTGGCCACTGACCTTAATTTACAAGGTTAATTTCTGCAATTTTCCTATCCAAAAGTTGACAAATTGTTTCTAGGAGCAGAGTTCAAGAAATAGGAAAGCAAACTTCTCATATATGCAACCCAGGAGTGGACTAGGTACTTCTAGCAGTGGCCTGAAGACAATGGAAGAGAAGCTTCATTAGGCAATTATAAAATATAATGCATTTACTGTCACAGCTGCTGTGATATCACTGCAGTTGTAGCTTCCTCTACATATAGGATTTCAATGGCATTTTTGTTTTTGTTTTTGTTTTTGTTTTTTCGAGGTATGGTCTTGCTCTAGCCCAGGCTGACCTGGAATTCACTGTATAGTCTCAGGATGGCCTCAAATTTAGTGATCCCTACTACCTCAGCCTCCCAAGTGCTGGAATTAAAGGAATGCACCATGATGCCCAGCTGTTGTAGTCAAGTTCACATTGCTGGCAGAAAGCACCCCACCAAGATCGGCTTGAGGGAATAAAAGGTTTATTTTGGTTTACAGACTAGAAGGGAAGCTCCATGATGGCAGGGGAGAACAATGGAATGGATGGACATCACCTCCTTGCCAACATCAGGTGGACAACATCAACAGGTGAGTGTGCCAAACACTGGCAAGGGGAAGCTGGCTATATTACCCAAAAGACCACCAACAATACACTGGATCCAGGCATTAATTCACAAATCTCCATCAGCTAGGAACACAGCGTTCAGAACATGTAAGTTTATAGGGGACGCCTGAATCAAACCACCATATTCCACCTCTGGCCACCATAAACTGATAACCATACATGATGTAAAATGCAATGTATTCAGTCAAACTTTAAAACTCCTCATATTTTTTTTATCAATCCCAGTGATGGTAAATCATCCCTATAGCCCAAGATCTCCAAGATCTTTTAACTGAGTTGTAATACCAAAAACAACAGCAACAAAATGATGAACCATAATGTCACAGAATAAGCATTCAACCTGCAAAAGAAGGCATTGGACATAGCAGAAGAATATTCAAGCAACACAAGATTTAAACAAGGCAAACACCAAACTCTGTAGCTCCAATTCCAGCAACTCTAGCCAGTGACAAGTCTCTAAGTCTGATAATTCTAACCAGCCACAGTTTCTAGAGTTCCAATTCTGCCTTGCCAGCTAGACTACTCAAAGTCCCTGAAAACTTCATCTGGGGCCTGCAGCTCTCCTTAGCAGCCATCTTGTGGTCCCAGCATCACCACTGGGTCTCCACTATTACCCACGGTCCATCCTCATGGTTCCACTGGGTCTCCGAGCAGGAATCCAGCAAACTTGTTTCACACTGCCTATGGCCATTTCTAAAACAAAAGACCATGTTGCAAATCCAATGACCCTCTCTTTTCTGCATTTCTTATACTCATTAATACCATGTAGAGTGCCAATTGGTTAATTCGGGTGAAATAAAACAGACTTTGAAGAACAGGACACTCCTTAAGCATTCAAGACCCTCCAAAAGAGTACAATCTTTTTGTTGCCTCAATGCAGGTCAGTTGGCCCAATCTTAATGGTTGTAATCTCTCATGTAATTGCAGTTGAGTGAGAAGCAGTTTCAGCCCAAAAATTTCATTTCTGTGCCATATTGCTCTGCTAACACCAGCCCATTTCTATGCAATGCAAATATGCACATATTCCTAGGACACAGGCATAATAGCAAGCCTCTAACACAAACTGCTTCTATCCCAGTCCAAGCAAAGTTCCTTCTCATCCTCATAAGACTAACCTCACGGTCCATAATTCTTACTGCATTCAGGTCTTTCATCTCTGATCAGAATAATACATCAACTTGTACTAATAGCACTGCAAGGCATCTCTTAAGGTGAAGGTTTCAAATTCATCCATGTTCCTCTTGAAAATCAGCTCCAAAAGGTAAAAGTCACACAGTAAGCTTTCAAGCAGCACTGATACCACTTTAAGTGCCAACTTTACTCTTTCAGTCAGTTCCCCATTGGTGGCAGAAAACATCTGACCAAGAGCAACTTTTGGGGAAAAAAATATAGTTTATTTTGGTTTACAGACTTGAGGGGAAGGTCCATGATGGCAAGGGAAAATGATACCATTGGCAACATCAGGTGAACAACTCAACAGTAGAGTGTGCCGAACACTGGCAAGGGAAAGTTGGATATAATATCCATAAGCCTGTCCTAACAATACACTGCAGGAGGCATCAATTCCCAAATCTCCATCAGCTGTAAACTTAGCATTCAGAATACCTAAGTTTATTGGAGACACCTGAATCAAAACACCACACCAGCTCATTGGCATTTTATTGAATAATCAAAACCCATCAATATATAAATAAGTAGTACATTGTATGAGGAAAAGGTAAGGAACTTTGACCTGGGATAATCCTTAAGCATTTGTTAAGGGTAAGGATTTAGGGGTATGACCTTCTGGACTCTGCTGATGTACAACACACACAAACTTTGATTATAAATATAATCTTATTAAGCCCATCTCTCGTCTCCACCAGATCTGTTGCCCAATAGTTACTGACTTCATTGTCTTTAGTGCTGTGGTCAGTGCATCTTATGCATGTATGCTTCCTCAGAGTTCTGAGTACAATCAGGTCATTGTGGAAATTGTGCAAAGGTACTCCAAGGCAGGGGAAACCTCGTCACATTGTTTTAAGAGGGTGAATCACATAGTTGTACAATTAACTTTAGAGCAAGTTTCAATATGGCATTTATCATCTTACAGCAACAATGCCAATAAAGTTATTTGTAAGGTGCATAACAAATATTCCCACAGTTTGTTGTTATCATATATCCCCATAGTCTGGGGTTTTAAACTTCAATGCTATAGTTTGGCATTATCCACTAAGCCATTTCCCCAGACCTACCAATGATCTTTAATATACATATGTATATACATATATTGATATTAATATGCCAATCTGTTAAAATGGCTAAAAGAAATATGTATTTACATTGCCTATATTTTATAAAATATATTACCTCAACTGGTGCTCCTTAATATTTGTGTATATAATAATTATTTTCTGTGACTTACTTTGAATGATCAAAAATTCTTTTATTATCTCATAACATTGTATACTAGCAAATGCTCTTGGCTTTTACCTGGGAATATATTTTTGTTTTCATTTTAATGATAATAATGATAATAATAATAATAATAATAGCTTTGTTGGGTTAGAGTTTCCTGAACTTTTTAAAATATGCTACCTAAGACTTTCTAATGACTCCCAATAACCAGATGAGAAATCATTTGTTGTTTCTGTTGTGCTTTTCTCCTTTCACTCAGTCCCCTGTTTGTTCCTTCCTTATCATTCTCATTGTAAAATGTGTCTTCTTTCTCCAGGGCATATCATCGGTGTTGATTATTTGCTCCTTTGTTCAGCGATTTTGTAGGACCATCTCAGTCAAGTTCACTTCTCCAGGTGGGAGTCTGACATGTCTCCCTTTGGTACCCACCAGTAGGCCTGGCTTTGGCTGCTCCCTTTCTCTCTAACATTCTTCCTTGATTTCTGTCACACTCCGCAGGGAGGCTCCACTAACTGCCCACTGATTACTCTAATATCACCCAACTACATCAGGGCTCCCTGGAAGAGGACACTTTGGAGGACATCTTCCTTCATGGTTTCTTCTGCCACTGGTTCTCCCTGACAGAGGGCTATTTGTAGTTCAGTTAGTTGCTTCCATGGTGCATCAGCCACTTTTAATTGTTCAGCCTAAATCCCCATTGTTTTCCAGAATCACCTCAGACTTTATTTTTCTCCACAGTTTGTTCTAATTATAGTCACTTCCTTTGTGGAGAGAGATTTGTCACTCTTTGTTCTCATGATCTGTTTTTAGGTTTAGAGGGAAATCTGAACACTGTTTCTCACTGAGAAGCAAGCACAGCCTTCCACCTCTCTCAGTGAAACCCTTTGTGATCAAGCTTCTTGGGGCCAGTTGCTTCTAGTTTTCTTAAATAACCACTTTCTGTCTCCCACAAGTTGCCTGGGGCAAAGACCAGTGGCTTAATGTTTTCAGTCTTTGTTTCTAGGGGTCTAAGTGCTACCCTGTGAATGTGGACTGAGGGTAGAACAGCATAGAGGAATAGAGGAAAGAAGTCCTCCACCTCCCAGTGGCAATTGCTTAGAGTCTGTGCTGTGCTTGAAGTTTAAGGACTGATAAATGCTGGTGGCTCCACCCTCACAAGACAAGCCCCCACCTCCTTGCTTATGCCCAGAAAGAATGGAGATACTTTCAAACTATGTGAGGATGGCCCAAGTACCAATGACTATTAGTATTGTAACCAAACATCAGTGGACTATCTTTTATATACATTTCTTCAGTTGTTAAACAATCTTAGGATCTTAGGACATTATCCATAAAATATACATACTTTATTTTTAGAAAATTTTCGTCAGTTATGACATGTAGAAGGGACACATGCCTCTCCCAGAGGTACTAAGCAAGGGTTAAACATTTAAGCCCTGCCAAAATTTTACTAAAATCACCAGTAATGTTAATGATAGGTTCTTTAACTCCTTAATATAAATAACTCATATGATGTCCATTTTCCTATAAATAAAAATGATATTGGTGAGTTGGGTAAAACTTCATAATTGGCAGCTATTTGATTTATCCTAGCCACTGTGGTTGCCTTTAACAAATGCCAGATAGACAGCAAACCCCTCCACTTTATATCAACAGCAGCTATTTTGAACACAGCATGGAATGCCTTGAGGGTCAGTATCAAGCAGAACTGTCTCATTATGCAATGGATGTTTTCTGTCACAAGTCTATATGAAATCTTGATCAGGCTGTAGAAACAGATTAAGAATGAGGTTATTTTCTTTTGCAGCTATACATCTAGGAACACAGGGCCAACAAAACAGATGTCACCCTGTCCTTGGGAGACCAGAGCTCCAGTCTGTCTCTCTCTGATTCTGATCCAAGATGGAGATAAAAAGTATCATCCTAAGCTGGGAGGGGTGGTGCATGTCTTTAATCCTAGCACTCGGAAGGCAGAGTTAGGAGGATCACTGTGTGTTTGAGGCTACCCTGAGTCTACAAAACAAAACAAAACAATAAAAAACAGTATCTTCCTGGTTATTCCTGGTCATGGCTCTCTGCGCCTACACTAGAACTGTGACACTAGAAGGTGCTGCTGCTTCTGGGGTGGCTGCTTGTTGCTTAGACACCGAGAGATGAATACTGAAGCTGCCAGTGACAAGCCTTGGAGGAGCTTTTCTTCCCCTTAGGATTTCTTTCTAGGAACAACAAAGAACACTCCCCCCCTCCCCTCCGCCTGCCCCTGCCACCAACTGATTGGTGACTGTCGTGTTCATTGACTGAGGGTTAGTCTGGTCTTCATCTGTTTATCCTAGAGGTGGTTTGACATACTTATCTCTAAATCCAAAAGTATTACTTAATTGATAGTGTTCATAACAGGAACAGCTTTAAATGTATTCTAAAACATTTACAAGAACCAAATTTAAAACTGTGTCAGAAAATGTGGGATTACAAATGTGCTAAAGTGATTATATACTCTTTATCATTGTAAACTGATCCTTATCTAGTCTGCCTAGTTTACTATTTTAGTGCTGATGTCTATATTATCAGATAATATTGACACCCATTTGTTTCTTAGTTGTCATTATGGATGGATATTATTTTTAAATTCAAATACAATTCCAAATCTTTGTTGTTGTTGTTTGTTTTTGTCTTCAGGTAGGATCTCACTCTAGGCCATACTGACATGGAATCCACTAAGTAGTCTCAGGTTGGCCTCAAACTCAAGACGATCCTCCTACTTGTGCCTCCCAAGTAGTAGAATGAAAGGCGTGCACTACCATGCCTGGCTTCATGTCTTTTTCTTTGAGGCAAGGTTACATTCTACCTGAGATTATTCTCTAACTCACCATGATCCTCCTACTTAATCTGCCCAAGTGCTAGGGTGAAACATTAACTACATCCAGAATCTGTGTCTTTTGATTGGAGAATTAAGAACTGTGAATAATTGAGAAGTAATAATTATAATGTGAAGTTATCATTAAAAACTGTCTAATAAAAATTTCATTTTATTGGTTTTATAATGTTAGGTGACTTTCTACTTTTCCTTAGCTTAACTACTAGCCTGACATGGTTTATTCTCTCCTGTAGCCTCATAAAAGGGTAGGATTATGTTTTTCACCACTCTGAAGGATTTGTCCAAGTGTCCTCTGTAAAGCTGGTTTAATGGTTTTATTAGTTTATTTACTCTTTTCCATGAACAAATATCAAGAACTGTCTTAGGGAAGAAAGGGTTTATTTCAATTACATATCCATGGGCTACGGACCACAGGGTGGAAGACATGGCAAAAGAATCCAGCTTGTCACATTGAAGTCAGAGCCAGGAAACCAAGGCTAAGCTAGAAAAACTCAAGGCACAATCACAGTGACCCAACTGTTAAAGATTCATAACCTTTCCAAACAGAGTCACCATCAGGGCAGAAAGGGAGTAGGAAGGCAAGTGTTTAAGCACATGAACCTATGGGAGACATGTCAAATTGCAATAGGGGCCATGAGTAGTTTTAGCCCCCTTTTTTAATCATGGAAAATGTTTCTTTCTCCTTTGATCATGACAGATAATTTTGCTAGCTATAGTAGTCTCTATTGACAGCTGTTATCTCTTAGTATTTGAACTACATCATTTTCTGTTCTTCTGGATTTAATGTTTATTTTAAGACATTTTCTGCTGTTTAGCTGTGTCTGTCTTCATATGTGCCTTGGTGATTCTCTCTTGCTGCTGTCAGTATAAAATCTTTCTTCTGTATGTTTAAAATTTTAACTCTAAATGGGATGGAAAGCTTCTCCTCTGGCTTTGTCCTTTTTGGTGTTCTGAATGTCTCCTGTGTACCTTGTTAGACATCTCTTTTCCTAGGCATGTGAATTTTATGCTATGGCTTTATTGAAAATGCGTACTAGGATTTTAGTAAGAAATTCTTCCATGCACATGGTTTGTAGGATTTTTATATTCCTAGTGCTGCATAGATCTTTGATGTTTTGCTCATAATTTTTTAGCAATGTATCTTTTTCTTTGACTGAATGATTAAAATATTCTATCTTTCATCCCTGATATTTTTGCTTGCTCTTGATCTACTTTCTGGGTGAGAATTCTCAAGTTTTTTGTGACTTATTTTTTTATTCATTCATATTTATCACTTTATTGAGCTTCCTCTATTAATTTTTTGGTTTCAATTCCTTCATTAATTCTTTGCTTTGGCTTTCCTATTTCATTCACCTTTAGTATTCTCTTGAAATCCATTCAGAAGTTTGTGTTCTTGTTGATATCTTTAAACATAATCTTTCTTTTGGATTCATTGTCTGGGATTTTATTTAAGTCATTCTCATTTGAGACTATTACTATGGGATTACTAATATTTAGAGGAGTCATATTCCCTAGATTTTTCATGTTTCTTTTATTTTTACTTTGGTATTTACACATCAACAGTTAGGTCATTGGTTGAATTTAGTTACTTTTTTAAATCTTTAAATGCTGTTATCTAGTCACAGGGTATATTTTCATGCCCAGAAGGGACTATATTATAGTAGGATAGAGATGTTTTTTGCTCATAGACTAGTGTTCAAAGCACTAAGTTCAATTCTTAGCACTTCCCTGAAATTAGAAACTGCAAGAAAAAAAAATCCTTAACAAAAGTATATGCATAATGAAAATGCAGTAATATTAAATTAAAATAATTCTTCTGCATCTGCCATTTAGGACATAAAATGTAGTTAACATCCTATATGTGCTAATATATTAGTTCACATAGGTTTCAGTGTGAAGGGAAATAAGCAGAGTAAATTACAAAAAGTGTGAGATAGTTTGAACATAGGTCTTCCCATAGACTCAGGGGTTACTACAATCAAGTTTGCACCTTCTGCACCTACCAGGAAGACCAGCTCTTGGGGGAAGGAGGTAGGTCATTAGGGTCAGACCTGAATTCCAGCCAAATATACACAGAGAGGTCTAAACTCTCCATGCTTCCCTGCTATTGACTGCCTGCTTGTGCTTGCTTTTGGTCTGTGCTTGCTGCTGGTGGTTTCTCTCTTCTTGGATCTGTGAAAGGGAACCAGCCTCTTCTGCCATAATGGAAATTCTCTTGGATCTGTAAGCTGAAATAAACCCTTTCTCCTATAAACTGTGCTGTTCTATTTATCAATGTAGAGCTGATGCCAACAAAGATTGTAAAGAGATGAGGAAATGGATGGGACAAAAAGGGCTAGTGTTGACTAAAGGTAGAATCAAATGAGAAAGGCAAGGTCACTGCCATCTGAAAAGAGAAGGTTCTCTAGCCAAAAGTGAAAGTAGCATTACTAGATGGGTAGGAACATTAAGAGAAGTGCTTACTCGGCAGTTTGGTGTGCATAGTATACACTTTTAGCCAGACATTACACTCCTAGGTCTCGTCACTATCCCTGTTGTAAGTTAAAGAAGCTTCTGTTTTCAGATGGCAGTGATCTTGGGGTGACTCAGAAGGCACCAGGGTGCTGAGAAGTGACAGAGGAGTGCTCAGCAATGAAATATCTCAACCACATCTTGGTCTGCAATAGATCAAGGTCCATTGCAGAAGAGGAGGAGGATAGAATATAAGAGCCAAAGGAAAGGTCAGAATCCTTACAACATGCTCCTCCTGACACAAAGTGGCCTGGATATCCATGCTCTTACAGCTCCTGACACTAGCTATACAAGACCATCATAATCAGAGGAAAAGATCATATCATCAAAATAAAATAGAGATTGATTGAGAACGGGAGGGGATATTATGGAAAGTGGAATTTCAAAGAGGAAAGTGGGAGGAGAGAGACGGAATTACCATGGGATATTGTTTACGATTATGGAAGTTGTCAATAAATAATAAAAATAATAAAAAGAATGTTAGTACTTGTGTATGTGGTGTGTGTATAATGTGCTCTGTATGTAGCATGATGTGTGTGTGCATGCATGAGGATGTGTGGGAATCAAGTGAACATCTGTAGAGGTAAGAGGAGAATGTTTGGTGTCTTCTATGGTTCACCTGCATGTTTCCATGAGTTGGAATCTCTCACTGGACTTGGAGCTGCCATTTTCTGTCAGACTGCTGGCTGACAGCAATACTTGGTGATTTCAGTCTCTGGTCCTTACAGGACAAGTGAGTACAGGCATAAATGGCCATACCCATCTATTTATGTGTATCATAGACAGTCAAACTTATGTTGAATCAGACCATCTAAGGCCTTTTTGATTGCCCTGCAAGCACTCTCACTTGCTAAGCAATTGGACCCACTATAAATGTTAAGACTTCTATTTATAAAGCAGTATTTTAGAGCCAGAATGGTTTGGAACATTATTACTAAGACTCCTAGTTGCCACTCAAGGTAATACTGCACTTTTTACTATAAAAACCACACAAAAAGATTTTAAGTGTCATAAATAAAGACAAATACAAATATTGACACAGTTAAAAGCCAAAACTCATATCACCCCATCTAATATAACAAAACCTGCTACAAATATAGAATGTAAAAGGCCATAAAATGAGGAAGATGTTCACATAAAAGTAAATTAATTATTAAACATGTGGATAAATGTGTTCCATCATACTATTAATAAGATTGATAAAATTAAATCTCCATGGAATTATAATTTCTCCATTATCAGTTTGGCAAATAATTCAAAAATATCTGGTATATTCTTTTCACAAGCTGTGTGGAAAGCAGACTTCCAAATATAGAGTGGATGTGGAAGCAAAATTTCATAACCACTGTGGAGACAGTTTAATAATATACAACAAAATCATGTCTGTGCTTTAACTCTATAATACCACCATGCTAAGTTATTCTACATATACATCTTATTTGGAATTAAATATACAATGTTATCATCACACAATTATTTTGTAGCAAAGGAATACAAGGAGCCCAAGTGCTTCTCAGTAGGACATGGGTTCAATTAAGAATGCCATCTATATAATGGAATACAATACAGCAATTCAAACAAAGGCAACTCTAAAGGAAATAATGGTTATCAGAGAAACACAAATTTAAAACACACTGATTCCATTATATCCCACTCAGAATGTCAATTATTAAAGAAAACAACAACAAATGTTGGTGATGATATGGGACAGAGCAACTCTGATAACCCCTGCTAGTGAGAATGCAAACTAGTCACTATGGAGATCAGTATGACAGTGTGATATGACCCAACTAAACAATTTCACAATATAGACCTAAAGAATTCTATGTCAACATAAGACAGAGATAACTGCTACACCTATCTTTATTGTATCACTCATCACAATACACATGCAAAAATGAGCCTAGGTGTGTATTGACAGATGTATAGATTTGAAAATTATATATGTATATATGCATAAATACTTATTTTATATATAATAAAGAAAAATGAAATTATGTCACACAGAGACACATAAAATTCATTTCACAGCCAAAGAATAGTGGGCTTATGATGATGGAATTCACTGATCTTACCATGTGTCCCACCCTCCTGGAGTAGCTGGCTTGATATAACAGTGGAACAGGCTTGAGGCATGGTTCCCCTGAAGACTATATATGCTCTATATTAGCATCCAACATGTGGTTCTGTTCCACATATAGCTAGGATTCACGGGTCCAGGACTCAAGGGGTGAAATGGGAATAGTACCACACACTATCATCCCCAATAACTCACTAACTTAATTTTTGTTTCTTGTTTCTATAACCTTTTGTTCTTCTGGCTTAGAAGTTTTCATTGCAGAAGGGATGGTGTTTCTGTGGACATAGAAAATATCTCATTGAACTAGAAGCTAAGACTTCCCATTGTTACTTTGAGCTCCTAATAACCTTGAGTCAACAGTCTAAGAAAAGAATTATGATCCTAATGGGAGTGATTGATCCAGACTACCAGGAATGACATTTGATTGCTTTTTCACAATGATGTCTGGAAGAGTTTGTCTAGAGTGCAGGAAATCATTTAGGACACAATCTGGTATTACCTTGTCCTGTTACCAAGGCCAGTGAGAAATTACAACAACCTAAACAAGGAAGGGTGTTAAATGGCCTAGACCCTTCAGCAATGAAGGTAGGGGTCATCTTTCCAGGTAAAGGAGCATGATCTACTGAGACTGGATGGAATACAAAATGGATAGTAGAAGGTAGCTAAATCCAGCTAAGGCAAGCAACAGAAATGAGTATTTTCATTGCCATGGGTATTTCTCTTATATTGGTTAATAGTGTTTATGCATATATATTCTATTGTTATTCATATTGAATGAGATAATATTAGTAGTTAGGTCTTGTCAAATCTATGTTTAAATTATTTAATATCAGAAACCAAGTATTCCTTAGGGGATTATTGCTATGCATTTGTATGTGTGTGATAATTATACCATGGTAGACTGAATTATCACCTCATTATTGTTTTTTGTTGATAGCTAAGCATAGCATGAGAAGATGTGTGCGGTATCAAGTAGACAATGGATGAACTTTTGATGGTTAAGCTCTGCTATCACCTTGGGCTGGTATCCAGGCATGATTAACTGAGGAGGAAGTCTTTGTTCCTGAATAGGTAACTCTTCCACTGGGGGAAGGAGGTTCTAGAAGATTATGAGAACTTTATTAATTTAATTCAATTTTTATTAATTCAGAGCCACTATATGAACATATTGCATATTGGTCATATTCTCATATTTTAGGTCCCCTCTCCACCATCCTCATACCACTGAGGAGGATCAGTAATTCCTGTGGGGTGATGAATGCATTTTTCTTTTGAGGGTACAATGCCTGGGGGTACTCCTATGTCTCTTACACTCTTTCATTACCCCTCTTCTACACAATTCCTTGAGTCTTGGGAGTATGTTATGAATGTTCTCAGCAGCCTCTGATTTTCTGCTTTGATGAGTTTTGAGTTGCCACAGTGTCTACTAGCATCAATGGAATAGAATGCAAGACCCAGAAATAAATCTGCACACTTATGGCCATATATTTTCCAACAAAGTCACATGGATAAAAGATAGCTTATTCAACAAGTGGTGCTGATAAAACTGGATATCTACCTACAGAAGAATAAAATTTGACCAACATCATCCATCCTGAAAAATAGATGACATGCCTTTTATGTAAAGCCAGACACGATGAAAACACAACAGGAAATCGTAATCAATACATTAGAAGTTATAGGTATAGGTGACAACTTACTCAAGAAAGCTAGCACAGGAAATAATTCTGTGAATGAATAAGTTGTACTACATTAAATTAAAAATATTTCTTTACATCAAAGGAAACTATCAGCAAACAGAAAGTCTACAGAGTATGAGAAAAAATTTTACCAGCTATTCCTCTGGCAGGAGTTTGATATCTAGAGTATTCAAAGAATTGTTGAACCTAAACACCATGTAAAAGTGAAACTGCCAATTAAAAATTGGCTAATGAAATGAACAGACAGTTCTCAGAAAAAGAAACATAAATGGCCAACAGATATTTAAAACATGGGCAAACATCTTTAGCCCCATAAAGGAAATGAAAATGAAAACCACTCTGATAGTTTACCTCACCCCAGTCAGAATGGCTATTATCAAGAAAATGACAGTGCCTTACTGTAGCTTAGTGCCATGATCAATCTTTCCCTATCCCCTTCCAACTCCTTACTGTCTGGTAACCATCATCATAGTCTCCATGATACCAATATTTTGTGTTCTATATATGAAGGAAATCATATGTAACTTGGCTTTTTCTGCCTGGCTTAACATACTGAACTTGGGTTCAATCAATGTTATCAAAAACACAGTTTTTTGACCATTATATAGTACTCCATTGTGTTTCTGTGGTACATTTTATTTATTCATTCATCCACTGATGAGCACCAAATTGTTTTCATTTTTGGCTATTATCAATGAACATGGGTGTACATGTATGTCTTCCAGATATTGATATCAATTTTTGTTTTTTTATATAAACCCAGGAAAGGGACTGCTGAATCCTATTTTCTAATGTATTAATGTATCTTCCAATCAGATGTATATAAAAGAATACTATTTTGCATGTACTCACCAGCACTTGTCATATTTTGTCTTTTTATAAATATCATTGTAAATGGCATGAGGGGTATAAAAATGGGATGAGGGGCATAAATCTGTTTTATGTAATTTACATTTCCATGATGACTCATTTTCTATGTAGGTATTGACCATTTGTACATATATTTGAAATGTCTATGTTGGTCTATTACTCACTATTCTGTTGTTTTCTTGTTTCTTTGAATGCTCTGGGTTTGCTTCTAATACCATATTGAATACAAGTAGTAAATGTGGGCATCACTGTCTGAAGATCTTAGAGACAAACGTTTCATTTTTCCTCCCTCAGTATGTTGCTACTTATTGACTTATTTGTTAAATGGCTTATTATGAATGACCTTTATTATATAAAAGTATTTCCTTCTATACCAAATTTTATGTGTTTTATCATGAAGAAATGTTACATTTTTTCGAATGACTTTTCTGCATTTACTGAAGTGATCCTATGAGTTTTAATAGTCTAATTCTGTAGCACTTCCTGATTATTACTTTGTGTATGCCAAACCATTCTTACAAGTTAGTTTTACTATATTGGAAAGTAAAAGCTATTTTATACTTTATAGTAATTTAGCCTTTACATCTTAAAGAACTATACTAAAGTATCCTGGGATAAAGACAGACAGACAAATCAAATCAGTGGCTAATTTTGTTTTATATTGTGTGTGTGTGTGTGTGTGTGTGTGTGTGTGTGTATACATACATACATATCGATAGATAGATAGATTGATTGATATATTGATATATATAGCCTTTATGACTTAATATAGACTATACATACGCGCCTGTATTTGCATCTAATTTTGGCCAAATATAAACAATGTTTAGTGAAATATTTGAATAAATATCTAAAAAGGAGCCATTCCTAAGAATCTGTCACAATTAAATTCAAAAATGTATCTATATTAAGTACATATGCTTTCAGTGCTTCTTACTTTTCCCAAAATTTTCCAAATAACTTGAACTGTAGTTTACATAGCAGAATTTGACACTGCAAAAAAAAAAAAAATAATAAAATAACCACTCAGAGTAGTTGTAACATAATTTACATGTAAAAGATAAGGTTTATGTATAAATCTGACTGTTCTGCTCTATTGGTTAAAAACAAATTACCCTTACAGCTTAATCTTTTACAATGATTATTACAATTCTGAGAATATATTGCATCTGTAGCAGAATGACTTTCATGATTTTAATTCTAATTATATCTATAAAAAAGCAGGAATAGTTTGTCATCCTGTACTAAAAAGAGATGAGTGTTTATAACTGTGTTTGCAGAGGTCTTAGGTTACCTGTAGTGTGGAGAGCATTTAGATTCCACATAGAATATTTGAGGTTTTCACCTTCCAAGGGACTGTGAGGAATTGGGAGCAGACACGGTCTGAGAAAGTACAAGGCCTCTCTGTACCACACAAGTCAAATGCAACCATCCAGTGAGTCTGTGTGGCAAAAGGTTTATTTGGGTGCCTAGATCTCACTCATTTCACATGGAAAACACAAGAGTCAGTTTCTGAAGGCTCTGAAAGGTCACTTGAACCATGAGCTTCATAAAAAAGTGCCTTGTCTTGTTGTCTCTATCATCTTTAGCAGGCTGAAGTTTGCTGTCCCCCTCAGTAGCTGGATGATGAGTAACTCAGTCAGGAGACTGTGATTATCCACCACATCCTGGTAAAACCCCAGAACACCCTACCTCAGCCTCAGTGAGCATCCCTGGAGTGCAGTACTATATAGTGTTGATGTCACACATCAAATCCTAGTGAGTTCTACTTTTGCAGACCCAGAAGTCTGCACCTGCCCCAAATGCCTTGTATTTCTGCTCATTTCACTCTGCATGCTGTTGCTGCAAAAACCTGTAGGGTGGTTTTCTGAGACTGTGAGTCTTTCTAGTAAATTACTGATTTTCATTGATCTAGTTAGTCTGTGATAAAATCAAGTAACAAAATTTAGCACTATGGTATATGTCTAAGCTCTGATGTAGCTGTTACATATGAGGCCTGCATATATGAAATTGGGCTTAGAAGCAAGGTAAATTTATCCAGTCTAAAGTGATCACATTTTCTTTAGAAAGTAAAAGTTTCAGTAGAGATAATACTGAACTGAGGAACAGAGGGTGTCCAAGTCAGTGTACTATGTAAAATTTCAGAAATCTTGAGAGGACCAATGCCTTTAGTTGTAGCTAAAATGATTTTTCATTATTCAGATGGCTAGGAACTAAAATATGCTGTGAAAAAAAGTATATGAGCTTTATTTAAAGATGTAAAACAAATTCAATTCAACTAAGGCTGCTTACTCTGTAATACTATTTGTATTTATACATATTTGTATTTATCCTAAACTTTAAGAAATATGATAGATGAAAATATTAGAATTCTGCCAATTATGCAAGGCTAAATTTGAAAAGAAATAACCAAATATCTCAAGTAATATTTTTTCAACATAGCAATTTTATTTTTATGAATATCTCCAAAAGCAGTAAATTAAAATAGAAAAATGATATGTAAATATATTTACCACAACCTCATGAAAATATAAAAAACTGAAGTTTACCAAATGTTGAAGTGTTGGTTGTAAGCATATAATAGCAGATTTTCTAGATCTAATAGTTTTCAACCATTTTTATACAAAATATTTTAACTCAAAAACTAAAAAGAAGAGCATGCAATTATTTGGGCATTTATAATTTTTAAATATTTGAAATTGATGGGATATTATAAAAGGAATTCTGTGTAGAGTTATTTGAGGAAATTACATCATCTTAAAGATGTGAGGGGTGGGCATGGTGGTATACACCTTTACTCCCAGCACTTGGGAAACAGAGGAAGAAGGATTGCCATGTGAGGTTGGACAACATCAAGGAAGGCACATTTTCAGAATCCTTTCATTTCCTATGAATATTCCTGTTAGTATGTACACACATACATGCACACTAACATTAAGTAAATACTAAACAAGAGAATATAACAAATTGTCCTGAAAGAGGCAAGAACTCTCCTTGGCAAAATTGATGTCTCAACCTACTTGCGACATTGGCAAATGGCTGTCATTGTGAGCCTGGGGCAGAGAGCAGTGTCATTGCTCCTCTGTGGCTGCAGTCCATCTCAGTGAGTTCTCTGTTTAGTGTTGGAATCATAGAAGTCAGTTTTCTCAGATGTTGGGGCCTTCATCACTAGTTAGCATTAGACAGCAGAAACATTTCCCCATAAAACAGTGGGAACTGTAAACAATTTGTCATTCCTACTGGTCAAGCATAAACATTTTCTCAATTGGATAAGGCGCCTTTCAGTGGCTAAATAGAATTTACTATATGGCAGAAGCTATGCTATTTTAAAGCTGAATAAATTGTTTTGTGGTAAAATAGGAATATTTATTTTATATGAAAAGCAGTATTCTGGGGGACAGAAAAATGCTGACCAGAGGAATAAGCCCTGGATGTTGGAATTTGGTGCTTGCGATGTTTTTTAGCTGCATCTTTATTAGGAAGTAATATTTTACATTATTTTCTCTATTTTAGAGTAATCTTTGTTTCTTTAAAAGAAACAAGTAAAGAGAAAAAAAAAAATAAATGCCCTGAAAAGTATTCTGCTCTTTTCAAAATTATTTTATTTATTTATTTGCAAGGAGAGAGAAAGAGAAAGACATAGAGAGAGAGAGAAAGACAGACAGAGAGACAGAGAGAGAGTGAGAGAGAACAGCAGGCCCTCCAGCCACTGCATACTAACTAGAGAGCTCCAGATACATATGACTATTGGTGGATTCAGGCATATGTGGCCAGATTTTACAATGGTGCTGAGTATCAAACTCTAGACATCCCAGGCCTTCCTGATTGCATAACAAGCACTTACCCACTGAGCTATTTCTCAGTCCCTTAGGTGATATCTTTAGTCATATTAACTACTGATGACACTAAGTCATTCAAGGACAGGCATAGAGTTAAATAATGCAGATGAACTCTGTGCCATAACTTTATAATGTCCTGTGTTCTAGACATGCATTATACACACATTGGTGACAACAGTGTTTGTGTACAGTCTGGAGTAACATGTTTTTCAACTAAATTCACTTATTATTTTCCTAAATGTTGAATTGTTTGGCTTCAATTTATCCAACACCCCATCTCTCCAGCCAATATTATATTCTGGCAGACATTAAAATCTGTGAGTGGAATGGTAAACAAAGTTTAATTATCTATTTATTTGCCAAGCATATTCTTCCTTATTTTGTCTCTTAATCCATATTTTATTCAAAGCCAGAATAATAACACAGGGTTGTTTATGTTTTCAAAAGTCCCATCTGAAGAAATTTTTAACAAAAATCAAATCTTTTGTTCAAACTTAGTTGTACTTGCAAAGTACAACTAATGAATTTAGATACATGCCATTGATGTGCCTTTTGATGTTGCATAAAATGATCTTCACATATCAAATAGCAGCAAAAAAGCAATAAGCTAATTATTTAAGCTTAAAATAACTAGAAACAGACATATATTTTTCCTTTACATGATTTTTTAAAAATTGTTTTGTTTTAAATATAGATCAGCATTTAACAAGACATGTCTTCATTACTATTGAATGTTGAAGATATTAGGGTCCATGCATTTTTCTCAAAGTACCTTTCTGGCATTTCTTCTCTGAAGCAGAACTTCCCTCTCCCTTCCCCTCCTACAATGCCTTGCTTGCTTATTTCCTTCCTAATTGGTCCTATTCTATCTTTTGCTAAACTGGAGTTTTGCTACACACACACACACACACACACACACACCACACAGATAGAGTGGAGTGCACTCTTTCCTATAACTTAGCTCCAATTTCATCCTGACAAATGTATCAAAGTCAAGCAATCTTGGTCAGCAAATATGAGTAATATAAAAATATTGCAGACTTTTATAAACTAAAATTATAATTCTTTGTTTACATACTTTTTAAATATTTTATTTATTAGAGAGAGAATGGCACACCAGGGCCTCCAGACACTGTAAATGAACTCCAGACTCATTCACCACCTTGTGCATCTGGCTTACATGGGTTCTGGGGAAATTAATCTGGGTGTTTTGTCTTTGGAAGTAGGTACCTTAACTGATAATTCAACCCTCCAGCCCCTGGTTTATTTTTTTTTCCATGTGAAAACATACTGATGGAAGCTACATCTTTACATTTTGTGACCTCCAACCATTAGACAGGTACTGGAAGTCAAACCCATGGCTGGCATATATGACAAACCACTGAGATCAGACCCCCCTCCAAAATTCACTTTTCTCTGAACTCTTTTGTCTGTTTGTTTTGTATTTTATTTTACTGGAAGAAATTGTAAATGTTATCATTCATTCTACAGAGATATTGTTAGGGATTCAGTATTTTCTGATTCTTTGGACAAGGGGCAAGAGGAGTACTGTACATCATCACCCTTTATTTATGTCATCCGAGGACTGTTTAGGGCAATAGGAAGCCTGGGAAGTTGCCTTGCTACAATGAGGGCAGGTTTCAGATAGGAAGTTGAGTAGCATAATAGCTACTACTTTCTCTTTAATTTTTTTTATTAATATAAAATTACATTCTTAGTATTATTAACATAAACCAGTGAATGATAACCATGTGCTCATCCACTTAACATTAAGACAAAGTGATGGTGACTTGAATGAGTAGGAATTTTACTGACGTTGTATATTAAATGCATAATTATTACTTTGTAGATTTTAATATATATGCATCTTATTAATTTTTATGAGATACTATTTTTCCTATGTCAGAGGGATTTCATTTATTTCTGGCCAAAAATTCATTATTCTTTTTCACTAGTGGTATCCATTCTGATGTCCATAAGTAAATGGGAAAGATAAGGCCAAAAATTTAGATAAAGGTATTGTGACTCAGGGACCCAATGTCTACCAAGGAGGCATCACCCACTAACCTATCATCCTCACAGTTTACTAAACTACATCCCTGGCCTACAGTTCACTAACTTACACACCAGCTCCAAATTTCAACACACTATACCTCAGTCCCACAGTTCACCAAACTACACCCCAGCCACACAGTTTATTTTATTGAAGCAAAATTATACCTTTTGATTTTAATCAACATTCCTATCAATTATTACACTGTAAGATGTCCCAGTGCTCTCAGGATGGCTGGTGAGAACTCTTCACTGACTACACACTTGGCATCATAACCAGAATTTCAGAACAAGATGCTTGTCTCTCCACTGTGAACCCACCACAATGAATCCAGTGCTGATCTTCATAACTCTATCAGCCTTCATCCCAGGCTTGCTTGGCAGTCAGAAATGTCCACATCAGAACCTTGAGAAGTGAGCCTCTGAGAAGCAACAAGACTTAATTCTCTTTCTCAGGCTCATAACAAGACATACTTTCTTTAGCTGGGCAGGTGACTCAAAACACATCACAGATCAGTTTGTCTGAACCTAAGGTGTCATCTTGGGGTTATCAAATATGGATGGATAGGATATAGCTTCTTCTGATATGTTCAGCACTCATGCTTACAGTCACAGAACCTGGAATTCTACTGTCAGAATATAAAAGTTGTCATGCTAAATGACCTTAAATATAATTGTTAGGAATTTAAGGAAACCTATGTTATGTTCAGAAACTAGGACATTACATTCTAAAATGTTATAGTTCATCATGATTATTTAAAATTTTGCTGTAAAACATATAGTGTTCTAAGCCGATATTGTTTCTTTGCACTCAGAACACCCAGTATGATTTATAAGTACAACCAAATGTATGCTCCAATGTTTTAATCCAACCTTCCCAGAACCCTTCAGTACTATGGAACCTATTATTATAGAATTCAGAAAGAATTGTGAAGTTATGTACATAATTTTTAAGGAACATTTTCCAGCCAGGTATGGTATTCAGCATGCAGGAGGTTGCAAGAGGATCACTATGAGTTGGATGCCTACTTGGTCTACATGAGTTTGAGGTCAGTCTGGAATAGGTGTGGAGCCTTGTCTCAAAATGACCCTTGCAATTATGTTGCTAGCCATTTAGTGCCACAAAAATTTATGTTTTGAGAAACATTTTTATTTTGCCTACCATTTTTAGTATCCTAAGAATATATAGATTCATTGAAAATTTGTATATCTATATACTTATGAAGTATTACTATACATAGTCTATGTCTGCATTTATGTTTCTCTTCTTTTGTAATGGCCACTTCTCTGAGATCACATTCCAGCTGATTTTAGGCAGACAACTTGAAGATGCAGTTCACTGAAGACCTTGTTTCACCATAATGAAGTAAATATCCATTCCAGATTATTTACTTTCATCGTCCCAATTGTCTGTTCCTCTAAAGCTGCAACAGGGACAGAAGTGAAGGCTAAGGAAGACACCACTCATGTCTCATGTTCACTTACCACCAGTCTCATCACAAATTGAGTCTATTGAAAAGTGTTATTGCCTCACTTGCTCATTGTAATATTTTTTTCAATTTTAATTTTCTGTTATTTATTTGAGAGGAGAGAGAAAAAATGGGCATGCCAGGGACTGTAGCTACTGCAAATGAACTCCAGACACATGTGCCACCATGTGCATCTGGCTTTACTTGGGTACTGTGGAAAGGAATCTGGGTCCTTTGGTTATGCAGCAAAGCACTATAGTGGCTCAGCCATCTCTGCAGTCCACATTGGGATATGTTCACAACCCTAATTATTATTTCACCACATTAGATTTCCCAAAGTTATTTTAATGTAATTGAGAAAAATGTATTTTTTATATATTTTTAATGGTGAATGCTTTCTCCCTTGAGGAAGAAGAGAGTGAGAAGGTATGCATTTTGGTCTTTTAGGATTTTAGCTGAAGCATTTGTAAAAAAAAATTCTTTATGATATTTCAAAAACTGCACTTATTTGCAAAAACAATATCATGTGACAGGATCATGGTGATCATAACACCTTACATGCCTGGAAACACTCATGCTTAGTGGCTCAGATAGCTCTAAGTAGTAGATTTTTGTTCTGCTTAGCAAAGTCTGGCAGAGTGTGGATCTCTACCCAGAATAGATTCAAACCTTGTTTCTACAGTAACTATGCAGTTTATTAGCCAACAAAGAAGACTAACAGACACCTATCACTGGCATTTAAGAAAGTGATTTCATAACTTTATTATCTGCCATTTTACTATGAGTTTTAGACTCTCTCTTTGTGTGTATGTGTGTGTGTGTGATAGAATAGTAAAGCAGTTCTATAAATAATGATTTAAACTCTTTTTGAAAAGCATTTTATTCATATTATCTAACATTAAAAAGGCCATAATATATATAGCAATTGCTAGAGGTTTATGTCTTATGTATGCATCTACAGTTTGTTTTGTAGATTTCTCATGTCATCTATGTTTACTATGTGTGAAATAACACATTTAAGCAGAATGATATCCACAACATTGACACCTTTGGTAAGTTGAATAGAAACGTAGTCTCATTTGAATCCTTTATCATGTTAGCATTAGTTCCTTGCATATATTGTGAATCAAGCAGGAGTTTATCCCAGTACAGAGTACTTGCCTAGCTGTACAAAGTCCACGATTCAACCCTAAGCACTGCAAAAATAAAATAAAATCAAACAGAAAAGGGCATGTAACTAAAATATGGAACTTCTTAGTCAATTCTTCTTTATTTTTTTTTTTCAGTGTACACTTTTCTACATTTAAAACTATTATTTTTGGGGCTGGAGAGATAGCTTAGTGGTTAAGCGCTTGCCTGTGAAGCGTAAGGACCCCGGTTCGAGGCTCGGTTCCCCAGGTCCCACGTTAGCCAGATGCACAAGGGGGCGCACGCGTCTGGAGTTCGTTTGCAGAGGCTGGAAGCCCTGGCGCGCCCATTCTCTCTCTCCCCCTCTATCTGTCTTTCTCTCTGTGTCTGTCGCTCTCAAATAAATAAATAAATAAATAAATAAACCTATTATTTTTGGTAGAGGTGTCCTGAAATTCAGTAGTAATAGTGTATAAAAATTTCTAGTCTATTTTTCCAAGTAATATAGGTAATGATATAATTTATCTCATTTCATGTTCTTAATTAACTTTAGTAATGGCAATTAATATACAGGAGAGATGATGCTATAAAATTAATGTATATTAAGGTTATAACTTTTTAAAATTAATATATTTCCAGTGACTGTGCAAGCTCTCTGAGATATATGACTTCTTTATTTTTATGTAAACCACACAATTCAATGACCCTCTCTTTCCTGCATTTGTACCAGGTAGGGTGCCAACTTGTTAATTCAGGGGGGAATAATGCAGACTTTTAAGAACAGTACACTTCTTCAGCATTTAGCCTACTTCAAATGAGTCTGTATTCTTCCTGTTGTCCCAATGCAGGTCAGATGACCCAGTCTCAATGGTCATAAACTCTCAAACAATTGTACCTGAACAGGCAGAGTTTCAGCCCAAAGATTTCATTTTTTTCTGTGCCATATCCTTCAGCTCACACCAGTCCATTCTATATAATGCAACTCTGCACAAAGTCTCAGGACTGGGGCATAACAGCAAGCATCCCATACATTTTAGCATAGTCCAGTCAAAGCTCTTTCTCAACCTTATAAGCCAAACCTCATAGTTCTAAATGCATTCAGGTCTTTCATCTCTGACCAGAATGGTTCGTCAAGATGTAATTACAGCACTGAAAGGCATCTCTGAGGACATGATTTCAAGTCCTTCCACATTCCTCTAAAGGGCCAAAAACCATGCAGTCAAGTTTCTAGCAGTAATGATCCCACTTCTTGGTATCAACTTTACTGTTGCATTCAGGTTCACATTACTGGAAGAACACACCCAATCAAGAGAAGCTTATGAGGAAAAGGGTTTATTTTGGCTTACAGAATCAAGGGAAGTCTCCATGACGGAAGGGGGAAACAATGGCATGAGTACAGGGTGGACATCACCTCCTGGCCAACATCAGGTGGACAATAGCAACAGGAGAGTGTGCCAAACAATGGCAAGAGGAAGCTGGCTATAACAGCCATAAGCCCACTCCCAACAATGCACTGCCTCAAGGATGCCTTAATTCTCAAATTGTTATCAGGTGGGGATCTAGCTTTCAGAACACCTAAGTTTATGGGGACACCTGAATCAAACCACCAGAATTAAAAAGGTGAAAAATGCTTATAACATGAGTAAAATTAGTTGAGATTTTCCCCAAATTAAAGTATACAAAAAATCAGAATTTAAATGTGGTATGATGTGCAATAGAATAATGAACTAGTAATGATTCCTGGAAATGCAAATTCCACTCTGGAAGCTTATGAAGTGAAGCAAGGAAACAAGCAGCTATATAATTCCACTTATGTGTTTCTTAACTTCCTACCCAAGGAACATTCATGCTAAGGTTTCATAAATGAAGAAATAGAAAAAGGTGTGTCAGAACCAATGTATCACACTTACTTGAATGACAGTTATCAGGTGATAGTTTGTGATTATTGGCATAGTAATGAATTACAAAATATATTTACTTAAAAATGTTATGGTTTAAACAAGTTTTGTGGAAGTGTACATACATGTGAATCTCTGATGATGTTTATAAGATACGTGTTAGATTTTCATCTAGGTAGACAAGCTGAATCTGTGAACTCATGAGAGTATAAAGACACTCCAGAAAATTCACTGCAAACAGAAATATTAAAACTTCCCCTCAGGGATGTACCAGCAAAAATGCCCATTTCACTGTTAGTGTGACACATGCAGGACAGCACATATCAACGTACTGCTGTTGGAGGTTCTACTGTGTGCCTAAACTCAAATGCTAAAGTCCTAACTTCCATTATTTTTCTGTGACCTTATTGGAGATAGGGATGCTGCAGCTATAATAGTTAAGATGATGTCCTACTAGCATGGCTGAGCTACAACTTTGATCATCTGAGATACCATAAAAATCTCTTTGAGTGAATTTATGAACAGCATAGATGTACTGCTCATAGTTATGGAATCTGGGAGGCACCAGTGGAGGTAGGTTCTGCTGAGCATTCATTCCTTATAGAAAGCTCCTTCCTTTTGCCTTCATGTGGTAACAGCTTTCTTTTAATAAAGGCATGGGTCTTATAAATAAGGACTCTATGTTCATAACACAATGATTTCCTACAGGAGCCACCTCTGACTGCTATTACAGTAGAGTTAAGCTCTATAATATAGCATTGAAGGACTAGCGATGTTCTGTCCATAGGAGGGCATTCATCTAATATAACAGGTGTCCTTTAAAAAAAATCTGTGGAAACCAAAAATCACCCAAGGAGAGTTCCATGGGAAGATGAAGCCAAAGATGGGTGTGAGACATCTATCCACAGGACAAGAAAGACCAAGGTTTCCACTGAGTCCCCAAGCTTAGGGGAAAAGCATAGAGTAGATTCCTTTTTACAGCTCTAAAAATGGATCCCTTCTGCACCCTGTGAAGGGACTTTTTCTTGGGATGAATTTTATCCAAATCAAATGAATCCATTATCCAAATATGAAAAGAATGTTCATACACCATTAAACCTTAAAAGGTTTGACAAAATCTACATGTATACATAGGAATTTACACATGGTATAATTGCTCTACTTTTATTTTCTGAGAGCATAGTGATTTATTTAGTAGTTGAGGAATAGTCTCCTCTTTGTCATTATAATTAATTAATTATAGCTATTTATATCAAATACTTACTGTTGCAATCGGCTTTGCATTCCTAGCAGAAGATACCACATAAAAAGTAGCTTGTGGGTGGAAAAGTTTTTTTTTTGTTGCTGTTGTTGTTCACTTATTTATTTGAGAGTGACAGAGAGAGAGAGAAAGAGACAGAGAGAGAGAGAGATTGAGAATGGGCACGCCAGGGCTTCCAGCCACTGCAAACGAACTCCAGATGCATGCGCCCCCTTGTGCATCTGGCTAACGTGGGTCCTGGGGAACCGAGCCTCAAACCAGGGTCCTTTGGCTTCACAGGCAAGCGCTTAACCGCTAAGCCATCTCTCCAGCCCAGGAAAAGGTTTATTTTGGCTTGCAAACATGAGGAAAAGTTCTATGATGGTAGGGGAAAGCAACGACATGAGCAATGGGTGGACACTGGCAAAGGAAGCTGACTATAACACCTATAAGCCTTTTCCTAGGAGGTTTATATCACTTCCAGAAAGCTCCACTTCCTAAATTGCCACCAGCTGAGGAACTAACATTGAGGACACCTAAGTTTATTGGGGATAACTGAATTAAACTATCATATTCCACACCTGGCCCTCATAAATTGATAACCATAAATGAGGTAAAATACAATTTTTTGCAGTCCAACTTTAAACGTCCTCATAGTTTTTATCAATCCCAATGATGTTCAAACATTCTCATAGTCCAAGGTCTTTTAACTGAGCCATAGTACCAAAAACAAAAACATAATGACACAGAATAAACATTTGCACTGCAAAAGATGACACTGAGTATAACAAGAAAAAAAAATGGACCAATACAAACTTAAAACAAACAGGGTAAACATCATATTCTGTAGGTTTAAGTTTGATACTGCTAACCAGTGACTTGTGTCTAGAGTTCCAATTCTGCTCCTCCATCTAAGATATTCACAGTCCTAGAAAACCTCATCTGGCATTGGCAGCTCTCCTTGGAAGCCAGCCTATAGTCCCAGCATCTCCATTGGTTCTCCATGGTTATCGGTGCTTCTTCCTCATGGCTCCATGTGGTCTCCACACAGGTAATTCAACAAGCCTGTTTCACAATGGCCCAGACCATATCAAAAAATAAAACCGTGTTGTAAATTTAATGACACTCTCTTCCCTGCATTTGTTATACTTCATAATATCAGGTGGGCTACCAACTTGTTAACCCAGGGAAGAATAAAGTAGACTTTGAAGAACAGGACACTCCTTCAGCATTCAGGCCCCTTGAACAGAGTTTGCATTCTTCCTCTTATCCCAGTGCAGATCGGCTGGCCTAATCGCAATGGTTGCAATCTCCCAAACAAATACAGCTGAATATTTCTGCCCACAGATTTCACTTTTTTCTATGCTACGTCATTCTGCTCACACTAGTCCATTTCTGTACAATGCAACCCTGTACAAGTTTTCAGGACACTGTCAGGAAAAATGTACCAAGTCTGTCACACAAACTGCTTCTAGACCATTGCTGACAAAGTTCTTACTTACTCTCATATGCCAAACCTCATAGTCCATAGTTCTTACTGCATTTATATCTTTCAACTCTGGCCAGAATGGTCTATCAAGCTGTACTTATAGCACTTAAACACATCTCCTAGGCCAAGGTTTCAAATCCTTCTATTTTCCTCCCTCAAATCATTCCACCAAAATCAAAAGCCACAAAATCAGTTTTCTAGTAATAATAATGCCATCTCTGGGCACCAATTTTACTACTGCAGTTAATTTTGAGTTGCTGAACAAAGACCAAATTAAAAGAAATTTATTGGAGAAAAGTTTATTTTGACTTACAGACTCCTTGATACCAGAGAAAAACAGTAGCATGATCAGATGGTGTACATCATATCCTGACCAACATCAGCTGGACAACAGCAACAGAAAAATGTGCCAAACACCACTCAGGGGAAGCTGGCTTCTAATACCAATAAGCTTACCTACAATAATACATGGCCTCCAGCAGTCTCTAGTTATCAAACTGCCACCAAATGAGAACCTAACATTCAGTAAACATAACGATTTTCGGCTGGGAGCACCTAAATTAAACTGCCACACTGGCATTTCAGCAGTAATTAGGCTACTTTAATTTGATTCCTGATGATATCTCCCTGCTACTGTTCATTCTCAATATTCCCCCTGAAAGTGTTCACTTGATTCTGTGGTTCAACTTTATGGTTTAGAAATTGTCCCATTCTCTATCCAGTGGTAGGTCTATTTCATCTGGTAATTTTAATATATTTAATTTCTAGTCACACTCTTTCACCAAATCTTCATCCAAAGTATATAGCTGTCTATCTGACCTTGTGTACAAGTCTGTCTGAGCTTCTGACATTCTTCTTTACTCATGCAGTCTTCTTACTTGACCAGGACCAGGCTCTATGGAATAGAGAGTGGAAACAGTTTATGGTCCTAGTGAACATCTAATCATTTCATTGCGTTCAGTTATCCCCCTCCTTACCTTGGGTCCAGATGACTGTAAACAGTGTGACACTGGTCATCTATTGTTTTTAAATTTTCTTTTATCATGTAAATTTTATTCTTTGCCTTTCTTTGATAAGACAATTCTTTGCTTTCTTACTGAAACATCTTCTCTGCAGCACTGACTGCATTTTTTTCTATTTGCAGACTTTGGTCAGAAAGTGAGACAGAAGTTGATGGTGGATATGCAAATCTTTTACTTCTTCATGGTACTTTCTTATCACTGGTGAGAAGCCATGGCTTCTTGCTGTTTTCCTTAGGCCATGCCAATATTAGAGGCATGGCTGTATAAACTTGAGGAGAATAATCATTTCTGTTCATTTTTTCTTGAGAGAAAAAAATCTTCCTGCTGAGAATGTATGACACTCTCTGCTTTCTACTTTAAGGTCTTGAGGATTGACTTATGTGCAGTATAGCTTAGGATCAGGTATAGGATGGATCCATTTACCTGAGGTTATGGCTCATTGCAAATATTGTGCATATATATATATATATATATATATATATATATATATATATATACTGATATATCCTGATCATTCATATACATATATATATATGTATATATATATATATATATATATATATATATATATATACATATAAATAAATCAGGTATATATATCCTGATTTAGGATATATATTAGGACAGTTATGATTTATTTTTATTGCCTCAATGGCTCCATATGTCATCAAGCCTGGTCTTAGACTTACATCTTCCTGCTTCAGCCTCCCCAAGTTATAGGTATGTGTCACCGAGCCCAATTTAATATTTGTTTCTAGATTGCAACTTCTCAAAAGAATGATATCTTCTCAAAGAATAATTTCATCTAGTCAACATTCATTTTGTCATGGATAAGTTAAATGAAGATAAATGATTTGGTACTTCAGGAATTCTGACATATACATCCCTATGTTATTCTCACTTGAGATACACTTCATGTCACAGGTAAGCAATGTGGAAAGCCAGAACAAGTGTCTTAACCAGTTCTGAATTAAAACAAGCAAGTCTTATGCAGCTCATGAAGCTCTCTTAGAGAATCCACATGGACAAATATTGAGTCATGTGTTTTCAAAATTTTCTATCACTTCCCACAATCCCCTGGCTGATTCCCTCTCAAGAACATCTGCAAGTGATAACTCCACTAAACACTCATGCCCATTTTGCTCAAGAGTAGGTGGAGTCAGTCATGAGTCTGAAATAATCAATAATGTAATAATGGGGGATTCTGTAATGTTTTCTCAAAATATATCAGTAAAGTAAAACTTCCAAACTTTCTAATTCTAAAAGAAAAGCCAATTAATCAGAGAAAGTAATGGATAAAAACAAAGGGATGTTTTTGCCTTTTACTTGGTATATTGATTATACACAAACAACAAAATAATGGGATCAAGATTTCAGAGTTCTGCATTGAATTACCATGTTGCTGCTCTGTACTCTGAAGCTGACATTGGGCTTTTAGTATGCTTTATTTGCTTTTCTCAGCATGGGTTTTCATTATGTTGCACAATCTTACATGGTGGTGGTACAACTTGGTAACCAGGGAACAAATAATGGCAAAAGGATTTTTAATTAGCAATGATCCAATCACCAGGTGTGAAAAAAAATTCTCTGAGTAAGGCACTCTGGAGAGAGCACAGATGGCAACATATAAAATGCTTTCCAAGTTTTTAAAGAGAAATCACAGGGTAGTTTGTCACATTTTGGGGGAAAATGTTTTGTCTGACAAGATCTCCAAATGTGTGACTTTGTATGCAAAGTGGGTCCATTTCCAGGAAGAGAATGGTATTTGTGTCTATAAATTGTGTATTCTTTCATCCATAACTGTAAGTATTGCTAGAGTCTCTCTGTGAAATGCTGAGACTAAGTAAGCTCTCCCATTTTCCAAGACAAGGGTGTTTTTTTCCAGTTGGCACTGTGTATGTATCATGCAGAGGGGTAAGTATGAAATTTTCGTTTGTTTTCTATGGCAATGAGAACCAGCCTGCAGTTGTCATTTGTTCTGGTGGAATGTAATATATTAAGTTGCATGGCAGTTGATCTAATAAATCTACTTTCTCATGGAAACAGAAATACAACTTTGAGAAAAATAAAAACTCTCCATGTCCTTAATAATAACTTAAAACATAACTTTAAAATCCTACCATCCATTTCACAATTGAGTATTTTAATTCCTCTATTCCATTTATAAAACTTCAGGGAAACTTGTATTTAGAAAACTAAGTTAGTGTTTAATATAACTAATAAATAGATCATTCTTATCAACAAGTATCTGAAAGATAAAACCAGACAAACAGATCCAGCAGAGGAAACAAGCAGGGCTAACCACACAATGTTCTTCAATTATTTTTGTTTCTACAAAAATGCCCCTCTGGGCAACTCCACAATTCTTATTTCATGCATTCTCACCAATTTTCTTAGTTGATTTTATTCACTGACACACTGATATGTATATCTTGTATATATACATACTATGGAATCCAAATAGTACATATGAAAGTTATTATATATGCTGAATCCCAAAATTTTTTTTTTTCTGTATATCTGAAGGCTCTTGTTACCTTGTTAGTTGTTGAGTGAGTACAAGTTGACCTGTATCATCTAATATTCAATAGCTCCCTCAAAATTACTGCAGAAGAGATAGTGTGTGAGAGAGAGAGAGGAAATAAGGACCAAACCAAAGAGACTCCTCAGGGAGGGTAGGATGCCCTCCTTCACTCTAGGTAAGACATCAATGGTGGAGATTAACAAATCAAAGGGATTGTTCAGAAAGAGGCACCACAAATTCAATGATCATACCCCAGCTGGTCATAGAGATCTTGACATTCATGTATTTTAATTATCAATAAAAATATCAAGCAACTACAAAATCTTTGTTTGTTTTTGATCTGCTTGCTGCTTAATGGCAGATAATAAGGTTAAATGGCTGACTAATACTGTATTCCATCTTTGGGGCACACTTGGCACAGCATCTGAAGCCACAATCCTTTCATTGGTGGACATTGGGTTTGAATGGATTGGTGATGCAGCTTGGGCCTCAGTTCCAACTCACATGACTTCAGTGTCATTCAAAATATTTCATCTTCATTTGCAAGATTGACTACCTCATTGTCAGCCAGGTTTTATTTTCAAGGATGGAAAATTTTCATTGCTTGGGAAAGTTTTTGAGAGAGTACCAAAACTTTTATAAATGTAATGAAACTGTGAGGTTCTTCATTGTTCTTCTTGAGTGAGCTAAACCCCAGTCCTAGCCATCTGCTTTTCCTAAGCAGAATGCTCATGACTGCCCTGAGTCCTCCATGTTGCTGTGGAGATTTTCTCTTTTCTTGCTCTGCATAGGGTTAAGCTTAGTCATGACTGCCTGAAAGGGAGAGGATTCCTCCAGCATGGAGGATGAATCTTAGCATCGTGCTCTACATTCATATGGAGACTTCGGGGCACTGGTTTGATAAGGAAATTCCCTGCAGCATAACAAGCAGGAAGGATACCACTCAGGAAAGTATCTATGATGCATTTCGAGGATCCCATCCATTACCATTTCCAAATTTCACTGTATAATGCATAGCAGTTTAATACATCAAGTAACCACACAGTTTGTGCAGCATGTTATTTATTAGTTTTCAGTTCTTTTAGTTAGCCTACCAGACCCTTATCCTTTTTCTTTCATAAGCCTGTCTCTGTCAGCAAAAGATATGCCATCCAGTTGCCAAAACCATAAAAAACACAGAAGACAGAGAGGCAGTGCATCACTTGCAATCTCTCAGGTTCCACAAGTGCTAGTATGAGACCCCTTCAGGTCACTGCAGAACCAGTAGTGTGAACACCTACCCAGCCCCTCTGTCACTGAACCCCATGCCATGGTTGTAATAGACCAAGTAGGAGCCAGAATGTGCTGCTAGTGGCTTTAACGGAAGAGGAAAATAGACCAGAATGAGGTATGGTGAGGCATCATTCACAATATGCACAAATGGGAGCACCTTTACTCAGGAAGAAATATTTCTGTATTTTGGCATGTGAGTCTCTGCTGAGTCAGATCCTGAGCACTTTAACTGGAATCATCTCATTTGTGCCTTCTCTCCTTTTGATTATGTGAATTAAGTACTTATAATTAGCACATCTATGCACATAGTCCAGTGTGACTTGAGAAAGGCATTGCCCCTCAAGAGGTTGCATTGAAGCAAATGGACCTTAAAAGAAAATACTTATAATGATGGAATTAAAGTTGCTATAGTATTCTCTGCTCTTTCAAACTTTCTATTATTGCTTCAAAATCTGTTATAAATTTCCTCTTTGGATTCCAGTAATTTAATTTTTATATATAGTTTATTAATAGAAATATTTTGCTAATTCATTTGCATTTTTCAAAGAACCTTATATAATTATATTTAATTCAACTTTTTAACTGTTTTCCCCCTGTTGCTTCAAACAAAATGGAAAATGGATGATTCATTCATGCTTTTTCTCACCTAGATTGCTTTCTGCAGTGCCAGACCCTCATTAGACTCCTAATAAAGTTGTTTAATTCAACTCCTGATTTTTAGCCTCGAGTCTTTTGCTCTAAGTAAAAAGTAAGTGGCAGGTTTAAAAAACACTTATTTTATTGCTTATTTTTCAAATATTTATGAGTGTGTATATTATGCTCTCACTTCATTGTTTCTCCTTGACATAAAAATAAATTCAATTTGAGGAAAAAATGCCTTTAAAATATGAATTTTATGTTTAATTTTTTTCAGTTTCTCTAATTATAATGAATGAAGCATTTCCTTATTATTCTCAGATGCTGAACTCAGATTCCCTTATTTGCATTTAGTTACACAATGTCTTCTGAGAAAAACACTGCTAAATGGGAAGTGATAAAAGTTATTCCTCTTCCAACAGATTTTTTATATAATACAGTGTTTTGAATAATCCTATTTTCTGGGAATCACTAGTTATTATACTCTATTATCTATAATGCCTAATTCAGCAATTTAGTATTCAATTAAAAGGGTTGACATCTTAAAACATTTAAATTACATTGTGGTGAGTCCTCACACTTCTTGGTGGGAAAATGCTCTTGAAATAAGATTTGGAAGGTTGTAAAATCAGAAGTCTTGTGTTTGTGAAGGGTTACTTTCCATCCACCAGTCATCATCATATGTCCACCCTACTCAATATTTGGTTAACTAGTATGTGATTGAGCATGTGCTAGTAGATCATGGGTGTCTAAGATCAAGCCAAAGCAATATGAAATCTGTCCTCTTAATGTGTAGTCTAGTGAAGGAATTGTCCCTTGAAGTAATTTTTTAAAAATAATCATAATGTATAATTAATAAAGAAGAAATTCATGAAATATTAAAGTACAAAATAAGATGATTCCTAGTGCGGTGCCCAAGAAGACATGTTTTCAACACTGATGACAGAGCCTATAAAAGAGGAAGAGAGAGCTAACCAAGTTAGATGTAAGAAGGAGTTAACCATGCAGGGTGTAGGAAGAAGGAGATAACTGTGTGAAGTGTAAAAAGGAGGAATTAATCCTATGAAATGTCAAGAAATATTGTATACAGAGAGAAAACATGAGTACAAGTTATACTGGAAGTAGGGCTTTCTGTTCATGGACAACTAACTGTATACTTGAGACTGTGGCTATATGGGGGTAGACAACAAAAGATCATGAGATGGTGAATAAAGACTCAGATCATTCTCCTCTGACTACTTTATAGGGAATGAAATACAGGCCATTTAACTCAACAAGGGGCTAGGCAAGTCAGTTTAATTTCCAATTGCTTTAAAGACATTTTTGCCTACAAAAATAGATATGTTCAGCATCCTAATTCTTTTGAAAATAGATTATATATCAATCTGTCTGAGTAAATGTTAGCTCATTGGGAAACATAGCTTATTTTTTCTTTATTCATTTATCTTACAGAGAAAGAGAGAGAGAATGGGTGTACCAGGGCCTCCATCCACTGCAAATGAACTCCAGACACGTGCCCTCCCTTGTGCATCTGGCTAACATGGGTCCTGGGGAAATGAACCTGGGGAAGTCCTTTGGCTTTGCAGGCAAATAAATACCTTAACTGCTAACCCATCCCTCATGCCCTAGCTTACTCTTTAGAAGACTCGATGGTTTTCTTGGAAAACCAGCCCATTTGTCAAACAATAGTTTACTTAACACAATTCACTCCTTAACTGTATCTAGTAACACATGAACACATGCCAGAACTTGCAGCCATTCTAGACAAACTCCAGACACATGCACCGCCCCCCCCCCACCCCGCATCTGGCTTATGTGGGTGCTAGAGAAGTGAAACTGGGTCCTTAGGCTCTGCGGGCATGTGCCTTTACCCCTAAATGACCTCTCTAGCCCTTATTTAGTGTTTTTATGTCTGTTTCTCAGTGAATTAAGTGGTGTTGGTTTGTGGTCATTTTTAATTATTTTTATTTTTTTTAATTTTGGGTTGAGTTTTTGTTTACTAATTTATGATGTTTTATGTGCTATCTGTTTGCTAATGTTTTCATATAAATTTTGTATCCAAATACACCCATTTCTTTCCTACAAATAATAAGGAATGTGTTAATGAGTTTCCATGCTGTATTTTTTTTTCATAATGTTACTGACAGAGCTATTGCTAGGATAAATAAAGATAAATTACATATAGATTCAATTTGCAACTTTGTATTGCCTTAATATTTCCAAAACACAAGTGTATTTCAACAAAAATGGGTAAATAATAACTGGAAAGTTTAAACATTTCACAGTTATTTAGTTTCGTAATCTGCTAGAAGCATTCTTGATAACCAGTTAAACTACCACTGTTCAGTGAGGACACATGGTTGCTTACTGGACATTACTGAGTGAATTAGTCAAAAAAGTGGAACTGAAATTTCATTGTACTTGAATGCACAGAAGATTGAGATCCCTTATAGAAAAAAGTTGGGACATTGTGAACTTTATTTTTTTGTGTTGTCATATGTTGGCTGGGATAGAATAAATTCTCAGATTCCATTAAACATGTTAATCACTTGATTACAAAGTCGTGTCAAAAATTATTTGTGTGTGTGTTTGTTCTGCCTTTCATTAAGTCCTTTGGGTCAACAATGGAAAATGTATTCTAATGTAGTTAACCCAGGATGAAGCATGACCAGATTTCAAAGTTTGTTTTCTTATTTAAACCAGTCTTTCAAATAAACTGCATTTTAGAGTCACATACATACACACACATAACTAATATGTAACAATTGTCCTTCTATTCTGTTGACCCACAATGTGTACTCAGAATTGAGCTATAAGTATAATTCAAATATAGCTGTATAAGGGGGGGATTAGATAATTTACCCTTAGATGAAAATAATACAATACTATTGACTTCAATTTCAAATAATCAAAAGGAATGTTATCACAGGGCTGGAGATTGGTTAAAGATGCTTGCTTGTAAAGCCTTATAGCTTTTGATTCCTCAGAACACATAAAGACAGATGCACAAAGTGGTATATGTGTCTAGAGTACATTTGCAGTATCATGAAGACATGATGTGCCATATTCTCTCTCTCTCTCTTTCTCTCATAAATTAAAAAATAGTGAAAAAAGTTGAAACCTGCTGTTCTTCAATATTAATTTAGTCCCTGGAATAACAAATTGGCTGTGTCTCTGCACACCTGGTAATGGTTTTGGAAGCATAAAAATGCAGGGAAATGGGTTATAAAGTGCATAAGGTTCCAGGAGCTGCTGTTCAGATGCAATTATCAGTTCTCAAACCACAAAGAACATAACAGAAACATAAGGTGCCCTTAACATAAGAATAGCAAGAACAGTTCCAATGGTTCCATGACTGACTGGAAGCAGCTACCTTCACCGAGGACGAGTGACATTTGAACATACTACATATTCTTTTCACCAAGATTCTTTCTCCTTTCATGCTATATTCTTGAGATTATTTGAATTAATAGACTAGAAATAAGGCATAAACAAGAAATCTTTGCACATGAGCTTGTAAAATAAGGGAATTATATTCTGAACTTTTGTCATGGATTATTCTCTTTGCACATATACCATTGAAGGTTATGAAATTGAAAATACATTGGAGGAAAAAATATTGGTTAGGGTTTTAGACATGCAGATAAAGTAGATATCTACACACATCTACAGACATGTGGCAAACTGAAATATCAAGCAATGGCAGGATCAGAAGGATGGCTCAGGAGGTGAATAGAGATGGTTATAGTGCAACACAGGAAATGCCAAGGAACACTAGATTTGACAAGAGGAGAAGGGGCATGGAAACAGCGATAGATGAACAAAATACAAAGACATAGAACAAGCACCAGAAAATGGAGGCTATAGATAAATGATTAAGAGAGATGTAGGAAGGAATTATTAAGTATTAAATCATAAAGAAGTACATTTCCAAGAAATCAAAGAACAATTTATTTAATAATTTAAACCTTTATCTGCAACTTTTACTAAATCCCCATGAGATGTCCAGTGCTATAGCTAATCAAGCTCAGCAAATTAAAATAAAATGAGGTTTAAATATTTTTGGAGAAAGGAAATAGTTCTCAATCAGAAGTATATGTGAATAATGTAAGAAAACAGTTCAAAAGTGACCTAAAAGGAGTATGGTCAAAGTTATTACAAAGATATTTTCCCCCTGGGCAACAAATGTGTCTTCCAATGGAATGTTGAGATGAAGGCAAATCCTCAGTAGGATAAGTAATCAATACCCTCAGCCCT
This sequence comes from Jaculus jaculus, assembly GCF_020740685.1. Classification (NCBI taxonomy): domain Eukaryota; kingdom Metazoa; phylum Chordata; class Mammalia; order Rodentia; family Dipodidae; genus Jaculus; species Jaculus jaculus. The sequence goes on along the minus strand of NC_059113.1, from coordinate 72,468,955 downwards.
CAAAGACTCTTGTTGCCCTCTGCTCACTGTCATAATCACTAGAAGCTGGAAAAATTATAAGAAAATGAAGCCACATGAAGGAGGGGGGGCTTTGATGTTCATATTGTATAATGTTCAAGAGTACATTACTGATAAATATCATCAAATCACCTATATTTTTATTTTGGTATTGGTAATAGAGAAGATGAATAAAGATATTAATATAGCTCTGAATTGTATCTACCCAAATAAATGTTAAATGGATTTAGTAGAAAAATATACTAAAAGTAATGCTTGCTAATGTGTCCACAAAGCTATGACTGGGATCCAACTCCATGCTGAAATAAAACAATTGTATTTTCTGGCTAACTTCATTTTTAAATAATAGTTTCTATTTCCTAAGGGAGACATAAATGAAATGTAATCATCTTTTCATTATGAGGTTGTTGGCTTTATGTCTTATGAATCCCTTAGATAAGTATTCTAGACGCCCAGACCTGACAGAATGGACTGATAATTTCCCCTTTCTTCAGTCTCCTTGGAGTGGGGATAATAAGAGCTATTTTGCCAGTCTGTGACAAGGCTTTCTGCTCTTATGAAAGTGGAAACTTACAAAAGAACACCATATTGTCAGTCACTTACTGCCTATACCTCAATTTTGTATACTCTTTCAAGTAGGGAATTTAGGAATGTTCTGCCTTTTCATCCTGTTCCTTCGGTTGTAGTAATCCTGAGTTACATGTGTGTTGGTCTACAATTTTATCATGGTAACTGCTCTGTTTTCTCATGGCCTCTGTTCAGTTTAAGTTCTGAGGCTCTTTACTATTACTATGTTTACCTGGAAGAGCCACTTCAACCCTTGACACATATCATAGAAGAATTAAATGTAGATAAAGAGGTGGTTGAGATAGAGCCCTCAATTATAAATAAAATACTGTAAAGAACATTTCCTATTGAGAAAAAAACATGTTGTTTTATAAAAGGTGTCACTGTATATATTCTACAAAGGATGAGAAAACAAGTACACACAAGGTGAGTAGATTCTTCCTAGAGAAGTGCAACTATCCCATTTATATTCTTGCTGAAAATGCTGTGGGTTAGTTAAAAGACTACTCTTGTTATTCAGTCTTTGTTGCAACCAAAACTCCAGTCAAATAAAGTAAACATATCTTGGCACTAAACAGGATTATAAATAGCAACCAAATAAATACTTTTTCAGTAAATATTTCAGTAAATCTTCTTTTAAATATTTTCATTTACAATTTATTTACGTGTGTGTGTGTGTGTGTGTGTGTGTGTGTGTGTGTGTGTAGGGAGTGGCATTCTAGGTTCTTTGACACTGCTAATGAACACCAGATGTTTAAGCCACATTTGCACTTTGCTATATATGGGTATAGAGCAATCAAACCCAGGCAAGCAAGTGTTACAGCATGTACCTTGAACAGCTGACACATTTCCCTAGCTCCATCGGTATTTCTAATTAAGGTAAATGCCCCTCTTCCCTCAACTCCACCCAGTACCCAAATACAAAAAATGAGGTGACTTCTGGTTAACATGGTGGCATAGGTACCACGCCAAAGCAGCCTGAGGGGGAAAAGACCAAAAAAACTCAACAAAATACACACTTTCACTAAAAAGTGAGGTGTATAGGAAATTGAAATGCCAGTGGGTTAGTAGAAGAGATCCACAGCATCCAGAGCCAGCACAGGCTGGCAAAAGTAGCCCCAGCAGGACCACAACCACAGCGGCGGTGCACCAGAAAGCCGCCAGACTCAGCCCGAGCCACAGGAAAAGCCAGGTGCAGGGAGCTTCCACTCACACCAGAGCTCTCCGCAAACTCTAGAAATATGAAGGGGGAATGGCAATGAACAAAGGAGGAGCAGATCACAAGGTAGAAGAATATGTGGAACAGCGAGAGAACTAGAGCAGCTGCGGCTCCCTCCCCTCCGCACAACCTGTGCCCAGCTCCAGCAAACAGAGCAGTGGTCCAGGGACCCAGCCATGCCAACTTGAGCCAACATCAGGACCCAAGCAGAAGCAGAGTCCGGCAGCAACATCAGTGGCTCTGGCACCAGCAACAGTGGCCCCAGCAGCAGTGGATCCAGTAGCAGCAAAAGTGGCAGATCCAGCAGCAGCAGCATCAGAGGCAGCAGCATATCCAGCAGCAGCAACTTCAGAGGCAGCAGTGACGGCTCCAGCAGTGGCAGCTACAGCAGCAGCAGCAGTGGGTCCAGCAGCAGCAGCAGCTTCAGCACCAACGGCAATAGACCAAGCAGTGGCAGCTTTAGCAGCAGCAGTGACAGATCCAGCAGTGGTACTTCAGCAGCAGCAGTAGCAGTTCCATCAGCAGGGGTGTGGTTGTGCAGGGCCAGAGTTGCCAGGCTTGGTTTGCCATGCAGGAAAAGCCAGTGCCTAGCTCCAGAAATCAGAACAGCAGCCCAAAGATACAGCCAGCAACTTGACTGGGACCAAAATCATCCAAGGTAACTGGGATTGCACCAGGGAAGGGTCTCACTTGGTCACAAGCTGACTTGGATCCCTCAACAACCAGAAATCTCAACGTTTTTCTTGAGAGAGGATCTGGTTGTTATAATAATTGCTCTTGCATAAATAATTGGTGCTGTTTTGATTGAATGTGTACAGTGTTTGGTTAAATTTTAGAATCTACCTGTATTTTATTCCACTCAGCCTACTTGAATACTCCCATAGCAGGGAAAATCAACCTCTAGGAACACCATTGTAGATAATATGAGAGTCTTAAGAGCCACACCTGACACCTTAAGCTCCTACCCTGAAGATATATAACATCAAATCAATTGATACAGCTAAGAATACCTAGCTAGCTAGAAAATCAAAGCATTAACTTAATCCAAGATGCAAAAATATATACATTATAACACAAGAAACACTAAAAAGCAAGACAATATAAATCCACATAAAGTATTAATGCATCAGAAATTACCTCCAGTGAGAATGAGTTAGAAGAAATGCCTGAAACATTTCAAAAGAATGACTGTAAAAATGTTCAAAGAAGTCAAAGAACAAATCAAAGGAATCAAAGAAGGAATCAAAGAGGAAATCAAAGGAGTCAGAGAAGAAATCAAAGAAGACACAGGACACCAATTTAATGAAATACAGAAGGCAATACAAGACATAAATAAGGAAATAGAAATAATAAAAAAAAAAACAGTCAGAATTACTAGCAATAAAGTACACAGTTAATGAAATTAAAAACTCTCTAGAAAATCACATGAGTAGAATGGAAGAAGGAGAGGACAGAATGTCTAAGCTAGAAGACCAGGTGGCAGATCTAATACAATCCAACAAAAAGAAAGACAAACTTATAGAAAAGTATCAGTAGGAATTGCAAGATATTTGGGACACAATGAAAAAATCAAATATAAGAATTCAGGTTATAGGAGAAGGAAAAGAATTCCACTCAAAAGGAATAGCAGGTGTCTTCAACGAAATCATAGAAGAAAACTTCCCCCAAATAGGGAAAGAGGTGCCAATACAGGAAGCCTTATAGAACCCTAGCCAGACAAAAACTGGAAAGAAACTTTCCTCCCCATATCATAATCAAACTACACAACACACAAACCAAAGAAAATATATTGAAAGCAGTTAGAGAGAAAAATCAAGTTACCTACAAATGCAAGCCCATGAGGATCACAGCAGGTTATTGAACACAATCTTTAAAAGCCAAAAGGGCTTAGAGTGATATATTCCAAGATCTGAAAGATAACAACTGTCAACCAAGGTTATTTATCCCACAAAGTTATCTATTCAAATAGATGGAGAAATAAAGTCATTCCATGACAAAAGCAGGTTAAAGGAGTATTTGAAGGGAAAACCAGCACTACAGAAAATATTTGATAGGATCCTCCATGCTGAAGAAAAGGAAAAGCACAGATATAAGGATCCTGGAAAAAACAAGCAATACTCAAATACGAGTTAACACAAGAGAGCAAAGGTAGAACCAGAAACACACACACACATACACACACACACACACACACACACACACACACACACACACACAAACACACACACACACACACAGATAAAAAATGGCAAAAATAAATACACACCTTTCAATAATATCTCTTAATATCAATGGCCTGAATGCCCCAAAAAAAGACATAGGTTTGCAGACTGGGTTAAAAAGCAAGATCCTACAATTTGCTGTCTCCAAGAAAATCACCTTTCTACAAAGGATAGACATTATCTTAGGGTGAAAGGTTGGAAAACGGTGTTTCAAGGAAAAGAGCCTAGAAAACAAGCAGGGGTTGCTATCCTAATATCTGGCAAGGTAGACCTCATTACAACATTAGTCAAGAAAGATAAGGAAGGTCACTTTATATTGATTAAAGGCACACTCCAACAGGAGGACATGACAATCCTAAACATTTATGCACATAGCATGGGGTCTCCCAAATTCATCAAACAAACACTATTAGAAGTAAGGTCTCAGATAACACCAAACACAGTGGTGGTGGGTGACTTTATCACCCCACTCTCATCAATTGACAGGTCATCCCGGGAAAAAATAAACAGAGAGGCATCTGGACTACATGAGGTCATAGAAGGAATGGACCTAACAGATACATACAAAACATTTCATCCAAATGCTGCATAATATACATTCTTTTTCAGCAGCACATGGAACATTCTCTAAAATAGACCATATATTAGGACACAGAGCAAATCTTATCAAATTCAGGGAAATTGAAATAATTCCTTGCATTCTATCTGACCACAATGGAATTAAAGTACAAATCAGTAGCAAGAAAGGCTATAGAGCAGACACAAAATCATGGAAACTAACCAATACACTACTAAATGATGAATGGGTCAATGAAGAAATCAAGAAGGAAATCAAAAAATGTATAGAGTCAAATGATAATGAGAACACAACACACAAAAATCTCTGTGAAACATTGAAGGCAGTTCTAAGAGGTAAATTTACACCTTAAGTGCCTATATTAAGAAACTAGAAAGGTTGCAAGTAAACGACCTAAGGCTGCACCTTAAAGCCTTGGAAAAAGAAGAACAAGGCAAACAAAAAATCAGTAGACGGGAAGAAATAATAAAGGTTAGGGCAGAAATTAATGAAATAGAAACAAACAAAAGGAAAAAAAAAAGCAATCTAAAGAATTAATGAGCCAGGAGTGGTGGCACATGCCTTTAATCTCAGCACTTAGGATGCAGAGCTAGGTGGATCGCCATGAGTTCGAGGCCACCCTGAGACTCCATAGTGAATTCCAGTTCAGCCTGGGCTAGACTGAAACCTTACCTCGAAAAAAAAAAAAAAAAAAAAAAAAAAGAATTAATGAAATAGAGAGTTGGTTCTTTGAAAGGATAAACCAGATTGATAAACCCTTAGCAAATCTGACCAAAAGAAATGGAGAAGAGACACAAATTAATAAAATCAGAGATGAGAAAGGTAACATCACAACAGATTTCACAGAAATTCAAAAAATCATAGGGACTAACTATAATAGCATATACTAAACAAAATATGAAAATCTGAAAGAAATGGATGATTTTCTTGATTTATATGACCTGCCTAAGTTAAATAAAGATGAGAGCAATCACTTGAATAGACATATAATAAGCATGGAGATCCGAACAGTTATCAATAATCAACCAACTAAAAAAAGCCCAAGCCCAGATGGATTCTCTGCTGAATTTTACCAAACCTTCAGGAAAGAGCTAACAACATTGTTTCTTAAGCTTTTCCAGGAAATAGAAAAAGAAGGAATTCTACCAAACTCCTTCTATTAAGCCAGCATCACCCTGATACCAAAACCAGGCAAAGATAGAACAAAAAAAGAAAATTACAGACAAATTTCCCTCATGAATATAGATGCAAAAATTCTCAATAAAGTATTGGCAAACAGATTACAAGAATATATCAAAAAGGTCATTCACCCTGACCAAGTAGGCTTTATCCCAGAGATGCAGGATGGTTCAATATATGCAAATATATAAATGTAATACATTATATAAATGGGTTGAAGGACAAAAATCACATGATCATGTAATTTGACACAGAGAAATCAATTGACAAAATCCAACATCCCTTTATGATAAAAATCCTACAGAGATAGGGAATAGAAGGAACATAACTCAATATAATAAAAGTGATTTATGACAAGCCTACAGCCAACATATTACTAAATAGGGAAAAACAGGAAGGTTTGCCACTGAAATCAGGAACAGGACAAGGGTGTCCACTATCCCCACTTTAATTTAATAAAGTTTTGGAAGTCTTAGCCATAGCAATAAGGAAAGAGACGCACATAAAAAGGATACAAATTAGAAAGGAAGAGATCAAGTTATCATTATTTGCAGATGACATGATTCTATACATAAAGGACCCTAAAGACTCTACTAGCAAACTGTTACAGCTGATAAAACCTACAACCTACAATGTAGCAGGATACAAAATAAATACACAGAAATCAGTAGCCTTCATATATGCTAACAACAAACACACAGAGGATGAAATCAGAGAATCACTCCCATTCACAATTCCATCAAAAAAAATAAATAAATAAAGTACTTTGGAATAAACCTAACCAAGGAAGTAAAGAATCTCTACAACGAGAATTTAAAACACTCAAGCGAGAAATTACAGAAGACACTAGAAAGTGGAGAAACATCCCTTGTTCCTGGATTGGAAGAATCAATATTGTGAAAATGGCAATCTTACTAAAAGCAATGTACACATTTAATGCAATCCCTATCAAAACTAAAAAAGCATTCTTCATGAAAATAGAAAAATGATCCAAAAATTCATTGGGAATCATAAAAAAACTCGAATATCTAAAATAATACTGCGCAACAAAAGTAAGGCTGATGTTATTACCATACCTGATTTTAACCTATAATACAGAGCCATAGTAAAAAAAAAAAAAAAAATTAAAACCTGGTACTGGCACAGAAACAGACATTTAGATCAGTGGTACAGAATAGAGGACCCAGATCTAAGTCCTGGTAGCTATAGCCACTTGATATTCGATAAAAATGCCTAAAATACTCTTTGGAGAAAGAAAACCTCTTCAGCAAAAGGTGTTGGGAAAACTGGATATATATCTGCAGAAGGTTGAAAATAGATTCTTCTCTCTCTCCATGCACAAGAAATAAGTCCAAATGGATTAAAGACCTGAACATCAGACCTGAAACTCTGATACTGCTAGAGGAAAAAGTAGGGGAAACCCTTCAATATATTGGTCTTGGCAAAGACTTTCTGAATACACCCCAATTGCTCAGGCAATAAAACCACAGATTAATCACTGGGACCTCATGAAATTACACAGATTTTGCACTGCTAAGGACACAGTGAAAAAAGCAAAAGGAAACCTACAGAATGGGAAAAAAATCTTCACCAGCTATATATCTGAAAGAGGATTAATATCTAGGATATACAAAGTACTCAAAAATTTAAATAATAAGGAATCAAACAAACCAATCAAAAATGATCTTTGGAGCTAAATAGAGCATTCTCAAAAGAAGAAATATGAATGGCATATAAGTATCTAAAAAAATGTTCTACGTCACTAGTCATCAGGGAAATGCAGATTGTAACTACATTGAGATTCCATTTCACTCCTGTCAGATTGGCCACCATCATGAAAACAAATGATCATAAATGCTGGCGGGGATGTGTATAAAGAGGAACCCTTCTACACTGCTGGTGGGAATGCAATCTGGCCCAGCCATTGTGGAAATCAGTGTGGAGGTTCTAAAACAGCTAAAGATTGATCTTCCATATGACCCAGCTATAGCACTCCTAGGCATATATCCTAAGGACTCATCTCCTTTCTTTAGAAGTACGTGCTCAACCATGTTTATTGCTGCTCAATTTATAATAGCTGGGAAATGGAACCAGCCTAGATGTCCCTCAACTGATGAGTGGATAATGAAGATGTGGCACATTTATACAATGGCATTCTACTCAGCGGTAAAGAAAAAATGAAGCTATGGAATTTGCAGAAAAATAGATGGATCTGGAAAGGATTATACTATGTGAGGCAACCCAGGCCCAGAAAGCCAAGTGCCACATGTTCTCCCTCATATGTGGATCCTAGCTACAGATGATTGGGTTTCTGCATGAGAAGGAAAATACTTAGTAGTAGAGGCCAGTAAGTTAAAAAGGAGATATAAAGGGAAGAGAAAGGAATGGATGGGGGTACTTAATAGGTTGGTATTGTATATATGTAAGTACAATGATTGAGATGGGGAGGTAATATGATGATGAATGGAAATTCAAAGCGGAAAATATGGGGGTGGAGAAGTAGGTATTACTATGAGATATTTTTTATAATCATGGAAAATGTTAATAAAAATTGTGAAAAAAAAAAAGAATAAATGTATCTGACTTAATTATTTTATTTATACATTAAAAAAAAAAAGAAATGAGGCATAAGTAAAAAACTTCAATGCTTTGTCTAGCCCAGCTTTCCAAAGAGGCAAGGAGGGTGAAATCAATCTTCTTTTAGGAGATGGGAAAGTCTAAGACATGACTCTCTCATGTTCATTTAGATCATTCTCATGCCATCCTGGGTATTCGCTTCCATAGTCCTCATCCTCCTGGCTTCATTGCAAGCAAATAGTCAACATTTTTTTTTCTCTTTTATCACATACTAACTGGAAACCAAAATAATAGTAACTTGGTGATAGTAGTGGTTAACCTTGTAATACCATTTACCCATGTTTCTGATAATTGAAATTTTATCCTTTACATACTAAGTTGTGGCAAGGTTTCAACTTTCAGATTATTCAAAATGAATTTGAATTATTTCTTAGTTATTTCATGAGTAGAATGTAGTTTAATTTTAAACTCTGACTTTGTGAATCACAAGCTGTTCATATCATCCTCAGTATCTCAAAAATAAATACAGTGTGATTGAAATAACTTTTAACAAATTGAAAGTTAAATAGCTATTTCAACAGTAACTAATGTTGATCTCATTGAATGTTCCTGGGTATAATTTTGGTTTGCTTTAATTAATATTTTAATTTGATTCTATTTTGAAATGTGATAATGTGCTGATTACACTAATATATTTGTTATAACATTTTTTTTTCAAAAAATGTTGTAGGCCACGGAAACCACCAGCACAGCTGTTCTGGAGCTGCTAGGAGCCTGCCTTGGCATCCTTGGACTAGTTCCAACAATCTGATAAATCATGGTGTATTGTTAGGAAATTCTAGGTGTGCAGAGACATGCCTCACTTGAGTATATCAAAAAGGCGTCTCAGAAACTGGCACTAAAGTGGAACCCAGATAAAATCATGAGAAGAAAGAAGAAGCAGAGAAAAAGTTCAAACAAGTAGCTGAGGCCTATCAGGTGCTATCAGATGCTAAAAAATGAGACATCTATGACAATTATAGCAAAGAAGGATTAAATGGTGGTGAATGAGGATGTAGAAGTCAATTTGACAGTCCTTTTGAGTTTGGCTTTACATTCCGGAACCCAGATGATGTCTTCGGGGAATTTTTTGGTGGAAGGGACCCATTTTCATTTGACTTCCTTGAAGACCCATTTGATGATTTTTTTGGGAACTGAAGAGGTCTGGAGGATGCAGAAACCGAGGCACGGGCTCCTTCTTCTCTGCCTTCATTGGGTTTCCATCATTTGGAGGTGGAGTTTCTTCACTTGATCCAACAGAATTGTGGAGAATGGTGAAGAAAGGCTAGGAGTTGAAAAAGATGGCCAGTTAAAGTCCTTAATGATAAATGGTTAGGAGCAGCTGCTACACTTGGATAACAAGTAACTCAACATATGCATGTAACAGATATGTTAAAACAATAACAAGCACCATTTGAGGATTAACAGGAACATTTTTTTTGAAGATTTCAAATGAACTCTATTTACAGTATAACTCTACGTAATCTGAAGTATTTATAAACAGCTCATCAGAGCCCCTGTTTGTCATACACTTTTTGCGTTAATTGTTGGGACCACATGATAGGACCATTTTTTTTCATCTTCAAAATTGTTGTAATCTCTGTACGCACTTTGCCTTCTTATTAAACGTAATCTAAGGTGAGCCTGTGAGGAGCAGTGCAGGATGAGACTGCTCTCTCACAGCATGGACCTGCTTTCCACTGTGTCTGGAATGTGAGCCGAGCAGTGTCAGCCTGCTGTGAAGTTAACATTGCCAGGATGATCCTCCACAGAAAGAACTTCAGTTTTTTTCAGTATTTTAGTAATGAAAGATATTACTGCTTTAATGGTAATACATATCTGGTTTAGTATAAGTTAAGGATGTTTCTAACTGTGCATGAATGCTGGAAACTTTGTACATTCTGACAATTGTTTAAATATGTTTATAAAAGCTGGTAAACTGGGTCTTTGTCATTTGCTTAAAAAAATGAATGTGTTTGGTGCATTCTTTCATGAAAAAAAAATGTTGTCTAAGTAAAACAGTTAGAATTAGAAAATCGAATTTGAAATGAGAATTTAAAAAAAATAATGTCAGGATCATAAAATCCACAGAAATTCTGTAGTATGAAATATGTTAACTTTAATTCTACATTTGAAGATACATTGAAAAATGTACTGGCATTTAAAATAATACACTTGAAGTACTTTTTTCTTAAATAAGTAAAAAGTTTTCCATTAGTCTTTTATCATGCATTAACTTCACATTCAAAATCATTGCTTGGACTTCTGGCCAAGATGGTGACTGCCTACCTGCCCTGCAAAATACCTGGGAAAGAAAGGCAACATATTAATGGTTTTCTGGGTCTTCTTGTCAGTGGGAGGGCACAAGAGGGGAAAAACAGGGAATTGGATCCCCTCTAGGGCGGGTGCATCTCCCCCTCCAAACAGCAGCCACTGTGCTCCAATTCGCCCCGCTGGACTCCAATAGTGCACCCACGAGGTCCGCTGCCGCTGTGCTCCAATTGCGTGCCTGCTGCTGCAGGGGCCTCTGGGTTCTGATAGCACGTGCAGCGGGCCCAGTCCCACAGCAAAAGCCACACAAGTCCAGACTGAGTCTCTCACTAGCGGAGCTCAGGTGCCCTCCCCTACCTGTCTGTCCCCAGCCATCCCCCATTCTTCTGTAGCAGGAGAGCAAAGACTATTTCCGGGTCTCAGTGTTCCCAGCCATTTTGGGCAGCATCAAGGCATGGTACCTCAGTCCCCCTCCAAGCTCTGAGGCATGCAGGTTTGGCAGTATTACTGCTTGAGAATTCAGGCAACTTTGGCACCCCTGTCAGGCAGTAGAAAGGTGGCTTTGGTAAGTGAGAGCCAAAGCCCAGGATGCTTCACAACTGCCCCAGGCTGCCTCAGATTCCCATTGTGCTAGAGCCTAGGCTGATCCACCCACCTACCTGCCCATACACTGTCATGGGTAGACCACAGCGCAAAATAAATACCATGAAAAATCAAATGCAAGAAAATCAAGGTAGATCACCAGTCCTAAAGGAATACATCTACCCAAAACATAGAAGAGTCATTAGGATCAGAACATCAAATGGAAGATAACGAGCAACACAACCCTGACCAACCTACTGCTAGAACTTGCAGGAAAGCAACAAAGGACCAATAATCATGTGGATGCTAAGATCACTGAGCTAGAAAAAATTGATAAGACATTGGAAGGAGTACAAAGAGAATTAAGAGATTTGAGAGAGAGGGAAAAAAATGAGGACCTTAAAAATCAGCTGGCCACACGAAATGAAGACATAAAGAAATGCAAGGATGAATTCAAAGAGACATCAAGAAAATCAGAAAATGATGTGAAAAGGGAGCTTTACAGAGTGATAGAAATGATACATAGAAAAGTAGTAGAGGACTTCTGGTTAAGATGGCGGCGTAGGTACCACGCCAAAGCAGCCTAGGGGGGAAAAAGACCAAAAAGACTCAGCAAAATACACACTTTTACTAAAAAGTGAGGTGTATAGGAAATTGAGGCGGCAGCGGAGAAGTGGAAGAGTTATAGAGCATCCAGAGCCTGCACAGGCGGGAAGGGCAGCTCCGGCAGCTCGGCCAATCGCCGCAACCGCGGCGCAGCAGAAAACCGCCAGACTCTCGGCTCGAGCCACAGGAGAAGCCAGGTGCAGAATTTTCCCCTCGCACCGCGCTCTACGCAACTCGGGAAACGTGAGGGGAGAGCGGCAGCGAGCAGCGGAGGAGAAGACCGCGAGGTAGAAGCACACGTGGAGCAGTGAGAGATCCAGAGAAGCCGCGGCTCCCTCCCCTCCCCTACCCCAACGCCTGAACCCAGCTCCAGCGAACACAACAGCGGCCCGGGACCGGCCACGCCAACTTGGGATGACAGCGGGACCCAAGCAGGAGCAGAGTTCGGCATCAACTTCAGCGGCTCCAACACTGGTACCAGCGGCCCCAGCAGCAGCGGACCAAGGAGCGGCAGCGGCGGCAGATCCCGCAGCAGCGGCTTCGGGGGGAGCAGTGGCGGTGAACACGACAGCAGCAGCTTCAGCAGCGGTGGTGGCTCTGGTGGTGGCAGCTACGACATCAGCAGAGGCAGCAGCAGCGGCTCGGTTTGCCCCATAGGAAAAGCAAGTGCCCAGCTCCAGAAATCAAAACAGCAGCCCGACGACCCAGGCAGCAACTTGACTGAGACCAAAATCACCCAAGGTAACTGGGATTGCACCAGGGAAGGGTCTCACTTGGTCACAAGCTGACTTGGATACCTCAACAAACCAGAAATCTAAACCTCTTTGTTGATAGAGGATCTGGCCATTATAATAACTACTCTTGCATACATACTCAGGGCTGATTTGATTGAATGTGTACAGTGTTTAGTTAAATTTTAAAATCTACCTGTATTTTATTCCACTCAGCCTGCTTGAATACTCCTATAGCAGGGAAACTCAACCCCTAAGAACATCTTTGTAGATACTCTGAGAGTCTTAAGAGCCACACCTAATACCTTAAGGTCCTACCCTGAAAATATATTACATCAAATCAATTGATACAGCTAAGAATACACAGCTAGCTAGAAAATCCAAGCATTAACTTAATCCAAGATGCAAAAATATATACATTATAACACAAGAAACACTAAAAAGCAAGACGATATAAATCCACCTAAAAGTATTAATGCATCAGAAATGTCCTCCAGTGAGAAAGAGTTAGAGGAAATACCTGAGAAAGAGTTCGAAAGAATAATTATAAATATGTTCAAAGAGGTCAAAGAACACATGAAAATAATCAAAGAAGAAATCAAAGAGGAAATCAAAGAGGAAATCAAAGGAATCAAAGAAGAGGCAGGACACCAATTTAATGAAATAAAGAAGGCAATACAAGACATAAATAGGGAAATAGAAATAATAAAGAAAAACCAGACAAAATTACTAGCAATGAAGAACACAGTTAATGAAATAAAAAAACTGTAGAAAATCTCACCAGTAGGATGGATGAGGGAGAGGACAGAATATCTAAGCTAGAAGACCAGGTGGCAGACCTAATGCAGTCCAACAAAGAGAAAGACAAACTTATAGAAAAGTATGAGTGGGAATTTCAAGATATTCGGGACACTATGAAAAGATCCAATATAAGAATTCAGGGCATAGTAGAAGGAGAAGAACTCCACTCCAGAGGCATAGAAGGCATCTTCAACAAAATCATAGAGGAAAATTTTCCCCAAATTGGGAAAGAGGTGCCAATACAGATACAGGAAGCCTTTAGAACCCCAGCCAGACAAAACCCAGAAAGAACCTCTCCTCGCCACATTATAATCAAACTTCCAAACACACAAACCAAAGAAAAAATATTGAAAGCAGTTAGAGAGAAAAATCAAGTTACCTACAAAAGCAAGCCCATCAGGATTACAGCAGATTATTCAACACAAACTCTTAAAGCCAGAAGGGCTTGGAGTTATATATTATATATTCCAAGTTCTGAAAGATAACAACTGTCAACCAAGGTTACTTTATCCTGCAAAGTTATCCATTCAAATAGATGGAGAAATAAAGACATTCCATGACAAAAGCAGGTTAAAGGAGTATTTGAAGACAAAACCAGCTCTACAGAAATTACTTGATAGAATCCTCCATGCTGAACAAAAAGAAAAGCACACATATAAGGAACCTAGAAAAAACCAGCTATACTCAAATACCAGTTAACAGAAGAGAGCACAGGTAGAACCAGTAACAGACACACACACACACACAAAAATGGCAAACATAAATACACACCTTTCAATAATATCTCTTAATATCAACAGTCTCAATGCCCCAACAAAAAGACATAGATTTGCAGACTGGGTTAAAAAGCAAGATCCTACAATTTGTTGTCTCCAAGAAACTCACCTTTCTACAAAGGATAGACATTATCTTAGGGTGAAAGGTTGGAAGACGGTGTTTCAAGCAAATGGGCCTAGAAAACAAGCAGGGGTTGCTATCCTAATATCAGACAGGGTAGACTTTAGTCCGACGTTAGTCAAGAAAGATAAGGAAGGTCACTTTATATTGATTAAGGGCACACTCCATCAGGAGGACATTACAATCCTAAACATATATGCACCTAACATGGGGGCTCCCAAATTCATCAAACAAACACTATTAGAACTAAGGCCACAGATAACACCAAACACAGTGGTGGTGGGTGACTTTAACACCCCACTCTCATCAATTGACAGGTCATCCAGGGAAAGAATAAACAGAGAGGCATGTGGACTAAATGAGGTCATAGAAGGAATGGACCTAACAGATATATACAGGACATTTCATCCAAAGGCTGCAGAATATACATTCTTTTCAGCAGCACATGGAACATTATCTAAAATAGACCATATATTAGAACACAAAGCAAATCTTAACAAATTCAGGAAAATTTAAATAATTCCTTGCATTCTATCTGACCACAATGGAATTAAACTGCAACTAAGTAGCAAGAAAGGCTATAGAGCATACACAAAATCATGGAAACTAAACAATACACTACTTGATGATGAGTGGGTCAATGAAGAAATCAAAAAGGAAATCAAAAAATTTATAGAGTCAAATGATAATGAGAACACAACATACCAAAATCTCTGGGACACAATGAAGGCAGTTCTAAGAGGTAAATTTATAGCCTTAAGTGCCTATATTAAGAAATTAGAAAGGTCGCAAGTAAACGACCTAATGCTTCGCCTTAAAGCCTTGGAAAAAGAAGAACAAGGCAAACCAAAAATTAGTAGACGGGAAGAAATAATAAAGATTAGGGCAGAAATTAATGAAATAGAAACAAAAAGAACAATCCAAAGAATTAATGAAACAAAGAGTTGGTTCTTTGAAAGGATAAACAAGATTGATAAACCCTTAGCAAATCTGACCAAAAGAAAGAGAGAAGAGACACAAATTAATAAAATCAGAGATGAACAAGGTAACATCACAACAGATTCCAGAGAAATTCAAAAATTATAGGGACATACTATAAAAGCATATACTCCACAAAGTATGAAAATCTGAAAGAAATGGATGATTTCCTTGATCTATATGACCTACCTAAATTAAATCAAAATGAGATTAATCACTTAAATAGACCTATAACAAACATGGAGATCCGAACAGTTATCAATAATCTCCCAACTAAAAAAAGCCCAGGCCCGGATGGATTCACTGCTGAATTTTACCAGACTTTTAAGGAAGAGCTAACACCATTGCTTCTTAAGCTTTTCCAGGAAATAGAAAAAGAAGGAATTCTACCAAACTCCTTCTTTGAGGCTAGCATCACCCTGATACCAAAACCAGGCAAAGATAGAACAAAAAAAGAAAATTACAGACCAATCTCCCTCATGAACATAGATGCAAAAATTCTCAACAAAATATTGGCAAACAGAATACAAGAGTATATCAAAAAGATCATTCACCCTGACCAAGCAGGCTTTATCCCAGAGATGCAGGGATGGTTCAACATATGCAAATCTATAAATGTAATACATTACATAAACGGGTTGAAGGACAAAAATCACATGATCATCTCATTAGATGCAGAGAAAGCATTTGACAAAATCCAACATCCCTTCATGATAAAAGTCCTACAGAGACTGGGAATAGAAGGAACATATCTCAATATAATAAAGGCTATTTATGACAAGCCTACAGCCAACATATTACTAAATGGGGAAAAACTGGAAGCTTTTCCACCAAAATCAGGAACAAGACAAGGGTGTCCACTGTCCCCACTACTATTTAATATAGTTTTGGAAGTCTTAGCCATAGCAATAAGGCAAGAGACACACATAAAAGGGATACAAATTGTAAAGGAAGAAATCAAGTTATCATTATTTGCAGATGACATGATTCTATACATAAAGGACCCTAAAGACTCTACTAGCAAGCTGTTAGAGCTGATCAAAACCTACAGCAATGTAGCAGGATACAAAATAAATACACAGAAATCAGTAGCCTTCATATATGCTAACAACAAACACACAGAGGATGAAATCAGAGAATCACTCCCATTCACAATTGCATCAAAAAAAAATAAAATACCTTGGAATAAACCTAACCAAGGAAGTAAAGAACTTATACAATGAGAACTTTAAAACACTCAAGCGAGAAATTGCAGAAGACACTAGAAAGTTGAGAAACATCCCTTGTTCCTGGCTTGGAAGAATCAATATCGTGAAAATGGCAATCTTACCTAAAGCAATCTACACATTTAATGCAATCCCTATCAAAATTCCAAAGGCTTTCTTCATGGAAATAGAAAAAACAAACCAAAAATTCATTTGGAATCACAAAAAACCTCGAATATCTAAAATAATACTGAGCAACATAAAAGAGCCTGGTGGTATCACCATACCTGATTTTAACCTATACTACAGAGCCATAGTAACAAAAACAGCATGGTACTGGCACAAAAACAGACATGTAGATCAGTGGAACAGAATAGAGGACCCAGATGTAAGCCCAAGTAGCTATAGCCACCTGATATTCGATAATAATGCCAAAAATACCCATTGGAGAAGAGACAGCCTCTTCAGCAAATGGTGTTTTGAAAACTGGATAAATATCTGCAGAAGGATGAAAATAGATTCTTCTCTCTCGCCATGCACAAGAATTAAGTCCAAATGGATTAAAGACCTTAACATCAGACCGGAAACTTTGAAACTGCTAGAGGAAAAAGTAGGGTATACCCTTCAACATATTGGTCTTGGCAATGATTTTCTGAAACAACCCCAATTGCTCAGGCAATAAAACCACAGATTAACCACTGGGACCTAATGAAATTACAAAGATTTTGCACCGCAAAGGACACAGTGAAAAAAGCAAAGAGGCAACCTACAGAATGGGAAAAAATCTTCGCCAGCTATATATCTGATAGAGGATTAATATCTAGGATATACAAAGAACTCAAAAAGTTAAATAATAAGGAATCAAATAAGCCAATTAAAAAATGGGCTAAGGGTCTAAATAGAGAGTTCTCAAAGGAAGAATTACGAATGGCATATAAGCATCTAAAAAAATGTTCTACGTCACTAGTCATCAGGGAAATGCAGATTTAAACCACATTGAGATTCCATCTCACTCTTGTCAGATTGGCCACCATCATGAAAACAAATGATTATAAATGTTGTCGGGGATGTGGAAAAAAAGGAACCCTTCTGCACTGCTGGTGGGAATGCAATCTGGTCCAGCCATTGTGGAAAACAGTGTGGAGGTTCCTAAAGCAGCTGGAGATTGATCTACCATATGACCCAGCTATAGCACTCCTAGGCATATATCCAAAGGACTCATCTCATTTCCTTAGAAGTACATGCAAGAAACTGAAACTTGATACACACATTTCCCTATACACTACACTCAAATCCAAATGGATCAAAGACCTCAATATAAGAGCGAAACTCAAATACTAGTGGAAGAAAATTGAGGAAGTACTTTCCATTATATACAAATGGAAAAAGACTTCCTGAACAAAACTCCAGTAGCTCAACCAATAGGATCATATAAAGCTGAAGAGTTTCTTTACAGACAAGCACACAATAAGTAAAGCCAATAGATTACCCACAGAATGGGAGAAAATATTTGCAGGTTATCCAAGTGACAGATGCCTAATCTCTCAAATCTACAAAGAAATCACAAATCTAAACAGTAAGAAGTCAAACACCCCACTCACAAAATGGGGCAAAGACATGAACAGGCAGTTTACAGAGGAAGAAACACAAATGGAAAACACACACATAAGAAAATGTTCATCATCCCAAATCATCAGAAAAATGCAAATTAAACATTTCTGAGATTCCACCTTACCCCAATAAGGACAGCAAACATCAAAAAATCAAATGAAAATGAGAGCTGGCATGGATGTGGAGAAATAGGAACACTAATCCACTCTTGGTGGGAATGTAGGATGGTACAACCACTTTGGAAAGCATATTGAGACTCCTGAAAAGCTGACTATAGAGATACCAACGGACCCAGTTATTCCTTTACATCTACCCTAAAACCTTCAAACCACAGGCCAGAGAAATTTGCTTAACCATGTTTGTAGCGATACAATTTGTAATAGATAAGAGGTGGAATCAATCCAAATGTCCATCACTAGAAGAATGGATAACTAAGATGTGGTGTATCTACACCATGGAATTCTATACAGCAGTAAGAAAAAATGACACAAAGAAATTTCAGGAAAAAAGGTTGAGCCTAGAACAGATCATTCTTAGTGAACTTGCCCAATCACAGAAAAAAAAAAAAAAATCGCCACACAGTCTCACTCATCTACAGCACCTAACCTTATACCCAAGATACCTTACATACCCAGCAAGCATCTCATGGACTAGACACTAGGATGGATGGGGAGGGAGGGGAGGCCATTAAAGGGGTGGAAAACACTAATCTAGATGCAAATGGCAATGGTACCATAAAATTCTACTTCATAAAAGGCAGACCAAATGGCTGAACGTTTACCAGGCCCTAACAGGAAGCACCTGAACCACAAGACACTGGAGAACATAGGACCAATCTCATCTAAATCTTCTACATCTTTCCCCCTCTGCTCCCCTCTCTCTCCCTCTCCCTCCTCCTCCTCTCTCTTTCTCTCTCTCTCTCTCTCTATCCTCTCTAGCTCTTATATATTAGTTATTTTTTCCTCATTTTCTTAGTGGGCACTGACCTGTAACTCCTAGTACCAGCATGGGGCTATCATCCACAATGAGCTTTTGATCAGAGAAACCTACAGGTTTCCTAAAACAATGACAGATTTTTGTCAGAGTACTTGATGACCCACCAAATATTGCTGACGACTCCATATGCAGCTGACACATAAAATGGAATGGCATGGCTGGAGACCAGGGGAGAGTCATTCCCAAAAGAGTCTGCATGTCTAGTGCCAGAAGGTGCTACATGGGCAACTGGGGGAAATGACCAACATCTGTCCAAGCAACGCATGGTCAAACCTACTTGGCAACAAATAACCTGGTGTGATGCCCACACAACTGCAATAGTGGCACACAGCCATGGTGGGGAACCAACTGCTCTTGATTTGGCTAACTGATCCCATCAGTGGTGCAGGACCCATAGCTGGAGCTTGGAAACAACTCAGAACTATATCCAAATATAAGCCCACTCTCCAATATCAAGCTACCATCAATCATGGGGTACAAGAGAGCCTACACCTATTAAACTCTCTACTAAAAAAGTAAGGGTTATCTCATTTGTCCTGGTGCTAACTCACTCTCAGGTAGAGATTCTGCTTCTCTTTTTCAGATAGATGCAGACACTAAGGAGAGAGCCACCCTATCATACCTCAAAAGGTCCCAACTGAAACTAAGGAAAATTGGCAAAACAAGCAAGGGTGCTGTTTTCCTGATGAACCAAATACCAGAACAAGGGGGAAGGAGGCCAACACAGAGAAAAATCAACTCCTACCAAATCAGAGAGCCAGAGCCCCAGAGGCCCCCAACACCTCATCACTGAAGCAGACCAAAAATGAACCCAACATAACTCAGGGAAATTTTGCGGAAGAGGGGGTGGAAAGAATGTCAGAGCCACATGTTGGATCATGATATGCAGAGACATTTATGGTACCAATAACTGTGAGCTAACTCCACAATGCACGACCCATATACCTCAACAAGGCCGGGCCATTGGGGAGGGGGTAGGTCACGGATGAGCCTAATAATGGTACCAAACTGCCTGTATTTGCTGATTAGAAAACTAATTAAAAAATGTTTAGGGCTGGAGAGATGGCTTAGCGGTTAAGCGCTTGTCTGTGAAGCCTAAGGACCCTGGTTCGAGGCTCGGTTCCCCAGGTCCCACATTAGCCAGATGCACAAGTGGGCACATGCACCTGGAGTTCCTTTGCAGTGGCTGGAAGCCCTGGCATGCCCATTCTCTCTCTCTCCCTCTATCTGTCTTTCTCTCTGTGTCTGTCGCTCTCAAATAAATAAATAAATAAATAAATAAAATATTTAAATATATATATATATATTTAAAAAAATGTTTAAAAAATATTGCTTTCAATAATATAGCAACATTAAAAATCAACACACAAGTGGGGTAGAGGGTATTACCATGGGATTTTTTTTTTTTTAAGGAGAGTCTTTTTTAAAAATTTTTTTGTTTATTTTTATTTATTTATTTGAGAGCAAGAGACAGAGAGAGAAAGAGGCAGATAAAGAGAGAGAGAGAGAATGGGCATTCCAGCCACTGCAAACGAACTCCAGATGTGTGTGCCCCCTTCTGCATCTGGCTAATGTGAGTCCTATGGAATTGAGCCTCGAACAGTGGTCCTTAGGCTTTATAGGCAAGCGCTTAACCACTAAGCCATCTCTCCAGCCCACCATGGGATATTTTTTATAATCCTTCTTCTCTTACTTCATGAACATAAATCTACTCAGAATATGCCAAAGACCTTAATATCGGACATGAAATTCTTAAAATTGTAGAAGGAAAAGTAGGTGAATCACTTCAACATAAAGGCATTATCTGAATAGTACACTAGTTGCTCAGGGAATAAGGCAATTAGCTAACCAATGGGACCTAATGAAATTTAAATAAAAAGCTTTCATTTAGGGATTAGAAGAGAGAATAATAGACAGTCAAGTAGATGGACAGATTATGGGGGTAGAAGACTTTGTGGGAAAGAAGAGTACGGAAGGGAGGAGGGAGAAACACAAAACAAATGTTGCCATGGATCACTACCATAACCTAATTAAAAGATATAACTCCCTTAGAAATGAATAGCAAGAAGGTAGTGTAGGATGGGCAGAAGCACCTTGAAATGGTGAAGAAAGTTCTGTTCTAAAAGCACAGCATGTTGCTGGTGAATCTCATAGTCAGAATTTGGTTACCTCACAGTGAGTTGTTGGTCAGGGAGTGCTACTAAGCTCTCAAAACAATGCAGGCCATAGCCAAAACGCTTAGTTACCAACCAGAATAAAATGGTAAGGTCATATTGCTGAAGACACCATAGGTTGTGGTGGCAGGACATTAAGAGATCATGCTGAAACTGAGATGGAAGCCTGTTGACTAATGGCTAGGTTTCAGAGTGCTGGAAAACACCATGCAAACTGCAAGGGGAGAGGGGTCAAAAGTAGCATGAACAAGCAGTGGATCTTGCAAATTGAAAAGTCAACCACCCTGGCAAGATTTACACATGCATGAAATTGTGACACACAGACTGTGGTGGTTTGATTCAGGTGTCCCCCATATTTTTGTTATCTATGACACTGTAACCCTAATTTGTAAAATGTATTCTTGAAATTATCGTCAATATGATATATTGCTTTATAGAATA
Organism: Jaculus jaculus; assembly: GCF_020740685.1. Taxonomy (NCBI): domain Eukaryota; kingdom Metazoa; phylum Chordata; class Mammalia; order Rodentia; family Dipodidae; genus Jaculus; species Jaculus jaculus. The sequence continues at coordinate 72,447,264 of NC_059113.1, read as the reverse complement.
TATATATATATATATATATATATATGGCATATATATGTTTATGTATACATTTACAAATTAATCTGATATTTATATATATGATAATGCATAGATAGATAGATAGATAGATAGATAGATAGATAGATAGATAGATAGATAGATAGATAAATATCAGCATAATTTACTTGCACATAATCCATAAGTATGCTTATGTTTTTTCTTGGGTTCAATGTAGTTGTCAGAAGCTCACAAGATGATAGGTGAAAGAGAAGATATATGCTAAGGGTTTTTCGTAGTTAGGTTTGTAACACTATCATTCTGTTTAACTCATTCATAATTTTATAATGACACCACAGCAAAACTACCCAAAGCTCTACTTTTCTGGTTAAAATTCTAGCAAGTGAGTACCAAAGAGAAGAGATACTTGCAAAGTTGAGACATCTTGCTGAAAAATATCAGAAGGCTTATTTATGGACAAGCTTTAATTTATAATGACTTTGGGAGTAACCGTCCTCCCTGCCCAAGTGAAGGGAACATTTTTACCACTGTTTCTTTCTCCTAATTTAAATTCCAGCCTGATGATTTCTAGCTATAGGCAATTACCCACTCAGGGACAATACTGAATTTAACATATGTTCCTCCAATGGTATCTCAGTGATCTCAGTGACATATTTGCCTTTCCCTAAAGTTTTAAGTTGCTTATTTCCACTCCTAGCTAAGCTGTTTTGTTTTTTTCTTTTTTTCTGTTTGGGTTTTGAGAAAAACAATTTTCCTTATTGATGATTTCACTTTCTTATGTCAGCTAGACATTTTGTAATTAGTCAAATGCTATCTTGGAAACTACTGCAGTGACAGAAGTGTTTATTCTTTACATATGCAAGGCATAAATCAAAACTAATAACCGCTTTAGATCACTTAAAGAAATGTATCATGAAAGAAATGAATGGCCAGCTTCAAATGCCGTATACTTACAAAATGTAATCCTTCCATCAACTGGGGGGGCAGAAGAGGAGAAATTTAATATTATATTGATCAAGTCCAGTTGTTAATAAATAATGTCTTTGAGGAAATTTATCAAATGTTCATAAATTTCAGAATTTATTTTCTTAACCATCTTACATTCCCACCAACAATGCATGGAAGATGGTGCAACCACTTTGGAAAGCAATATGGAAACCCTAAAAAAGCTGAATATAGAGGTACCAACAGACCCAGTTATTCCCTTACTGGGCATGTTCCCTAAATGCTCCATGCCTCAGCTCAGAGAGATTTGCTCAACCATGTTTATAGCTGCTCAATTTGTAATAGCTAAGCACTAGAATGAATCCAGATGTCCATCATTAAATGAATGAATAACTAAGATACAATATATCTACACAATGGAATTCTACACATCAGGAAGGAAATATGACACAATGAAATTTGAAGAAAAATGGTTGAACCTAGAACAGATCATTCTCAGTGAACTCACCCAATCACAGAAAGATAATTGCTGCACAGTCTCACTTATCTACAGCTCCTAACCTGAATCTACCAAAGATGCTGACATAACTAGCAAGCATCTTGAGGACCAGGTAATAGGATGGTTAGAGAGAGAGGGTAGAGTAAGGGAGGGGCTGGGGTACACAAAACTGGACCCAAACAGCCAGCAATGGTACCATAAAATTCTGCATCCTAAAAGACAGACAAGTTGGTTGAATCTTCACCAGGCCCTTAGAGGGAACACTAAATCACAAGGACCTTGAGAGGGTACAATAAAGACTGACCTTAATCTTCCTTCTACTGCCTCTCTCCCTCTCTCTCTCTCTTTTTCACCCTCCCTCCCTCCCTCCATCCATCCATCCATCCCTCTTCTCTTACTTATCTTTTTCTTCCTTCTCTTCATGGGCATTGATATGTAACTCCCAGTACCAGCAGGTGGCTGCCATCCACAATGAGATTTTGATCCGAGAGGTCTACAAGGTTACCTAAAATAAAATGACAGATTTCTGTCAGAGTACTTGATGACCCACCAAAGTTAGTGGTAAGACTCTACTGTTGAAAACACCATATGCTGTTGGCATGTAACATGGAGTGACATGGCTGGAAGTTGGAAGAGAGTCATTCTCCAGACAGTCAGCATGTCTAGTGCCAGAAGGTGTTACATGGGTGACTAGAAGAAAATAACCAATATCTGTCCAAGCAACTCATGGTCTAACCTACTTAGCAGCAAATGACCAGTCGTGATGCTCACACAAGTGCAATAGTGGCGTGCAGCCATAGTGGGAAACAACTGCTCTTGATTTGGCTAACTGATCCTCTCAGTGGAACAGAACCCATAGCTAGAGCTGGGAAAATAGTCAGAACCATATCAAAAACTGAGCTTGCTCTCCATTATCAAGCTACCACCAATCATGGGCTTGAAGAAGGCCTACAACTATTCAATTCTCTCTCTCTAAAAAAAAAAAAAGATGGTTATCTCATTTATCTAACTTTACTCTCCATCAGAGAATCTGCTTCTCTTTTTCAGATGGATGAAGAGCCTAAGGAGATAACTACCACATCATACCTCACAAGGGCTCCAGCTAAAAAAGAGTAGTTGGAGAAATGAGCAAGAGTGCTGTTTCTTGGTGAACCTGTATCAGCACAAGGATGAAGTAGATAGACACAGAGAACTATCAACTCCTACCCAAACAGATATCAAGAGACACAGAGGCTCCCAAGACCTCATCTTGAAGAAGACATAAAATGAATCCAATATGGCTCAGGGAAATTTGCAGAAGAGGGGCAGGAAGGAATGTGTCAGAGCCATATATTGGGTCATGATACACAGAAACATTTCTTCCTACCCATAGCTGATGGCTAATGCCACAATATATGACCCATGTACCCCAACAAGGAGGGTCCATGGGGAGGGGGCAGGACAGGGAGGAGGCTAACAACGGTACCAACTTGACTATATTCACTGAGTACAAAACTAATAATAATAATAAATTTACTTCTTAATATCTCAATGTTTACCATGTACATAATGGTGTTTACTCATTCCCTGTGCTGTATTCACAATGATGGTTCCATGTAATATCGCAAATGATGATGCCTCATTCATGTGATTAGATTTTTATTAAATTCTTCTCTCTAGAAATTGAAAGTCTGGATTAAAATTTAGATTTATTTTTAAATATCTCATATAGCCTAAGTCCATGCTACACAAATTCTCAGTGTCTTGCACACCTTGCTTTTACATGTCTCCTGGGTGTTTCAGGGTTCAACCCGACTCAGGGTCCACCATCAACAATTTCTTTTCTATATAAAGTCAGCTTTTCATCTCAACCTCTTGTAAATATATTCGTCTAAATTTTATGGCACCCCTACTTTACTTGGAACAATCCAAATTCTGTATATTTAAGGGTTATCACTTTAAGCTCTCAAGAAACACAGCATATAATATGTTTCTTATATACTCTTCTTCAGGAAATTTCTCTTAGAGCCACACTCTTGCCTTTGTGCTGATCAGGCCAAAAATTCCCATGAGACTCTTCACATACACATTAGCCTTGTGCCTTGGTTTTCTACTTCCCAAGTCACATTATTCTAAATTCCATTCTATTTTTTCAAGCTGAAGGTCAATGCCAAGTTTTCAAGAGTCTAGAACTCTATTCCACCTTTGATAGAGAACTGAGGTATTTTCAATTTTTTTTTACAAGAGAATTTTATTACTAGAATTAAAAAAGAAGAAAAGAAACCTGGTGAGATGCTACATGTACTTAAAATATGATAAAAATAAATGCCTGATCTTCTTTCAGCAGTACATGTGTGCTAGAAGGAGGAAGGGCCAGATCAAAGTAAGTGTGTGAACACAATATGGCTAAATGATTTTTGAAAATTCCCAGATTTCATTAGGTCCTCATCACTTCCTAGAAAACCTCAAACAGACAAGTGAACCAGTACACTTGTACTCTTAAAAGCAGGATCTTGGTGTGTCTAAGTATCAACCAGGAGTTCCAGTTTCTAACTTGTTTGAAAACACAACAAAAGCTTACCTACAGTTTACAAAAGAAATCAACATAAGTACCAGACAGAAATATGTACAAAATACTTCCCCAAATGTAAAATTATCAGAGTGCCACTAAGACCAGTAACTTGTATAGAAGTTGACACTGCACAAATCAGCATTCTTTATACGAAAACAAACCAAGGTACTGCAGTGTACCTCTTACTTTTGGAATTATCTACAAATTTTATTCATAAAATACATAATATTCTCAGGATAATTTGATACACTCCAGTTAATCCAATGCAAAACTTCTTTTAATTCATGTTATCTCTAATGTGTGTATTTTCACACATGCATACAAACATGTATACATATATACACACACATACACATATTGGTGAGGCAGAGAATTAAACATAGGACCTTGTATATTCTAAGCTAACACTCTACCACTGAGCTGTATACCTATGTCAGTTAAAACAATATTTCATAAAATTTTATTATCTTATTACTCAGAGACTGACACCAGTTCCAAATGTAGATTGATAATCAATTTAGAATGAAAGTTATCTGTAGGTGGAATTATAACTATTTTAAACAAGGAAAAGTACATATGAGAATGGTATTAGTTAAAACATGCTAGCTGGCCTATTATTTTTCATGTGTGTCAGAATGTTAGGTTTATGTATCATGTTCTGAGATTAGCATATGATATGTGTTCTATGTTATATCAGTTGATATATTCATAGAAACATTGCTTTGAAGACATCCAAGAATGTAGACTGTATTATACATTTTTTACATGCCTATACTATGGCTAACACTGCTCGCTAATTCTAGTTCTGCTCTGGGCTTTCTTGGCTGAAACTTGAAAGTAGCAGTACTATACTGTCTTATGTGGCATTTTAAGAGCTGACCTTCTTATCCTGGCCTTTTCATTGTGTTTGGAAAGAGTGTATGCTCCCAGAATACTTAAGATTTGTCTGTAATCTCTTTCTCTTTCTTATTAACAATATTTTATCTAATGAGTTAATTGTTTATACTTGGTGATTTTATAAAACTACTGTGCACTTTTTATTTACTGTCTTAAGCACACTGTGTGGGTGGGCAGAATACTATTTGAGGGCCACCAACATGCCAGCTGGCCACCTCAGGGCCTCACGGTGGGTGTTCAGCCTCACTCAGTTGCCATATGACATGAAACAGTGCTTTGACCCTTGCAGCACTTATGCTTGTAAAAGTGAACAGGGCTGTAAAAACCAGGATGATTTCATCAGCAGTAGGTCATCCAGTAATATGTCCCATGAAATGGTTATATACTGTACTTGGTCACAGAGCAATGCCTTGTCAACTTCACAATATAGAATTGTTTAAAAAACAGTGGAAGTTGGTAATGTTTACTGAGCATTTTCTTTAGAAATCATAGCTGCTAAGTTATAAATTAATCACAAAGCATAAAAATTTTATGTAACCAGTCTCCTTTACAGTTAATGTTTCTCCATCTTACTGTGTGGAATTTTATCATGAGCACATGGCAGAGGTGATGGTCATAAGAATAGGTAAGGTACATGTAAGCAGGCATATAGATGCTATGCTATGCTACCTGTTAAAGTGGCTGGTTTTATTCATCTTTTACCTTCTATGTCATACTTCCCATCAGTGTCACAGCACATACATCCTGAGAACTAAATTTCTTTGGCTAAGTAGAATATTGAGGTTCTTGGAATTCTCTCTTTGTGTCTCTATTCATCTCATGGAAATAAATGTGGATATTCATAAACATGAGAGGAAAAGCAGGTGAGGTAAAGCTAAGATGCCACCAGCCTAGTCAACAAGGACCAGAAATTTTAAGTTTTCCTACCAGGACCAAGGAGGTCATTTGTCAGCATCAGAGACCTGAACACAGATGGGAAGGCAATGCTAATAATGTGCAGCTGTATGTGCTGAGGGCATCATTGATATGGGTGAATAGGACTGAACTGACTCACTCAAAGGGGCAGCATGAGATGTCCTTCATATCCACTAAATGATGAGTATCTATTCGTGTCAAATTAGATAAATATAGGAATTTTATTATTCTTAAAATATAATTTTCTAAATTACCAAAGGTCTAGTTATTGGCAGTCAAACAATAACAATACCCACCACAAAACACAGAAAACAGGAATATGTTTGACCCATGTTAGAATATGTGCTGGAATGTTCCCATATTTGTTTCTATCACAAAACATTTTCTCATTGTATTCTAAAGGTTTAAAAATTTTTAACTCGTGCTCACTTAGGCAGCACATATACTAAAATTGGAATGATGCAGAGAAGATTAGCATGGCCCCTGCGCAAGGATGACATGCAAATTCGTGAAGCGTTCCATATTTTTGAAAAATGATGAGGAATTTGACTTTGCTCACAGGTGTAGATTGCTAATCACTGGCTCAGTACATAGTTCTATCTCACATATACCTCTAATCTGATTTTAATTTTGAGTTATTTTCTGTATGGAAATTATAGATAATTCACAACAAAGCAAACTATTAATTTCTATGCAGAAAAGAAGATGTCTTGTGGAGATTCAGTTGATTTTATTTTCATCACAGCAAAATAACTATGTCAGTTTATAAAATCATTTCAATATTCCTTCAAAAAAATTTTTTAACTCACAGATAATAAAATTTAACTTCAACAATTTTACTTCATAGCTTAGTTAGTACAGACTTTAAACAGATCAGTTAGTTTTTGAAAAAATGCACTGCATCTACAAATGAAGGTTAACAGATATTTGTGTGTGTGTGTGCGTGTGTGTGTGTGTGTGTGTGGTTTTTAGAGGTAGGGTCTCACACTAGCTGGAATTCACTATGGAATCTCAGGGTGGCCTCAAACTCATGGCAATCCTCTTACCTCTTCTGCCTCCTGAGTGCTGGGATTAAAGGCATGTGCCACCACGCCCAGTAAGGTTAACAGATTTTTTTGTGTGTGTGTGTGTGGCAAGTTATATATTACTAAGTACATCACATACTTGGCTCACTATGTAGTTTTATTTTTTTCTTTGATTTGGTTTAGTTTCACTTCTTTGTTTACTAATTAAAAAAAAAACAAACACCAGGGGAACTCAATAATCTACCTACATTTTGATTTCCTAAATAAATCAATTTATTCATATGAGGGGAGAAAATCACTCAGAGGGGTTATTTACTAAAACTTAGAAACAAGCACGTTTAAGATACCCAACACAATAATTTGCAAGCCCTGATCCTCTGTGCCTTACCATATGACTCTTTTTGTGTTAGGACCCTGCAGAGCTCCAAAAAGATTGTGAGTCTTTCCTCTCTGGCCTCCACCATGACCAAATAGAGCAAGAAGATTCTAATCCAAGCACACTGGGAGGCAGTCTACATGCCCATGTGTGATCCCAGGATAATCTTCAGTGGTTTACATCTATGCTGTGAAACAGTGTATGTCCCTCTAGATCATCAATTTTTATTTTCATAATAGGTCAACCTTTTTTTCTACAACAATATCTTGATTTTAAAATGTTATTGACAAAAAATACAAATAAATAAAAAAAACTCCAATACATGATTTTCAGGAGGACTTCTGAAAATTTATTAATGCAGAGGAAATATTCTCTATAGAGTTAGAATGACATTTTCAACTCAAACGCTAAACCATGAAGGCATTTGCTCATATAATCACCTAAGTATCCATAAAGCTTAGATAAAAAATGTCTTAGAACAAAAGCAAGACCAAGGCTCAGAGCAAGCACAGACAGCCTGCTTTACTGGTAAAAGGATTTGGTCAGAAAAGGTTTTGGGGGGAGCTGGAGAGATGATTTAGCAGTTAAGGCATTTGCCTGTAAATTCTAAGGACCCCGGTTCAGTTTCCCAATACCCAGTGGCTGGAGTGCCTGGCTCGCACATTCTCTTTATATCTGTCCTTCTTTCTTTAGGTAAATGAATAAAAATAAAAATAAAAAGCCTCTGGGGCTGGAGAGATGGCTTAGCATTTAAGGTATTTTCCTGCAAAGCCAAAGGACCCAGGTTTGATTCCCCAGGACCCACGCAAGCCAGTAGCACAAGGTGGCCCATGCATCTGGAGTTCATTTGCATTGGCTGAATGTCCTGATGTGCCAGCTCGCTCTCTCTTTCTCTCTCTCTCTTTCTCTCATCTCTCTCTCTCTCTCTCTTTCTCTCTAAAATAAATAAATAAAAATATTAAACCAGTCTCTGGAATATTCAGAACTGGTGGTGATAATTGCTTATTGTTTCATTGTTAATAGTGATAAAATACAACAACAAATTTTACTACTTGGAGAGAGATGAAGAGAGACATAAGGAAAAAGATATGAAGACATAACATCTTAAAACAAGAGCAGAAAAAACAGGAATTATGAACAACAATTAAAGGAATAAGTGAAAAAAAATCATCTATCAACTTATAATGCAAGCAAAGAGAGATGACAAATACTGTACAAAAAAAATGTCATTACTTACATTCATTTTAACTTTTTTTCGCCAACTGAACTTGCAACTACAGGTGCAATGTTCATCACTTGGACAGTAGAATGGTAAATTGCTTGCCATGATAGTTGTTTGTGAATTGAAAATATTCTTTCTCCTTTTGTTTTAAGACTAGTCCATAGAATAAAATTAGCATCGCCACTATAGCAATCACTACTGTGAAAACTGATTCATGTGATGGATGCTCCATACTAGGAGAGAGAAGCCTTTCCAAAAAGGATGTTCCCACAAAGATTATGAAGGAGGCATTCAGCTGACATCAGAGACTTTGACAATACCAGAATCACCAAGCAATCAATTAAACATCACTGCAATAGGAAAAATGAAAACCATCTGTTCATATATGAAATACTTAAAAATGTAAAACAATGAGAATGTAACCATAAAGACATAGATAAAATTTAAGAGAGAGGCAATGTGTATTCTCTTCATAAATGGTAAAGTCACAACAGAAAAAGAAAGACCCATTTCAAGTTAAAAATTAGCTAAGTACAACCCATCACACCGCAATTCAGTCCCAGGCCAGGTAGGGAAGAATGGTGGGTGGGCATTGCCACAATTTTGCCAAGAGCAAACCTAGATCACTTTAAAAAAAATATTTATTTATTTGAGAGAGAGAAAAAGTGAGAATGGGTGCACCAGGGCCTCCAGCTACTGAAAACTAACTCCAGACACATGTGCCACCTTATGCATCTGGCTTACATGGGACCTGGAGAATGGAATTTGGGTCCTTAGGCTTCACAGGCATATACCTTAACCACTAAGCCATCTCTCCAGCCCCCACCAGATCACTTTTTGTGCTGATGGTTATTTCTTGATTTATATAGCTGGCCATAATTATATAACAGTCTTTATTTATAGGAAGTTATTTAAGAGGTAGAAGTTTTCCTGAATACAATTTAAAATGGTTCCTAGGTTAGATAATATTTTTTTTCATATTGATATGGACAAGATTAAAATTATTTCATGTATTAAAATATACTCTATTTGGTCTCAAAAAAAGTTCTTATCATCACCATCATATAATGACTAACTGGCGATGTTCATAAAATTTTGTTGGAAATTCAATAGGAATGCCAAATGTATACAAAAAAATAGATACTTAGGAAATCCTATACTTCTTCACATTGTATAACTTGATACTGATAAAAACTGACAAGCTGTTTTAATTTTCCTTCCATAATTACCTATGTCCATGTTTGTTGCTAGAAAATGGTATTAGAAGAATGATTAAGTAGGTATATACTCCCTTGGGAATGCGCCACAAAGCTGGTATTTCTTCCTGGACCTCCCACGCTATGTAAAGATATTGATTCAGTAAACAAACCATTTGTGATCTCAGCAAAGAACTTAGCAGGGATTTTGAAAGTCAAACACTTAGAAACCATGCTTGACTGTGGTGGTAAAAGTAACATCTGCCCCAAATTTTAAGTAACAGGCTTTTCAAATCACTTTTACAGCAAGGAGGGGATGTGACAAACAGAAGCAGACCAGAGACAAGGAGCCAGAGTAACTGAATTTAAATCTGCAGTAAACCTGGTTAGTGGGACCCAGAGAAATAATCCAAAATTTCCCTTCATATCTGTCAGCCTAAATTTCTCCATATTCTCTCTAGGTTCTAGTAACAACTATAAAATACCCATAATGAAAGAAAATAGTTGATACTCTTACAAATCAAACTTTAACTTCACACCGTTCAGTTATACTAGCTATTTATTTCAAAGCCAAATTTTATTCCTAATTCAGTGATTTCTCAAATGAATTGCAGGGTACTAAATGATATATACTAACTAATACTCCCAAGAGTAATAAGGATGGGGAAAGGAAAATATGTAAAATCAAGGTGAATATATTACCAAAGTAACATAGTGTTCTGCTAATTCATTTAAATTAGTTTAATCATCTCTATTGTGCCTGCATAGGAAAAACTTTCTGAAAACTGAGCAAACATTTTACTTTATCTGCTGTGTTGCAATGGACATGTGGCTGTATAATTTATATGACTAAAATACTAAAACTAACGTTTAGGAACTATAATAGACTTCAAATAAGAAAACATTTATATGAATCTCGTTGATCATATCAATGCCATCATTTTATTTTTTCATTAATAAATTATGTGTTGATAAGCTATGAAAATCAACCATAATACTGGGGAGATCCATCAAGGAGGAGAAATTAAGAAATTAAGATTCAAGGAAGCAAAAGATGAAATTTGTTGTATGTTCCCACTTTTACGATATTTAGTAACAACACCCCAGTAGGATCTCACTAACATCTGATGGTAGGAATGCAATACTTACCCAGATGAATACTTACTACATTATAAGATATACTTTATGTGATGAACTCACTATAGAATCACAATAAAAATGAACTCAAAATGCAGTTATCCATTTTCTTAATGAAAGGAAATCTCTTGCAAAGATCTAAATGCAATAATCTTCAATTAAGCTAGGCAAAATAAAAAGCAAAAAAAAAAAATTACTAAACCTCTATCCCTCCCCAAATCCAATAATGCAAAAAAACAAAATTCTGATTGTTTTAACTACATAGTGACCACAAAATTATGGATTTCATTCATTTGAATTTGAACCACTGTTTTCAATAGAATATATTATTAAAAATAGCTGTATTTGGATTTGAAAGGCTGTTTCGTGGTTAGGGCTCTTACCTTCAAAGCATAATGGCCCTAGTTCTATTCCCTAGTAAAGCAAGATGCCTAAGGTAGCATATGTGTCTGGAGTTCATTTGCAGTAGCTAGAAACTCTGAGGTGCCCATACTCTCTTTCTCTTCCTGTCTCCCTTCTCTTTGTCTCCCTCTACTTGCAAATAAACAACAAATAAATAATATATAGAAAATAATGGTTTTAAAGGATTTTGTAACAATTTATGTTGTTTTTTTTTTAAATAGCTACATTTGAAGCATATTGGTAACACATACCTGTAATCCATGCACTAAGCTGAGACAGAAGTAAACGGAAGTTGACTTCAGTCTAGGCTACAAAGAAAGACCTTATCTTGAAATTCAAAACTAAGGTACTATATTTGATCAAAAGTGAAGCTCAATTAACATCAGCAGTTAACTATGATTTTATGGTAATGAAGAAAAAGTTTTATGAGACTAAATGGAATTTATTTCTCCTAAGTCATTAATCATAATTAATTACCATAATTTCATATAGCAACTTATTTTAATAATGTTCATACCAATATTAAAAAAACATGACTGTTTCTCAAAGACCAATGTGATCATAAGACAAATGCAAGTTCATTTTTAGTTTATTATCTTATTTCCTATGGCTATTAAGAATTGATGGACAGGGGCCAGAAAGGTGGCTCAGCATTTAAGGCACTTGCCTGCAAAGCCTAAGGATCCAAGTTTAATTCCCCAGTATTCATGTAAATCCAGATGCACAAGGTGGTCCATGCAGCTGGCACTGATTTGCAGTGGCTAGAGGACCTGGTGCACCTGTTCACTATCTGCCTCTTTCTTTCACTATCTCTTGAATAAATAAACATATTTTTTAAAAGACAGGGGAAGAAAGAGGGGTCCTTGACAAACAGTTAATTTGTTTTTATAGAGAAAAAAATTGGCATTTTTTTTTTAATGTATGTGAAGCAGAATCTGCCTATGTAGACCAGACTGGTCCTGTAACCCTGCTGCTTCTAGCTCTCAAGTTCTGGGATGACAGACATACCTTACAAGGCCTGGACCTCCACTGAAAAATAAAGGCAAGGGAAAAATATTATAAAGTATGTAATCCTCTAATTTTTAGATTAATTTACATTCTATTTTATTTTAAAATACAGTTGCAAAAGTAGCTTAGCTGATGAAGTACTTTCAGTGTAAGCATGGGCCAGGTACTCCATAGTGGAAGTAGGGGATCCCCAGGACAAGATTACAATCCAAACTACCTGGACCTGTGAGATCTGGGTTCAAGTAAGACACCCTATTTCAACAAATAAAATGGACTTCGGGGAAAGATGGCAGCATAGCAGACATACGCCAAAGCAGCTTAGGGAGGTATTAGCAGAAAAACAGAAAAATGTAGTTGTTTTTTTTTTTTTTTTAACTAAAAGTGAAGGTATATAAGGTATTATCAAACACAACAAAGGATCAGGAGAGACTTAAAATCTTCCAGAAAGGAGGAAACCAGCCAGATTTCTTCCGAGGCACCAGCAACGCCAGTCTGTGCCAGCCTGCCTGCCATAAACCAAATGGAGATATTTTCAACCCAGATCACCCTCCTCACAAAGTCACAAAACCTGAAGTAAACGACAGCAGGGTCCAGCTGAGCAGCTGAGCAGCTCCAGCACAACTCAGACATCTTGCTTATCTTCCCATGTCCCCAACTGTCACAGCCCTGAACCCCCAGAAACTCATTCACCCCTGCCAAGACATCTAGCACAGCCAACCAAAGCACCATATACAGTGCAACAAAGATGGATCAAGGAGGGCAATCAGCATTGTAATAAGGTAAGCCATCCCAAAAGGTAACAGGGCCTACTGACACAAAAACAGGTATATAGACCTGCACTGGAGGTGCTAATATCTTTCCAGGTCAGGACAGGTTATGTGTTACATATTCTTGGTTGGCTTTACCATTCTCAAATAAGCTACATTTTGTGGTTCACTTTTGTTGCCTTTGAAGTTTCCAGATTCATAGGGCCTTTTTCTTTTCTTCTGACTTGGGAAGAAATGGGTCTTATTTCTGTCCCAGACTGACCTGGAACCCATTTCAGACCAAAAATCTCAACCTCCCAGTTTACAGGATTCAGGATGTGGGGCAACACACAACCTTAGGGACTTTGGATTTGTTAGATTACCTGTTTGTTTTAATCCCCACTCTTATGTAAATATTCTGTGCTTGTTTTGATTGAATGTGTATATTGCTCAGTTGAATTTTAGAATTTGCCAGCAATTTTCTCCATCCAGCCTACTAGAGTACTTGAATAGCAGGCAAACTCAACAACTAGGCTCACTTTTGCTCTTTCTCTTGAAGTATAAGGGCTACACTGGCACCTTAAACTCTTACCCTGAAGATACATAAAGTGAGACTTACATGACCAAGAACACTGTAGATGATTAGAAAACCCAAGCATCAAATTAACTCAAAATGTAAAAATCTCTGCATTATAATATAAGAAACACACAAAAAAAATTACAATACAATCCCACCAAAAAGTACAAATCCATCAGAAATGACCACCAGTGAGAATGTTTTAGATGAAATGCCTGGAAAAGATTTTAAAAAATGATCATATACATATATAACATGGATAGATAAATAGATAGATAGACTCAAAGAAATCAAAGAAGAAAACAAAGAAATCAAAGAATAAAACAAACTCCTGAAGTAGAACACAAGAAACCAACTTAATGAAATGAGGTCAACAAAAGACATGAGCAAGGAAGTAGAATTAATGAAAAAATACAAATCAGAAATATTAGAAATTAAAAACAAAGTAAATCAAATAGAAAACTTTAGAAGGACTCACCAGTTTAATGACTCAAGAAGAGAACAAAATACCTGAACTAGAAGAAGGAGGAAGAACAGCAAATGTAGTCACCAAATAAAGTGGAGAGTCCTTGAGAAAAACACATGACTCTGATCTCTGGCTCCACAGGTGTACACATACACACATAAATCCATATGCATGCATACACACATTAACATAACACACACACACACACACACACACACACACACAATTTTGTCTAAATCAAGATATGTATTAAAATTAGAAGCATGTTCTAACATTTAAGTAGTCAACTGCAATATAGTCAGAATTCAATAAACAACTTCTTTTTCTAAAGATTTATTTTTATTTATTTATTTATTAAAGAGAGAGGAAGAGAGAAAGGGGGACAAAGAATGGGCATGCCATGGCCTCTAGCCAGTGCAAACAACTCCAGATGCACACACCACCATGTGTTTACATGGGACCTGGAGAATTGAACTTGGGTCCTTAGGCTTCACAGGCAAGTGCCTTAACTGTTAAACCATTTCTCCAGCCCAATAGACAACTTCTTATTAAATTCTGTTAAAATAAATTACAGAGGTCTAAGGCAATAGCTGGCTGGTAGAGCATTTGCTCAGCATGCAAAAGGCTTTGGGTTAGAGCTCCAACACCAAAATACATGATTAAATAAATAGTATATATATGATGAAGTAAAAACAAAATACTGATTTACTTTCATGTACTTTGATCTTATTTTGGGTCCCTTGAATAAAGTTAATGTTTTATTGTCTCCCATAATTCTCCTAAACATTTCAATAATGTAGAAAATATGTTTAGCTTGAAACTTGTCAATTAGACAAAAAATGAAGAATAATCTAGAAGTTGAAAGTCATTTCATGATTCTAAGTGTTCTCTGCTGACTTTAAACATCATTAAGTGCTCATATAAGAAATATTTATTTGATAAATACCTTTCTATGGAATATAAAACAAAAACATAAAACTGTAGGCACTCTTCCTTCTCCAGCTATGAAAAACGTCAAGGTGGTGTGAAGCATGTCTAACTGTCTGAGAATGCAGAGTTCATGACAGGATGCTGGGTGTCTTACCACCACATACAGTGATGTAAGGTTTGGCAGCACATAACACCAACTTGCATACAGAACACAAATAGATGCATGCCTTCCTCATCTTTATCAGGAACATCTGTATGCCTAAAAGACTTGATGATTTCACACAAAACACACATGTCACTCAAATCATCTATTACATACTCCAGACTCTTTCAAATGTGAACTAAGTTTTCAAACACTAGAAAAAAGATTGATTAATGCTTATATCTCACAAGACTATAAGTAGTGTTACTAAATAACTAGAGTTATCTAATGTATCAACAATATTGTAGACATTCATAAAATCTCATGAAATGTGTAATGGCCATGATCACACATGTCATTAGGTAAAATAGGATTGTGTTTGCATTTACTCTTTTCAAATAATTAACTAATGTACAGAAATTACTAAAATAAGATTGTTAATATGTGTTCATAATATTTATTTTGTATGGTCTAAAAGACATTGAACATGTTAAGTATAAAGAATTGTTATATTACTCATAATAAACCTCTCCTGAAACATATGTACAAATGTAAAACAGAAATAAGACCCATTTTCTCCCAATTAGATAATATGTTAACTTTACCCTTTATAATTAAAGAAAATTAAAGTTCTTAAAGGGAGCAAGAAACCTGACCAACCAGCAAGAATACACCAATAACAAATAAAAAGTATGAAGACTTGGTTAACTAATAGAAGACATCCATAGAAAGTATTTTTCAGAAATTTACACAAAGGCAACTTCAGTACTGTGTAAGTATGAGAACCCCTTTGATCCTTAGCACCACTTAAAAAGCCAGATGTGGCCACACACAACTATAATCCCAGCACTTAGGGAAGCAATCACAAAAAGATCCCTGCTGGTCAGTCAATGTGGCAGAAAAATGGGGACCCCCAGGATCAGTGAAAGTCACTTTCAGGATGACACTTGTGAACTTCTGGTCTCTGCATTCATGTTTATGGGGCACATGCATCTGCTTAGATGTGTATATATCACACAGATGCACACACCACCAACATTAGAAGTAAAGCAGGAAGTTGAATATTCATCTATAATTTCTTAATGTAGAGAGGGTCCAATTTTATTTTAATGTTTATTGTCAGTGTCTTTTTCTATTTATTTATCGATTGATTGATTGATGTAAGTCCCTTCTGTGTATATGCTGATATGCATGTTTCTGTGAACATGTGTGTGACACAGGACATACATGGAAGTCAAAAGACATCTTTGGAATGTTGGTCCTTCCCTTTCACTTGTTGAAGACAAGGTCTTTCTTATTTTTGCCACTGAGGAATACCAGACTAGTTGGTCATATAAGCTCTAGGATTTTCCTAAATACAATGCATTACTGTAGGTGTTTTAGGATTACAGGTTAGAGTTACAACTTACAAAAGTGCTGGGGATCCAAACTCTGGTTAGCAGAGATGCAGACAAAGTGCTTTTAACCACTGAGCAATATCCTTAGCCCCTCTTTTTTCTTGTAATGCATTGATTCTATTAGACCTTAGTCTATTTCATCTGTGTTCATTCACTTAGGATCATTTATAATTTTAAGTTAAATTGTTGAAAATGACATGCTGAGATTGGAATAACAGTAGCACCTTATAGACATAAAGTGAGCCATGTTTGAAAGAAAGCTGGAAGGTGCCCATTGGTGGCATTGCTGGTTGGCATAGTGGCTTAGTGGGTAGAAGTCAGAAGGCAATTTGGAATCCAGGCTATCAAAAAGAACAATTTATTGAAACTACAATTAACAAGGGCAGTTTAAAATGTGGAAATGCCATCAAATGAAAAGTAATGACCCAGACTTCTGGCCAAGATGGCTACTGCCTAACTGCACTACACAGCCCCAGGAAAAAAGGCAAGGAATTAAGGGTTCACTGGGTCTTTTAGGGGAGAGCAATCCCTAATAGATTGCCAGTGGGAGGGCACAGAGGGGTAGAAAAGGGAATCCCTGATTCCTTCATTCATGGGTAGCCCAACAGTCCCCCAATCCCCTCAAGCAGACGCCACACCCACAGTCCCAGCTTCAGGATACCCCTGCAAATAAGGTAGGAAAGGGGACACAGGTGAACATAGTTCCACTTGCCTCACTGCACAGGGGTTATTGCCCTGGCACCCCTGCCCATGCGTGACCTTGGGCAGGCTACACCGCTGGCCCACTGGAGCTCAGGTTCAATTTGTCTGCCACACCTGCACCACTTTGACATGCTTAGCCTGCTCTGATCATTTGCCCACTTACTGCTCCAGCTGCCACCCATTCAGGAGTGAGCCCAGGCCCATTCCACCTACCCATGCAAGCTCAGGTTCACTCTGCCTGTCGGCCTGCACAAGCTCAGGTACCAGCCCCTCCCTATCTGCTGCATCAGCTGACCACCATAGTCCTGTTGTGGGCCAACTCAGACTGATTCCAGGTCCCAGAGTTCCTCCATTCCTGACTTTAGGCTGCTTCCATGCTTGGTGCTTCAGTGTCCCTCCAAGAATGAGCACAGACACCTTTAGTGCATCAACACGTGAGAGCTCAGGCGACATTGACACCCCAGGCAGGCAGAAGCTCAGGAAGATTTGGCAAGTGAGAGCCAAAGCTTGGAATGCTTGAATCTGCCTCAGGCTGCTTCAGCTTCCCACTGTGCTTAAGCTCAGGCTGATCCACCCACCTATGTGTTAGCTCAAGACTACTCAACCCGTCTACTTCCCTGCCCACTAGTCCAGGCCAGCTCCACCAAGAGGGACCACTACCCCAGCATTGAGAACACAGTCCTAATCTCCCTGCCCATGCATTGTGATGGGCACACCACAGCACAAAAGAAAGGACATGAAAAACCAAATGCAAGAAAATCCACTTAGCACACCCAGTCCTACAAGGAACATCTCTAATCAAAACATAGAAGAGGCATTAGGATCAGAACACCAAAATGAAGTTATAAGCAATGCAATCCTGACCAAGATACTGGTAGAACTTGCACAAAAGCAACAAAGGACCAATAATCATGTGGATGCTGCCATCACTAGACTAGACCTAATAGATAAGAAATTGTAGGGAACTCAAAGACAGTTAAGAGATATGAAGGAAAGTGGAAAAAAAAAAAAAGAACCACAAAAATCAGTTGGTGATGATAATTGAAGACAAATAAATGCAAGGATGAATCCCAAGAAGCATCAAGATAAACAGAAAATGATCTGAAAAGGGAGCTTGACAGAGGGGTGCAAACTATATATAGAAAAGTAGTAGGAAATGTAAACCTAATTGAACAAGTCCAAACTCTCTAGAAGCTCTCAAGAATACAGTCAACCATGTGAAGGATAGAAACTCCAATCTGGAAGAGAGGATGGAAGAGACAGTTCAGGAGTTCAAAACATTCAATAAGTTCAAAAATTTCTGTGAACATAACATGAGGGAATTCTGGGATACCCTTAACCATCATATAATCAGGATCTTTGGAATACCAGAAAGAGAAATTCAGAGCAAAGGCATGGAGGACTTATAACAATATAATCAAGAAAACTTCCACAGTCTCTCAAAAGAATGGCCCATCAAGATACTAGAAGCTGCTGGTTAAAGATGGTGGTGTAGGTACCACGCCAAAGCAGCCTGGGGGGAAAAAAGACCAAAAACCTCAGCAAAATACACACTTTTACTAACAAGTGAGGAGTATAGGAAATTGAAGAAGCAGCGGAGAAGTAGAAGAGATCCAGAGCATCCAGAGCCCACACAGGCCAGCAAAAGGAGCCCCAGCAGATCCACCAACCGCGGCTCCCTTCCCTCCCCCACCACCTAAGCCCAGCTCCAGTGAACAGAGCAGGGTCCCGGGACCTGGCCACTCCAACTTGGGCCAACAGTGGGACCCAAGCAGGAGAAGAGCCCAGTAGCAACATCAGCAGCTCCGGCACCGGTAACAGAGGTCCCAACAGCAGCAGCCCCAGGAGTGGAAACAACAGCAGGCCCAGCAGCAGTAGACCCAGGAGCGGCAGCAGTGGCAGTGGACCCAGCAGCAGCAGCAGCAGCAGAAGCTCCAGAAGTGGCAGCTACAGCAGCAGCAGCAGCAGAGGCAGCAGCAGTGGTGGGTCCAGAAGCAGCAGCTTCAGCTGCTGACAGACCCAGCAGAGGCAGCATTAGCAGCAGCAGTTCCAGCAATGGGAGTGCTGATCTGCAGGGCCACAATTGCCAGGCTCAGTTTGCCCCACAGAAAAAGCCAGTGCCCAGCTCCAGAAATCAGAACAGCAGCCCAATGACCCAGGCAGCAACTTGACTGAGACCAAAATCATCCAAGGTAACTGGGATTGCACCAGGGAAGGGTCTCACTTGGTCACAAGCTGACTTGGATCCCTCAACAGACCAGAAATCTTAACCTCTATGTTGATAGAGGATCTGGTTGTTATAATAACTGCTCTGGCATACATACATGGGGCTGTTTTGATTAAATGCATATAGTGTTTTGTTAACTTTTAGAATCTACCTGTATTTTATTCCACTCAGCCTACTTGAATACTCCCATAGCAGGGAAACTCAACCCCTAGGAGGACCTTCGTAGATACTCTGAGAGCTTTAAGAGCCACACCGAACACCTTAAGCTCCTACCCTGAAAATATGTAACATCAAATCAATTGATACAGCTAAGAATACCTAGCTAGCTAGAAAATTCAAGCATTAACTTAATCCAAGATGCAAAAATATGTACATTATAACACAAGAAACACTAAAAAGCAAGATGATATAAATCCACCTAAATGTATGAATGCATCAGAAATGACCTCCAGTGAGAAGGAGTTAGAGGAAATGCCTGAGAAAGATTTCAAAAGAATGATTGCAAATATGTTCAAAGAAGTCAGAGAACAAACCAAAGGAGTCAAACAGGAAATCAATAGAATCAAAGAAGATGCAGGACACCAATTTCATGAAATAAAGAAGGCAATACAAGACATGAATAAGGAAATAGAAATAATAAAGAACAACCATTCAGAATTACTAGCAATGAAGAAGAGTTAATGAAACAAAAAAACTCTGTAGAAAATTTCACCAGTAGGATGGATGAGGGAGAGGACAGAATATCTAAGCTAGAAGACCAGGTGGCAGATCTAATACAGTCCAACAAAGAGAAAGACAAACTTATAGAAAAGTCTGGGTGGGAATTTAAAGATGTTCAGGAAACTATGAAAATATCAAATATAAGAATTCAGGGCATAGTAGGAGGAGAAGAATTCCACTCCAAAGGCATAGTAGGCATCTTCAACAAAATCATAGAAGAAAATTTGCCCCAAATTGGGAAAGAGGTACCAATGCAGACACAGGAAGCCTTTAGAACCCCAACCAGACAAAACCTGCAAAGAACCTTTCCTAGCCATATTTTAATCAAACTTCCAAACACACACATTAAAGAAAAAAATATTGAAAGCAGTTAGAGAGAAAAATCAAGTTACCTACAAAAGCAAGCCCATCAGGATTACAGCAGATTATTCAACACAAATATTTAAAGCCAGAAGGGCTTGGAGAAATATATTCCAAGTTCTGAAAGATAACAACTGTCAACCAAGGTTACTTTATCCTGCAAAGTTATCCATTCAAATATACGGAGAAATAAGGATATTCCATGACAAAAGCAGGTTAAAGGAGTATTTGAAGACAAAACCAGCTCTACAGAAAATACTTGACAGAATCCTCCATGCTGAAGAAAAGGAAAAGCACACATATAAGGAACCTAGAAAAAACAAGCAATACTCAAATACTAGTTAACACAAGAGAGCACAGGTAGAACTGGAACCACAAAAAAAAAAAAAAAAAAGAAAAGGCAAAAATAAATACACACCTTTCAATAATATCTCTTAATATCTTTTTCCTCAATGCCCCAAAGAAAAGTCATAGGTTTGCAGACTGGGTTAAAAAGCAGGATCCTAAAATTTGTTGTCTCCAAGAAACTCACCTTTCTACAAAGGATAGACATTATCGTAGGGTGAAAGGTTGAAAGACAGTTTTTCAAGCAAATCGGCTGACTAAACAAGCAGGGGTTGCTATCCTAATATCTGACAAGGTAGACTTTAGTCCAACGTTAGTCAAGAAAGGTAAGGAAGGTCATTTTATATTGATTAAGGGCACACACCAACAGGAGGATATTGCAATCTGAAACATATATGCACCTAATATGGGGCTCCCAAATTCGTCAAACAAACACTATTAGAACTAAGGTCACAGATAACACCAAACACAGTGGTAGTGGGTGACTTTAACACCCCAATCTCATCAATTGACAGGTCATCCCAGGAAAAAATAAACAGAGAGTCATCTGGACTAAATGAGGTCACATAAGGAATTGACCTAACAGATATATACAGGACATTTCATCCCATGGCTGCAGAATATACATTCTTTTCAGCAGCACATGGAACATTCTCTAAAATAGACCATATATTAGGAAACAAAGCAAATCTTAACAAATTCAGGAAACGTGAAATAATTCCTTGCATTTTATCTGACCACAATGGAATTAAACTACAAATCAGTAGCAAGAAAGGCTATAGAGCATACACAAAATCATGGAAACTAAACAACACACTACTAAATGATGAATGGGTCAATGAAGAAATCAAGAAGGATATCAAAAAATTTATAGAGTCAACGATAAAGAGAGCACAATATATCAAAATCTCTGCAACAAAATGAAGGCAGTTCTAAGATGTAAATTTATAGCCTTAAGTGCATATATTAAGAAATTAGAAAGGTCACAAGTAAATGACCTAATGCTTCACCTTAAACCTTGGAAAAAGAAGAACAAGGCAAACTAAAAATCAGTAGGCGGGAAGAAATAATAAAGATTAGGGCAGAAATTAATGAAAAAGAAACAAACAAAAAAATCCAAAGAATTAATAAAACAAAGAGTTTGTTTTTCAAAGGATAAAGAAGATTGATAAACCCTTAGCAAATCTGACCAAAAGAAAGAGAGAAGAGACACAAATTAATAAAATCACACATGAAAAATGTAACATCACAACAGATTCCAGAGAAATTCAAAAAATCACAGGGACATACTATAAAAGCATATACTCCACAAAATATGAAAATCTGAAAGAAATGGATGATTTCCTTGATTTATATGACCTATCTAAATTAAATCAAAATAAGATTAATTACTTAAATAGACCTATAACAAACATGGAGATCTGAACAGTTATCAATAATCTCCCAACTAAAAAAAGCCCAGGCCTAGATGGATTCACTGCTGAATTTTACCAGACCTTTAAGGAAGAGCTAACACCATTGATTCTTAAGCTTTTCCAGGTAATAGAACAAGAAGGAATTCTACGAGACTCCTTCTATGAGGCCAGCATCACGCTGATACCAAATGAGGCATAGATAGATCAAAAAAAAAAAAAAAAAAAAAAGTAAATTAGAATCCAATCTCCCTCATGAACATAGATGCAAAAATTCTCAACAAAATACTGGCAAACAGAATACAAGAGTATATCAAAAAGATCATTCAACCTGACCAAGTAGGCTTTATCCCAGAGATGCAAGTATGGTTCAATATATGCAAATGTAATACAATATATAAATGGGTTGAAGGACAAAAATCACATGATCATCTCATTGGATGCAGAAAAGACATTTGACAAAAACCAAACTCCATTCATGATAAAAGTCCTACAGAATCTGAGAATAGAAGGAACATATGTCAATATAGTAAAAGTTATTTATGACAATCCTACAGCCAACATATTATTAAATGAGTAAAAACTGGAAGCTTTTCCACTAAAATCAGGAACAAGACAAGGGTGCCCACTGTCCCCACTTTTATTTAATATAGTTCTGGAAGTCATAGCCATAGCAATAAGGAAGAGACACACATACACATAAAAGGGACACAAATTGGAAAGGAACAGATCAAGTTATCATTATTTGCAGATGACATGATTCTATACATAAAGGACCCTAAAAACTCTACTAGCAAACTGTTAGAACTGATCAAAACCTACAGCCATGGAGCACGATACAAAATAAATACACAGAAATCAGTAGCCTTCAAATATGCTAACAACAAACACACAGAGGATGAAATCAGAGAATCATTCCCATTCACAATTGCATCATAAATAATAATAATAATAAAGTACCTCGGGAGAAACCTAACCAAGGAAGTAAAGAATCTCTACAATGAGAACTTTAAAACACTCAAGTGAGAAATTGCAGAAGACACTAGAAAGTGGAGAAATATCCCCTGTTCCTGGATTGGAAGAATCAATATTGTGAAAATGCCAATCTTACCAAAAGCAATCTAAACATTTAATGCAATCCCTATCAAAATTCCAAAAGCATCTGTCTTGGAAATAGAAAACACAATCCAAAAATTCATTTGGAATCACAAAAGACCTCAAATATCTAAGATAATACTGAGCAACAAAAATAAGGCTACTGGTATCACCATACCTGATTTTAACGTATACTACAGAGCCATAGTAACAAAAACAGCATGGTACTGGCACAAAAACAGACATGTAGATCAGTGAAACAGAATAGAGGACCCAGATGAAAGCCCAAGTCGCTATAGACACCTGATATTCGATAAAAATGCCCAAAATACTCATTGGAGAAAAGACAGCCTCTTCAGCAAATGGTTTTTGGAATACTGGATATATATCTGCAGAAGGATGAAAATAGATTCTTCTCTCTCACCATGTACAAGAATTAAGTCCAAATGGATTAAAGACCTTAACATCAGACCTGAAACTCTGAAAATGCTAGTCAAAAAAGTAGGGAATACCCTTCAACATATTGGTCTTGGCAAAGACTTTCTGAATACAACCCCAATTCCTCAGGCAGTAAATCCACAGATTAATCACTGGGACCTCATGCAATTACAAAGATTTTGCTCTGCAAAGGACACAGTGAAAAAAGCAAAGAGGCAATCTACAGAATGGGAAAAAAATCTTTGCCAACTATATATCTGATAGAGGATTAATATCTAGGATATACAAAGAACTCAAAAAGTTAAATAATAAGGAATCAAACAAGCCAATCAAAAAATGGGCTATGGAGCTAAATAGAGCATTCTCAAAGGAAGAAATACAAATGGCATATATGCATCTAAAAAAATGCTCTACATCACTAGCCATTAGGGAAACGCAGATTAAAACTGCATTGAGATTCCATCTCACTCCTGTCAGATTGGCCACCATCATGAAAACAAATGATCATAAATGTTGGCGGGGATGTTTTAAAAGAGAAACCCTTCTACACTGCTGGTGGGAATGCAATCTGGTACAGCCATTGTGGAAATCAGTGTGGATGTTCCTAAAACAGGTAATGATTGATCTACCATATGACCCAGCTATACCACTCCTAGGCATATTTCCAAAGGACTCATCTCATTTCCTTAGAAGTACATACTCAACCATGTTTATTGCTGCTCAATTTACAATAGCTGGGAAATGGAACCAGCCTAGATGCCCCTCAACTGATGAGTGGATAATGAAGATGTGGCACATTTATACAATGGAGTTCTACTCAGCGGTAAAGAAAAATGAGGTTATGAAATTTGCAGAGAAATGGATGGACCTGGAAAGGATTATACCACATGAGGTAGCCCAGGCCCAGAAAGCCAAGAGCCACATGTTCTCTCTTATATGCTGATCCTGGCTACAGATGATTGGGCTTCTGTGTGAGAATGAAAATACTTAGTAGCAAAGGCTAGTGAGTTAAAAAGGAGACAAATAAGGAAGAGAAAGGAAGGTAGGAGGGTACTTAATAGGTTGATATTGTAAATATGTAATTACAATGATTGTGATTGTGAGGTAATATGATGGAGAATGGAATTTTAAAGGGGAAAGTGTGTGTGGGGGGGATCGATGTAGTTACTATGGGACATTTTTTTAATAATCATGGAAAATGCTAATAAAAATTTAAAAAAAAAAAAAGAACTCACTTGTGGCTGGGTGTAGTGGTGCACGCCTTCAATCTCAGCACTTGGAAGGCTGAGGTAGGAGCATCACCATGAGTCTCAGGCCACTCTGAGACTGCACAGTGAATGCCCGTTCAGCCTGGGCTAGAGCAAGACCCTACCTCAAATAAATAAATAAATAAAGATACTAGAAGCTAAAAGAACTCCAAACACATTGGACCAAAGGAGAAACTAAGCAGTACATAATGTCATTAAGACTCTAAACATTGACACCAAAGAGAAAATACTGAAAGCAGCTAGGAAAAAATAGCACATCACTTTTAATGGTAACACCATCAGAATTACATCAGATTTCTCATTGGAAACCCTGAAAGCCAGAAGGGCCTGGAATGAAACACTGCAAAGTCTAAGGTCCTGTGGTTTCCAACCCAAACTAATCTACCCAGCAAAAGTATCCCTCATCATAGATGGTGAAAGTAAAACTTTCCATGACAAAACAGTTTCACTATAATATTAACAAAACACCAAACCTACAGAGAGTATTTCAAGAAATTCTCCACACAGAAGAATCAAACACAAATAATCAAACTCAAATGCCTACAAGAAGCAGATCACAATAACCAAACTCAGAGAAGTCACAATAAAACTTCAAAGTCCATGAAAACACCAAACCACATATGCCAATAAAATATGGCAGGGATCAAATAAAACCTCAGTCATCACTCTAAATATTAATGGCTTTAATTAACCCATCAAGAGACATAAGATAACAGGATGGCTCAGAAAACTAGACCCCTCAATATGTTGTCTTCAAGAAACACATCTCACCACTAAAGACAGACACCTCCTCAGGGTTAAAGGGTGGGAAAAAAATATTCCAAGCAAACGGAATAAGAACCAAGTAGGGGTAGCTATATTATTATTGGATAAAATAGACTTCAAACAAAAACAATCAAAAAAGACAAAGAAGGCCAATTCTTACTTATCAAGGGAAAGATCCATGTAGAGGATATTACAATCATAAATTTGTATGCACAAACACAGGGGCACCACAGTTCATAAAGCAAAACCAACTTGACAATAAAACAGAAATAATGACCAACACCATAATAGTTGGGAACTTCAGTACACCATGATCAATAATAGACAAGTCATCCAAACAGAAAGTCAACAGGGAAGTAAGAGAGCTCAACAAAATCATAGATCACTTAGACCTAACAGACATCTACATAACATTCCATCCCAAATCCACAGATTAGACATTCTTTTCAGCAGCCCATGGAACATTCTTTAAAATAGACCATATACTGGGTCACAAAGCCTGCTTCCATATATTTAGGAAGATTGTCATAATTCCCTGTATGCTATCAGATAATAATGCTATATTGCTAGAAATTAACAACAAAAGACCCACAAAGAATCCCAAAGGCACCTGGAAACTGAACAGCACACTTTTAAACAATAAATGGATAATGGGTGAAATAAAAAATGAAATTGAAAAATTTCTAGAAATGAATGATGATGAGAACACATCATAACAAAACTTATGGGACCCAATGAAGGCTCAGGGGGGAATTTTTTTCAGGAGAAAATTCATAGCACTAAATGCCTTCATAACAAAGACAGAGAGATCCCAAATCAATATCATAACCATCCACCTAAAGGTACTGGAAAAGCAAGAAAAATACAACACAAAAGCTCCAGCAGGAAAGAAATAATTGAGATCAGAGCAGAAAATAATGAATTGGAAACTAAGAAAAAAAATCAAGAAAATTGACAAAGCAAACAGCTAGTTATTTGAAAAAGTAAACAAGTTTTACAAACCCCTTACCAATTTGATAAAGCAAAAAAAGAGACACTTCAAATTAATAAAATTCATAATTCAAAAGGAGAGATGACAACAGATATAAGTAGAATTGGTATAATCATCAGGACTTATTTCAAAAACCTCTACTCCACAAAACTGGATAATGTGAAGAAGATGGATAAATTCCTAGGCACATACCATCTATCAAAGTTAAACTCAGAGCAGATTAATCTCCTAAACACACCTATCACACTCATCAAGATTGCAAAAGTAATTAGAAAAACCTCCCCAAAAATAAGAGTCCAGGACAAGACAGCTTCTCAGCTGAATTCTATCAAATCTTCATGAAAGAACTCAAACCAATCTTCCTCAAACTGTGCCACACAATTGGAGAAGAGGGAAATCTACTCAACTCTTTCTATGAAGAGTCTATCACCCTAATTCCAAAACCCGACAGAAATGCCACAAAATAAGCAAACTACCAGCCTATTTCCCTGATTAACTTAGATGCAAAGATCCTGAACAAAATCCTCACAAACTGAATCCAACAACACATCAAAAGCATTATCTGCCAGGTGTGGTGGCACATGCTTTTAATCCCAGCACTCGGGAGGGAGAGGTAGGAGGATCACCATGAGTTCGAGGCCACCCTGAAACTACATAGTTAATTCCAGGTCAGCCTAGACAAAAGTGTAACCCTGGGCTGGAGAGATGGCTTAGTGGTTAAGCGCTTGTCTGTGAAGTCTCAGGACCCGGGTTTGAGGCTCGATTCCCCAGGACCCACGTTAGCCAGATGCACAAGGGGGCGCATGCATCTGGAGTTCGTTTGCAGTGGCTGGAGGCCCTGGCATGCCCATTCTCTCTTCCTCTCTCTATCTGCCTCTTTCTCTCTCTGTCGCTCTCAAATAAATAAAAATAACAACGAAAAAAACATTTTTAAAAAGTGTAATCCTACCTTGAAAAACCAAAAAAAAAAAAAAAAAAGCATCATCTACCTTAATCAAATGGGATTCATCCCAGGAACACATAGGTGGTTCAACATATAGGAATCTGTCAATGTAATGCAACACATAAACAAAGTTAAACACAAAAACCACATGATCATTTTGATAGATGCAGAAAAGGCCTTTCACAAAAAACAACATCACTTCTTGATCTAAACATTGGAGAGAATTGTCATGGTTGGTTCATACCGTAACATAATAAAGGCAACATACAAAGCTCTGAAGGCCCAAATAATACTTAATGGAAAGAGACTGGAGGAATTCCCATTAAGGTCAGGAACATGACAGGGTTGTCTGCTCTCACCTCTGCTCTTCAATATAGTACTAGAAGACCTAGCTAAGGCAATAACACAGAAGAAAGAAATAAAATGGATACATTTGGAAAGGAAGGAGTTAAGTTAGCTCTATTTGCTAATGACATGATTGTATATGTAAGAGACCCAAGAGACTCAATCCCAAAACTCCTGAAGGTGATTAACTCCTATAGCAAAGTAGCAGGATACAAAATCAGTAGCCTTTCTATATGCAAATGACAAAGATACAAAGAAAGAAATAAGGGACATGGTCCCATATTCAATAGCAACAAAAAATAAAATAAAATAACTTGGAATAACATTAACCAAGGAAGTGAAAGACCTATAGCATTAAAACATAAAAACACTCACAAAGGAAATTGAGGAGGACTTGAGAAAATGGAAAGACCTCTCATGCTCCTGGATAGGCAGAATAAACATTATGACAATGGCAATCCTACCAAAGGCAATATACAGGTTTAATGCAATTCCAATTAAAATCCCAACATTGTTCTTCACAGAGATAGACAAAATTATCTCAAATTTCATATGGAAAGGCAGAAGGCCTCAGATACCCAAGCACAACCTCAGTAAAAAAAATATATCAGGAGGCATTACCATATCTGATCTAAAGCTATACAGAAAAGCGATAGTAATTAAAACAGCATAGTACTGGGGAAAAACAGCATAAAAACAGGAGTATAGACCAAGGAAAAAGACTTTAGGACCCGAACTCTGGGTCAAGCAACTATAGCTATTTGATATTGGACAAAGGTTCTAACATTACAGGCTGGAAAAAAAAAAGAAAGAAAGAAAGAAAGAAAGACAGCATCTTCAACATATAGTGCTGGAAAAACTGGATAACCATATGCAGGAAATTGAAACTTCATCACACATCTCACTACACTCAAGTCCAAATGGCTCAAAGACCTCAATATAAGACCTGAAACTCAGCTACTACTGGAAGAAAATATAGGAAAAACTTTCCATCTACCCAATGGAATGCTATACAACAGTAAGAAAAAATGACACAATGAAATTTGAGAAAAAAAAATGTTGACCTTGGAACAGATCATTCTCAGTAAACTTACCCAATCACAGAAAGATAATCACTGCATTACCTCACTCATCTACAGCACCTAACCTGAATCTATCCAAGATACCTTACATATCCAGTAAGCATCTCCAAGGCTAGACAATAGGGTGGGTGGTGAGGAAGGGGAAGGTTAGGGAGGGGGTGGGAGATACAAACCTAGACACAATCAGCAATGGTAACATAAAATTCTACATGCTAAAAGTCAGACCAAATGGTTGAAACTTCACCAGGTCCTTAGAGGGAACACCTGAGCCACAAGTCACTGGAGAGGGTACGATGAAGACTGACCTTAATCTTTTACAGCCTCTCTCTCTCTCTCTCTCTCTCTCTCAATCTGTCTTCTCTCTTCTCTCTCTCCCTCTCTCTCTTTTCTCTAACTCTTTTATATTAGTTACCTTTTTCTTACTTTTCTCAGTGGGCTATTATCCACAATGAGATTTTGATCACAGAGACCTACAAAGTCTCCTAAAGGAAAGACAGATTTCTGTCAGAGTACTTGATGACCCACAAAAGGTTAGTGGTCAGACCCTACTGCTGAAGATACCATATCCAGTTGACACTTAAAATGGAATACATGGCTGGAAACTGGAAGAGAGTCAGTCCCCAGACAGTCAGCATGTCTAGTGACAGAAGGTGCTATATGGGCAACTGGGGGAAAATGACCAATATCTGTCCAAGCAACTTGTGGTCTAACCTACTTAGCAGCAAATAACCTGTTGTGATGCTCACACAAGTGCAATAGTGATGCACAACAATGCTGGGAAACCAACTGCTCTTGATTTGGCTAACTGATCCCCTTAGTGGAATGGGACCCATAGCTGGAGCTGGGAAACAAGTGAGAACCAAATCCAAACATGACCCCACTCTTCATTATCAAGCTACCACCAATCATAGACTACAAGAGGACCTACACCTATTAAATTCTCTATAATAAATAAATAAGGATTATCCCATTTATCTCGTGCTAGCTTTACTATCCATTGGAGAATCTGCTTCTCTTGTTCAGATGGACACAGATCCTAAGGAGAGAACCAGCCCACCATACCTCACAAAGGCCCCAGCTGAAACTAAGAACAATTGGTGAAACAAGCAAGGGTGCTGTTTTCTTTGTGAACCTGGTACCAACACAAGGGTGAAGGAGATTGACACAAAGAATAATCAACTCCTACCAAATCAGATATCTAGAGACCCAGAGTTCCCCAACACCTCATCACTGAAGCAGACCAAAAATGAATTCAACATGGCTCAGGGAAATTTTGCAAAAGAGGGGGCAGAAAGAATGTCAGAGCCACCCGTTGGGTCATGATACACAGAGACATTTCTCCTACCAATAACTTTGGGCTAACACCACAATGCATGAACCATATATCTCAACAAGGAGGGGCCAGGAGGAGAAGGTAGGACATGGATGAGCCTAACAATGGTACCAACTTGACTGTATTTATTGAGTACAAAACTAATAAAAATTTAAAATAAAATGAAAAAAATAAAGAAAAGGAATGACCCCTGTGTTCCAATTATATGCTACAAATGTGAGCTAAACTTTCAAAGTAAGGCAGATGGCCACAAAGGTGATTAAAGTGCCTTCTCCTGCCTGAGTTCTCTGTCTTTACATCCCTCCTCTGGCCTCTTCAGAATTAGTAATATCTTAAAATTCTCTTGGTGCAGAGATTAATAAAACAATTCTAAACATGTTAAAATGCACATATATATGCATTAGAACATAATAAAATGTAAATGTATTTAAAACAGGAGTATAGTACTTAGAAGGTTTTAGAAAAAGAAATACAACATGGTTGTCTCTCATTGAAAGTGAGCAATATGAATTACTTTAAGGAGACTTGAGAATTGCACATGATTATTGACTGCATAATTGACAGTACTAAAAGGGAATAAAAAGTAAGTGAGGAGACAATGAGGGAAATGGATAGTAAAATTAAAACATTTTACATATCATCACCATGTAATTTTTTTTAAATGAATAAATCTTGCTAGAACTTGGGTAATAGAAGTCTTATCAAAAGAAATGAACAATAACTGCATAATTAAAAAGAAGACATGACAGACATAAAATCAAGAGAAGTCTACTCTGTATAAATAATCTTTCTGTACCTAAGAATATGATTGAAGAAAAATCTTGTGTTATTTTCTTAAAAAGCAGACTATGTGGACCATACTACATAATGAATCCCAGGCATGAAAGTGATCATCTCACATTTACATGTTGATGAATATCATGAATTTCAAGATGACATCAACAGCAAGATAATTTTTCATGTAAAGTGATACCTGAAGGAGATATAAGCAGATTGTCTTATTAGATACAGGTAATTCCATGAAGAAAGCTTGACTGTGTCAGTAATGTTCTGTGAAAAAGAATGACTTGCTTTCTGTTCTCATGTAAAAATATAGAGCTGACAGTATCACAAGTTACCACAAGGAAAACTGCTAGACCAAACAGGCAATGTATTAGACAGAAACATTCAGTAAATTTGAGATTTGAACCAAATGAGGAACTTAGGAATGCAGAGGGGAAGTTTAAAACAGGAAGCACCAAGTCCCACTAATAAGCCTATTATAGAATGATTGGAGTCATCAAAACTATCTGAAATGTTTCTAATTCAAATGAAAGAAATTCACGCTAATCAACACAAAGTAGGGTAAGTTGAAATATAAGCCTTCAGTTCTTTATATTGAAATTTATTAGGTAAGGAAGACAAATTTTTTAATTAGTTACATATTTACATATATGCATATATATATGAACCATTTTGAAGAGTATGAACTCTTTTCTTATGCCTATTAAATCTAGATACTAAAATTAACAACATAGTAGTTAATCTAGCCAAAAACAAATAAACAAATGGCAACAATAAAATACAAAATGTGGGATAGAGAGATTTTCCAGTTGCTAAACTGCTTGCTATATTACAGAAGACATGCCTCACAGCATGAGCATCCGAGCTTGGCACTCCAGCACACACAGCACCTGCACAGGGTGGAAGGGTGCCTCCAATGCCCTCATTTGGTAAGTGGATGGCAGGAGGATTCTCAAAGCTTGCTGGTTAGCTAGTCTAGCTGACTTGGTGAGCTCTGAGTTTGATGCAACAGTCGGTCTCAAAAAGTAACGTGGAGAGTGACAGAGGAAGGTACTCATTATCATCTTTTAACCTCTACATGCAAGTAGATGCATGCACACCTGCACACACCAAGTGCCAGCATACAAATGAGTATGCATACACACACAAACACCATACACATAAATATGAAACAGGATTATAATAAAATGGAAATTAGAAATAAAAATAAGCATAATCTTGAATTTTTAAAGTAAGCTTTCTGTGTCTCAAAATGTATAGATGAATCAGTGTATCATAAACAAAACAGTTAAATCACTAACAGATGATGTGCATATGGAATTCAACATAAAATGTTGACACTTTTTCACAATAAAATAATAAAAACACAACTTTACTTGAATTCAGATATATTTGGATGAAAGATATAAATTGACTATGTTAAGGGGAAACCATAAGGAATAGAGAAAAGTTCAGACTTCTTAAAATTGCTGACACACAAGTCCAAAGTCATGTCAATGGCTTAAAGAATTAGCCCTTCCATTAATGTAAGCATCTTCATTTATCCAATTCTTGAAAAGTGAAACCATAATAACACGACATGCTACTAACACAGAAGAAGCATAATGTGCCATTGAAGAGAAAGGCTACAAACTACACAAATCATCAAATGAAAACACATTTTAAAGCCTATAAAAATGCCTGTTAACTGATGCAGGAAATCTTGCTACCAGTCAAGACTAAAGAAAACTTGGTAGGAGTCCAGTTGGAGACTATTCTTTCATCAATTAGTAAAGATAAAATGTGTAATGATGCCTGTTTGCAACTGAGGAAGGGGTCACACATTGCCTCACACTGTCAACCAAGTGTAAAGACTCATGATAATTTTGACAGGAAATTTTTCAGGACCTGCTAAGCAAACTTGTTTTTGTGCTTAGATGCACAAATTCCAGTTCTATAAGATTACACTAATAAAGTATTATACCAATTTGTTACAATCCACCAGGTCCTCACTGGAGTACTATTAGTAAACCCCCAACCATGGAGTTGCCAGTTCATAGCACCTGAAGACTCTTTCTGTGCATACCTGAAGTAAAAACTGATCAATCTCCTTCTCTCCATTAATGTTCAGATCTTTTCC
The DNA here is from genome assembly GCF_020740685.1 of Jaculus jaculus. Lineage (NCBI taxonomy): Eukaryota > Metazoa > Chordata > Mammalia > Rodentia > Dipodidae > Jaculus > Jaculus jaculus. The sequence goes on along the minus strand of NC_059113.1, from coordinate 72,413,908 downwards.
CCTTACACACGGACATCATAATTGTATATTTTTCCACAGAATTCCTTCTGATATAATATTTAACCTTCATTTTGTTTATTTAACATAATTAACTCAAATTGTACAAAATGCTGACCTTTTGTATCAATAAAATATACTGAATTTATGTACAGTTAGAAATATTAATCTACTCTAAATTGGTGATGAGGTGTGTCAGAGAGGAAAAATAAAGTAGCAAAAGTGACAGTAAGAAGGAATAAAGTCAGATCCCAACTTTGGGGACCTAGAGGAAAGTATGTCCTGGAATATTAATAATGGATATTACAATTTTTCATTTCTTTGGATTTTTTGAGATAGGGTCTTACTCTAACCAAGGCTGACCTGGCAGTTATTCTGTAGACCCTAACTGGCCTTGAAATTCTAATGATCTGCCTACCTCTGCCTGCTGAGTGCTGAAATTAAAGGTGTGCACCACCATGCCAACAATATTTTTACATATAAAATTTTATCCTTCTTTTGATTATCATAGTTGGGCATATAGACTTTTATAAATCTTATCAGTGATTTTAATAACAGTAACATTTGTCAATGTTAAATATTTGCACCTAGTGGATTTTGAAGTCATCAAGAATGACGATAATTGTGCTCCCAATTATAACAGTTTGTCAAGAATAAGCAGAAGGACTTCTGGTTAAGATGGCAGCGTAGGTACCACGTCAAAGCAGCCTAGGGGGGAAAAAAGACCAAAAAAACTCAGCAAAATACACACTTTTACTAAAAAGTGAGGTGTATAGGAAATTGAAGCAGCAGTGGAGAAGTGGAAGAGATCCAGAGCATCCAGAGCCTGCACAAGCTGGCAAAAGCGGCTCTGGCAGCTCTGCCAACCACGGTGGCAGCAGCACAACAGAGAGACCAGACTTGGCTCCAGCCGCAGGAAAAACCAGGTGCGGGATTTTCCCCTCACACCGCGCTCTCCACAACTGAGGAAATGTGAAGGGAGAGTGGCAGTGAGCAACGGAGGAGCAGACCATGAGGTAGAAGAACATGTGGAATAGTGAGAGAACCAGAGCAGCTGCAGCTCCCTCCACTCGCCTACCACATGAGGCCAGCTCCAACGAACAGAGCAGCAGTCCTGGGACACAGCCATGCCAACTTGAGCCAACAGCGGGACCCAAGCAGGAGCAGAGTTCAGCAGCAACATCCGTGGCTCCGGCACCGGTAACAGTGGCCCCAGCAGTAGCAGCTCCAGTCGCAGCAGCAATACTCAAATACTCAAAAGCAATACTCAAATACTAGTTAACACAAGAGAGCATAAGTAGAACCAGAACCACACACAAAAAAGACAAATATAAATACACACTTTTCAATAATATCTCTTAATATCAACGGCCTCAATACCCCAATGAATAGACATAGGATTGCAGACTGGGTTAAAAAGCAGGATCCTACAATTTGTTGTCTCCAGGAAACTCACCTTTCTACAAAGGATAGACATTATCTTAGGGTGAAAGGTTGGAAGATGGTGTTTCAAGCAAATGGGCCTAGAAAACAAGCAGGGGTTGCTATCCTAATATCAGACAGGATAGACTTTAGTCCAACCTTAGTCAAGAAAGATAAGGAAGGTCACTTTATATTGATTAAGGGCACACTCCAACAGGAGGACATTACAATCCTAAACATATATGTACCTAACATGGGAGCTCTCAAACCCATCAAACAAACACTATTAGAACTAAGGTCACAGATAACACCAAACACAGTGGTGGTGGGTGACTTTAACACCCCTCTGTCATCAATTGACAGGTCATCCCGGGAAAAAATAAACAGAGAGGCATCTGGACTAAATGAGGTCATAGAAGGAATGGACCTAACAGATATATACAGGACATTTCATCCAAATGCTGCAGAATATTCTTTTCAGCAGCACATGGAACATTCTCTAAAATAGACCATTTATTAGGACAGAAAGCAAATCTTAACAAATTCAGGAATTCCTTGCATTCTATCTGACCACAATGGAATTAAACTATAAATCAGTAGCAAGAAAGGCTATAGAGCATACACAAAATCATGGGAACTAAACAATACACTACTAAATGATGAATGGGTCAATGAAGAAATCAAGAAGGAAATCAAAAAATTTATAGAGTCAAAGGATAATGAGAACACAACATACCAAAATCTCTGGGACACAAGTAAGGCTGTGCTAAGAGGTAAATTTATAGCCTTAAGTGCCTATATTAAGAAATTAGTCCTGGACCAGAGTGAGACCCTACCTCGAAAAAAGAAATTAGAAAGGTTGCAAGTAAACAACCTAATGCTTTACCTCAAAGCCTTGAAAAAAGAAGAACAAGGCAAACCAAAAATTAGTAGATGGGAAGAAATAATAAAGATTAGGGCAGAAATTAACAAAATAGAAACAAAAAAAAATCCAAAGAATTAATGAAACAAAGAGTTGGTTCTTTGAAAGGATAAACAAGATTGATAAACCCTTAGCAAATCTGACCAAAAGAAAGAGAGATGAGACACAAATTAATAAAATCAGAGATGAACAAGGTAACATCACAACAGATTCCAGAGAAATTCAAAAAATCACAGGGACATACTATAAAAGCATATACTCCACAAAGAATGAAAATCTGAAAGAAATGGATGATTTCCTTGATTTATATGACCTACCTAAATTAAATCAAAATGAGATTAATCACTTAAATAGACCTATAACAAACATGGAGATCCAAACAGTTATCAATAATCTCCCAACTCAAAAAAGCCCAGGCCCGGATGGATTCACTGCTGAATTTTACCAGACCATTAAGGAGGAGCTAACACCATTGCTTCCTAAGCTTTTCCAGGAAATAGAAAAATTAGGAATTCTACCAAACTCCTTCTAAGAGGCCATCATCACCCTGATACAAAAACCGGGCAAAGATAGAACGAAAACAACAAAAAATTACTGACCAATCTCCCTCATGAACATAGATGCAAAAATTCTCAACAAAATTTTGGCATTCAGAATACAAGAGTATATGACAAAGATCATGCACCATGACCAAGTAGGCTTTATCCCAGAGATGCAGGGATAGTTCAACATAAGAAAATATATAAATGTAATACATTACATAAATGGGTTGAAGGACAAAAATCACATGATCATCTCATTAGACGCAGAGAAAGCATTTGACAATATCCAACATCCCTTCATGATAAAAGTCCTACCGAGACTGGGAATAGAAGGAACATATCTCAATATAATAAAAGCTATTTATGACAAGCCTACAGCCAACATATTACTAAATGGGGAAAAAATGGAATGTTTTCCACTAAAATCAGGAGCAAGACAAGGGTGTCCACTGTCCCCACTTTTATTTAATATAGTTTTGGAAGTCTTAGCCATAGCAATAAGGCAAGAGACACACACAAAAGGGATACAGATTGGAAAGGAAGAGATCAAGTTATCATTATTTGCAGATGACTTGATTCTATACATAAAGGACCCTAAAGACTCTACTATCAAACTATTAGAGCTGATAAAATCCTACAGCCATGTAGCAGGATACAAAATAAATACACAGAAATCAGTAGCCTTCATATATGCTAACAATTAACACACAGAGGATGAAGTCAGAGAATCACTCCCATTCACAACTGCATCAAAAAAAATAAATAAATAAAATAAAGTACCTTGGAATAAACCTAACCAAGGAAGTAAAGAATCTCTACAATGAGAACATCAAAACACTCATGCAAGAAATTATAGAAGACACTAGAAAGTGGAGAAACATCCGTTGTTCCTGGATTGGAAGAATCAATATTGTGAAAATGGCAATCTTACCTAAAGCAATCTACACATTTCATGCAATCCCTGTCAAAATTCCAAAGGCTTTCTACATGGAAATAGAAAAAACAATCCAAAAATTCATTTGGAATCACAAAAAACCTCGAATATCTAAAATAATACTGAGCAACAAAAATAAGGCTGGTGGCATCACCATACATGATTTTAACCTATACTACAGAGCCATAGTAACAAAAACAGCATGGTACTGGCACAACAACAGACATGTAGATCAGTGGAACAGAACAGAGGACCCAGATGTAAGCCCAAGTAGCTATAGCCACCTGATATTCGATAAAAATGCCAAAAATACTCATTGGAGAAGAGACAGCCTCTTCAGCAAATGGTGTTTTGAAAACTGGATAAATATCTGCATAAGGATGAAAATAGATTCTTCTCTCTCACCATGCACAAAATTAAGTCCAAATGGATTAAAGACCTTAACATCAGACCTGAAACTCTGAAACTGCTAGAGGAAAAAGTAGGGGAAACCCTTCAACATATTGGTCTTGGCAAAGACTTTATGAATACAACCCCAATTGCTCAGGCAATAAAACCACAGATTAATCACTGGGACCTCATGAAATTACAAAGATTTTGCTCTGCAAAGGACACAGTGAAAAAAGCAAAGCAGCAACTTACAGAACGGGGAAAAATCTTTGCCAGCTATATATCTGATAGAGGATTAATACCTAGGATATACGAAGAACTCAGAAATTTAAATAATAAGGAATCAAACAAGCCAATCAAAAAATGGGCTATGGAGTTAAATAGAGCATTCTCAAAGGAAGAAATACGAATGACATATAAGCATCTAAAAAAATGTTCTACGTCACTAGTCATCAGGGAAATGAAGATTAAAACTACATTGAGATTCCATCTCACTCCTGTCAGATTGGCCACCATTATGAAAACAAATGATCATATATGTTGGCAGGGATGTGGAAAAAGAGGAACCCTTCCACACTGCTGGTGGGAATGCAATCTGGCCCAGCCATTGTGGAAAATAGTGTGGAGGTTCCTATAACAGCTAAAGATTGATCTACCATATGACCCAGCTATAGCACTCCTAGGCATATATCCTAAGGACTCATCTCATTTCCTTAGAAGTATGTGCTCTACCATGTTTATTGCTGCTCAATTTTCAATAGCTGGGAAATGGAACTAGCCTAGATGTCCCTCAACAGATGAGTGGATAATGAAGATGTGGCACATTTATACAATGGAGTTCTACTCAGCGGTAAAGAAAAATGAGGTTATAAAATTTGCAGAAAAATGGATGGACCTGGAAAGGATTATACTAAGTGAGATAACCCAGGCCCAGAAAGCCAAGCACCACATGTTCTCTCTCATATGTGGATCGTAGCTACAGATGATTGGGCTTCTGCATGAGAAGCAAATTCCTTGGTAGCAGAGGCTAGTAAGTTAAAAAGGAGACATAAAGGGAAGAGAAAGGAAGGGAGGAGGATACTTAATAGGTTGATATTGTATATATGTAAGTACAATGATTTTAATGGGGAAGTAATATGATGGAGAATGGAATTTCAAAGGGGGAATTGTGGGGGTGGGGAGGGAGGGAATTACCTTGGGATATTTTTTTATAAGCATGGAAAATGTTAATAAAAATTTAAAAATAAAATAAAAAAAATAAAAACTAAAAAAAAAAAAAATAACAGAAATTCTGGGACTGGGAATGCTGAAAAGTATTAAGGGTTGCAGAAACTATGAGCACAGAGGAAAAAATGGGTTCAGAACAAGAAACAGCTGCCCAGGCATAGGTGCCAAGAGATTTGGTCAACTCACTGCTTCCAAAAGTGTTAGCTTGCTTGCCAGTTAATGATACTTTTTCCTCCCCTAGAAAATAGGTAATTATACCTAAGTGGACTGTGGTAATGGGTATATTAACAAAGTAGATTTGAGTTGCTTTTTGGGAAAGGTACAGTGCTGTAATTATGTGTGTGATTGCAGGCACATTTGATTTCTATGTAGCCTAGAAATGGCATGCTAGTATGCTGGTTAGTATGAAATAGTTAGCATCATTTTCAGTCCAATTTTCAAATTGTTAGGCACTTACCTAATTCTTTTGTTAAAAGGATCATATTATTTTCTACATAGGAATTTATTGATATAGTGAATCATATAAATAAAACCATCTGGAAAGTCTCATCATTGCTGAAAATCAACGTGAAAAATGCATACCTCGCCATAATATGTCTATATTGATCCAGAATGGTAGGTTTATTCTACAAAGACAGCAGACAATTCTATTATGGTAAATATACACTTGTTTTGCTAAACCTGATTTACTGATGATTTATCATAAAATGGTTTTATCTGTATCACATTTCCACAAGTTAATTTGCTAATACTTATATTGTCTGGAGTGGGTTGGGTCAATTGAGCTGATAAGCATTTTAACTGTTCCCTGAAGATCCTTCAAGTACTGGCCATGTAACTCTTGAAAGAACTCACAAAGAAGAATTATAACCATTTCCCTATGAGTTTTCAGAGGTAACATGGGAAAAATCAGATTTCAGGGGAAAAAAGTTACAGATTCATTGAAAAACAGCTATAGAAATTTTTATTTTTATTTTTTGTAAGTTTGGTGTGTGAGATAGGCTTGAGGCCAATGTCAAACCTAGAAGTTTAGGAAGCAAATGATGTCAAACTCTGACAGGCCCAGAACTGAATTTACATTGATTCTGATCAAGCCCTACCTTAATGCTTGACAATTGAAGCTGACATTACAGAACTCCACATTTCAGTTGTGCTTTATTTTGGAAAAAATAGGAGCAAAGGAAGACTCTTTTCATTGTCCTCTCTTGAGAGATGAATAAGTTATTGAAATAAATAATGGCTAGGCTCCATATCATTATGTCTGAAATAATAGAGTCTCTTATATAAATGTTCCCATTAATTTAATTAACTTAGGTAGTGTGGGCTCAAATTTAGTGCAATGTTATACATCACTGATTTGAGATAGGATTTTTATATTTATTTGCATATTTGTATGTATGTGTGTGTGTGTATATGTGTATGATGCATGTTTGCATGCTACAGTGTGGATGTGGAAATCACAGGACAACCTCAGGGTTTCTCCTCTCCTTCACCCTTAGGAGATGTCTGAGTCTGTCATATTACAGCTGCTGGTGAACTTCTAAATACTCCTGGCTCTGCCTAGAATTGTAGTAAGTGCATGAGGATTACAGACACATGTGCCTATTTGAAGGCTTCATGTGGGCCATGAGGGTGGAATTTGGGTCCATAGCAGGCTTGCAAGCAAATGTGCTGGGCCATCTCCCCAACCCTGACCAAGGATGTGTGTGTGTGTGTGTGTGTGTGTGTGTGTGTGTGTGTGTGTGTGTGCGCGCGCGCATTTGTATGTGTACATCCATGTATATATGCATATCCATGTATATATGCATATTTGCTGTGCTAATGTTCTAGCCTGTAGCATTTTCATTTTTTTAAATTATTTATTTATTTATTTGAGAGCGACAGACACAGAGAGAAAGACAGATAGAGGGAGAGAGAGAGAATGGGCACGCCAGGGCTTCTAGCCTCTGCAAACGAACTCCAGACGCGTGCGTCCCCATGTGCATTTGGCTAACGTGGGACCTGGGGAACCGAGCCTTGAACTGGGGTCCTTAGGCTTCACAGGCAAGCGCTTAACCGCTAAGCCATCTCTCCAGCCCAGCATTTTCATTTTTTGAGAGGGGAACTAATGAAATTAGAGTTACTTACAGTGCAGTGTGAGGGGTTGCTTTAGGAGAAATAGAGACCCCAAAAGCCAAACTGCCAAGAAGTCTCATCCTATATTGCATGCTGACTTCCTCATAGCTGCTTAGGTGAGCTCACTATGTCAGAATTACCCCAGAATGCTTCAACTCAAAGGCACCTACATCCCCAAAATGTGACCCCAGAACAGGAGACAATTCATGGAAGCTGCATCGCTGTAGCACGCTTCACAACCAGCAGGCAGTTTAGCTGATCTGAGAGTCTTGGTACCCTGCAGGACTTGTAGGCAGCTCAATTAGTGGGGATAATTGTTTTTCCAGTTGAAACCTTTTCACAAACCCAGTAACTTCTTGAGTCTCCTGTAGTCTCTTGTTTTTGTCCATATCCTTGCTTCACTCTATGGATACTTTGTTTCCCAAGTGCTTTGGGAGAAGGGAATCAAATGTAGTACAGAGATCTGTATAAGTGGAAGTTTCTTACAGACAAAATGCTCTAAATATTAACCCGTCTGTTGAAAGGATGCCACTCTAATGTCAGATGTTCCATAGAACATTTAAAGTTCTTGCACTCGACATCAATGAACGGGATTGAAGATAGGTGGCTCCTGAGGTTGAGCCATGTGCTCATCTCAGGCCCACGGCTGTCAAACTCTGAACTTATTTTTAGTTAATGAGGTCTTCTTCTAACCATTGGGGTGAATATAAACTTCACTGCCTGGGAGGAGGCTCCTGCCACCTACATACACCCTGTTGCATGTGAGTGTCCAGCCTTCCCACTCTTCATGGCTGTGTCTCAACTTGGGGCTAAAGCAGGTTGAATTCAGGGTCTCTTACTTGAGATTGTTCTCTGTTGTCAGGCTTCCAGGGTACATTTCCAGAGTGGATTAATTTTAAGCAATAGATTCTTTCTCAAGTTAGCACTAGCCACAGCCTTCTCATCTGAGGAAAACCTTCTTAATTGCTGATCCATCCCATCAGAGATGTCATAGTTTTACCAAAATCCACAAATGTGAGTCTTGTTAGGGGTGTGGGCTTCTCCTGTGGCTAAGACTGCCAGTCTGTTTTCCCAACGGTTGTCAGGTTTACATTTGGCTGTGGTTTCTACTCCCTGCCTCTCACCACAAAGCCATTTAACTAGTGCTGTGTACAGCTTACTTCTATTTATTCCTACCTTTTAGTTGCCCTATCACCCCGTTGTGGATTTCTGATGTTCTTTATCTTTTTCTCTGTTTCGAATAGAGTCCATGCTTTTGTACCTTTTCTCCTTCACCAGGCCACATGGACATAGTTTCTAATACACAATCTGGTGAGAAGTTCTCACACAATAATTACTTAAAACAAGCTCACAGACACTTCCTATAGATTATTACATATATATCAGAATTCAAAACTGATATTCAGCCTCTGAAAATCTCCACAAATTTTGATTTTATTGAAATAATCTGTTACAAGGTATGATCATTAATTGTGGACAAATTCTGAAATTTTTCTTTGTCATGTGTGCATATACACATTGTAAATACAAGATATGTGTGCATATATATGTGTGTGTGTGTGTGTGTGTGTGTGTATCTAATTATAAACACATTGGTGTCATATTAATACAGTTTGTTATTGATTTGATAGACAATATTCATACTTAAATTATTAGAATACAAAATCACCAGTGATTTTGAAGATAATTTTTAAATTTATTTTTGATAATTTTACTTCCAACTTGTTTGAATTCTTACTCAGAAACTGAACAGAGATACCTGATATTATCCACAGTTGCTATTATGGCAGAGAAAAGTCTCCAACATAAGCAATGGCATTTAAATACAGTTACAGAGCCGAATAATGGAGAAAACAATGGAACACAGAAGAAAAGCCATTCAAAGAGATCAAGTCTCAAACTTGGAAGAAACAGCAGGACTGTCATTGGGTATGTTCAGGAAACTTCAATGATGGGTTTCAATAAGAGCTAAAAAAGCAAATGCAGAATTTAAGTTTATTTATTCACTCATTTATTTGAATAATTTCATATTCTGACAATATCATGAATATAATCAACATAAAATAATCTAGTAATTGTATAGCTCAAGGAAATATGCCAAATCTCCTTCTCATTATAAAATTATCATTTCATAAAATAATTCATTTTGTGGTCATAAAAGTATTTATCGAAGGCACTAAAGAGGTAATGCATTTAAGCAAATTAAGAATATTAATTCTTGAAGCACTTATTTCTTCCAAATGAATTATGTGTGCTCTCGTGTTGAATTGCAAAAAAATTATTGAGGATTCAAATATACTCATATTTTCCATTTTTAAAATAAGACACTGTGCACATATATATTTAATAATGTTACATGGTTAACATTGAAATCTGGTGAAAATAACTTATTATTATGCACTGACAACATTTAATAAAATTGCAATATATTGTGAAACTTTAATCTTTCAAGTTGTTATTTCTTCTAATTAAACAATTTTAGTTTTTGTTTACAACAAAGATATTATTTATTTAAAAGTGCATCTGAAACAATATTGGAAAATGTATGCCAAAAGTAATTAAATAGTTATGCTATCCGTTCATACAAGTTTTTACTTTGTCTTTTGCCTGTATCTCCCAGTACCTGAAACTGTTTGCTACCCACAATGAGCTGTTGATCAGAGAGACCTTTGCAGTTCCCAAAACAAGACATGTTGCTGTCAAAACCCTTGATTACCCACCTGAGGCAGGAAAAAAGAGGACCCTATTGCTAAAGACATCATATGCTGCTGACACAAAGCATGGAGAGAGCTAGCTGGAATCTGGAAGAGGACCAATCCCCAGACAGTCCATCTAGTATTGGAAAGCACTACATGAGCTACTGGGGGAAAGTGGCCAACAACAGTCTAAGCAACCAGAGGACTAAGCTACTCAGAAGCTCCCTGACAGGATGTACAGACAAGTATAATAGTGGCACATAGCCTTGGTGGGTAACTAATAGCTTTCTGACTGGCTAAGAGATCTACTTGGTGTAAAGGAACCCAAATGTGGACTTGAGAAGTAGGTCATAACCCTATGGAGACAAAGATTATGCTCTACAGTGTCACTCGTCCTTGGCTAAAAGAGTGCTCACAATAAATCCTCCCTAAGTTAATAATGCTTACCATTTTTAACCTATGCTAACTTCACTCTCCACTGGCAAATCTGTTCTTTTTCTAAAGGCAGTGATACCTGAGGAGATAAACTAGCCCTTGCACCTCAGCCAAGCCACAGCTGAAACCACAGAGGAATTGGGAAGCCAAGCAAAAGTGCTACTTTCTTGGTGAACCTGATAATCAATGCCAGGGTGAAGGATACAGACCCTGAGGATACTCAACACTTAACCAAAGCAGAGATCCAAAGGCTCCTAAGAGCTCATTATTGAAGTGGACTTAAAACACACCCATCATGGCTGTGAGAATTTTGCAGAAGAGAGGCTAGAACGAGTGTAAAAGCCACAGGTTGAGACATAATGCCCAGATGTCTCCCCCTGCCTCCTGCTGTTCCCACAATGCATAACCCACAACCCTATCAGGAATATGTGCAACCCCACCAAGGAGGATCCCCAGTGAAATGGAGGTTGATATGAGGAAAAATAGGGTACCAATATATGATGTATCCATACAAAATGCATTGTTAATTATAATTCTAGGAAAGTGTGAAAAACCAAAATGTCTACAAGAAACTCAAAGCACTAAGCAATGAAAAAATAAATCCACTAAAAAATGGGGCATAGAACTGAATAGGGAATTATCAAAGGAATAAACACAAATGGCTAATACATAAGACAATGTTCATCATCCTTAATCATCAGGGACATACAAATTAATCTATGAAATTCCACTTTACTAAATAAAGGATGGCAATCAATGTGAGTTGATACCATAGAAACCTTCCCTGGATAACAGACTAAAGATGCAACCCTCCTTAATTGGATGAAGGGATTATCTGTTAAGAAGTGCCCTGAAGAGGTTGGGATGAAGCTCAACCCTAAAATATTTGGATCTGTCTTCAAATTCTCAGTAATTGGTTACAACCCAAGTTGAGCTGTTGATCAAGGTTCCCAAAACAAGAGAGGCTTCTGTAAAACCACTTAATTATCTGCCTGAGTTAAAACACAAGACCCTATTGCTGGAGACCTCACATGGTGCTGATGCAGAACAATGAGAGATCCAGCTGGAATCTAGAAGGTGCTAGTGCACAGATGGTTAGCCCATATGGCACTGGATAGCTCTACATGAGCTACTAGGAGAAAATTGCCAACAACATAGTGAACAAGCAGGGGACACAGCTATACAAAAGCAACAGCATAACAAGATGCACACATCAGTGCAATGCAGGCACACAGCCTTCGTGAACAACCAATGGCTATTTGATTGGCTAAGAGATCCACTCAATAGAAAAAACCCATAGCTGGAACTGCTACCCAAGTCAGAATCCTATGGATACCAAGATTATGGAATCCAACAAAAAGTTCCCACTAGTCTTTGGCAAAAAGAGAGACCACTTCCATCAAAATATCTCTAAATTAACAGTGCTTCTCCATTTTAACCTATCCTGATCTCACTGTCCATTAGAAAACCTGTTTTTCTTTTTCAGAAAGTAGCAAGAAGGGAAAACCAAAATCTTTCAACAAGATCTTCTTCGTGAATAGCCAACTCTTAAGGACTTAATCTTTAGTGAGGAGAATTCCAACTCCTGTATGAGGAAGTGCACCAAATAAACAGAGGCATATAGAATTATAATTGGATAGAATCTACTAATGCACTATAGTCACTGCCACAAAAGGGAGAGACACAAGAAAAGTGATATATTGAAGTGGCTATTTTCCTTTGTCTTCTATATTTGATGTCTGCCAAGTTGTGCAGTGGGAAGAGTTATTTAACCATATAATTGTTTCCTTAGTTTCTAATTCATTATTTTCTGATCTGATCATCATTTCATTCTGTCTGGAACTCTTGTGGTAGGATTAATCTTATTTTCCCAATACCTTTAGGTGGAGAGTTATTAATTTAAGATCTCTCTGTCTTTGTTATGAAGGCATTTAGTGCTATGAATTTTCCCTGTGGGATTGCCTCTTTTATGTACCATAAGTTTTGTTAAGTTGTATTATTATTGTCATTCAATTGTCAAAATTTTACAATTTCTTCCACAATCCATTTATTGTTTAAACGTAGGTTGTTTAGCCTCCAGAAGATGGTGGAGTTCCTGATGTTTCTCTTTTTGTTAATTTCTAGCTTTAAAGCATTGTGATCTGACATGATTGCGAAAGTTTTTTCAATTTTCCTGATTTATGGCCTAATATATGGTATATTATGGAGAAGGTTCCATGGGCTGCTGAGAAAACTATGTATTCTGTAGCATTGGGGTGGAATGTTCTGTATATGTCCATTAAGTCTAGTGATCTATGGTATTATCTCCCTTTTGATTTCTGCTAATTCTGTCTATTGATGATAGTGAGGTATTGAAGTGCCCAACTATGATAATATTGGTGTTTATTTCTGTTTTTGTTGTCAAGTAGGTTTTATCTTATAAACTGTGGTGCACCTGAGTTTAGCACATATAGATTTATTTTTTTAAGTTTATTTTATTTTATTATTTATTTGACAGTAACAGACAGAAAGAGAAAGGCGAGAGAGAGAGAGGGAGAGAATGGGCATGCCAGGGTCTCTAGCCACTGCAAACAAACTCCAGATGTGTGCCCCCTTGTGCATCTGGCCAACATGGGTCCTGGGAAATCGAGCCTTGAATAGTGGTCCTTAGGCTTCACAGACAAGTGCTTAACCACTAAGCCATCTCTCCAGCCTGCACATATAAATTTATGATTGTGATGTCCTCATGTTGGATCTTTCCCTTCATAAATAAGAAGTTCCCTTCTTTGTCTTTTTTTATTACTTTTGGTCTGAAGTCTATTTTATCAGATAGTAATATAGAAACACATGCTTATTTCTTATTTCCTTTTGATTGAAATATCATTTTCCACCATTTTTCCCTGACTAGGCATCTGTCTTTAATGGTGAGGTGGGTTTCTTGAAGACAGCAGATAGAAGGGTCCATTTTTCTGATCTATCCTGTTAACTTGTGTTTTGATGAATTAACATTATTAATTTTTAGTTGTAAATGTCAAGCTTGATTTAATCCCTGTCATGATGTGTTGCTTTAGGGGTTTGGTGATTTCATGTGATTTGTACATATTTGAGCCTGCTCTATTTTGGTTATTGTGACTTTCTTCTTGTCAGCTCTTAAATTGGTTGTTTGTTCTGTGTGGAATAGATCTGTCTTTGTGTTTGTATAACCAAAGAGTGGATTTTTTTCATGGAAAGGTTTACTTTTAATATCTATTATTGTGGTGGTTTGATTCAGGTGTGCCCTGTGAAATTAGGTGTTCTGAATACTAGGTTCCCCAGCTGATGGCAATTGGAAATTGAAGCCTTCTGGAGGCAATATATTATTGGGGACAAGTTTATGGATATTATAGCCAGTTTCCCCTTGCCAGTGTTTGGCACACTCTCCTATTCCTGTTGTCCACTTTATGTAGCCCAGGGCTGATGTTGACCCTCTGCTTATGCCATCATTTCCCCTGCCATCATGGAGCTTCCTGTCTAGCCTGTAAGCCAAAATAAACCTCTTTTTCCCACAAGCTGATCTGGGGTAATTTCTACCAGCAATGCTAACCTGATGCAACAATTATGAAGGATATTTTTATGGGTACAATAATTTCTGTTGGAAGCCATAATTTTTAGACTTTGAAGTGTTCAATTCCAGGTTCCCTGGTTTTGATTGTTTATTGAGCAATCGGATGTAATTCTGACCGAATTGCCTTTGTATATAGTGATTTGTTTCTCTGTTGCTACTTTTGGCACTCTCTCTTTGTTTTCATTGTTAAGTGTTTTCATTATGATGTGCCTTCCAGAATTTCTTCCTTGTTCCTGGCTGTTTGGTGTTTTGCGAGCTTATAATATCTGGATGGGATGCTTTTTTGCATTTCCTCAATTAGTTTGTTGAATGTGTTCTCAATGCCTTTGACCTGGATTCCCTCTCCTTCTCATATATCCTTGATTCAGCTGTTTGCTCATTTTAAGATATCCCACATTTCCCTTGTGTCTGTTCACATGATTTTTTGGACCTTTGCAAAGGTTTTGGCCTCCCAATCAATTTTTTTGGTCTTGTCTTCCAGCTCAGAGATTCTGTCTTCCACATGAATGACTCTGTTAGTGAGATATTCTAAAGAGGTTTTTAAAATCTCTATTTGATTTTTGTTTTCTGTTGTGTTATTTTGCATTCTGTCCATCTTTTCTTTGAAGTATGATTTCATTTTTAGGTCTGATTTTCTTGATGCTTCCTTTAATTCATTCTTTATCATACATTCATTAGGTATTATCAGCTGGTTATTGAGAGCCTACATTTTTTTATCATAGCAAATTTACTTTACTTATTTATATTTATTAGAGACAGAAGGGGAGAAGGAGAAAGAAGGGAGGAGAATTGGCATTCCAGAGCCTCTATCCACTGCAATCAAACTCCAGACACATGCACCACCATGAGTATCTGGCTTATGTGGGATCTGGAAAACTGAACCTAGGTTCTTAAGTTTCAATGGCAAGTACCTTAACTGCTAAGGTATCTGTCTAGCCCAAGTTTACTTAATTTTTTTTATTAGATATGGACTTATTTAGTCTGTAAACAACACATGTTGGTACCATTCTTTCCCTCCTCCCTGTCCCTTTTCCAAAGAGGCCTTCCTTGTTGGGGAAGCAGTTCAACTCCATTGGGGAGAGGCAATGTCTCTGTGAAAAATGTACCAACTTCTGTCTCTATTAAATTTCTGTGAGCCATGCTGGGAACATTTTAATTCTATTTCAGTGATAGACAGTTAGGAGCCCCTGAATCTGGGCTTTGTTAGGTATTGAGTGTCCTCAGTATCTAGCTCCATTGCTCTTGTGCTGATAACTGATTCACTAAGAAAGGAGCATTCTTGCTTATTTCCCCAACTCCTCTGTGGTTTCAGCTGGGGCTGGGATGGAGTGCACTGGGTTATTTATCTCCTTATGTCCAGCTCCCATTTGAAAATGAGAAGCAGATTATAGAACGAGAACTGGAGTGAGTAGGCCATACCTCTGTTTCCTGGCTGGCTCCTCCTACCTCCCCAGTCTAGGTTTCCTGCACTGATCTGTGTCCAGATGGGCACAATAGTTTGGAGTGAATAGGCAAGATCCCTCCTTCCTGGCTCCACCCTGTTCCCTGGACCAGTTCCCTGGGCTGCTTTGTTTGCTGGAGGGTGCAGAAAGCAGTAACTAGGCCAGATCCCTGTTCCCTAGATCCTCCTAATCCCCTGTTCCTGGTAGGTCCCATTGTGCCTTGCTTGGGGAGGCCTGGTCCCTGTGTGAGCTGTGGAATCAGGCCTTTTGCTCTGGTATTCTCACTGGCCACTGGGTACCAACATCCCTGCTCACCTAAGTTAGATATTGCATGGGCCAAAGGACAAAAACTTTCTTCCTCCTGAATAAAATAAAGAGTCTTCTTAAAGTAGACAGACAACAATGCAAAAAAATCCAAGAAACGTCAGAAAACTGAGTGATCTAATCATACAATAGAAACCTCTAATGAAGTCAAAGAGAAATCAACAGAAATTCATTCTCAAAATGAAAACACAACAACCAATGAGATCCTGATCACAAATATTGCTTAACTAGAAGAAAACAATCAAAGAACCAACAACCATATCAATGAAATTAAACAGAATAATCTAGAGCATTCAGCTTTTGACAGTAGGTTTAACTTGATTGAAGAAAATATTAGAACCCCCTAAAAAGCCTCCATTTTTTTGACTCACCTTCAACTCATTTCTTTTGAGGTTTCTCTGGTTTTCTTCAGTTATATTAAGTCTAGTGACAAAAGCTGAATGTTCTAAGAGATGGTTCTACTTCCATTTTAATAATTCTTTTGATAAGAGCCACATTAGTTATTGTGTTTTCATTTGGGGACTCAATTTTTGTTGTTTCCTTTGTGATTTTATTGGAAGCGTCCATCATAGGAGTAGGTATCCTTGGTGGAAATCTCTCTATTTTCTGACTTTTTGTCTTGTGTTCTAGCCATCTTGGGGAAAATTTTTATTATATTTATGGGTAAACAAGTAATTGTCCTTGTAGGTTCTTCAATTGGTGTTCTGTATTAAATTTCAACCAGATTGGTGTATGATGGGCTATAACTGCAGATGTGCACATTGTGGAGAATGCAAGTGAATCAATGTTAACTGGGGAATTGGGATGTGGGAAACTGGGATCCTTAGTGTACTCACTCCACTTGCATGCACTCTTTAGCACATGGGGACCAGAGTTTTGGTAACCAAGCGGGCATGTGGCCAGCTCCCACAGCCCATGCACCCTCTGGCTTAATGCAATAGGGATTTTGGGAGCCAGGACCACTAAGTCTGGAAACATGAGCAAAAGGTCTCCTTACACAACACACACCAGATGAAAAAATAAGGGGAACTTTCCATGATATAGGATAGGGAAAATACTTCTTGAACAATACTCAATTAGCCCAGGAAATTAAACATCACTCAACCAATGGAATCTCATGAAGCTAAAAAGCTCTTGTACAGACAACCTTACCACAAACAGAGCCACTGGACTACCCGTGGAATGGGAGAATAGCCTATAAACTTTTTATGTGTAAATTTAGACATAAACATGCTCAAATCTACACATCATTTTATAAAAAAATTATAGTTTTCTTAGTGAGATTTTGTTATTAGAGATATTTAATTTGTGGTTTATCACAGTGGCACACTGCATTATGATAGTGTAGAATGACATGTGACCATCACAGGTGAAAAACAACTAAGTGTCTACTTTTCACTTTTCAAGATTACAGTTTCAGGTACTGTTCAGAAATCACTCCCAAAAGAAATAATAGACATTTTGATGTACACAATGATACATTAAGTACTGTATGGTAGTCTATAAAAGCAGACGAGTTAACCATGACAGGGCTAAGAATGGAAGAAAAATGCTTTAAAAAATGGATGGTATCCACAAAACATGGAGAAGCTTACATTATTAGGAATGAGAATTATAAGATAACAGTAGGACCAATGCTCAGATGTGTTTCAAAGGAGATCATTGGCTCATCTGAGAGAAAAGTGAAAGCAACAGTCATTCTTCTTAATATATTTTAGGGCACTTCTGTGACTAGTAAACCACTTAATGGAAAATACATGTCAATATATTCCATACCACTTTTTAAATAATTTTAATATTTTAAATCATTAGAATTACCAGCAGGGCATCTGTGTAGCAGAAAACTTCATGTTGCAGGGATGAACTTCCAGGACATACACAGGAAGAAGAGATTTATTTACAGCTTACAGATCCAGGTGAATTCCATAATGGCAGAAGAATCTGGGCTCCCTTTCCAAGGCCTATGTGAAGCCACCACCAAAAAGCAAGCAAGCACATTTCAGGGACACCAGGCAAAGCTCAGGCACTTTGCATATCCTTAGATTGGAATTTCAAATTCTCCCCTATGCCTAGGATTCACCCACAGTGACACCTCCCTCAACCAGGTGGCTACAGATGTAAATTAAAACTTTAATAAACTCCTGAGTCAGTTGGGAGTCATCCATTTAAACCACCACAATCTGTAATCCTGGGAAAGTAGAAAAATCAAATAAAATACACTTGGAGATTAAAAAATGTACAATAAAGTGGAAAACTTTTCATGATGTCATCACATATTTTCTCAATAGGAAAATGATCTGCTTTCTCTTCTTTTTCCATCAACATCTGGTTATTTACAACATCAACTGAATTGACACATTAAACTGTTTGGAAAGTTCTGTGTGGAGGTGTTGTGATATTTACTGCAACATTGCTTAATTTTATAGCTTGAAATGTATATTTCATAGAAGGGACAATAACACATTACATTATTGAATTCATTTCAGTTAGGACTCAATATTAGAAATGGGCTAGTATCTCCTGGAAAAGTAGAAGCAAAATGTTTTTGTATGTTTAATTAAAGTTTTTTTTTAATTATTGCTGGGATTGTTGCATTTATTACATTATTAGTTTCTATTACTACTTCTGCTGTTTCTCTTACACAAGAAGTTCATACTTCACACTTTGTTAATAATCTAGCTAAAAACGTTTCTGTTGCTTTAAGAACTCAAGTAGCCATAGATTAGAAATTAGAAGAAAAAAAATAAATGCTTTGATTGATATAGTGACTTATTTAGGAGAGCAAATTCAAGGTATGAAGATTAGAGCTCAATTGGAATGCCATGCATATTACCAATGCATCTGCATCTGCATCACCTCTAAAACTTACAATGCTAGTTATGAAGATTGGGTAAAAATCAAAATGCACTTAGAAAGAATTTGGCACCATGATAACATTCCATTAGATTTGGTTAATTTACATGCAGAAATTCTAGCTATACCGAACAGTCATCTTGATTTTGATGCCACTAAGGCTGCTGATGAATTACTTGCTGCAATTAAGTCTGTGTTGCCTGGTTGGGATTCTATAAGTTGCTGGATAGGCAGCTTTGCAGCTGTGGGAGTTTGCCTTCTGCTTCTCTTATGCCTATTGCCTATTTTCTTCAATTATCTAATGAAGTCTATTGTGAATGTTCATGCAGAGTTCCAAGGTATGTACTATAGAACATATCCTTGACTCCCTCAGACCTTACACTAATTCTCCCTGAATTTTATCTGGATGGTAGCCACGGATGGGTAAGATCAGGGGAGGAGGCATCCAACCTAAGACAGGGCACATATTGAAGGATAATATGTCCAAAGACATCCAATGACAAATGTCCAGTGATGGGTAAGGATGTTCTTCTGCCTCTGACAGGCACAGTGACTTCTTTCAATAAATAAAGAAGAGGGAGATGTCAGGAGCCACAGCTGCTCTTTGACCTAGGGAACTAAGGGTGTTCTCTTATCTCTGTGTTTTAATTGATTTATGTAATTTTTAAAAACATTTTCCATGGTTATAAAAAATATCACATGGTAATAGCTCCCCCACCCCCAACTTCCCCCTTTGAAATTCCATCCTCCATCATATTACCTCCCTATCTCAATCATTGCACTTCAATATATACAATACCAACCTATTAAGTTCCCTCCTCCCTTCCTTTCTCTTCCCTTTATATCTCCTTTTTAACTTACTGGACTCTGCTACTAAGTATTTTCCTTCTCACACAGAAGCCCAATCATCCATAGCTAGGAGCCACATATGAGGGAGAACATGTGGCGCTTGGCTTTCTGGGCCTGGGTTACCTCACTTAGTATAATCCTTTCCAGGTCCATCCATTTTTCTGCAAATTTCATAACTTCATTTTTCTATACTGCTGAGTACAACTCCATTGTATAAATGTGCCACATCTTCATTATCCACTCATCAGTTGAGGGACATCTAGGCTGGTTCCATTTCCCAGCTATTATAAACTGAGCAGCAATAAACATGGTAGAGCACGTACTTCTAAGGAAATGAGATGACTCCTTAGGATATATGCCTAGGAGTGCTATAGCTAGGTCATATGGTAGATCAATCTTTAGCTGTTTTAGGAACCTCCACACTATTTTCCACAATGGCTGGGCCAGATTGCATTCCCACCAGCAGTGTAGAAGGGTTCCTCTTTTTCCACATCCCTGCCAACATTTATGATCATTTGTTTTCATGATGGTAGCCAATCTGACAGGAGTGAGATGGAATCTCAATGTAGTTTTAAACTGCATTTCCCTGATGACTAGTGACAGAGAACATCTTTTTAGATGCTTATATGCCATTCATATTTCTTCCTTTGAGAAAGCTCTATTTAGTTCCAAAGCCCATTTTTGGATTGGCTTGTGTGATTCCTTATTATTTAACTTTTTGAGTTCTTTGCATATCCTAGATATTAAT
Organism: Jaculus jaculus; assembly: GCF_020740685.1. Taxonomy (NCBI): domain Eukaryota; kingdom Metazoa; phylum Chordata; class Mammalia; order Rodentia; family Dipodidae; genus Jaculus; species Jaculus jaculus. Next base: position 72,393,429 of record NC_059113.1, on the reverse strand, counting down.
CCTCTATCAGATGTATAGCTGGTGAAGATTTTTTCCAATCTGTAGGTTGCCTCTTTGCTTTTTTACACTGTGTCCTTTGCAGTGCAAAACCTTTGTAATTTCAAGAGGTCCCAGTGATTAATTTGTGGTTTTATTGCCTGAGCAATTGGGGTTGTGTTCAGAAAGTCTTTGCCAAGACCAATATCTTGAAGGGTTTCCCCTACTTTTTCCTCTAGCAGTTTCAGAGTTCCAGGACTGATGTTCAGGTCTTTAATCCATTTAGACTTAATTCTTGTGCGTGGAGAGAGAGAAGAATCTATTTACATTCTTCTGCACATATATATCCAGTTTTCTCCCAACACAATTTGCTGAGGAGGCTGTCTTTTCTCCAATGAGTATTTTTGATGCTTTTATCAAATATCAGGGGGCAATAGCAACATGGACTTACATCTGGGTCCTGTATTCTATTCCACAGATCTACATGTCAGTTTTTGTGCCAGTACCATGCTGTTTTTGTTACTATGGCTCTGTAGGATAGGTTAAAATGAGGTATGGTGATACCACAAACCTTAATTTAATTGCTCAGTATTATTTTAGATATTCAAATTTTTTGAGATTCCAAATGAATTTTTGGATTTTTTTTTTTTTTTTATGTCCATGAAGTATGCCTTTGGAATTTTGACAGGGATTGCATTAAATGTGTAGATTGCTTTTGGTAAGATTGCCATTTTCTCAATATTGATTCTTCCAATCCAGGAACAGGGGATGATTTTCTACTTTCTAGTGTCGTCTGCAATTTCTCGATTGAGTGTTTTAAAGTTCTCATTGCAGAAATCATTTACTTCCTTGGTTAGGTTTATTCCAAGGTACTTTATTTTATTTATTTACTTTTTGATGGAATTGTGAATGGGAGTGATTCTCTGAATTCATACTCTGTGTGTCTGTTGTTAGCATATATGAAGGCGAATGATTTCTGTGTATTTATTTTGTATCCTGCTACATAGCTGTAGGTTTTGATCAACTCTAACAGTTTGTTAGTAGTGTCTTTAGGGTCCTTTTTGGTTAGAATCATGTCATCTTCAAATAATGATAACTTGATCTCTTCCTTTCCAATTTTTATCCCTTTTATGTGTGTCTCTTGCCTTATTGCTATGGCTAAGACTTATAAAACTATGTTAAATAAAAATAGGTACAGTGGACACCCTTGTCTTATTCCTGATTTTAGTGGAAAAGCTTACAGTTTTTCCCCATTTACTAATATGTTGGCTGTAGGCTTGTCATAAATAGCTTTTATTATATTGAGATATGTTCCTTCTATTCCCAGTCTCTGTAGGACTTTTATCATAAAGGGATGTTGGATTTTGTCAAATGCTTTCTCTGCATCTAATGAGATGATCATGTGATTTTTGTCCTTCAACCCATTTATATAATGTATTACATTTATAGATTTGTGTATATTGAACCATCACTGTATCTCTGGGATAAAGCCTACTGGATCAGGGTGAATGATCTTTTTGATATATTCTTGTATTCTGTTTGCCAATATTTTGTTGAGAATTTTTGCATCTAAGTTCATGGGGAGAATGGTTGCTAATTTTTTGTTGTTGTCATTCTATCTTTGCCTGGTTTTGGTATCAGGGTGATGCTGGCCTCGTTGAAGGAGTTTTGTAGAATTCCTTATTTTTCTATTTCCTGGAATAGCTTAAGAAGTAATGGTGTTAGCTCTTACTTAAAGGACTGGTAAAATTCAGCAGTGAATCCATCTGGGCCTGGGCTTTTTTTAGTTGGGAGATTATTGATAACTGTTCAGATCTCCATGTTTGTTACAGGACTATTTAAGTGATTAATCTCATTTTGATTTAATTTTGGTAGGTCATACAAATCAAGGAAATCATCCATTTCTTTCAGATTTTCATACTTTGTGGAGTATATGCTTTTATAGTATGTCCCTATGATTTTTTGAATTTCTCTGCAATGTTTCGTGATGTTTCATTTTTTATCTCTGATTTGATTAATTTGTGTCTCTTCTCTCTTTCTTTTGGTTAGATTTGCTAAGGGTTTATCAATCTTGTTTATCCTTTCAAAGAACCAACTCTTTGTTTTATTAATTCTTTGGATTTTTTTTGTTTGTTTGTTTGATTCTATTTCATTAATTGCTTCCCTAATCTTTATTATTTCTTCCAGTCTACTGATTTTTGGTTTGCCTTGTTCTTCCTTTTCCAAGGCTTTAAGGTGAAGCATTAGGTCATTTACTTGCAAACTTTCTAATTTCTTAATATAGGCATTTTAAGGCTATGAATTTACCACTTAGAACTGCCTTCATTGTGTCCCAGAGATTTAGGCATGTTGTGTTCTCATTATCATTTGACTCTATAAATTTTTGAGTTCCTTCTTGACTTCTTCATTTACCCATTCCTCATTTATTAGTGTATTGTTCAGTTTCCATGATTTTGTCTATGCTCTATAGCTTTTCTTGCTACTGATTTGTAGTTTAGTCCCATTGTGGTTCGATAGAATGCAAGGAATTATTTCAACTTTCCTGAATTTGTTCATATTTGCTTTGTTTCCTAATATATGGTCTATTTTAGAGAATGTTCCATGTGCTGCTGAAAAAAATGTATACTATGCAGCATTTAGATGAAATGTCCTGTATATATCTCTTAGGTACATTCCTTCTATAACTTCATTAGTCCAGATGCCTCTCTGTTTATTTTTTCCAAGGATGACCTGTCAATTGATGAGAGTGCAGTGTTCAAGTTACCCACCACCACTGTGTTTGGTGTTATCTATGACCTTAGTTCTAATAATGTTTGTTTGATGAATATGGGAGCCCCCATGTTATGTGCATAAATGTTTAGGATTGTAATATCCTCCTGTTGGAGTGTGCCTTTAGTCAATATAAAGTGACCATCCTTATCTTTCTTGACCTACGTTAAACTGAAGTCTACCTTGTCAGATATTAGAATAGCAACCCCTGCTTGTTTTCTAAGCCCATTTGCTTGAAAGACATGGTTCTATACATAAAGGACCCTAAAAACTCTACTAGCAAACTGTTAGAGCTGATCAAAACCTACAGCCATGGAGCATGATACAAAATAAGTACACAGAAATCAGTAGCCTTCATATATGCTAACAACAAACACACAGAGGATGAAATCAGAAAATCACTCCCATTCACAATTCCATCAAAAAGTAAATAAGGTACGTTGGAATATACCTAACCAGGGAAGTAAATGATCGCTACAATGAGAACTTTAAAACACTCAAGTGAGAAGTTGCAGAAGACACTAGAAAGTGGAGAAACATCCCCTGTTCTTGGATTGGAAGAATTAATATTGTGAAAATGGCAATCTTACCAAAAACAATCTACACATTTAATGCAATCCCTATCAAAATTCCAAAGGTATTCTTCATGGAAATAGCAAAAACAATCCAAAAATTCATTTGGAATCACAAAAATCCTCAAATGTCTAAAATAATACTGAGCAACTAAAATAAGGCTGGGGGTATCACTATACCTGATTTTAACCTATACTACAGAGCCATAGTAACAAAAACAGCATGGTTCTGGCTCAAAAACAGACATGTAGCTTAGTGGAAGAGAATAGCAGACCCAGATGTAAGCCCAAGTAGCTATAGACACCTGATATTTGATAAAAATGCCCAAAATACTCACTGGAGAAAAGACAACCTCTTCAGGAAATGGTATTGGGAAAACTGGATATATATCTGTAGAAGGATGAAAATAGATTCTTCTCCCTCTCCATGCACAAGAATTAAGTCCAAATGGATTAAAGACTTGAACATCAGACCTGAAACTCTGATACTGCTAGAGGAAAAATTAGGGGAAACCCTTCAAGATATTGGTCTTGGCAAAGACTTTCTGAATACAACCCCAATTGCTCAGGCAATAAATCCACATATTAATCACTGGGACCTCATGAAATTACAAAGATTTTGCTTTGAAAAGGACGCAGTGAAAAAAGCAAAGAGACAACCTACATAACGGGAAAAAATCTTCGTCAGCTCTATATCTGATAGAGGATTAATATCTAGGTTATACAAGGAACTCAAAAAGTTAAATAATAAGGAATCAAACAAGCCAATCAAAAATGAGTTTTGGAGCTAAATAGAGCATTCTCAAAGGAAGAAATACGAATGGCATATAAGCATCTAAAAAAATGTTCTGTGTCACTAGCCATCACTGAAATGAACATTAAAACTACATTGTGGTACCATCTCACTCTTGTCAGATTGGCCACCATCATGAAAACAAATGATCATAAATGTTGGCGGGGATGTGGAAAAAGAGGAACCCTTCTACACTGCTGGTGGTAATGCAATCTGGTATAGCCATTGTGGAAATCAGTGTGGAGGTTCCTAAAACAGCTAAAGATTGATCTACCATATGACCTAGCTATAGCACTCTTAGGCATATACCCAAAGGACTCATCTCATTTCCTTAGAAGTACATGCTCAACTATGTTTATTGCTGCTCAATTTTTAATAGCTGGGAAATGGAACCAGGCTAGATGTCCCTCAGCAGATGAGTGGATAATGAAGATGTGGAACATTTATGCAATGGAGTTGTACTCAGCAGTATAGAAAAAATGAAGTTATGAAATTTGCAGAAAAATGGATAGACCTGGAAACGATTATATTAAGTGAGGTAACCCAGGCCTAGAAAGCCAAGCGCCACATGTTCTCTCTCCTATGTGGATACTACCTACAGATGATTGGGCTTCTGCATGATAAGGAAAATACTTGGTAGTAGAGGCCAGTAAGTTAAAAAGGAGACATAAAGGGAAGAGAAAGGAAGGGAGGAGGGTACTGAATAGGTTGATTTTGTATATATGTAAGTCCATTGATTGTGATTGGGAGGAAATATGATGGAGAGTGGAATTTCAATGGGTAAAGTGTGGGGGGTGGGAGGGAATTACCATGGAATTTTTTTATAGTCATGGTAAATGCTAATAAAAATTAAAAATAAAAATAAATAATATAATTTTAAAAAAAGAAAGAAAGACCTTTTTCCAACCTTTCCCACTAAGATAATATCTGTCCTTTGTAGAAAGGTGAATTTCTTGGAGACAACAAATTGTAGGATCCTGCTTTTTAACCCAGGCTGCAAACCTATTTCTTTTGGTTGGGGCATTGAGGCCGTTAACATTAAGAGATATTATTGAAAGGTGTGTATTTATGTTTGTTCTGCTTCTACCTTTGCTCTCTTGTGTAAACTAGTATTTGAGTATTGCTTGTTTTTTCCACGTTCTTTATATGTGTGTTTTTCCTTTTCTTCAACATGGAGGATCCTATCAAGTATTTTCTGGAGAGCTGGTTTTCTCTTCAAGTACTCCTTTAACCTGCTTTTGTCATGGAATGTCCTTATTTCTACGTCTATTTGAATGGATAGCTTTGCAGGATAAGGTAACCTTGGTTGACAGTTGTTATCTTTCAGAACTTGAAATACATCACTCCAAGCCCTTCTGGCTTTTAAAGTTTGTGTTGAATAATCTGCTGTAATCCTGATGTGCTTGCCTTTGTAGGTAAGTTGATTTTTCACTCTAACTGCTTTCAATATTTTTTTGCTTGGTTTTTGTGTTTCATGGTTTGATTATAATATGAGGAGAGCTTCTTTCCAGGTTTTGTCTGGCTGTTGTTCTATCAGCTTCCTGTATCTGCATTGCCACCTCTTTCCCAATTTGGAGGAAGTTTTCTTGTATGATTTTTTAGAAGATGCCTACTATGCCATTGGAGTGAAATTCTTCTCCTTCTACTATGCCCTGAATTTTTATATTTGATCTTTTCATAGTGTCCCGAATATCTTGAAATTCCCACTCATACTTTTCTATAAGTTTGTCTTTCTCTTTGTTGGACTGTATTAGATCTTCCACCTGGTCTTCTAGCTTAGGTATTTTGTCCTCTCCTTCATCCATCCTACTGGTGAGATTTTCTACAGAGTTTTATATTTCATTAACTGTGTTCTTCATTGCTAGTCATTCTGACTGGTTTTTCTTTATTATTTGTATTTCCTTATTTATGTCTTGTATTGCCTTCTTTATTTCATGAAATTGGTGTCCTGTGTCTTCTTTGATTCCTTTGATTTCCTCTTTGTGTTCATCTTTGACTCCTTTGATTTGTACTCTGACTTCTTTGACCATATTTACAATCATTCTTTTAAAATCTTTCTCAGACATTTCCTCTAACTTGTTCTCACTGGAGGTCATTTCTGATGCACTATTTCTGTTAGGTGGATTTATATTTTCTTGCTTTTTAGTGTTTCTTGTGTTATAATGTATATATTTTTGCATATTGGATCAAGTTAATGCTTGGATTTTCTAGCTAGCTAGGTATTCTTAGCTTTATCAATTTATTTTGTTATATAACTTCAGGATAGGAGCTTAAGATGTTAGGTGTGGCTATTAAGGGTCTCGGAGTATCAACAAAGGTTTTTCTAGGGTTTGAGTTTCCCTGCTATGGTAGTATTCAAGTAGGCTGAGTGGAATAAAATACAGGTAGATTCTAAAATTTAACTAAACACTGTACACATTTAATCAAAAACAGCACCAAATATTTATGCAAGAGTAGTTATTATAACAACCAGATCCTCTAGCAACAAAGAGGATTTCTGGTTTGTTGAGGGATCCAACTGGTTGATTACTGGTTGTGACCAAGTAAGAACCTTCCCTGGTGCAATCCCAGTTACCTTTTTGGATGATTTTGGTCTCAGTCAAGTTGCTGGCTGGGTCATTAGGCTGCTGTTCTGATTTTTGGAGCTGGGCACTGGCTTTTCCTACAGGGCAAACTGAGTCTGGCAATCGTGGCTCTGCAGAATGGCACCACTGCTGGAACCGCCAGTGCTGCTCCTGAAGCTGCCACTGCTGGTTCTGTCAGTGCTGCTGGTAAAGCTGCCTCTGCTGGGTTGGTCACCACTGCTGTGTCCACTGCTGCTGCTGCCATTGCTGCTGCTGCTTTAGCTGCCACTGCTGGATCCTCCGCTGCTGCTCTGGATCTGCATCTGCTGCCTCTGAAGCTTCTGCTGTTGGATCTGCCACTGCTGCTGCTACTGGATCTGTCACTGCTGGGCCCGCTGCTGCTGGTGCCAGAGCCACTGATGTTGCTGTGCGACCCTGCTCCTGCTTGGATCCCGCTGTTTGCTCAAGTTGGCATGGCCGGGTTCTGGGACAGGTGCTCTGTTCACTGAACCTGGGCACAGGTGGTGGGGGAGGGAAAGGAGCCACAGCTGCTCTGGTTCTCTTGCTGTTCCATGTGTCCTTCTACCTTGTCATCTGATCCTCTGTTTTTCACTGCCGCTCTCCCTTCATGTTTCTTGAGTTGCGGAGAGCTACAGTGTGAGTGGAAGCTCCCTGCACCTGGCTTTTCCTGCGGCTGGAGCCAAGCCTGGCGGCTTTCTGGTGCACTGCTGCTACTGCAGTCTGCGGACTTGCCAGGGCCACTTTTGCTGGCCTGTGCAGGCTCTGGATGCTCTGGATCTCTTCTACTTCTCCACTGCCATTTTGATTTCCTATACACCTCACTTTTTAGTAAAAGTGTGTATTTTGCTGAGTTTTTTTGGTCTTTTTCCACCATATGCTGCTTTGGTGTGGTACCTAAGCTACCATCTTCATTTAATTAAAGTTTATCAAATATGTCTCAAGGTCAATTGTAGTGAATAGGGAGATTGCTTAGTGGTTAAAGGTGCTTGCTTGCAAAGTCTGATGGCTCAGGTTCAATTTCCTGGAACGAACATAAGGCTAGGTACAGAAAGTGATGTGTGTTTCTGGACTTTGCAGTGACAAGAGACCTTTGTGTGCCCATACTCACTTTTTCTCTCTCTATCTCTCATATAAATAAATAAATAAATAAATAAAATATTTTATAGAAAACACAAATGTAATTGTTTATGGATGTAGAAAAATTAACTAGCTAACTTGTGTTTTAGAATAAAAAAATCTGTATTATTTGTAGTTCTGTAAGTTTTTAAATATACTTGCCTCTAAAGATATTTTAGAATGTTTGGAAACATAATTTCTCAAACTTTTATATTAAATGTGACAGACTTGTCAAGTTATAAGCTCTTCACTAGATGCTAATGTTTCCTTTAATTTCGTTTTGCTAATTATACTAATTAATTAATGATGTTACTCATTTTATAGAATTGTGCATTTTGAAACAATGCATACAATATACAAATTTTCATCAAGCTTTATTTACTATATAATTTACAAAAAATACTTATAGTGAAGATATTTAAAGACAATGTTCCTTCTTTCCAAGCATTATACATATATAGTCTATTATTTTATAATGAACCACTGAACAAAGCAATAAAAGTAATTAAAGTCCGAAAATTACTAACTTGACCATAATTTATTAAGCTATTGTCATATCTGAGCTATCTATAATGATGTTTATTTAAAAGTTCAAAAATCATGTTGTGTAAGACATATTTTGTGGCCAGAACTTGGAGTATGAACCAATCACTTGAAAGTTATATGAACTTGTCATAACTAACGTGATGATAAGGATTAAATATCTCTTGTTGGATGGAAATGTAGTCCATTTTTAAAGTACTTGTACTGCATAAACTGGGCTTAGTTATTGGTGCATGCCTGTAATCCCTGGCAAGAGGATGCCAGGAGGATCAGAAGTCCATGAATATTGTCAGTTACATAGTATTTGAGGCCAATCTGAGCTATATGTGACCTTGCCTCAAAACAAACAAAATAGAACTCCACTGGTCTCTTGTTTGTGATGAAAGCTGCAATGCCTTATTCATGTAAGCACTGACATTTCTGGGATTTTAAACACCCCTTGGCATCATGGAGCAGAAAATATGATCTTGCATTAACATTGTTTTAACATATTTTATTTATTTATCTGAGAGAGAGGAAGAGAGAGAGGTAGACAGAGAAAAGTGAGTGTGAGTATGGACCCAACAGGGCCTCTAGCCACTGCAAATGAAATTAAGACACATGTGCCACTTTGTGTAGCTGGCTTTATTTGGATATTGGGGTCCAAACCCAGGATTTTAGCCTTTGAAAGCCTTTAACCACTGACAAATCTCCCAGTCTTTATTAGAGTTATTCTGTCAGCTTTTGAGGTTAATAATCTGGATGCCATTTCCCTTTCCTCCTTTAGATTCCTAGTGCCTTTTCACTAGCACTGGAAAGTTTAGTGTAGCCTATGCACTTTTCCTAACTGTATAGAAAGACATTAGGCAAGGTGCTTATCTCTGAATCTTCTGACACTTTGTTTTCCTCCCTCATCTTCTTTCTGATGGAGTAATTCTGAGAAGTGAAGTTAATCCAGTGCCCATATGGTATTAGTAAGCATAGAGAAATATTCTGTCACTGACACTGAATTAATTTTAGTGTCTAATGGACATATCTACCATGAAGGATGCACCAACATTCATAATGAAATTGAAAGTGTCAGTATTCTTTAGTGGTACCATTCTGAGGTCAAGCCACATTAGCTGGTACAGCTCTTGACTAATGGTATTTATTGTCTGCCTCTCATAGTAAACATTGGGAATAACTACTCGAATAGCAACATGGACTTTTACTTAGCACTTTTTACTTAGCACCTGGAGCTTCATAAAGATGTCAGAAGCATTCTAAACTAATATAGTATTACTATGATCTTAAAGAGGTAGTATAAATTGAAGAAACAAAATGCGGAGGCTTCTAGCACTCAACAATCCCAATGAATTAATTTCCACAGGCCTATTGAACTTTATTCTATAATAATCATCATACAGATTCCAGATGTTGAAATGTGGTTTTAGTTCTTAGTCTAAACACACAAACATGATCTTTTTCTCTCAAGTAATCTTGGAGAACAAATGAGATTGTGATTGTAATATTTTGCATTAGAAGAGTAGAGTCATAAGAGATAGGATTTTTATTTGGGAAAGAGTTCTCGATGGCTTTGTGTACTCTCTCTTCCAAGTTATATGTAATTCAAGTTTGAGTGGAAATCCAAGACTTGGAGATCATTCCAGATACAAATGGTTAAGTTTCTGTTTCTCATTACATGTCACAGAGTATTAAAGTAGTAACTACATCAATCAACCAGTTAAACTGATAGAAAAGAGCTTACTTTCAAAAATAAATCAATACCATATATATGTGAAACACAAGAAATTTATGATTAAATGCATTAAGGAAGAGAGACAGGAAAGGGAGTACTGGACATGTGCTTATGGGCAAGGCACATGGCATTGCTTTTTAATCAATTCTTTTTTATGTAAAACATAAGAACATAAAAATCATACCTTTTAAGAAGATATCATGTAATACAAGAGTATATTTCTGACCAATTGTTAACTGCTGACTTAAATTGTTAAATGTTGATAAATCTGAAGTTCTATAAATAGTTTTAAGTGCATAATTTGATCTTTGCTATTAACTGTCTTCTATACCATAAAGGATGCCTGTCTTTTGATAATATACTTCAGCAGGTCTAAGTAATGTTTATGACCAAACAATTCTCTAAATCTGCATTTGAGAGCATAAGATGCTTTGCCACCAGATGATGGTCCTCAGTAATCTGATCCTGAAATAAATATAAAGATGCTTAGGTAGGTGCTAAGAAACTAGTTATGGAAGCTTAACACACAGTAGACAGTATAAACACAAAACACATGATTTGCAAATAATGAGATGATGATACAATTGAGGAAATTTGGAAAAACAATATCAGAATTTAAAACAACAAACTTTTGAATGGGATGGTAGGCTTTAGGAAAATTGGTGGAAATTGTATTTTTTAATTAATTTTTTTTAATTAATACAATTGGAGTCACTTGGAATACAATCTATAACAAGTATCTTTCTTGTACTATCCATCAGCAACAGTCCCCATCTGTCCATTGGCTATATATTAACCTTACATTGATCTTACTGCTTAAATCTTTCATCTAATTTTCTAACACACTTTCTTTGTTTTCTTATACTGACAACTGTCACAAGCATTAAATACATTCACTTTTTAAAAAATTATTAGTTTTCTATTCTGCAAGTACAGGCAGTTTGGTACCATAATTAGGCTTATCCATGTCCTACCCCCTCCCCATTGGCCGCTCCTTGTTAAGGTATATGGGTCATGCATTGTGGAGTTAGCCCACAGTTATTGGTAAGATAAATGTCTCTGCATATCATGACTCAACATATAGCTCTGACATTCTTTCCGCCCCCTCTTCTGCAAAATTTCCCTGAGCCATGTTAGCTTCATTTTTGGTCTGCTTCAGTGATAAGGTTTTGGGGGCCGCTTTTTTTTTTTTTAATCAGTACATTTACCATAAAGATACAGGAAAGAGTGGGTACTGAGCTATAAGTCCAGAAACAAAGTTGGTTCACATAAGACAACAAACAGTAAATACTTTGAAGGATAGTGTAAAAAAAGAAATCTTACCATTCTAACAACTGTGCGTTCCAGGGATCCTAGGAAAGGGTCCAGATAACTTATAGGATGTCTTACAATATAATTAGAGGGTGGTTACCTTGGCCTAAAGGGAGGCTTCTAATGGCCAAGTTCCTTATTGCAAATTTGTACAGACCCCTGAATAACAATTCATCTTAATCTTAACATTCATGTAGTAAGTGTAAAGAATGGGAAACATACTATTTTAGATACATAAGCATGTGTAATGAATCCAACAGATTTCTGCCCTCTAGTTGCAGTGACACAAAATAAATGAAAATAACAAGTAATATAAGGCTCATAATTATTAACTTCCATGAAGGAATTTTAAGAAGCTGTATGAAAACATGTTCAGTTTTACAAAGAAGATAACTCACTAAAAAGATATCACTTGAATATAAATCTTCATTAAGAGTAAGTCAGAAACCACAAAAGTTTCCTAAATGCAAACCAGTGAGCAAATATTCTCTGTAAGACCCAATGTCAAGGGACAGTGATCTTTGCCTAAATAGCCACATTCATGAAAAAATCCAGGGTAATTTCCCAGGTATTTGCAGACACTCAAGAAGTGAGAAGTTTAACCTTCTTATAGCTTCTCAGCTTAAACCCTAAACCTCTTATCTTACCCACAACTCTCCATTTATGATCTCTGATTCACCTCTGGTTCAAACTTCCTGGGACTCTGTCACACAAGTCCTTGTATAAGGACACACAATATAACATGGATGTCATTTGGGAGTTTGTTTAAAATGTAGAATTTTGGGATCTATCCACAAAGTACTGATTCCGTATCCACAATTTAAACAAGACTGTCCATTGCTGATGTGCATCAGTCTTTGAGAAGCACTGACCTCAGTTTTCAACACACAAATGAGCATCCATGATCATAAACAATGGCAATCTACTGGGCATGGCTTTGGCTTTGGTGGATATGTAGGACAGAGTTTCTGGAAGTTATTATACCTATATAATCTGCAACCTGTGGTCATACACTTCCAATCTAGCAAATTTCTACTCATGCTAGGTGGAAGAAAGAACAGGATGAGTTGTGAAAATTAGATGAGACCAACATTGTCTAAACACACACAAAAAGATAATAGAGGAATTGGTATACTATATATATTCGCCAGATGTTTCACTGGAAGTGAGAGGACTTGTCTAGATATAAGGAAATTCAGTCTTCTAAAGTCCTAATGATATTGTTAAAGACTAAGTGATTTCATTATATTGTGGGTATTGTTAAATAAAAAATACCTAAATATAAACAGTAAGAAGTCAAACATACCACTCACAAAATGGGGCAAGGAGCTGAGCAGGCAGTTCACAGAGGAAGAAATACAAATGGCAAAAACACACTTAAGAAAATGTTCGTCATCCCTAATCATCAGGGAAATGCAAATTAAAACAACTATGAGATTCCACCTTACCCCAATAAGGATAGCAAACATAAAAAATCAAATGAAGGGCTGGAGAGATATCTTAGCAGTTAACTACTTGCCTGTGAAGCCTAAGGACCCTGGTTCGAGGCTCGGTTCCCCAGGTCCCACGTTAGCCAGATGCACAAGGGGGCGCATGCGTCTGGAGTTTGTTTGCAGAGGCTGGAGGCCCTGGCGAGCCCATTCTCTCTCTCTCCCTCTATCTGTCTTTCTCTCTGTGTCTGTCACTCTCAAATAAATAAATTAAAAAACATCAAATGAAAATAAATGTTGGTGAGGATGTGGAGAAGTAGTAACACTCATTCACAGTAGGTGAGAATGTAAGATGGTACAACCAATTTGGAAAACAATATGGAGACTACTGAAAAAGCTGACTATAGAGATACCAACAGACCCAGTTTTTCCCTTACTGGGCATCAAACCTAAAACTGTGAAACCACAGGCCAGAGAGATTTGCTCAACCATGTTTGTAGCTGCTCAATTCATAATAGCTAAGAGCTGGAATCAATCCAGATGTCCATCACCAGAAGAATGGATAACTAAGATGTGGTCCATCTACACAATGGAATTCTATACAGCACTAAGAAAAAATGACACAATGAAATTTGAGGAAAAATTGTTGAACCTGGAACAGATCATTCTCAGTGAACTTACCCAATCACAGGAAAAAAAAAAAAAATCACCACATAGTCTCACTCATGTACAGCACCTAACCTGAATCTACCCAAGATGTCTTATATACCCAGCAAGCATCTTGTGGACTAGACACTAAGATGGCTGGCAAAAGAGGGGACAGCAATGGACGGGTAGGAAACACAAATCCAGACCCAAACGGCAATGGTGCCATAAAATTCTACATCCTAAAAGGCAGACTAAATGGCTGAACTTTCACCAGGCCCTTATAGGGAACACCTGAACCACAACACACTGGAGAGGGTATGATGAAGACTAACCTTAATCTTCTACAGCCTCTCTCTCTCTCTCTCTCTCTCTCTCTCTCCTCTCTATATATTGTATAATAGTCAACTTTTTCCTCTTTTTCTTAGTGGGCACTGACCTATAACTCCCATTACCAGTATGGGGCTATCATCCATCGTAAGATTTTAATCAAAGAGACCTACAGAGTTTCCTAAAAGAAAGACAGATTTCTGTCAGAGTACTTGATGTCCCACCAAAGGTTAGTGATAAGACTCTACTGCTGAAAACACCTTATGTGATTGACACGTAAAATGGAATAGCATGGCCAGAAGTTGGAAGAGGGCCAGTTCCCAGTCAGCATGTATAGTGCCAGAAGGTGCTACATGGGCAACTGGGGTAAAATAACCAAAATCTGTCCAAGCAACTCATGGTATAAACTACTTAGCTGCAAATAACCTGTTGTGATACCCACACAAGTGCAATAGTGGGACACAGCAATGGTGGAGAACCAACTGTTCTTGATTTGGCTAACTGATCCCCTCAGTGGTATGGGACCCATAGCTGGAGCTGGGAAACATGTCAGAACCATATCCAAACATAAGCCCACTGTCCACTATCAAGCTACCATCAATCATGGGCTACAAGAGGGCCTACACCTATTAAATTCTCTATAAAAAAGTAAGGGTTATCTCATTTGTCCTAGTGCTAACTCACTCTCCAGTGGAGAATCTGCTTCTCTTTTTCAGACAGATATAGATCCTAAGGAGAGAGCCACCCCATCATACCTCAAAAGGGCCCTGGCTGAAACTAAGAAAAATTGGCAGAACAATCAAGGGTGCTGTTTTCCTGGTGAACCGGATACCAGTACAAGTGGGAAGGAGAGCAACACAGATAAAAATCAACTCCTACCAAATCAGAGAGCCAGAGACCCAGATGACCCCAATACCTCATCACTAAAGCAGACCAAAAATCAACCCAACATGGCTCAGGGAAATTTTGTGGAAGAGGGGCCATAAAGAATGTCAGAGCCACATGTTGGGTCATGATGTGCAGAGACATTTATCTTCCCACAATTCATGAACCATATGCCTCAACAAGGAGGGGGAAAGGGGAGGGGTTAGGTCACGGATGAGCCTAATAATGCTACCATACTGACTGCATTTGCTGAATACAAAACTAATTAATAAAAAATTATAAAAAATACCAAAATAATACCAGTTCAATATAAACTTAGGCAAATAGAATTGTTTCCTGAGATGCAGCATAAAAATGGCAGAATCATAAAAATCAAGTTTATTGGGGACTTCCGGTTAAGATGGCGGCATAGGTACCACGCCAAAGCAGCCTAGGGGGGAAAAAGACCAAAAAAACTCAGCAAAATACACACTTTTACTAAAAAGTGAGGTGTATAGGAAATTGAGGCGGCAGCGGAGAAGTAGAAGAGTTCCAGAGCATCCAGAGCCTGCACAGGCGGGAACAGCGGCTCTGGGGCGGCTCGGCCACCCGCTGCAGCCGCGGAGCGGCAGAAAGCCGCCGGACTCTCGGCTCGAGACGCAGGAGAAGCCAGGTGCGGGATTTTCCCCTCACACCGCGCTCTCCGCAACTCGGGAAACGTGAGGGGAGAGCGGCAGCGAGCAACGGAGGGAAGAGCAGACCGCGAGGTAGAAGAACACGTGGAACAGCGATACAACCAGAGCAGCCGCGGCTCCCTCCCCTCCCCCACCACCTGAACCCAGCTCCAGCGAACACAGCAGCGGCCCAGGACCGGCCACGCCAACTTGGGCTGAAAGCAGGACCCAAGCAGGAGCAGAGTTCGGCAGCAACTTCAGCGGCTCCAGCACCGGTACCAGTGGCCCCAGCAGCAGCGGACCCAGGAGCAGCAGCGGCGGCAGATCCCGCAGCAGCGGCTTCGGGGTGAACAGCAGCGGTGCACACGGCAGCGGCAGCTTCAGCAGCAGTGGTGGCTCCGGTGGTGGCAGCTACGACAGCAGCAGAGGCAGCAGCAGCGGCTCAGTTTGCCCCGTAGGAAAAGCAAGTGCCCAGCTCCAGAAATCAAAACAGCAGCCCAACGACCCAGGCAGCAACTTGACTGAGACCACAATCACCCAAGGTAACTGGGATTGCACCAGAGAAGGGTCTCACTTGGTCACAAGCTGACTTGGATACCTCAACAGACCAGAAATCTAAACCTCTTTGTTGATAGAGGATCTGGTCATTATAATAACTACTCTTGCATACATACTCTGGGCTGGTTTTGATTGAATGTGTACAGTGTTTAGTTAAATTTTAGAATCTACCAGTATTTTATTCCACTCAGCCTGCTTGAATACTCCTAAAGCAGGGAAACTCAACCCCTAAGAACATCTTTGTAGATACTCTGAGAGTCTTAAGAGCCACACCTAATACCTTAAGGTCCTACCCTGAAAATATATTACATCAAATCAATTGATACAGCTAAGAATACACAGCTAGCTAGAAAATCCAAGCATTAACTTAATCCAAGATGCAAAAATATATACATTATAACACAAGAAACACTAAAAAGCAAGACGATATAAATCCACCTAAAAGTATTAATGCATCAGAAATGTCCTCCAGTGAGAAAGAGTTAGAGGAAATGCCTGAGAAAGAGTTCAAAAGAATAATTATAAATATGTTCAAAGAGGTCAAAGAACACATGAAAACAATCAAAGAAGAAATCAAAGAGGAAATCAAAGAAATCAAAGAAGAGGCAGGACACCAATTTAATGAAATAAAGAAGGCAATACAAGACATAAATAGGGAAATAGAAATGATAAAGAAAAACCAGTCAGAATTACTAGCAATGAAGAACACAGTTAATGAAATAAAAAACTCTGTAGAAAATCTCACCAGTAGGATGGATGAGGGAGAGGACAGAATATCTAAGCTAGAAGATCAAGTGGCAGACCTAATGCAGTCCAACAAAGAGAAAGACAAACTTATAGAAAAATATGAGTGGGAATTTCAAGATATTCGGGACACTATGAAAAGATCCAATATAAGAATTCAGGGCATAGTAGAAGGAGAAGAACTCCACTCCAGAGGCATAGTAGGCATCTTCAACAAAATCATAGAGGAAAATTTTCCCCAAATTGGGAAAGAGGTGCCAATACAGATACAGGAAGCCTTTAGAACCCCAGCCAGACAAAACCCAGAAAGAAACTCTCCTCGCCACATTATACTCAAACTTCCAAACACACAAACCAAAGAAAAAATATTGAAAGCAGTTAGAGAGAAAAATCAAGTTACCTACAAAAGCAAGCCTATCAGGATTACAGGAGATTATTCAACACAAACTTTTAAAGCCAGAAGGGCTTGGAGTGATATATTCCAAGTTCTGAAAGATAACAACTGTCAACCAAGGTTACTTTATCCTGCAAAGTTATCCATCCAAATAGATGGAGAAATAAAGACATTCCATGACAAAAGCAGGTTAAAGGAGTATTTGAAGACAAAACCAGCTCTACAGAAAATACTTGATAGAATCCTCCATGCTGAACAAAAGGAAAAGCACACATATAAGGAACCTAGAAAAAACCAGCTATACTCAAATACCAGTTAACAGAAGAGAGCACAGGTAGAACAAGTAACACACACACACACACACACAAATGGCAAACCTAAATACACACCTTTCAATAATATCTCTTAATATCAACGGTCTCAATGCCCCAACGAAAAGACATAGATTTGAAGACTGGGTTAAAAAGCAGGATCCTACAATTTGTTGTCTCCAAGAAACTCACCTTTCTACAAAGGATAGACATTATCTTAGGGTGAAAAGTTGGAAGACGGTGTTTCAAGCAAATGGGCCTAGAAAACAAGCAGGGGTTGCTATCCTAATATCAGACAGGGTAGACTTTAGTCCGACGTTAGTCAAGAAAGATAAGGAAGGTCACTTTATATTGATTAAGGGCACACTCCAACAGGAGGACATTACAATCCTAAACATATATGCACCTAACATGGGGGCTCCCAAATTCGTCAAACAAACACTATTAGAAATAAGGTCACAGATAACACCAAACACAGTGGTGGTGGGTGACTTTAACACCCCACTCTCATCAATTGACAGGTCATCAAGGGAAAGAATAAACAGAGAGGCATGTGGACTAAATGAGGTCATAGAAGGAATGGACCTAACACATATATACAGGACATTTCACCCAAAGGCTGCAGAATATACATTCTTTTCAGCAGCACATGGAACATTCTCTAAAATAGACCATATATTAGGACACAAAGCAAATCTTAACAAATTCAGGAAAATTGAAATAATTCCTTGCATTCTATCTGACCACAATGGAATTAAACTACAAATCAGTAGCAAGAAAGGCTATAGAGCATACACAATATCATGGAAACTAAACAATACACTACTAAATGATGAGTGGGTCAATGAAGAAATCAAAAATGAAATCAAAAAATTTATAGAGTCAAATGATAACGAGAACACAACATACCAAAATCTCTGGGACACAATGAAGGCAGTTCTAAGAGGTAAATTTATAGCCTTAAGTGCCTATATTAAGAAATTAGAAAGGTCGTAAGTAAATGACCTAATGCTTCACCTTAAAGCCTTGGAAAAAGAAGAACAAGGCAAACCAAAAAGTAGTAGACGGGAAGAAATAATAAAGATTAGGGCAGAAATTAATGAAATAGAAACAAAAAGAACAATCCAAAGAATTAATGAAACAAAGAGTTGGTTCTTTGAAAGGATAAACAAGATTGATAAACCCTTAGCAAATCTGACCAAAAGAAAGAGAGAAGAGACACAAATTAATAAAATCAGAGATGAACAAGGTAACATCACAACAGATTCCAGAGAAATTCAAAAAATTATAGGGACATACTATAAAAGCATATACTCCACAAAGTATGAAAATCTGAAAGAAATGGATGATTTCCTTGATCTATATGACCTACCTAAATTAAATCAAAATGAGATTAATCACTTAAATAGACCTATAACAAACATGGAGATCCGAGCAGTTATCAATAATCTCCCAACTAAAAAAAGCCCAGGCCCGGATGGATTCACTGCTGATTTTTACCAGACTTTTAAGGAAGAGCTAACACCATTGCTTCTTAAGCTTTTCCAGGAAATAGAAAAAGAAGGAATCCTACCAAACTCCTTCTATGAGGCCAGCATCACCCTGATACCAAAACCAGGCAAAGATAGAACAAAAAAAGAAAATTACAGACCAATCTCCCTCATGAACATAGATGCAAAAATTCTCAACAAAATATTGGCAAACAGAATACAAGAGTATATCAAAAAGATCATTCACCCTGACCAAGTAGGCTGTATCCCAGAGATGCAGGGATGGTTCAACATACGCAAATCTATAAATGTAATACATTACATAAATGGGTTGAAGGACAAAAATCACATGATCATCTCATTAGATGCAGAGAAAGCATTTGACAAAATCCAACATCCCTTCATGATAAAAGTCCTACAGAGACTGGGAATAGAAGGAACATATCTCAATATAATAAAGGCTATTTATGACAAGCCTACAGCCAACATATTAGTAAATGGGGAAAAACTGGAAGCTTTTCCACTAAAATCAGGAACAAGACAAGGGTGTCCACTGTCTCCACTTCTATTTAATATAGTTTTGGAAGTCTTAGCCATAGCAATAAGGCAAGAGACACACATAAAAGGGATACAAATTGGAAAGGAAGAAATCAAGTTATCATTATTTGCAGATGACATGATTCTATACATAAAGGACCCTAAAGACTCTACTAGCAAGCTGTTAGAGCTGATCAAAACCTACAGCAATGTAGCAGGATACAAAATAAATACACAGAAATCAGTAGCCTTCGTATATGCTAACAACAAACACACAGAGGATGAAATCAGAGAATCACTTCCATTCACAATTGCATCAAAAAAAGTAAAATACCTTGGAATAAACCTAACCAAGGAAGTAAAGAATCTATACAATGAGAACTTTAAAACACTCAAGCGAGAAATTGCAGAAGACACTAGAAAGTGGAGAAACATCCCTTGTTCCTGGCTTGGAAGAATCAATATCGTGAAAATGGCAATCTTACCTAAAGCAATCTACACATTTAATGCAATCCCTATCAAAATTCCAAAGGCTTTTTTCATGGAAATAGAAAAAACAATCCAAAAATTCATTTGGAATCACAAAAAACCTCGAATATCTAAAATAATACTGAGCAACAAAAAAGAGGCTGGTGGTATCACCATACCTGATTTTAACCTATACTACAGAGCCATAGTAACAAAAACAGCATGGTACTGGCACAAAAACAGACATGTAGATGAGTGGAACAGAATAGAGGACCCTATGTAAGCCCAAGTAGCTATAGCCACCTGATATTCGATAAAAATGCCAAAAATACTCATTGGAGAAGAGACAGCCTTTTCAGCAAATGGTGTTTTGAAAACTGGATAAATATCTGCAGAAGGATGAAAATAGATTCTTCTCTCTCGCCATGCACAAGAATTAAGTCCAAATGGATTAAAGACCTTAACATCAGACCTGACATTCTGAAACTGCTAGAGGAAAAAGTAGGGGAAACCCTTCAACATATTGGTCTTGGCAAAGACTTTCTGAATACAACCCCAATTGCTCAGGCAATAAAACCACAGATTAACCACTGGGACCTAATGAAATTACAAAGATTTTGCACCGCAAAGGACACAGTGAAAAAAGCAAAGAGGCAACCTACAGAATGGGAAAAAATCTTCACCAGCTATATATCTGATAGAGGATTAATATCTAGGATATACAAAGAACTCAAAAAGTTAACCAATAAGGAATCAAACAAGTCAATCAAAAAATGGGCTAAGGAGCTAAATAGAGAGTTCTCAAAGGAAGAAATACGAATGGCATATAAGCATCTAAAAAAATGTTCTACGTCACTAGTCATCAGGGAAATGCAGATTAAAACTACATTGAGATTCCATCTCACTCCTGTCAGATTGGCCACCATCATGAAAACAAATGATCATAAATGTTGGCAGGGATGTGGAAAAAAAGGAACCCTTCTGCACTGCTGGTGGGAATGCAATCTGGTCCAGCCATTGTGGAAAACAGTGTGGAGGTTCCTAAAGCAGCTAGAGATTGATCTACCATATGACCCAGCTATAGCACTCCTAGGCATATATCCAAAGGACTCATCTCATTTCCTTAGAAGTACATGCTCAACCATGTTTATTGCTGCTCAATTTATAATAGCTGGGAAATGGAACCAGCCTAGATGTCCCTCAACAGATGAGTGGATAATGAAGATGTGGTACATTTATACAATGGAGTTCTACTCAGCGGTAAAGAAAAACGAAGTTATGAAATTTGCAGAAAAATGGATGGACCTGGAAAGTATTATACTAAGTCAGGTAACCCAGGCCCAGAAAGCCAAGCGCCACATGTTCTCTCTCATATGGGGATCCTAGCTACAGATGACTGGGCTTCTGTGTGAGAATGAAAATACTTAGTAGCAGAGGCCAGTAAGTTGAAAAGGAGACATAAAGGGTGGAGAAAGGAGGGAGGAGGATACTTAATAGGTTGATATTGTATATATGTAATTACAATGATTGTAATGGGGAGGTAATATGATGGAGAATGGAATTTCAAATGGGAAAGTGTGGGGGTGGGGAGGGAGGGAATTACCATGGGATATATTTTATAATCATGGAAAATGTTAATAAAAATTTAAAAAAAAATCAAGTTTATTAAATAGATCAAATTAATTCTAAGAAGCTAGTATCCTTTCCTCTAAGCCAGATACATTCACAGCAAAAAAAGAAAAATAAAAGAAACCCTACAGAAACATTTCCTTGATGAACTTAGGTGCAAAACACTTCAACAAGATTCTTGCAAACTGAATTCAAGAACACAATAAGATTATCCATCATGACCAAGTGGTAGTCGTACCACAAAGTTGTTTCAACAAAGATAAATCAATACATGTAATATACCATATAAATAAACTTTAAGATAGAAATTATATGATAATATCAATTAATTCATAAATGGCATTTGGCGTGACACAAGGATGCCCACTCTCACCACCTCTATTCAATAGTGGGCTCAAGCCATAGCACAAGAAGAAGACATAAATAGTAAAAAAAAAAAAAAAAAAATCATTGAAAGGAGTAAGTCGTCCAGTTAGAAATATATAGAAATATGTTATACAATATATGTACCATTTAAAGTAATGCAAAATGTCTTGAAACACTACTGAGGCATAGAAAAACTATCACATAATTCTGGAATAACACCAAGAATGTGCAAATCTATACAATTCATGGGAATGTAAACTGTGTGTTGAGTTTATTGCCTTGGAATAATGCAACTAGTGGATCCTGGGCCATATAGGAGGATCCAGAGTATGTGTGGATCTTATTAAGCAGTCTACCATGTCAGTTTAGAATAAATTCATAGTAGATGTATAGTGGTGAGATGTTTTCATTCACTATGATTCATCTACAGGTTATAGGGATCACAGTGGTGGATTTAATGGGACTGGGCTGGAGAATTACCATTTCATCTCTGAAGTCTTTGCTAGAAACAACAATATTGACCATTTATCAAAGACACAGTGCTTGTATTTAACAGGAGTGTGTGTGTGTGTGTGTGTGTGTGTGTGTGTGTGTGTGTGTGTGTATTTTCTGGAAAACTTATATTGCTTTAGAGCATTAGATTTATTGTAGCTCTTTTCATGTGAATGCTATGTGTTTGTCTGGTTGTGTGGGGGAGAATATTTTTGTGTGTGAGCACAGGCATGCTTGTGCTACAGGGGACATATGAGGCAGTGTTCAACCTTAAGGATTTGTCCTCACCCTTATACTTGTTTTAAGCATGTTCTCTTTGTTGTTTATCACATTGTGTGCCTGACTCACTGGCCCACAAGCTTTCAGTTCTCTTGTCCCTGTCTCCCATCCTGTCGTAGGTGACTGGTATGACATATGCTTACTGCCTCACTTACATTTATGTGGTTGCTGGGGATCCTTACTCCAGTGGTTACACACAGCAAATGCCTTATGCATTGATCCATATCCCTACCAATTATGGATCTATGGATCATGGATAAACTCTGATAGTGCTTTGTGAAGCAACCCATTTCCATAACAGTCCTGACAAACTGGAAATCTATCCATGTTTGTTGGGTATCGGTGAATCCAGTGAACTCAAGCTAAACAACACACAAGATACCATTATAACTTAACAACTTGATTAACTGACAAGGACATAAGTGCATGTGTGAGTCACCTTACATAAATGGCAGTGGGTTATCTTCAAGGGCCTTTACAATATGAGCATGTCTTTATCCTAGAATAAATATACCCAGGTAATTGCATAGAGCTATTTGAGGAAAGCTTCCAGAAAATTTACAATTCACATTCTTTCCAGGATGAACATTACTGAGATCATGAGGCATTTTCTTTGTTGGTAACTGCTATCAGGTAGATTCTCATTTTTTCAATCATCATATCTTTATTGGCTAATAGAAGGTAAGATACCTCATAGTGTCATCTACCATAAACGTTGGTCCATAGGAGACAGCTACTACTGAGAACTCAGTCAGCTTAGGACCCTTTCCTGATATTTTTGGGAATAGTCTGTGATGTTCTGTTGAAAAACACAGATAGCTATTAGTTACCTGGTCTTAAAAATTTTGTCAGTTGGAGACTATTCATTTTTCTGAAGCTTGTGTATTCTTCAATATTTGCCCATAAATCCTCATCACTGCTAAATAATTAATTCAAGGTCATCTACCAAGTCAAAGAAATATAATCTGGAGAATAATGGTAACTCATACAGGCAATTGAGTTGTGATGGTAAATAGTAGTTCAATGGGGAATGCCACCATGTTTTCTGTGGCCCATCAAGGTTGTAATCAGCTCCAACTTGCTGGAACAATCATCCAATCAGATACAGTTTATGGGAGGAAAGGGGATTTATTTCAGTTTATAACTCCACGGGAATATCTTTCAATAGCAAAAGAAGCAGAGCCCTTTCTTAGATCTAAGCAGAGAGAAGTGACCAAGCAGCTAATAGGAGCACAAGAACTCAAACTGCACCCTCCAGCACCATTTGATGAAGATGCTAAATTATATTAATTATATTAATTTGATTAGATTAGATTAGATTATATATGATAGGCCTGCTGCCATTCCATATGAACTTTGAGATCATTTTTTTTTTATCTCTGTGAAGAATGACGCTGGAATTTATATTGCTATTGCATTAAATATTTCTATTGATTTTGGTGGAGCTGTCATTTTTATAATATTAATTCTACTTGTTCAGAAACATGAGAGATCTTTCTCCTGTTTTAATTATACAGGGCTTTCTCTGCCTTGGTTAGTGTTATTCCAAGGTATTAGATTATTTCTGTGGCTATTGAGAATGGGACTACCTCACTGATTTCTTTCTCTATATAATTGTCCTTTGCATATAAAAAGGCTACTGATTTTTGTGTGTTGGTTTTGTATCCTGCTACACTCCTGAAGGAATTAATCACCTTTAGATGTTCTGAGGTGAAGACCCAGGTCACTTATGTATAGTATCATGCCATCTGCAAATAGGGATAATTTGACCTTTTCCTTTCCAATTTGTATTCCTTTTATTTCTTTCTCCTATCTCATTGCTTGGGCTAAGACTTCTATGTTGAAGAGAATGCGTAAGTGTGTGCACACCTGTCTTGTTCCTGATCTGAATGGAAACTGCTTGAATCATTTCTCATTAAGTATGATTTGGCTTTAAGATGCTTTATTTATACCTGTTATGATGTTGAGATATAAGTTATCCACACCTATTCTTGCCAGCATTTTGATAATGAAGTGATGTTGTATTTTGTTGAAGGACTTCATGCATCTATATTGATGTTCATGTTGTTCTTGTGATTAAGTTTACTTAATGTGTTGTACTATGTTAAACAATTTATGTACTTTGAACTATCTTTGCAATCCTGGGATGAATCCTGCTTGATCAATGTGAATAATGCTTTTGATATTTTGTTGAATTTGGTTTGTGAAGATATTGTTTCAGTATTATTGCATCTAAGTTAATTGCCCTCCCCTCCTCCCCATCCTCCCTAGTGTCTAGTCCATGAGATGCTTGCTGGGTATGTAAGGTATCTTGGGTAGATTCAGGTTAGGTGCTGTAGATGAGTGAGACTATGTGGTGATTTTTTTTTCTGTGATTGGGTAAGTTCACTGAGGATAATCTGTGCCAGATTCACCCACTTTTCCTCAAATTTTTTTGTGTCATTTCTTCTTACTGATGTGTAGAATTCCATTTTGTAGATATACCACATCTTAATTATCCATTCTTCTAGTGATGGACATCTGAATTAATTCCAGCTCTTAGCTATTACGAATTGAGCCACTACAACCATGGTTGAGCAAATCTCTCTGGCCTGTGGTTTGAAGGTTTTAGGGTAGATACTTAGTAAGGAAATAACTGGGTCTGCTGGTAACTCTATAGTCAGCTTTTACAGGAGTCTCCATATTGCTTTCCAAAGTGGTTGTACCATCTTACAGTCCCACCAACTGTGGATGAGTGTTCTTACTCATCCACATACTTGCCAACCTTTATTTTCATTTGATTATTTTGATGTTTGTTATCCTTATTGGAGTATGGTGGAATCTCATAGTTATTTTAATTTGCTTTTCTCTGATGATTAGGGATGATGAACATTTTCATAAGTGCGTGTGTTTGCCATTTGTGTTTCTTCCTCTGTCAACTGCCTGTTCAGCTCTTTGCCCCATTTTGGGAGTGGGGTGTTTGACTCCTTACTGTTTATATTTTTGAGTTCTTTGTAGATTCTAGAGATTAGGCCTCTATCAGTTGAATAACCTGCAAATATTTTCTCCCATTCTGTGGTGTTGCTTATTGTATGCTTGTCTATAAAGAAACTCGTCAGCTTCATGTGATCCCATTGATTGAGTGACTGTTTAAGATCATGAGCTGGGGTTTTTTCAGGAAGTCTTTTTCCATTCCTATATCATGGAATGTACTTCCTAAATTTTCTTCCAGTAATATTCAGTTTCTTGTCATATATTGCAGTCTTTGATCCATTTGGATTTGAGTGTAGTACATGGTGAAATGTGTGGATCAAGTTTCAGTTTCCTGCATGTGGTTATCCAGTTTGTCCAGCACAATTTGTTGAAGATGCTGTCTTTTTTCCAGCATATATTGTTCGGGCCTTTGTCGAATATCAAGTAGCTATAGCTGCCTGACCCAAAGCCTGGGTCCTCAAGTCTATTCCATTGTACTATACTCCTGATTTTTATGCCAGTATCATACTGTTTTTATTACTATGGCTTTGTAATATAGCTTTAAAACAGGTATCATGATGCCACCAGTGGTATTCCTTTTGATGAGGATATTTTTGGACATGTGAGGCCTCTGCCTTTCCATATGAACTTTGAGATCATTTTTTCTATCTCTGTGAAGAGCACTGTAGGGATTTTAATTGGAATTGCATTAAATCTGTATATTGCTTGGTAGGATTGTCATCTTCACAATGTTAATTCTGCCTATCTAGGAGCATGGGAGGTCCTTCCATATTCTCCAGTCCTCTTTTTTGAGGGTTTTTATGTTTTCTTTGCATAGATCTTACACTTTCTTGGATAAAGCTATTCCAAGCTATTTTTTGTTGTTGTTGCTATTGAAAATGGGACTATGTTCCTTTTTTTTTTTTCCCTGTATCTTGGTCATTTGCATATAGAAATGCTACTGATTTTTGTGCATTGATTTTGTATCCTGCTACTTTGCTATAGTAGTTAATAACCTTCAGGAGTTTTGGGATGGAGTCTCTCAGGTCTCATACATATACAATCATGTCATCAGCATATAGAGCTAACTTAACTTCTTCCATTCCAAATTTCCTTCTCCTGCCTTATTGCTTGAACTAGGACTTCCAGTATTATATTGAAAAGTGGAGGTGAGAGAGGACAACCCTGTCTTGTTCCTGATCTTAATGGAAATTCTTGTAGTACCTCAATTTTGTATTATTTGGTCCTTTGTATATTGTCTTTATTATGTTAAGATATGAACCAAACATACCAATTCTCTCCAAAGTTTTCATCATGAAGTGATGTTTTATCTTGTCAAAGGCCTTTTCTGCATCTATTGAAATGATCATGTGGTTTTTATGTTTAACCTTGCTTATGTGGTGTATTACATTGACAGATTTCCATATTTTGAACCATCCTTGTGTTCCTGGGATAAATCCCACTTGGACAAGGTGGATAATGCTTTTGATGTGTTGTTGGATTCGGTTTGTGAGGATTTAGTTCAGGATCTTTGCATTAGGGAAATAGGTCAGTAGTTTTCTTTTTTCCTGCTCAAATTGGCCAGGGGAGTGTCAATCTTGTTTTTTTTTTTTTTTTTTTTTTAAAGAATTACCTCTTTGTTTTGTCAATTGTCTTAAGTGTTTTCCTGGTGTGCAATTCATTAATTTCTGCTCTAATTTTAATTATTTCTTTCCTTCTGGAGCTCTTGGGTTTGGATTATTCTTTTTATTTTTTTTCCCGTGCCTTTAGGTAGATGGTTAGGTTATTGATTTGGGATCTTTCTGTCTTTTTTATGAAGGCATTGAGTGCTATGAATTTTCCCCTGAGGACTGCCTTCATTGTGTCCCATAAGTTTTGTTATGATGTGTTCTCATTGTCATTCAACTCAGGAATTTTACAATTTCATTCACTATCCATTTATTGTTTAAAAGGGTGCTGTTCAGTTTCCAGGTGCCATTGTGCTTCTTGGTGGGTCTTTTGTTGTTGATTTCTGGCAATATACATTGAGATCTGATATCATGCAGGGAATTATATCAATTTTCCTAAATATGTGAACGCAGTCTATGTGACTCAGTATATTGTCTATTTTAGAAAATGTTCCATGGGTGGCTGAGAAGAATGTGTAGTCTGTGGATTTGGGATGGAAAGTTCTGTAGATGTCCATTAGGTCTAAATATTCTATGGTTTTGTTGAGCTCTCTTACTTCCCTGTTGAGTTTCTGTTTGGATGATCTATTACTGATAATGGTGTATTTAAGTTCCCAGCTATGGTGTTGGTGGTTATGTTTGTTATATTGTCAAGTAGGTTTTGTTTTATGAATTGTGGTGCCCCTGTGTTTAGTGCATACAAATTTATGATTATAATATCCTCTTGATGGATTGTTCCCTTAATGAGTAGGAAATAGCCTTCTTTGTCTTTTTTGATTATATTTGGTTTGAAGTCTACCTTATCCGATATTAATATAGCTACACCTGCTTGTTTACAATTTGCTTGGAATATTGTCTTCCACCCTTCTACACTGAGGATGTGTCTGTCTTTAGTGGTGAGGTGGGTTTCTTGACAGCAACAGATTAAGGGGTCTAATTTTTTGATCCATCCTGTTAGCTTATGTCTCTTGATGGGCAAATTAAGGCCATTAATACTTAGGGTAATGACTGTGAGATTTGATTTGATCCCTGCCATATTGTGGTGGTAGATGTGTGTTGGTGTTTTCATGGGTTTTGAAGTTTTTGGTGCCTACTCTGGGTTTGGTTGTTGTGATCTGATTCTTGTAGGCATTTGAGTTTGGTTATTTGTTTCTTCTCTGTGGAGAATTTCCTGATAAACTCTCTGTAGGTTTGGTTTTGTGTTCATATAATTGTAAAGCTGAGTTTTGTCATAGAAAGTTTTTTTTTCACCATCTATTATGAGCGACACTTTTGCTGGGTAGAATAGTTTGGGTTGGAATCCATAGATTCTTAGACTTTGGAGAGTTTTACTCCAGGCCCTTCTAGCTTTCAGGGTTTCCATTGAGAAGACTGAAGTAATTCTGATGGGGTTACCTTTGAAAGTGGTGCGCTGTTTTTCCATAGCTGCTTTTAGGATTTTCTCTTTGGTGTCAATGTTTAAAGTCTTAATAATAATATGTCTTGGAGAGTTTCTCCTTTGGTCTTGTCTTTTTGGAGTTCGGTTGGCTTCTTATATCTTGTTGGGCCTTTCTTTTAACAAGACTGGGGAAGTTTTCTTCAATTATATTTTTAAATATGTTCTTCATGCCTTTGGTCTGAAATTCTTCTCCTTCTGGGTCCAATGATTCTGATATTAGGACTTTTAAGTGTACCCACAATTTCCTCATGTTCTGTTCGTAGGAACTTTTGAACTTACTTAAATTTTTGAACTCTCAAACTGTTTCTTCCATCTTGTATTCCAGATCAGAGTTTCTATCCTCCACTTTGCTTACTCTGTTCTTGAGGGCCTCTAGAGAGGTTTGGGTTTGTTCAATTAAGTTTGCATTTTCTACTACTTTTCTATGCATAATTTCCATCATTCTGTCAAGTTCCCTTTCCACATCATTTTGATTTTCTTGATGATTCTTGGAATTTACCCCTGCATTTCTGTATGTCTTCATTTAGTGTGGACAGCTGATTTTTTAAAATAATTTCATTTATTAGTTTTCTTTTCAGTAAATACAGGCAGTTTGGTACCATTGTTTAGGCTCATCTTTGATCTACCCTCTCCCATTGGACCCTCCTTGTTGATGTAAATGGGTTGTGCATTGTGGAGTTAGCCCCCAGTTATTGGTATGATAAATGTCTCTGCAAATCATGACCCAACATGTGACTCTGACATTCTTTCTGCCCCCCTCTTCTGCAAAATTTCCCTGAGCCATGTTGGGTTCATTTTTGGTCTGCTTCAGTGCTGAGGTATTGGGGGCCTCTGAGGCTCTGGCTCTCTGATTTGGTAGGAGTTGATTTTTCTCTGCGTTGGTCTCTTTCCCCTTTGTGCTGGTATCTGGTTCACAGGAAAACATCACCCTTGCTTGGGAGGGAGAGGGGGAGAGGGAGGGAGGGAAGATGTAGGAGATTTACGTTAGTCTTGATCCTACCCTCTCAAGTGTCTTGTGGTTCAGGTGTTTCTTGTAAGGTTCTAGTGAAGGTTCAGCCATTTGGTCTGTCTTTTTTTTTTTATTATTATTTTTTTTGTTTATTTTATTTATTTATTTGAGAGCTACAGACAGAGAAAGAGCCAGAAAGAGAGAGAGAGAAAAAAAGAGAGAGAATGGAATGGGTGTGCCAGGGCCTCCAGCCAATGCAAACGAACTCCAGACACATGTGCCCCCTTGTGCACCTTGCTAACATGGGTCCTGGGGAATCAAGCCTCTAACTGGGGTCCTTAGGCTTCACAGGCAAGCGCTTAACCACTAAGCCATCTCTCCAGCTCAGGTCGGTCTTTTAGGAAGAAGAATTTTATGGTACCATTGCCGTTTGGGTCCGGATTACTATTTAACACCCTTCAATGCCCTCCCCGCCCTCCCATCCATTATACTGTCCAGTCCATGAGGTGCTTGCTGGGTACGTAAGGTATCTTGGGTAGATTCAGGTTAGGTGTTGTAGATGAGTGAGACTATATGAGGATTTTTTTTTTTGGTGATTGGGTAGGTTCGCTGAGAATGATCTGTTCCAGGTTCAACCATTTTTCCTCAAATTTCTTTATGTCATTTTTTCTTGCTGCTGTATAGAATTCCATTGTGTAGATATACCACATCTTTGTTATCCATTCTTCTAATGATGGACATCTGGGTTGATTCCAGCTTTTAGCTATTACGAATTGAGCTGAAACAAACATGGTTGAGCAAATCTCTCTGGCTTTTGGTTTGAAGGTTTTAGGGTAGATGCCCAGTAATGGTATAACTGGGTCTGTTGGTATTTCTATAGCCAGCTTTTTCAGGAGTCCCTATATTGCTTTCCAAAGTGGTTGTACCATCCTGCATTCCCACCAACAGTGAATGAGTGTCCCTGCTTCTCCACATCCTTGCCAGCATTTATTTTCCTTTGACCTTTTGATATTGGCTATTCTTATTGGGGTAGGGTGGAATCTCATAGTTGTTTTTATTTGCATTTCTCTGATGATTAGGGTTGATGAATATTTTCTTAGGTGTGTGTTTGCCATTTGTATCTCTTCCTCTGTGAATTGCCTGTTTAACTCTGTGCCCCATTTTGTGAGTGGGGTATTTGTCTTCTTATTGTTTAGACTTTTGAGTTCTTTGTAAATTCTAGAGATAAGGCCTCTATCAGTTGGATAACCTGCAAATATTTTCTCCCATTCTGTGGGTATTCTATTGGCTTTGCTTATTATGTGCTTGTCTGTAAAGAAACTCTTCAGCTTCATGTGGTCCCAATGGTTGAGTGACTGTTTAAGAACTTGAGCCCCTGGGGTTTTATTCAGGAAGTCTTTTTCCATTCCTATATCATGGAGAGTACTTCCTAAATTTTCTTCCAGTATTTTTCGAGTTTCTGGTCTTACATTGAGGTCTTTGATCCATTTGGATTTGAGTGTAGTGCATGGAGAATTGTGTGGATCAAGTTTTACTTTCCTGCATGTGGTTATCCACATTGTCCAGCACCATTTGTTAAAGATGCTATCTTTTTTCCTGCCTATATTGTTCCGGCCTTTGTCGAATATCAAGTAGCTATGGTTTCTTGACCCAAAATCCGGGTCCTCAAGTCTATTCCATTGGTCTATACTCCTGTTTTTATGCCAGTGCCATGCTATTTTTATTACTATGGCTTTGTAATATAGCTTTATATCAGGTATGGTGATGCCACCAGAGGTAATTCTTTTGCTGAGGATATGTTTGGATATGGGAGGCCTTCTGCCTTTCCATATGAAATTTGAGATCATTTTCTCTATCTCTATGAAGAACACTGTAGGGATTTTAATTGGAATTGCATTAAATCTATATATTGACTTTGGTAGGATTGTCATCTTCACAATGTTAATTCTGCCTATCCAGGAGCATGGGAGGTCTTTCCATCTTTTCAAGTCCTCCTCAATTTCTTTTTTGAGAGTTTTATATTTTCATTGTATAGATCTTTTACTTCCTTGGCCTTTTCTGCATCTAACGAAATGATCATGTGGTTTTTATGTTTAAGCTTGTTTATGTGGTGTATTACATTGACAGATTTTCGTATGTTGAACCACCTTGTGTTCCTGAGATAAATCCCTCTTGGACAAGGTGGATAATGCTTTTGATGTGTTGTTGGATTCGGTTTACGAGTATTTTGTTGAGGATCTTTGCATCTATGTTCATTAGGGAAATAGGCCTGTAGTCCTCTTTTCTTGTGGCATCTCTGCCTGGTTTTGGGATTAGGGTGATACTAGCTTCATAGAAGGAGTTGGGTAGCTTTCCCTGTTCTTCAATTGTGTGGCACATTTTAGAAAGATTGGTTTCAGTTCTTCCATGGTTTGATAAAATTCGGGTAGGAATCCATCTGGCCCTGGAGTCTTCTTTTTTGGGAGGTTTTTTATTACTTTTTCAATCTCTGTGAGTGTGATGGGTTCATTGAGGTGATTAATCTGCTCTGAGTTTACCTTTGGTAGATGATATGCATCCAGGAATTTATCCATCTCTCTACATTTTCCAGTTTTGAGGAGTAGAGGTTTTTGAAATAAGTCCTGATGATTCTGCCAATTTCACTCATGTCTGTTGTGACCTCTCCTTTTTCGTTTTGAATTTTGTTAATGTGGAGTCTCTCCTTTTTTTGCTTGATCAAATTGTCCAGAGGTTTGTCAATCTTGTTTATTTTTTCAAAGAACCAGCTCTTTGTTTTGTCAATTGCCTTAATTGTTTCCTTGGTTTCCAATTCATTAATTTCTGCACTGATTTTAATTATTTCTTTCCTTCTGGAGCTCTTTGGGTTGGATTTTTCTTCTTTTTCCAATGCCTTTAGGTGGATGGTTAGGCTATTGATTTGGGATCTTTCTGTCTTTTTTATGAAGGCATTGACTGTTATGAATTTTCCCCTGAGGACTGCCTTCATTGTGTCCCATAAGTTTTGGTATGATGTGTTCTCATTGTCATTCAATTCCAGGAATTTTGCAATTTTTTATTTTTTATTTCATCCACTATCCATTTATTGTTTAAGAGTGCACTATTCAGTTTCCAGTTGCCATTGGGGTTCTTATTGTTTTTTTTTGTTGTTGTTGTTGTTGATTTCTACGAATATAGGATTATGATCTGATATCATGCAGGGAATTATGTTGATTTTCCTAAATACGTGGAGCCTGTCTTTGTGACCCAGTATATGGTCTATTTTAGAGAATGATCCATGGTCTGCTGAGAAGAATGTGTAGTCTGTGGATTTGGGATGGAAATTTCTGTAGATGTCTGTTAGGTCTACGCGCTCTATGGTTTTGTTGAGCTTTCTTCCTTCCATGTTGACCTTCTGTTTGGATGATCTGTCTATTACTGATAATGGTGTGTTAAAGTCCCCAAATATGATGGTGTTCATGGTTATTTCTGTTTTATTGTCAAGTAGGTTTTGTTTTATGAACTGTGGTGCCCCTGTGTTTGGTGCATACATATTTATGATTGCAATATCCTCTTGATGGATTGTTCCCTTTATAAGAAGGAAGTAGCCTTCATTGTCTTTTTTGATTGTTTTTGGTTTGAAGTCAATTTTATCTGATATTAATATAGCTACACCTGCTTGTTTCTTATTTCCATTTGCTTGGAATATTGTTTTCCACCCTTTCACCCTGAGGAGGTTTCTGTCTTTAGAGGTAAGTTGGGTTTCTTAAAGGCAGCAGATTGAGGGGTCTAATTTTTTGATCCACCTGTTAGTGTCTCTTGATGGGTGAACTAAGGCCATTAATATTTAGGGTCATGACGGTGAGATTTGATTTGATCCCTGTCATGTTGTGGTAGAGGTGTGTTGGCATTTCCGTGGAATGTACTTTTTTTTTTTTTTTTTTTTTTCTGTCTTCTCTGGGTTTGGTTGCTGTGGTCTGCTTCTTGTAGGCATTTGTGTTTGGTTATTTGTTTCTTGTCTGTGGAGAATTTCCTGGAATACTTTCTGTAGGTTTGGTTTTGTGTTTATATAATTGTAAAGCTGAGTTTTGTCATGGAAAGTTTTCCTTTCACCATCTATTATAAGGGAGACTTTTGCCGGGTATAGTAGTTTGGGTTGGAAGCCAGAGTTTCTTAGAGTTTGTAGTGTTTAATTCCAGGCCCTTCTGGCTTTCAGGGTTTCCATTGAGAAGTCTGAAGTAATTCTGATGGGGTTTCCTTTGAAAGTGGTGTGCTGTTTTTCCCTAGCTGCTTTTAGGATTTTTTCTTTGGTGTTAATGTTTAGAGCCTTAATGATATTATGTCTTGGGGAGTTTCTCCTTTGGTCTGTTCAGTTAGGAGTTCTGTTTGCTTCTTGTATTTTGATGGGCCTTTCTTTTAAGAGACTGGGGAAATTTTCTTCAATTATTGTGTTGAATAATTTCTCCATTCCTTTGGACTGAAATTCTTCTCCTTCTGTTATTCCAATGATTCTGATATTAGGATGTTTAAGTATATCCCATAATTCTCTCATGTTCTGTTCACAGGAACATTTGATCTGACTGGAATTTTTGGACTCTCAAACTGTTTCTTCCATCCTGTCTTCCAGATCAGAATTTCTGTCTTCCACTTCACTGACTCTATTCTTTAGAGCCTCTAGCAAGTTTTGGACTTGTTCAATTAAGTTTGTATTTGCTACTACTTTTCTATGTATCACTTCCATCGCTTTATCCAGCTCCCTTTTTGTCTCATTTTCTGATTTTCTTGATAATTCTTAGAAATCATCCTTGCATTTCTTTATGTTTTCATTTAGTGTGGGCAGCTGATTTTTAAGGTCCTCTTTTCTTTTCACTCTCCCTCAACTCTCTTAGCTCTCTTTGAATTCCTTCCAGTGTCTTATCATATTGCTCTAGGTTAGTGATGGTAGCATTCATGTGGTTATTTGTCCTTTGTAGCTTTACTGCCAGTTCTAGCAGTAGGTTGGTCAGGGTTGCATTGTTCATTGCTTCCACTTGATGTTCTGATCCTAAACACTCTTCTATGTTTTGGTTATATGTAATCCTTGTTGGACTGGGTGATCTGTCTGGATTTTCTTGCATTTTATTTTTCATGTTATTTATTTTGTGCTGTGGTCTACCCATGTCCGTGTATGGGCAGGTACGTAGGTGGAACAGTCTTGGATCTAGCTTAATGAGAATCCAAGGCATCCTGGGGCAGTTGCAAGCAGCCTGGGTTTTTGCTCTCTCTTTGCAAAGCCCCCTATCTATAGCCTGACAGGGGCGCCAAATTTGCCTGAATTCTCAGCCAGTAATGCACCTAAGCTGCCTGCTTTCAAGCTTGAAAAAGGACTGAGGTAGCAAGCCCTGAACCTGTCCAAACTCTGGCTGGGAACACTGGGACCTGCAAACAGTCTGTGCTCCCTGCCTCAGGGGAGTGGGGGATGGGTGGCGATGTACAGGTAGGGGATGGCACCTGCGCTGGCACTAGTGACTCAGTGTGGACTTGTGAGGACCTTGCTGTGGGACTGGGCCCGCTGCACGTGCAATTGTAGTGCAGAGGCAGCTGATGCGGGTACGGGATCAGGACACAGCAGAGGCTGACCTGCAGCAATTGATGTAAGCACAGCAGCAGGGGATCTGGCAACCACCTACTCACGGCAGAGGTGGTCCCCCCATGGGCCTGCGAACCGAGCACCATGTGGCTGGTTAACTCGCAGGATCAGTGAACAGGTGCAGATGTAGGAGGTCTCAGCTTCAGTGCAGCAGGCTGGCAGGCGTGGCTGGTGGGTGCCGGATCAGAGCACAGCCTCGCGGGGTGTGCGGGGGAGCATGTGGGGGTTGCACGGGGGGCACAGGGCACCTGCGGGGTGGCGTGGGGCGTGCCATGGCACAGGGCACTCATGGCGGGTGTGCGGGGTGCAGCAGGGCACAGGGGGCGCGGGGGGCATACAGGGGGGCGGGGGGAGTGGGGAGTCGTGGGGCTTGGGGGATGGGGTGCATGTGGCGCACGGGGGCGTGGGGCGTGCATGAGGTGCTCGGGGCTTGGGGCACGAGGGGGCGTGGGGGGGCTTGGTGTGCGCAGGGTGGGGCCGTGGGGCACGCATGGGGGGCTGGGCATGCGGGGCCCGCTGGGGGTGTGGGGTTGCACAGGTCTCGGGGCGTGCTGGATGCACTGGGGCACGCCGGTGGCGTGGGGCACGTGGGAGGGCTTGGGGTATGCCGGGGTGCATGGGGCTCACGGGGCATGTGGGGCTCAGGGCTCGGGCAGCCGGGGCACCGGGCGTGCCAGGGCACGCGGGGGCGCAGACCACTTGGGGGGGGGGCAGGAGGCGTGGGTCCGCTGGTGCGCGGGGTCATGCTGGGACGCAGCCGGTCGCGGCGGGGTGCGGGGCTCTCGGGGCGCGGGGGTGTGTGCTTCCCTGTTTTTCCCCAATCTGTGCCCTCCCTCTTGCACAAAGATCCTAATTGCCCTTGAGTATTTGCCTTTTTTTCCCCCTGGTATCTGGAATGCAGCTAGGCGGTCGCCATCTTGGCCGTAAGTGGCCAGCTGATTTTTAAGGTCTTCTTTTTTTTTTTTTTCACTCTCCTTCAAACTCTTAACTATCCTTCCAAACTCTCATCAATTTGTTCTAGGTTAGTGATGTTAGTATCCACATGATTATTGGTCCTTTGTTGCTTTCCTGCAAGTTCTATCAGTAGATTGGTCAGGGTTTCATTGCTCATAGCTTCAGTTTAATGTTCTGATCCTAATAACTCTTCTATGTTTTGGTTGGATGTATTTAGTGTAGGGCTGGGTGGTCTAACTGGGTTTTCTTGCATTTGACTTTTCATGTTATTTCTTTTCCACTGTGGTGTGCCCATGACAGTGTTTGGGCAGGTAGGTAGGTGGGTGGTTCAGTCTGGGCTCTAGCGCAATGGGAACCTGTGGAAGTTGTCAGGCTGCCTGGGCTTTGGCTTCCACTTGCCAAAGCCACCTATCTACTGCCTGACAGGGGAGCCAAAGTTGCCTGAATTCTGAAGTGGTAATGCGCCAAAGCTGCCTGACGTCCAGCTTGGAGGGGGACTGAGGTACAAAGCCCTGAAGCAGCCCAAACTCTGGCTTGGAACCCTGGGTCCCAGAAACAGTCTGTGCTCCCCTGCCACAGGAGAATGTAGAATGGCAGGCGTGGGAGACAGGTAGGGGAGGGCACCAGAGCTGGCGCAAGCGAGAGACACTCTGGGCTCATGTTGCAATTGCTGTGGGACTAGGCTCACTGAACTATACTGTGGGTAAGTGTGCAGAGTGGTTTAAGCTTCCACACACAGGGATCGATCTGTGCATGTGATCTGGGTATGGAAGTGGGTGCTGCCATTGCTGCGGTGTGTAGGACCGCAAAGGCAGGTCACGGGTCCACGGATGAGGCACAGGTCCCCGGCAGCGGGCACAGAGCCACGGAGGGGCATTTTTGGCTTGGCAGCGGGTCGCAGGGCCACAGTGGCAGGGCATGAACCCTATTTGGTGTTAGGGGTGTTCTACCTGCCCACGAGGGTATCCATGATTCACTGTTCCCCCTCTGTGCCCTCCCACTGATAAGAAGCCTCAGGAAACCCTTAATGTCTTGCCTTTCTTTCCCCTGGTTTTGCAGGGCAGCTACATGGTGGCCATCTTGGCAGGAAGTCCCGAATTTGTTACTTTTAACTTAAGCTTCCAGTAGTAATTATCATGTTCATATATTTAATATATATTTTTATATATTTATATATTCATTTATTTGTGAGTGAGAAAGAGGCATAAAGAGGAAGATGGTGATGAAAGAAAGGTGATTATGTCTCATAGATTAGTAAAACTTGTGGGTTTATTCAACCAAGGACCCCGTGTTTATTAGAAAAAACACTTTTAACTAACATTTGATGAGAATTTACTATGTTCCTTATATTCCATATCCATTGGCACATTTTATTATCAAAGTAGCTGATAATATAGAGAAAATAATTCTCATTCTTAAGACAAATAAGAAAGGTTAAGGAACTTTTGCAATTTCCAGATAGCAAATAGTAGGACCTGGGTTGAACAGAAATGTCTCTGAATTCAAAAAATATTGCTTTAATCTTTATGTTGCACAGAATCTCAAATGAATCAGTAAGCAGTGGCATATATTTAAACAATTTATTAGATGCTATTGTTGACACTTACTTTTGTTTTGATTATTGGATTTTATGCCTTGTCCTATAAAGACAGTGCAGCTTAACTGCCCAGCCTCAGACACAGTAGCCAAATTACTTGTAACTCAATCTCAGATCTTGTGTTTACTAGCTACATGTCCTAGCATGGAAGATAAAATTACTCCTACCTCAGTTTCCTCATTTGCCAGGTAGGGATGTTAATGTATTATGTAATTATAGTTTAACTATATAGTAGTTCTGAGGCTATGAAGTAGGCTCTGTGGATAAAGTATTTGCTATTCAAGTCTGAGAACCTCAGTTCAGAACCTCAGACAACAGTTAATGTTTAAAGTCTTACCAAGCTTCTGTAGTCAAAGAAGGCCAGTGGCAAAATGTGGGGTAGAAAAAGGGGGATTTCCTCAAACATCACTAACAGATTGCCTGATACATGCAGCAGCAGACAAGAATAAGAACAAGAGAAGCTGACTCAAACAAAGTGGAAGACGAGATCTGACAATTGGCAGTTGTCCTACCACCTCCACACATACACTGGCATGCACAGGACAACAAACCCTCTCTCTCTCTCTTTCTGTCTTCGTCTCTCATACACACTTCCAAAAGATCCAAAATATAAAAATACAACAAGATATAATTTTTTAATGTCCTCAGCATACTTTTTGAGACATGATAAATGTCCCCAAATAATAAACTATGATTATCTTCAAAATGCAAACAACGTCTAATTTCAGTCATCTTATAGGATTGTGAAAATCAGTGAATTAGTTAATGTCCACAATGTGACTCTACAACGCAAAATGTTTTGCATATTTAAGGTATGAGTACATGAGTTGCTTATACACATGTTCCAATGACAGGTGCCAAGTATATTCAGATATATATTTAAGTACAGCCATTCATGGAAGTAGTGAGTTCAGAAAGGTTGTATCACTCTTGGACAAAGTATGCTTTAAAAATTTTAAAAACAGACTGCTTTCAAGTAAGTTAAGTCATGTAAAATACAGATATTCTTTGCTGGCTTTGTAAAATAAATTACATCATTAATTTTTTTCTGGAACAATATTAGGACTGAAGCTAATAAAAAATAGAAACATCATATATCTCACCTAATAGTTAGTTTTGCCTTTTAAATGTTTTAAGGTTCTTTATTGCTTGCACACATTTATTGTGTTTTTTTTTTAACATGCATGTATTGTATATATACAAACCCCTCTGCTCACACATCATTTCAATATCCTAAAGCATTGTGGGAGTGAGCCACCTGGCACACATTTGAAAATAATTTTCTTTAACAAAAACCACAGGGTATTTAATAGGCTTCAGTGTGGGCACAGACCCCAGCTGTCTGTGGTGCTTCACATTGACTAGGATGCAAGCAGATAAAATATGTTCAGATTTTCCCACAGCAAATTACGTGGCTTCATAGTCTTCAGTCTGAAGTGTAAGAACACTTCCAGCTTACTAACACTTAATCAATGTTTATTTTCAAATTTATGAGTAGGTATAGTCTAATCAACCTGGAACCCCAACATGTTGGACATAGCCTCAGAAAAAGAGAGAGAAAGCAGTGGAAGTGGGAGAGAATTAAACTGGAGACGGCCTAATTCAGAATTTCCTATACCTGGGTCCTTGGTGTCTGTGACCACCAACGGTGTTTCCTCCTCTGAAGCAGTCTGGCTTAAATGTGTCTGGTGTACATTTT
Source organism: Jaculus jaculus (assembly GCF_020740685.1). Taxonomy (NCBI): domain Eukaryota; kingdom Metazoa; phylum Chordata; class Mammalia; order Rodentia; family Dipodidae; genus Jaculus; species Jaculus jaculus. The sequence goes on along the minus strand of NC_059113.1, from coordinate 72,353,972 downwards.
AGCTGACCTTAGCTTTCTGGAAAAGAGATTTATCTGCTGAATGACATGGAGACTGCCAGATTCAACATATAGCAGTGTAACTACAGAGCACTGCAGCCTGCCAGCAGGAGGTTCTTTGATTCTGTTTCCTTCTCATCTTTTCTTTTGAGGATCTTCCAAAAATATTGATTACCTACATTGAAAATTTGTTCTCTTCATGGAGAGTTTTATTGCTCCCATCCCACCAATAATTCTATGTGATAAATGGGGATTTTTATAATGAATATATTTGGTAAAGCAGTAGTTTTGGACAAAATTAATATCCACAGTGAATCAATTACCTATTATTTCTAATGAATTGTTGTCATTTTGCTTAATAATGAATCTAACATTTACTTCTTGAAAGTCTGGGCAGAATGAAGAAATCAGATGTAACACTGTGTGCTAGGGAATTTGTTTCTGATGTTTCATATCCATTTTTAAATTTATTTTCTCTACACTTTTACAAAATGAGAAAAATTACTAAGAGAATTTAAGGAATTTGGTTAAACACTTGTATTTGTTTTTTTCTTTTTCTTTTGTATTGCTGCAATGAATAGTTCATTTGTAAAACAACTTTAGATATAAGAATTTGCGAAGATAATATAAAGTGCCCACCTGCACTTCATATACCAAATTCTCCTATTAATATGTTACATTGTTAAGGTCAACTTTCTACAGTTAATGAATCAATCCTGCACTGAATCCACTGTTTGACATATTTTTGTATACATCTTCACTGTTAAACTTCTCTTTCCTCCTCTGTGTGCTACTGATTAGATGTAATTCACTATGCAGTCAAGAATTAAGGGACAGAGAGTTGTGAATTATCTTTGTTGAGAGGAAAGATGCTAACTTTTATATGCAATCTTGATGGGCTATGACACCCTGGCAATTGGTCAATGTATATTCTGGGCATTTCTATGAAGCTATTATTTTGGAAAAGACTAACATTTAAATCATAAGATTGCCTTTATTGTTTGGATGGACCTTACCCAATAAGATTATGGCCTTAGAAGGGTATGATAGTTTGAATTTATGTCCCCCATAGACTTATTAAAGCTTCTAACATGGGTCTTCAGCTCTCTGGTTGAAGGAGGTGTCACTGGGGGCAGACCCAGGTGTCCAGGCCAAAGGTGTGTTTAGGGTGGATCTGAATTACAGCACAAAGGTATAAAGAGATTTTAATGTTCTGGGGGCCTCCTTGCTGCAGGTTTGTGCTTGCTGTTTTTTGACTTTTGTTGCCTGGTGGTGGTTTTTTTCTGTTTGGGTCGTGAAAGAGGGTCAGCTTCTTTGGCCATTAATGTAATTTCTCTTGGATCTCTTGGATTAAATAAATACTGGTCCTTGCCTACACTGTGCCTGGTGTGGATGTTCATCTAAGTGTCATGAAATTGTCTTTAAGAGAAATTTGGGGGCTGGAGAGATGGCTTAGCAGTTAAGTGCTTGCCTGCGAAGCCTAAGGACCCTGGTTCGAGGCTCGGTTCCCCAGGTCCCACGTTAGCCAGATGCACAAGGGGGCGCATGCGTCTGGAGTTCGTTTGCAGAGGCTGGAAGCCCTGGCACGCCCATTCTGTCTCTCTCCCTCTATCTGTCTTTCTCTCTGTGTCTGTCGCTCTCAAATAAATAAATAAATAAATAAATAAATTTTAAAAAGAAATTTGGTACCAGAGAAGGAGGGGGGGGGAGGTTCTGTGCAATGAGGCTGAGAATATGCATTTTGGTCTTCTGAAACTTTGTTCTGAAGGAACAGGGTTTGAGTACTTGCAATGGAAAATGCACTCTAGAGAAGTAAGCCAAATTTTATGTTCCATTCTTCTGTGAATTTGTTAAGAGCAGAGACAATTATGTTGGCTTATTAACTTTTCAAAGGGTAGGAAAGAGCAGAGAACTTTGTCAGAACTGTTTACTGGCACAATGACTGATTGCATACTGTTCTCCATGCCCAGAGAGGTTGATCAAGGTTAACTCTGAAAGTAATGTATTGATGTGTTTTGTGGAATATATAAAACTGAAAGATATAAGATTTAAAGTTGGAAAAATTCAAGGAAATTTAGTTTCTCATACAACACAGGTTTTAGGTCATTGAAGCTGAGATTGTCAAGCAAATACAGTTAATAAGCATGGTTCAACTGCCGTACATTAGAGCAAAGGAAGTCAGGCCTGGTGATGCATGCTTTTAATCCCAGCTCTCAGCAGGCAGAGATAGGAGGATCGCAGTGAGTTCAAGGACACCCTGAGACTACATAGTGAATTCCAGGTCAGTCTGGGCTAGACAGAGACCCTACCTCAATAAATAAATAAATATATATATAAATAAAGCATGTGAGGATGCCTGAGTTGATTCCAGGTAAGACTGAATGGTAGAAATACAAAGGCTTTTGAAGGATGACTGAGGGAAAAATCTATTCTCAAAGGTCACACTTTATTTCCTCGTGAATTAACAATGACTGTGTCCCTGCACACCTGGTATTGGTTTCAGAAACATGAAAAATGCACAGAAGTAGATGATGAAGTGCACATGGTTTCAGGAACCACTGCTGAAATGTGGCATGAGAAACAGGGCAATGCCCCTTATTGGAAGTTAGTGAGGTCATTGTAAGATGAACCATGGTTTGAAATGGAAACCTGAAGATGCTTTGGATACATCAGGATTGTTCAAAGGCTACCATGGATTGCTATTGACTTGGGATGAAAGTTTTCCCTGGCTATTCAGCCCAGCTGAAGGGAAAAACTTGGAAATTCCAGAGACTGTTATCCCTGGTTGTGGATGCCAGTCTTAAACTGCAGATGATTTATGTTCACCTGATGGTTAATGTATTGTCCTCTTTTCTTGGACACTTTATATAAATGGAAAGGTTAACTTTGTGCCATTATATGTTGGAAGTATGTGACTTATTTTGATTTTATATGACTCAAAGTAAAGATATAGTCAAATCTCACATGAGGCTTTGGAAAAATTTTAAAGTTGGGACTTCTGGTTAAAATGGTGGTGTACATACCATGCCAAAGCAGAATAGGGAGGAAAAAGCCAAAAAAAAAAAAAAAAAAAAAAAAAAACCTCAGCAAAATACACACTTTTACTAAAAAGTAAGGTGTATAGGAAACTGAAATGGCAGCAGAGAAATAGGAGAGGTCTAGATCATCCAGATCACACACAGGCTGGCAGCAGCAGCTCTGGCAGGTCCACTGGCTGTGGCAGTGCACCAGAAAGCCACTAGACTCAGCTTGTGCCACAGGAAAAACCAGGTGAGGGGATTTCCCACTAACACCAGAGCTCTCCTCAAACTCAAGAAACGTGAAGGGAGAGCAGCAGTGAATAACAGAGGAGCAGATCACAAAGTAGAAGAACATGTGGAACTGTGAGGGAACTAGCAGCATCGGCAGCCTCTCCACCCCCACTGCCAGTGCCCAGCTCCAGTGAACAAAGCATCAGTCACAGGACCCAGCCACACCTATTTGAACTGACAGCAGGACCCAAGCAGGACCAAAGGCACCTGGATTACACAAGGGAAGGGTCTCACATGGTCAAAAGCTGATGTGGAACCCTCAACAGATCAGAAATCTTAACCTCCTTGTTGTCAGGATTAAGGGTATGGGTAGGGTACCACTCACCCTAAGGGACAGTTGGAGGATCTGGATGTCATAATACCTACTCTTGGATAAATACTCTCAGATGTTTTTCATTGAAAGTGTACATTGTTTAGTTAAATTTTAGAATCAGCCTGTATTTTATTCCATTCAGCCTACTTGAATACTTTCATAGCAGGCAAACCCAACACCTAGGGTCACTTTTGTAGACACTCTGAGTCTTGAGAGACACAGCTAATGCCTTAAGCTCCTACCCTGAAGTTATATAACATCAGATTGCCTGATACATCTAATACTAACAAGCTAAATAGAAAATCCAATCATTGAATAATCCAGGATGTAAAAAATATACATTATAACACAATAATCACCAAAAATAAAGACAATATGAATCCACCAAAAAGTAGTAATGCATCAGAAATGACCTCTACTGAGAATGAGTTAGAGGCAATGCCTGAGAACAATTTCAAAAGAATGATTATAAAGATGTTCGAAGAAATCAAAGGAATGAAAGAGGAAACCAAAGGAATCAAAGAATACACAGGACAGAAATTTAATGAAATAAAGAGGTAAATACTAGACATAAATAAGGAAACAGAAATAATAAAGAAAAAATCAGTCAGAATTATGAGCAATGAAGAACACAGTTAATGAAATAAAAAAACTCTAGAAAATCTCACCAGTAGAACAGATGAAGGAGAGGACAGAATACCTAAGCTAGAAGACCAGGATGCAGATCTGATACAGTCCAACAAAGAGAAAGACAAAATAATAGAAAATATGAGTGGTAATTTAAAAAATATTCAGGACACTATGAAAAAATCAGACATAAGAATTCAGGACAAAGTAGAAGGAAAATTTAACTCTAAAGGCATAGTAGGCATCTTCAACAAAATCATAGAAGAAAACTTCCCCCAAATTGGAAAAGAGATGTCAATACAGATACAGGAATCCTTTAGAACACCAGCCTGACAAAACCTTGAAAGAAGCTCCCCTCGCCATATTATAATCAAACTATGAAATACACAATCCAAAGAAAAAATATTGAAAGCAGTCAGAGAGAAAAATCAAGTTACATACAAAGGCAAGCCTATCAGGATTACAGCAGATTAGTAAACACAAACTTTAAAGGTCAGAAGGGTGTGGAGTGATGTATTCCAAGTCCTGAAAGATAAAACTCTCAACCAAGGTAATTTTATCCTGAAAAACTATCCATTCAAATAGACAGAGAAATAAGGACACTCCATGACAAAAGCAAGCTAAGGGAGTATTTGAAGACAAAACCAACTCTACAGAAATTACTTGAAAGAATCCTCCATGCTTAAAAAAAAGGAAAACACACATAAGGAACCGGGAATAAACAAAACAACACTCAAACACTAGTTAACACAAATGTAAAAACAAAACACAAAGGAAAAACTGGAAGAAGTGCAAAAAAATGGAAAAATTAAACACAAAGCTTTCAATATTATCTCTTAATATCAACAGCCTCAATGCCCCAAACAAAAGGCATAGGTTTGCAGATTGAGTTAAAATGCAGATCCTTCAATTTGTTGCCTAAAGAATGCAACCTTTCTACAATGGATGGACACTATCTTAGGGCAAAAGGTTGGAAAACGGGGTTTGAAGCAAATGGACCTAGAAAACAAACAGGAGTTGCTATCCTAATATGTGACAAGGTAGACTTCAGCACAAAATAAGTTAAGAAACATAAGGAAGATCACTATATATTGATTAAAGGCACCCTCCAACAGGAGGACATTACAATCCTAAACATATATACACCTAACATGGGGGCCCCAAATTCATGAAAAAAAAAAAACACTGTTACAACTAAGGTCACAGATAACACCCAACACTGTGGTAGTGGGTGACTTCAACGCCCCACTCTCATCAGTTGACAGGTCATCCAGGAAAAAATAAGCAGAGAGGCATATGAACTACATGAGGTCATAGAAGGAATGGACCTAACAGGACATTTCATCCAAATGCTGCAGTATATATGTTCTTTTTAGCAGCACATGGAACATTGTCTAAAACTGACCATATATTAGGACACAAAGCAAATCTTAACAAATACAGGAAAATTTAAACAATTCCTTGCATTCTATCTGATGACAATGGAATCAAACTACACATCAATAGCAAGAAAGGCTGTAGAGCATACACAAACTCATGGAAATTAAACAACACATCTAAATGATGAATGGGTCAGTGAAGAAATCAAGAAGGAAATCAAAAAAATTATAGAGTCAAATGATAATGAGAACACAACCTACCACAATCTCTGGGACACAATGAAGGCAGTCCTAAGAGGTAAATTTATAGCTTTAAGTGCCTATATTAAGAAATTAGAAATGTCACAAGTAAATAACCTAATGCTTCACCATAAAGCCTTGGAAAAGAAGAACAAGGCAAACCAAAATCAGTAGATGGGAAGAAATAATTAAGAATAGGGCAGAAATTAATTAAATAGACACACACACACACACAAAAAAAAAACAATCCAAAGAATCAATGAAACAAAGAGATGGTTCTTTGAAAGGATAAATAAGATTGATAAACCCTTAGCAAATCTGATCAAAAGAAAGAGAGAAGAGACACAAATAATAAAATTAGAGATGAAGAAGGTAACATTAGAACAGATGACAGAGAAATTCAAAAAATTATAGGGACATACTATAAAAGCATATACTGCACAAAGTATGAATATCTGAAATAAATGGATGATTTCCTTGATTTATATGACCCACCTAAATTAAATAAAGATGAGATTAATCACTTAAAAAGATCTATAACAAGCATGGAGATCCAAACAGGTATCAAAAAAATCTCCTAACTAAAAAAGTCCAGGTCCAGATGGATTCACTGCTGAATTTTACCAGACTGTCAGGGAAGAACTAACACCATTGCTTCTTAAGCTTTTCCATAAAATAGAAAAAGAATGAATCCTACCAAATTCCTTCTATGAAGGCAGCATCTCCCTGATACCAAAACCAGGCAAAGATAGAACAAAAAAAGAAAATCACAGACCAATCTCCCTCATGAAGATAGATGCAAAAATTCTCAACAAAATATTGGCAAACAAAATAAAAGAATATATCAGAAAGATCATTCATTCTGACCATGCAGGCTTTATTCCAGAGAGGCAGGGATGGTTCAACATGAGCAAACTGATAAATGTAATACTTTATATAAATGGATTGAAGGAGAAACATCACATGATCATGTTATTTGACACAGAGAAAGCATTTGGCAAAATCCAACATCCCTTCATGATAAAAGTCCTACAGAGAATGGGAATAGAAGGAACATATCTCAATATAATAAAGGCTATTTATGACAAGCCTATAGCCAACATATTACTAAATGAGGAAATACTGGAAGCTTTTCCACTAAAATCAGGAACAAGACAAGGGTGTCCACTGTCCCAACTTTTATTTCATATAGAACTGGAAGTATTAGCCTTAGCAATAAGGCAAGAGATGCACATAAAAGGGATACAAATTGGAAAGGAAGAAATCATGTTATCATTATTTGCAGACAACATGATTCTATATATAAAGGACCCTAATGACTATACTAGCAAACTGTTAGAGCTGATAAACACCTGCAGCCATGTAGCAGGATACAGATAAATACACAGAAATCAGTAGCACTCCTATATGCTAACAACAAACACACAGAGGATGAACGTAGAGAATCATTCCCATTCACAATTGCATCAAAGAAAATAAAGTACCTTAGAATAAACCTAACCAAGTAAGTAAAGTATTTCTACAATGAAAACTGTAAAACACCTAAGGGAGAAATTGCAGAAGACAAAGGAACTGCAAAAACATCCCTTCTTCCTGGATTGGAAGAATCAATATTGTGAAAATGGCAATCTTACCAAAAACAATCTAGACTTTAATGCAATCCCCATGATAATTCCAAAGGCATTTTTTATGAAAATAGAAAAAAAAATCCAAAACTTCATTTGGAGTCATGAAAAACCTCAAATATCTAAAATAGTACTAATCAACAAAAATAAGGAGGGAGGTATCATGATACCTGATTTTAACCTATACTACAGAGCCATAGTAACAAAAACAGTGTGGTACTGGCACAAAAGCAGATATGTATCAATGGAACAGAGTAGAGAACCAAGATATAAGTTGTTGTAGCTATAGCCACACGATATTTGATAAAAATGCCTAAAATACTCATTGGGGAAAAGATAACCTCTTCAGAAAATGATGCAGGGAAAACTGGATATGTATTTGTCAAAGGATGAAAATAGATTCTTCTCTCTCTCCATGCATAAGAATAAAATCCAAATGGACTAAAGACCTTAACATCAGACCTGATACTCTGAAATTGCTAGAGAAAAAAGTAGGAGAAACCCTTCAAAATATTTGTTTTGGCAAAGACTTTCTGAATATAACCCCAATTGCTCAGGCAATAAAGCCACAGATTAACCACTGGGACCTCATGAAGTTACAAATATTTTGTACTGCAAAGGACACTGTGAATAAAGCAAAGAGGCAACCTACAGAAAGGGAAAATATCTTTGCCAGTTATATATCTGATAGAGGATTAATATCTAGGATATACAAAGAACTCACAAAGTAAAATAATGAGAAATCAAACAAGCCAATTAAAAAATGGGCTATGGAGCTAAATAGAGAGTTCTCAAAAGAAGAAATACAGATGGCATATAAGCATCTAAAAAATGTTCTACATCCCTAGACATCAGGGAAATGAAGATTGAAACTACACTGAGATTCCATCTCACTCCTGTCAGATTGGGTGCCATCATGAAAACAAATGATCATAAATGTTGGGGGGATGTGGAAAAAGATGAACCATTCTACACTGTTGGTGGGAATGCAATCTGTTCCAGCCATTGTGGAAATCAGTGTCGATGTTCCTAAGACAGCTAAAGATTGATGATCTACCATGTCACCCAGCTATAGCATTCCTAGGCATATATCCTAAGGACTCATTCCATTTCCTTAGAAGTACATGCTCAACCATGTTTATTGCCACTCAATTCATAATAGCTGGGAAATGGAACCAACATAGATGTCTCTCAACTGATGAGCGGATAATGAAGATGTGGCACATTTATAGAATGGAGTTCTACTCAGCAGTAAATAAGAATGAAGCTATGGAATTTACAGAAAAATGGATGGATCTGGAAAGGATTATACTAAGTGAGGTAACCCAAGCCCAGAAAGCATTGCATGTTCTCCCTCATATGTAGATCCTAGCTACAAATAATGGGGCTTCTGTGTGAGATGTAAAATCTCAGTAGCAGTGGCCAGTAAATTAAAAAGGAGATATAAAGGGAAGAGAAAAGAAGGGAGGAGAGTACTTAATAGGCTGGTAAGGAGAAGAATAGATTAACGGGGGTGAAAAGGCCCAAAGTGAGGTTAGAAGAAGAGTTTGAGTAAAGGAAAGGTGGAGGGAGAGCTAAACAAAATCTAATAGGATGCAAATAAATCATATGGAATCCTCTGGTTTCGGACAATGGAACACTCAGGAGACATAGGTCATTGTTAGAAAATTTTCAGTGCCAAGTTGGTATCCCTCCAGTGAGTTGTTGGCCAGGGGTGTCCCTGAATCCCCAAAACATTATAGGCCATTGCCAAGGCCCTTGGATTTTCACCAGGAATAGATGGTAAGACCCTATTGCTGAAGACTCCACATACTTGGACTGCAAGGCCAATGAGAAATTCTGGTGGAACTGAGCTGATATCCTCCTCCATGTAGACCAGATGATAGAAAGCTGGAAGAAGTCATTCTACATGTAGTTCAATGGGAGAAAATGATAACACCAGTGAAGATCCTTAACAGTGGACACTGCAATCCATATAATTTTTCAGCCAGGGCAAATCAGCCAATGGGTGCAAAAGTGGCACATGGATACCAACTGCCCTCCGATTGGACTGGAGGCCCGCTCCATTGGGTGGGGACACATCCCTGATGCTAAAAACTTAAAACAGGGGTAGTCATGAGCCCTAGGGGTGTAATATCTGCTGATGTCTGGAGAACTGTATATACTATGCTTATCAAACTGCCCAGTAAGCACTTCTCTTAATATTTATACCCTTATATTAATGCTACTATCACTTTGGGTAGAGAATCTTCTCTTTTCATATGGCAGTTAACTTGGGATGACTCAGAAAGTATTATAATGCTGGAAAGATGTGATTGGGGTACTGAGTAACATCTTGATCATACCTTCTAAGGCTCAGGGTCTAATGCAGAAGAGGTGGCAGAAAGAATATAAGAGCAAAAGTAAGGGTAAGACTCCTTACAACATGCTCCCTCCAGACATAAAATGGCCTGGATATCCATGACCTCATAGTGCCTGACACTACCTATACAAGAGCATAAGAGGAGGAAAACATCAAGACATCAATATAAAAAAGAGACTGATTGAGATGAGGAGGGGATATGATGGAGAATGGAATTTCAATGGAGAAAGTATGGGGGGGGAGGGTATTACCATGGGTATTTTTCATAATCACGAAAAATGTCAATAAAAATTGAGAAAAAATAAAAAACAAAACATACATATATAGCCAGGCTTAAAAAAAAAAAAAAAAAAAAAAAAAAAAAAAAAAAAAAAAAAAAAAAAGAATGAAAGGTAATGCAGCAGTTCAAGACCTGAAAAGCCTGAAGGCCTAGGTTTGATTTCCCAGTAGCCACCTAAATCTAGATGTCCCAAGGGGAACATGCGTGGGGAGTTCATTTGTAGCAGTAGGGGTACCCAACACACCCATTCTTGAAATAAATAAGTAAACAGCTTTTTAAAGTGATGCTTATTATACAGTATTTTTAGCTGTTAACAGCTTTAATTAGTCATGTAAATATTAAAATATTTTGTATTTTTGTGCATTATGGGATTTACAGCTCTTAGGAGTTTTGATTTTAATTGCATTTTAAGATTTTTAAGAATAATTAATTTTTGATAACTAAAATGTTCAAATTTAGTAAACTCATATGACTTTTTTTTTAATTTTTTAATTTATTCATTTGAAAGTGACAGACAGAGAGAGAAAGAGGCAGATAGAGAGAGAGAAGCGGTGCACCAAGGCCTCCAGCCACTGCAACCTAACTCCAGATGCATATGTTCCCTTGTGCATCTAGCTAACGTGGGTACTGGAGAATAAAGCCTTGAACCAGGTTCCTTCACAGGCAAGCACTTAACTGCTAAGCCATCTCTCCAGCCCTAGATTTTTTTATTTATTTAAGTATGTAGGGAAATATTGCAGTTTTAAGCATTCAACTTGATTAATAAATTTAAAATATCTATGAATTAAACATTAAGTCATTCATAAAAATAAAGAAAAAATTTAAGTTGGTAAAGACTGTAAGGACCTTTTAATTTGAGCTGTATATAAAATGCAAAGTGAGATGGATATGTGTGTACTGGAAGCCAAAGGCAGAAATGTGACAGTTTGAATGTATGTCCTCCATAGACTCAGGTGTTTTAATAAAGTTTATAACTTAGGAATTCAGGTACCTAGCTGAAGAAGGTGTCACTGTGGGTGGACACTGTGGGTGGACATTGTGGTCCATTCCAAAGGTGTGTTGGGGTGGATCTGAATTCCAGCCCAAATATATGCAGAGAGGTTTGAGCTCTGTGGTGGCGGGGGAGGGGAAGGTCTGCTTGGTGCAAGTTTTTGTTTGCTGCTTTATTTGGTACTTGTTGGCTGGTGCTGGTTTCTCTGTTTGGATCTGTGAAATGAACTGCAAATGAACTCCAGATGCATGTACTGATTTCTGCATCTGGCTTACGTGGGTACTGGGGAAGAGGACCTTTGTTCTTAGGCTTTGCAGGCAAGCACTTTAAATACTAATCCATATTTCCAGTCTGAGAGTAACTTTTAAGTGCAGTGTACTGTCTGGACTTCTAATGGGAAAAAAATGTTTATGCATACTAACTAATCTTAAATCCCTGTTACTCAATTGCCTTACAGTTTGAGATCCAGAGAAACCCAGATTTCCTTAAAGATTGTGTCATTTTCAAATTCACACACATTCAACCATAGTAACAAGAAATGCAAGTGCATATTTTTGTTAGTTAACTAAGAAGAGATGCATTTAGTTGTTAATATTGTTAAAATATCAACAATTTTTATTTTTTTTAAGAGAATGAGATAATTTTGATAGGAGAATCCAGTATTTGCAAAGGATACTCTTACAAAGCAGTGAAGGCATTGAAATGAGAAAGGCAGGGGGTCAAGACACTCTGAGGATATGTCAGTGTCAGAAGAACAGGACTGGGAATAGGATCTGAAGTCATTTATGACAGGAAAGAAAAATTGTGACTCTGATGGATGGAAAGTAGAAGACCTTGAACTCAATAGACAAAAGTATAAATAGTAATAATAGTAATAATAAGGAAAATAATAGAATACTTCAACATTGAAATCCTGATTGAAAATGGAATAAAGTAAGGTACATTTTTATTACTTTTTGTAATTAGTATTCAAAAGAAATGGAGGGCCGTAGAGATGGTTTAGTGGTTAAGGCACTTGCTTGCAAAGCCAAAATGATCCAGGTTCAATTTCCCAGGACCTTCATAAGCTAGGTACACAAGTTTGCACATGCATCTGGAGTTTGTTTGCAGTAGCTGAACGCCCTTGGGTGTCCATTCTCTCTGTATATCCATTTCTCCCTCTCTCTATCCCTCTCAAATAAATAAATAAAATAAACAAATAACTTAAAAAGGTGATGGAGCCAGGTGTGATGGTGCAGGCATTTAATCCCAGCACTCTGGAGGCAGAAATAGGAAGATCACTGTTAGTTCAAGGCCAGCCTGGCACTACAGAGTGAGTTTTAGGTCAGGGTGAGCTGATGTGAGACCCTACTTCAAAAATCGAGGGAGAAAAGCCATGGATTTTAATATGACTAAATTTTTGTTGGTATTCCCCCAATCCTTTCCCTAGCCAGACCTCCTGAACTCAAACCCTACTGTTCCCCTTCCTTCCACTAGGGCCCCTTACTGCTATTTTATTTTATTTCACATATACTCTGGTATCTTGTTTCCTCTCCTAGACCCTTAAGAACTCATTTGGCTCTCTCAAAGTTCCCATAAGAGTTTCATGATCTACAACAATACCCCACAACCATATTCACAACATATATGAAATGACAACCTAGGATCTGCATATAAGAGAAAACAAATATCAACTCTTCTTTCTGAGTGTGGGTTACCATGCTGTTACAATGACTTTCAGTTCCATCCAATTCCTGCAGTTACAATTTCATGTGTTTCTTTTCACATGTGAACAATATCCCATTGTATACACATGCCCCATTTTCTCTATCAGTCTGCTGCAGGGCATCTAGGCTGGTTCCACATCCTCATTGTTGTGAACAATGTAGCAATAAACTTAGATGTTACAAGTATATTTGTGGTAGGACTTTGGATAAAACATATCAGATTAATTTCTTTGCATATTCTCTTTACATTTTAGCTTGGCCAAAGAACACTTTCTTCCATTATCAACAATAGCTTTACTAAAATTTGAATGAAACTAAGTGTCTCACTTATAATAATGCTCTCTTCAGATCATTATTTCTATTTCAGATTTTTCCATCCTTAAGCTATTCAGTTTCCCAACAATTTCAATGATCTCAATATCCTGAACTAAGATTATCAGAACTGTCCAGAGACATGGCTGTGAGAAGTCACAGGACTATAACCAACACTGAGATTATGGACACCAGTGCAGCACATCCAGGCTTAGATGAGTTCTGAGAGTCTAAACTGAAATCACCAGCCTTGTGCAACAATTTAGTCACTTGATGAGTCACCTCTCAAGCCTTCAAAAATCATCTTTAGTACACACTAATATCCACAGGTTTTTCTGTGTCAAGAAGTCAGTATTAGGAAATGTTTATTTGGAAAATATTAAGCAAAAATCTTTAAGTAGTATTATGTAAAACATACAGAAACAATCGTGTGGGCAATTTGTGGACAGCTTTTTCTTCTCATCTCAAGCCCAAGCCCCAGTATGACACAGAGTGTCATTTTGATATTTGATATCATATTGTTCTACAAAGAACAATAACATAAATAATTTCAATGAGATATTAATGTGTTTCAACCAACACAGGTAGATTTAAGACCCTGACAATACTTTATTTAGTATTACTAAATGTATATATTATTGAGTAAAATAAGTTAAAGATAAGTCCACAAAAAGATAAAATTACCTTTTGGATCTGATAGATTTTCTCATCAATTATACATATTAGACTATTCTCATCAATCATGCATACTATGTTCCTTAGAGATTTCAGTACCTGGGTACACTCTGCTCAGGACAGTGTTTTTGACATGTTTTTTACATTGTTGATTTTTACTCTCCTGAACTCCAGTGCTATGCCCTAATTGTTTCTATTTCTGTTTTTGTTTTCTGTTCTTTTAAAAATATATTTTATATATTGATTGATTGGAGAGAGGGAGAAGAGAAAGAAAGAGGCAGACAAAAAGAGAGAATGGGTGTGCCAGGGCTTCCAACCATTTCAAACAAACTCCAGACACATGCACCACCTTGTATATCAGCCTTAAGTTGGTACTGGGAAATGGAACCTGGTCCTTAGGCTTCACAGACAAGTGCTTTAATAGCTAATCCAGATCTCTAGCTCCCTCTTGGATTTTCTGTAGCTACCAAGGGAAGTCTAGAGGATAAAGGTTAGGGATGGAAAGTTTGCCTTCTTGTATCCTTGTCAGCCTGTAGCCTCTGTATAGCTTGCCAACATCTTCTGTGCTCCTCTAAGAAATGTCCATATATCTAGACAGACCTGTTCCCCAGCCTGTGAAGTGACTGTTTTTTTTTTTTCAAGTTTAAAGAGAGAGAAAAAGGGAGAGAGAAAGAGAGAGAGAGAGAGAGAGAGAGAGAGAGAGAGAGAGAGAGAGAGAGAGAGAGAAGATGGCCATGCCAGGGCCTTCAGCCATTGCAGACAAACTCCAGATGCTGGCACCCAGTTGTGCCCATGTGTGATGTTGTCTTTGTGCATCTGGATTACCTGGGACCTGGAAATTCAATCATGTGTTCTTACACTTCACAGGAAAGCACTTTAACCACTAATCAATCTCTTCAGCCGAAATGACTGATTTTAACAATGTGCCAAACTGGTGACTGTTAGCTTTAATTTTTTATAATGTGTTTCTTTAAAACAAGGAGTAGTTGTGCCTTTTTTTCTTTGTTTCCTTTCTTTCTCTCTCCTTTCATTCCTCTCTCCATTTCTCTTTCTTTCTTTACTACTGATACCATTGCCTGTGGTACAAAACATGTCATAAACAAAAACTCTTGAAGAAACAGATTGTGAGTGTAGCATTCAGATTAATCATCTTAAGCTTTCCTCTCATAATCATCTTAATCTTCATGGAATTTACCATTACTGACAACAGTAATCCACTCAGAATATATTTCATTTTCATATTTACTGTAATACATAAAAATTAAGGTGGATAGAATTTCCCTGAAGGAAATAATAAACTTTGTGTATGGTGTGTTCCATGTTGCCAACCAAAGTAATTGCATATATGCTTAT
Source organism: Jaculus jaculus (assembly GCF_020740685.1). Lineage (NCBI taxonomy): Eukaryota > Metazoa > Chordata > Mammalia > Rodentia > Dipodidae > Jaculus > Jaculus jaculus. The sequence goes on along the minus strand of NC_059113.1, from coordinate 72,338,801 downwards.
TCCCATTAATACAGTGGAATTTTTCATTTTAAAAATGCAATGAGAAAATGTTAGACTATACATTCAGACATATATCCTGGCTCTGTTGGCAAACCTGACCCAGACAATACCTGTCCATCATGCTATCTTTCTGCTTGCTGAAAGAGGCAGAAAAGTGGTGGTCTGATTACTATTATTGTTATTATTATTATTATTATTTTAGTTCTTGAGCCAGATGGAAGGTGGCTTTATGTTACTAAAATGCCATAGAATTTTCTATCTAAATTTTGAAAACTATTACTATGGACTGAAAAAACAATTCTGATGGACACTTTTAAAAAAAAATATCTGGCCTGATAACAGCTTTCAGCTCACCATGTTCTAATATTGTTTGTTGTTTTTCTACCTCTTTTCGTAGATGAACATGAAATTTGAGAGGATATAGATCTTGTTTCAGAACAAGGCACCACTTATACCATAAAGAATTATACTTCATTTTAAAATTCTATTATTATTTACTTTGGCTTTATTCAAATGAACTCATGGTGTGCTTGTTATTAATCCTTAAATCTGAGGGGGAAGTTGATGTTTGGTTATCAAATATACCAGCAAATTTGGAAATATATTTTTTCCATAAACATCTGGCTTCATCTTGCAATAACCATCAGCCTTATGTTTAAAATTCAAAATATTTGATTTCTGTAAACTGGGTTCACAGATCAAATACTTTCATAAGTTATCAAATTTCCCACCTGCCTGTCAGAGATGGAAGCTAAGTCAGATAAAATCCAACTCTGTCACCTCTTGTACCATATACATATTCTTCCCTTGGGAGTTGATATACCAAAACAAGAAGCACATCAACAATCAGGAAAATAGAGGTAACAGAAAAATAATTTGACATGGATTGTTACTGAAAAAAAAACATAATTTTCTTTTATTTTTTAAAATATTTTTATTTTTATTTATTTATTTGAGAACTACAGAGAGAGAGAGAAAGAGGGAGATAGAGAGAATGGGCACACGAGTGCCTCCAGCCATTGCAAATGAACTCCAAACACATGTGCCCCCTTGTGCATCTGGCTAATGTGGGTCCTGGCAAATTGAGCCTTGAACCAGGGTAGTTAGGCTTCACAGGCAAGTGCTTAACCACTAAGCCATGTCTCCAGCCAATAATTTTCTTTTCAAATTTGCTTGTCTAAATATTCAGCTCAATATGAAATCATGCTTATTTTCCTATGGCTAAAGTAAAACAAATTATTGGAATACTTTATCCATATTTCTCTTCCTATTTGACAAGAGAAATTCATTTATTCCACAGAGCATTATTTCTATGCAGATACATGTTCTGTTTGTATGCATAGTGAGTACATACTGTTAGCTTTTCCTATCACTCACCATGTTTTCACTTGCAATTAAGAATAAGTGTTGGGCTGGAGAGATGGCTTAGCGGTTAAGCGCTCGCCTGTGAAGCCTAAGGACCCCGGTTCGAGGCTCGGTTCCCCAGGTCCCACGTTAGCCAGATGCACAAGGGGGCGCATGCATCTGGAGTTCGTTTGCAGAGGCTGGAAGCCCTGGCGTGCCCATTCTCTCTCTCTCCCTCTATCTTTCTTTCTCTCTGTGTCTGTCACTCTCAAATAAATAAATTTTTTTTAAAAAAAGAATAAGTGTTAATCAATTGTCCCTTTTAAATCTCAGGATCACTGGTCCCTTAGGTTTCTGTCTCTTAAGCATAGGTATACAAAGTCCTCCTACAATGTTCTCCTTTGTTCTGAATGAAATTTGCATCCTCTTGTCTGCTTTTATAATATCCCATCCACTTCCCTGAAGTGTGAACTTCTCAAGTTACTCTTGGATCAGAATTACTCTCTTTTGGTCATAGTATCAATACCTAAATATAAACATATACATTTTTATTTTATTAGATATGGACATATTTAGTATGTAAAGAACACATGTTGGTACCATCCTTTCCCTCCACCTTTTCTGAAGAGGTCATCCTCATTGGGGGGAGGTGCAAGTCATTTCCATGGGGATTGTGGGTCATGCATTATGGGTGCAACAGTCAGTTGTGGGGAAGAGGCAATGTCTCTGTGCAAAATGTCCCAACTTATGACTCTAACATTCTTTCTACCCCCTCTTTCACAAAATTTCCTGAGCCATGTTGGGAGCACTTAGGAGCCTCAGTCTTGCTCCTTCCCCATTTCCTCTATGCTTTTGACAGGGGCTGGGGTGGAGTGTGATGGGTTGTTTAGCTCATCCAGTCCAGTTCCCATCTGAAAAAGAGAAGCAGAATCTCCAATGGAGGGTGAAGTCAGCACCAATCATATAGGATAATCATTATTAATTTAGGGAGAATTTATAGGGTATAAACACTCTTACAGCCCAAGATTTATGGGATCTTGACAATGGATAGAAGAATCATTGGTAACTGTATATTCATCCTTTTCAGGAGTCTCCATGTTGATTTCCATAGTGGTAACATGATCTTACTTTCCCACCAACAGTGAATGAGTGTGCTTATTTCTCCACATCCTCACCAACATTTGTTTTCATTTGATTGTTTTAATGTTTTCTATCCTTATTGGAAATTATCATAATTCTTTTGGTTAAGATGGCAGTGTAGGTACCATACCAAAGCAGCCTAGGGGGGAAAAAGACCAAAAAATCTCAGCAAGTACACACTTTTGCTAAAAAGTGAGGTGAATAGAAAATTGAAATGGCAGCAGAGAAATAGAAAAGATCCAGAGCATCCGGAGCCCATACAGGCCAGCAAAAGTGGCCACGGCAGGTCCGCCGACTGTGGTGGCGGAAGCGCACCAGAAAGCCACCAGGCTTGGTTTGAGCTTCAGGAAAAGCCAGATGAGGGGTGCTTCCACTCACACCAGCACTCTCCGCAAACTCTAGAAACATAAAGGAAGAGCAGCAGGGAACAACGGAGGAGCAGATCACAAGGTAGAAAAACACATGGAACAGTGAGAGAACTAGAGCAGCCTTGGCAATCTCCCCTCCCCAACTGCCTGTACCCAGCTCCAGTGAACAGAGCAGTTGTCCTGAGACCAGGCCAGGCCAACTTGAGGTGACAGCAGGACCCAAGCAGGAACAAAGTCCAGCAGCAACATCAGCAGCTAGGGCACCTGCAACAGCAACCCAGTGGCAGCAGATCCAGCAGTGGCAGATCCAGTAGCAGCAGCTTCAGAGGCAGCAGCAGTGGATCAAACAGTGGCAGCTACAGAAGCAGCAGCAGTGGCAGATCCAGCAGTGGCAGCTTCAGCAGCAGCAGTAGCAGTTCCAGGAGCGGGGGTGCCAATCTACAGGGCTGCAGTTGCCAGGCTTGGTTTTCCCCACAGGAAAACTCAGTGCCCAGCTCCAGAAATCACAACAGCAGCCCAAGACCCAATGAGTAGCTTGACTGAGACCAAAATCATCCAAAAAGGTAACTGGGATTGCACCAGGGAAGGGTCTCACTTGGTCACAAGCTGACTTGGATCCCTCAACAGACCAGAAATCTTAACCTCTTTGTTGATAGAAGATCTGGTTGTTATAATACCTACTCTTACATAAATATTTGGTGCTGTTTTTGATTGAATGTGTACAGTGTTTAGTTAAATTTTAGAATCTATCTATATTTTATTCCACTCAGCCTACTTGAATACTCCCATAGAAGGCAAACTAAACCCATAGGAACACATTTGTAGATACTATAAGAGTTTAAGAGTCACACCTAACACCATAAGCTCCTACCTGGAACATATATAACATCAGATCAATTGATACGACTAAGAATACCCAGCTAGCTAGAAAATCCAAGCATTAACTTAATCCAATGCAAAAATATATACATTATAACACAAGAAACACTAAAAAGCAAGACAATATAAATCCACCTTACAGTATTACTGCATCAGAAATGACCTCCAGTGAGAACGAGTTAGAGGAAATGCCTGAGAAAGATTTCAAAAGAATGATTGTAAGTATGTCCAAAGAAGTCAAAGAACAAAACAAAGGAGTCAAAGAGAAAATCAAAGGAATCAAAGAAGATGCAGAACACCAATTTAATGAAATAAAGAAGGCAATACAAGACATAAATAAGGAAATAGAAATAATAAAGAAAAACCAGTCAGAATTTTGAGCAATGAAGAAACACAGTTAATGAAATAAAAAACGGTAGAAAAATCTCACCAGAAGAATGGATGAAAGAGAGGACAGAATATCTAAGCTAGAAGACCAGGTGGCAGATCTAATACAGTCCAACAAAAAGAAAGACAAAGTTACAGAAAAGTTTGAGTGGGAATTTTAAGATATTCAGGACACTATGGAAAGAACAAATAGAAGAATTTAGGGCATAGTAGAAGGAGGAGAATTTCACTCCAATGGCATAGTAGGCATCTTCAACAAAATCATAGAAGTATACTTTCCCCAAAGTGGGAAAGAGGTGCCAATGCAGATACAGGACGCCTGTAAAATCCCAACCAGACAGAACCTCTCCTCGCCATATTATAATCAAAGTACCAAACACAAAAACCAAAGAAAAAATATTGAAAGAAGTTAGAGAAAAAAATCAAATTATGTGCAAAGGAAAGCCTATCAGGATTACAGCAGATTACTCAACACAAACCTTAACAGCCAGAAGGGTTTGGAGTGATGTATTCCAAGTTCTGAAAGATAACAACTATCAACCAAGGTTACTTCATCCTGCAAAGCTATCCATTCAAATAGATGGAGAAATAAGGACATTCCATAACAAAAGCAAGGTTAAGGAGTATTTGAAGAAAAAAAAAAAAAAAAAAGCTCTACAGAAAAATAATTGAAAGAATCCTCCATGCTGAAGAAAAGGAAAAGCACACATATAAAGAACCTGTAAAAAAACAAGCAATACTCAAATACTAATTAACAAAAGAGAGCAAAGGTAGAACTGGTACCACAAAAAAAGTCAAATATAAATACACACCTATCAATCATATCTCTTAATATCAATGGCCTCAATACCCCACCAACAGACATAGGTTTGCAGACTGGGTTAAAAAGCAGTATCCTACAATTTGTTGTCTCCAAGAAACTCACCTTTCTACAAAGGATAGACATTATCTTAGGATGAAAGGTTGGAAAACAGTGTTTCAAGGAGATGGACCTAGAAAACAAGCAGGGGTAGCTACCCTAATATCTGACAAGGTAGACTTCAGTCCACCATTAGTCAAGAAAGATAAGGAAGGTCACATAATACTGATTAAGGGCACACTCCAACAGGAGGACATTACTATACTAAACATATATGCACCTAACATGGGGGCACCCAAATTCATCAAACAAACACTATTAAAAATAAGGTCACAGGTAACACCAAACACAGTGGTGGTGGGTGACTTTAACACCACACTCTCAACAATTGACAGTTCATCCTGGGAAAAAATAAACAGAAAGGCAGCTAGAGTAAATGACATCATAGAAGGGAAAGACCTAACAGATATATACAGGAAATTTCATTGAAATGCTGAAGAATATGCACTTTTCAGAAGCACATGGAACATTGTCTAAATAAGACCATTTATTAGGACAGAAAGCAAATCTTAACAAATTCAGGAAAATTGAAATAATTCCTTGCATTTTATCTGACCAAAACGGAATTAAACTACAAATCAACAGCAAGAAAGGCAATAGACAATACACAAAATCATGGAAGCTAAAAAATACACTACTAAATGATGAATGGGTGAATTAAGAAATCAAGACAGAAATCAAAAAATCTATACAGTCAAAGGATAATGAGAACACAACATATCAAAATCTCTGGGACAAAATGAAGGTAAATTGATAGCCTCTAAGTGCCTATATTAAGAAATTAGAAAGGTTGCCAGTAAATTACCTAATGTTTCACCTTAAAAGCCTTGGAAAAAGAAGAACAAGGCAAACAAAAATCAGTAGACAGGAAGAAATAATAAAAATTAGGACAGAAATTAATGAAATAGAAACAAAAAAATCTAAAAAATTAATGAAACAAAGAGTTTCATTAAACAAGATTGATAAACCCATAGCAATTTTGACCAAAAGAAAGAGAGAAGAGACACAAATTAATAAAATCAGAGATGAACAAGGTAACATCACAACAGATTCCAGAGAAATTCAAAAATTCATAGGGACATACTATAAAAGCATATACTCCACAAAATATGAAAATCTGAAAGAAATGGATGATTTCCTTGATCTATATGACCTACCTAAATTAAATCAAAATAAGATTAATTACTTAAATACACCTATAACAAGCATGGAGATCCAAACAGTTATCAATAATCTCCCAACTAAAAAAAGCCCATGCCCAGATGGATTCACTGCTGAATTTTACTAGACCTTCAAGGAAGAGCTAACACCATTGCTTCTTTAGCTTTTCTAGGAAATAGAAAAAAGAAGGAATTCTCCCAAATTCCTTCTATGAAGCCAGAATGACCTCCATACCAAAACCAGGCAAAGATAGAATAATAAAAGAAAATTACAAACCACTCTTCCTCATGAACATAGATGCAAAAATTCTCAACAAAATATTGGCAAACAGAATACAAGAATATATCAAAAAGATCATTCATCCTGACAAAGTAGGCTTTATCACAGAGATGCAGGGATGGTTCAATGTATTCAAATCTATAAATATATTACATTATATAAATGGGTTTATGGAGAATAATCACATAATCATCTCTTCATTTTTTTTTAATTTTTATTAGTATTTTCAAAGATTATAAAAGCTTTTGACAAAATCCAACATCCCTTCATGATAAAAGTCCTACAGAGATTGGGAATAGAAGGCACATATCTCAATAAAATAAAAGCTATTTATGACAAGCCTCAGGCAACATATTACTAAATAGGGAAAAACTGGAAGCTTTTCCACTAAAATCAGGAAGAAGACAAGGGTGTCCTCTGTCCCCACTTTTATTTAATATAGTTCTGGAAGTCTTATCATAGCAATAAGGCAAGAGTCACACAAAAAAGGGATATAAATTGGAAAGGAAAAGATCTAGTTATCATTATTTGCAGATGACATGATTCTATCCATAAAGGACCCTATAGATTCTACTAGCAAACTGTTAGAGCTGATAAAAACCTACAGCCATGCATCAGGATACAAAATAAATACTCAGAAATCAGTAGCCTGCATATATGCTAACAACAAACACATAGAGGATGAAATCAGAGAATCACTCCCATTCTCAATTGCATCAAAAAAATAAATAAATAAATAAATAAATAAATAAATAAATAAATAAATAAAGTATCTTGGAATAAACCTAATCAAGGCAGTAAATAATCTCTACAATGAGAACTTTAAAACTCTCAAGCGAGAAATTGCAGAAGAAACTAAAATATGGAAAAACATCCCTTGTTCCTGGATTGAAGGAATCAATATTATGAAAATGGCAATCTTACCAAAAGCAATCTACACATTTAATGCAATCCCTATCAAAATTCCAAAGGCAGGGCTGGAGAGATGGCTTAGTGGTTAAGCGCTCGCCTGTGAAGCCTAAGGACCCCGGTTCGAGGCTCGGTTCCCCAGGTCCCACGTTAGCCAGATGCACAAGGGGGCGCACACATCTGGAGTTCGTTTGCAGAGGCTGGAAGCCCTGGCGCATCCACTCTCTCTCTCTCCCTCTATCTGTCTTTCTCTCTGTCTCTGTCGCTCTCAAATAAATAAATAAAATATTTAAAAAAATTCTGAAGGCATTCTTCATAGAAATAGAAAAAAACAATCCAAAAATTCATTTGGAGTCACAAAATCCTTGAATATCTAAAATGATACTGAGCTACAAAAATAAGGGTGGTGCTATCACCATAACTGATTTTAACCTATACTACAGAGCCATAATAACAAAAACTGTTTGGTACTGGCACAAAAACAGACATGTCGATGAATGGAACAGAATACAGCACTCAGATGTAAGTCCAGGTAGCTATAGCCACCTGATATTCGATAAAAATGCCAAAAATACTCATTGGAGAAAATACAGCCTCTTCAGCAAATGGTGTTGGGAAAACTGGATATATATCTGTAGATGGATGAAAATAGATTCTTTTCTCTCTCCATGCACAATAATTAAGTCCAAATGGATTAAAAACCTTAACATCAGACCTGAAACTCTGAAACTGCTAGAGGAAAATGTAGGGGAAACCCTTCTACATATTGGTCTTGGCAAAGACTCTCTGAATACATCCCCAATTGCTCAGGCAATAAAACCACAGATTAATCACTGGGACCTAATGAAATTACAAAGCTTTTGATTTGCAAAGGACACAGTGAAAAAAGCAAAGAGGCAACCTACAGAATGGGAAAAAATATTTGCCAGCTATACATCTGATAGTAGATTAATATCTAGTATATAGAAAGAACTCAAAATTTAAATAATAAGGAATCAAATAAGCCAATCAAAAATGGGCTATGGACCTAAATAGAGCATTCTTAAAGGAAGAAGTACTAATGGCATATGAGCATGTAAAAAAAAAAATGTTCTACATCCCTAGTCATCAGGGAAATGCAGATTAAAACTACATTGAGATTCCATCTCTCTCCTGTCAGATTGGGTACCATTTTGAAAACAAATGATCATAAATGTTGGTGGGGATGTGTTAAAAGAGGAACCCTTCTACACTTTTGGTGGGAATGCAATCTGGTCCAGCCATTGTGGAAATCAGTGTGGAGCTTCCTAAAACAGCTAAAGATTGATCTACCATATGACCCAGCTATAGCACTCCTAGGCATATATCCTAAGGAGTCATCTCATTTCCTTAGAAGTACATGGTCAACCATGTTTATTGCTGCTCAATTTATAATAGCTGGGAAATGGAACCAGCCTAGATGTCCCTCAACTGATGAGTGGATAACGAAGATGTGGCCCATTTATACAGTGGAGTTCTACTCAGCGGTAAAGAAAAATGAAGTTATGAAATTTGCAGAAAAATGGATGGATCTGGAAAGGATTATACTAAATGAGGTAACCCAGGCCCAGAAAGCCAAGCACCACATGTTCTCCCTCATATGTGGATCCTAGCTACAGATGATTGGGCCTCTGCATGAGAAGGAAAATACTTAGTAGCAGAGTCCAGTAAGTTAAAAAGGAGATATAAAGGGAAGAGATAGGAAGGGAGGAGGGTTCTTAATAGGTTGGTATGTATATATGTACATAGGTGATTGAGAAGGGGAGGTAATATGATGGAGCATGGAATTTCAAATGGGAAAGTGTGTGTGGGGGGGTATTACCATGGGATATTTTTTATAATTATGGAAAATGTTACAAAATTGTTAACGATAGAAAATAATATTAAAGTATATAAGAAATTATCATAGTTCTTTAACTTGCATTTTCATAATGGTTAGTGATGTTGAACATTTTCTTATGTGTGGATTTACCATTTGTAATTCTGCTGAGAACTCCCTATTTAGTTCTCTGAGCCACTTTTGAAGTGTGTTTTTTGATTCTTGTTTTTAATTTCTTTTTCTTTTCTTTTCTTTTTTCTTTTTGTAGATTCTAGATATTAGGCTTCTGTCTGTGGTATAGCTAGTTATATTTTCTTCCATTCAGTGAATAATCTATTAGTGCTGCTTATGGTATCTGTACAAAACTTTTGTCTGTGCAAAATCTTTTAAGCTTCATGAGATCCCATTGGTTGAGAGCTTATTTACTTTCCTGGGCTACTGGGTTTTGTTTAGAAAGTCCTATATCATGAAGAGTGTCTCTTTTTTTCTTTCCATTAGTTGAAGATTTTCAAGTCTTATATTGTGATCTTTAATCCATTTACACTTGATTTTTGTGTATGGAAAATGAGTGGGTCTAACTTCATTTTTCTACATATGGTCATCCAGTTTGTCCAACACCATTTGTTGAAGATGCTGTTTTCTCTCCAGTCTACATTATCTGCTCAGATCCAGCTTCCATCTAAAAAAAAAAAAAAAAAAAAAAAAAAAAAAATGGCAGATTCTCCAATGGACAGTGAAGTCAGCACCAGTTAAATGGTATAGCCATTATTAAGTTAGAGAGAATTTAAGAGGTATAGACCCCCTTATAACCCAAGATTAGTAGGAGATTGACAATGGATAGTAGAATCATTACCTGGATATGATTTTGACTTGTTTCCCCGTTCCAGATATGTTTTGCTTTCCACTGAACAGTTCTGTTAGCCACTCCAAGAGTAGTTTGTTACCCACCAAGGCCTTGTGACACTATATACATTGTGTAAGCATCACATAAGTTTGTTTGCTTCTGAGTAGCTTAGGCCTCGAGTTGCTTGGACAGATGTTGGCCACTTTCCCCCAATAGCTCATATAGCACCATCCAGCACTAGATGAGCTAATTGTCTGGGGACTGGATCCCTTGTGAATTCCAGCCAGGTATCTCCATGGTCTGTGCTGAAAGATGTGTCTTCAGCAGGAGGGTCTTACCATTATCCTCCGGTGGGTTATCAAGTGTGTGAGAGAAGACTGTCTTGTTTGGTTTTGGAGATCTATTAGGTTTCTCTGATCAACAGCTCATTTTGGATGCAAACCCCACCCTGGTACAGGGATTTGCAAACCAGTACCAAGGAAAAACAAAAAATGACAAGATAGAGTAGAAAGATAAACAGGAGAAAATAAAGGTTATGTTTCCCCTCACCTGCAAGGCCCTTTGATTCAGATGCTACCCCTAAGGTCCTATTGAGAATTCCACCCTTTAGTCTAATTTCCAGGGTATAGAATTCTATGGTACCAGTTCAATTTGGGTTCAATTGTTTGCCTCCCCATTCTTCCCCTTCCCCCATGCCTTCCCTCCCTTTTGTCCAAGCCTTAAGTAGCTATTCAGGTATATCAACTCAGGCTGATCCACATTAGGAACTACAGATGAGTAAGACCATGAGATAGTTGTCTTTCTTTGTTTGTGTGAGTTCTCTTAGAATAATCTGTTCCAATTTCAACCATTTTCTTACTGCTGAGTAGAATCCCATCATGTAGATATAACACATCTTGGTTATTCACTCATTCAATGATGGGAACCTGGGTTAATTCCAGTTCTTATGTATTATGAATTGAGTAGTTTATAAACATGCTTAAGCAAATATCTCTGAACTGAGATGTGCAGCTTTTAGGGCAAATGCCAAATATGGGATAACAGGGTCTGTTGGTAACTCTATATTCATCCTTTTCAGGAGTCTCTATATTGGTTTCTATAGTGGTTGTACCAGCTTACATTCCTGCCAACAGTGAATGAATGTTCCTATTTCTCCACATCCTTGCCAACATTTGATTTCATTTGATTTTTTTTTTTTTTTTAATGTTTGCTATCCTCACTGGGGTAACGTGGAATCTCATAGTTTAATTTTCATTTCCCCTAATGGTTAGGAATGTTGAACATTTTCTTAGGTGTGTGTTTAACCATTTGTAATTCTTTTTCTGAGGACTCCCTAATTTATTCTCTGCCCCACTTTTGGAGTGGGTTGTTTGGTTTTTTTTTATTGATTAGTTTTTTTTTTTTTTTTGAGTTCTTTGTAGATTCTAGATATTAGTTTCCTGTCAGTGATATAGCTGGCAAAGATATTCTTCCACTCAGTGGGGGATGTATTGGCTCTGCCTATGGTATGTTTGTCTGTGGAAAAACCCTTGATCTTCATGAGATCCCATTGGTTGAGTGCTTGTTTACTTTCTTGGGCTACTGGGATTTTGTTCTGGAAGTCTTTTCCCAGTCCTATATTACAGAGAGTGGCTCATATTTTTTCTTCCATTAGTTGAAAAGTTTCAGGTCTTATGTTGAGGTCTTTAGTCCATTTTGACTTGATTTTTGTGTATGGCAAAATGAAGGGGTCTAATTTCACTTTTTTAACATATGGTTATCTAATTTGTCTAAAGCTGTTTTTTGAAGATGCTATCTTTTCTCCAGTCTACATTATGCATTATTGTCAAAGATCAAGCAGCTTTACTTACTTGACCTAAGGTCTGGGTCTTCAATTTTGTTCCATTGGTCTATGTTTTGCTTTTTATTCCAATACCATGCTGTTTTTGTCAGTACGGATTTGTAATATAGTGTTAGATTGGGTGTGATGATACTGTCAGAGATGTTTTATTTTCTGAGGATATGTTAAGATATCAGAAGATTTCTGCCATTCCATATGAATTTCAAGGTCATTTTTTTAATCTCTGTGAAGAATGATGCTGGTATTTTTATTTGTATTTCATTAAATCTGTATATTGCTTTTGGTAGAATTTTCATTTTCATAGTATTAATTGTACTTATCTAGTAGCAGGGAGGTGTTTCCATCTTCTTACATCCTCCTTGATTTATTTCTGAACTTTAAAAAAAAAAATCATTGGACTTCCGATTAAGATGGCGGCGTAGGTACCACGCCAAAGCAGCCTAGGTGGGAAAAAGACCAAAAAAACTCAGCAAAATACACACTTTTACTAAAAAGTGAGGTGTATAGGAAATTGAGGTGGCAGCGGAGAAGTAGAAGAGTTATACAGCATCCAGAGCCTGCACAGGCGGGAAAGCGGCTCTGGCGGCTCGGCCAACCGCCGCAGCCGCAGCGCAGCAGAAAGCCGTCAGACTCTCGGCTCGAGCCGCAGGAAAAGTCAGGTGCGGGATTTTCCCCTCACACGGCGCTCTCCACAACTCGGGAAACGTGAGGGGAGAGTGGCAGCGAGCAGCGGAGGAGAAGACCGCGAGGTAGAAGAACACTTGGAGCAGTGAGAGATCCAGAGCAGCCGCGGCTCCCTCCCCACCCCCAACGCCTGAACCCAGCTCCAGCGAACACAGCAGCGGCCCGGGACCCAGCCAGGCGAACTTGGGCTGGCAGCGGGACCCAAGCAGGAACAGAGTTCGGCAGCAACTTCAGCGGCTCCAGCACCGGTACCAGCGGCCCCAGCAGCAGCAGACCCAGGAGTAGCAGCGGCGGCAGATCCTGCAGCAGCGGCTTCGGGGGGGAGCAGCGGTGGTGGACACGGCAGCGGCAGCTTCAGCAGCGGTGGTGGCTCTGGTAGTGGCAGCTACGGCAGCAGCAGAGGCAGCAGCAGCGACTCGGTTTGCCCCATAGGAAAAGCAAGTGCTCAGCTCCAGAAATTGGAACAGCAGCCCGACGACCCAGGCAGCAACTTGACTGAGACCAAAATCACCCAAGGTAACTGGGATTGCACCAGGGAAGGGTCTCACTTGGTCACAAGCTGACTTAGATCCCTCAACAGACCAGAAATCTAAACCTCTTTGTTGATAGAGGATCTGGTCATTATAATAACTACTCTTGCATACATACTCGGGGCTGTTTTTGATTGATTGTGTACAATGTTTAGTTAAATTTTAGAATCTACCTGTATTTTATTCCACTCAGCCTGCTTGAATACTCCTAAAGCAGGGAAACTCAACCCCTAAGAACATCTTTGTAGATACTCTGAGAGTCTTAAGAGCCACACCTAATACCTTAAGGTCCTACCCTGAAAATATATTACATCAAATCAATTGATACAGCTAAGAATACACAGCTAGCTAGAAAATCCAAGCATTAACTTAATCCAAGATGCAAAAATATATACATTATAACACAAGAAACACTAAAAAGCAAGACGATATAAATCCACCTAAAAGTATTAATGCATCAGAAATGTCCTCCAGTGAGAAAGAGTTAGAGGAAATGCCTGAGAAAGAGTTCAAGAGAATAATTAGAAATATGTTCAAAGAGGTCAAAGAACACATGAAAACAATCAAAGAAGAAATCAAAGAGGAAATCAAAGGAATGAAAGAAGAGGCAGGACAACAATTTAATGAAATAAAGAAGGCAATATAAGACATAAATAGGGAAATAGAAATAATAAAGAAAAACCAGTCAGAATTACTAGCAATGAAGAACACAGTTAATGAAATAAAAAACTCTGTAGAAAATCTCACCAGTAGGATGGATGAGGGAGAGGACAGAATATCTAAGCTAGAAGATCAGGTGGCAGACCTAATGCAGTCCAACAAAGAGAAAGACAAAGTTATAGAAAAGTACACGTGGGAATTTCAAGATATTCGGGACACTATGAAAAGATCCAATATAAGAATTCAGGGGATAGTAGAAGGAGAAGAACTCCACTCCAGAGGCATAGTAGGCATCTTCAACAAAATCATAGAGGAAAATTTCCCCCAAATTGGGAAAGAGGTGCCAATACAGATACAGGAAGCCTTTAGAACCCCAGCCAGACAAAACCCACAAAGAACCTCTCCTCGCCATATTATAATAAAACTTCCAAACACACAAACCAAAGAAAAAATATTGAAAGCAGTTAGAGAGAAAAATCAAGTTACCTACAAAAGCAAGCCCATCAGGATTACAGCAGATTATTCAACACAAACTCTTAAAGCCAGAAGGGCTTGGAGTGATATATTCTAAGTTCTGAAAGATAACAACTGTCAACCAAGGTTACTTTATCCTGCAAAGTTATCCATTCATATAGATGGAGAAATAAAGACATTCCATGACAAAAGCAGGTTAAAGGAGTATTTGAAGACAAAACCAGCTCTACAGAAAATACTTGGTAGAATCCTCCATGCTGAACAAAAGGAAAAGCACACATATAAGGAACCTAGAAAAAACAAGCTATACTCGAATACCAGTTAACAGAAGAGAGCACAGGTAGAACCAGTAACACACACACACACACACACACACACACACACACACACACACACACACAAATGCAAACATAAATACACACCTTTCAATAATATCTCTTAATATCAACGGTCTCAATGCCCCAATGAAAAGACATAGATTTGCAGACTAGGTTAAAAAGCAGGATCCTACAATTTGTTGTCTCCAAGAAACTCACCTTTCTACAAAGGATAGACATTATCTTAGGGTGAAAAGTTGGAAGACGGTGTTTCAAGCAAATGGGCCTAGAAAACAAGCAGGGGTTGCTATCCTAATATCAGATAGGGTAGACTTTAGTCCGACGTTAGTCAAGAAAGATAAGGAAGGTCACTTTATATTGATTAAGTGCACACTCCAACAGGAGGACATTACTATCCTAAATATATATGCACCTAACATGGGGGCTCCCAAATTCGTCAAACAAACACTATTAGAACTAAGGTCACAGATAACAACAAACACAGTGGCAGTGGGTAACTTTAACACCCCACTCTCATCAATTGACAGGTCATCCAGGGAAAGAATAAACAGAGAGGCATCTGGACCAAATGAGGTCATAGAAGGAATGGACCTAACAGATATATACAGGACATTTCATCCAAAGGCTGCAGAAAATACATTCTTTTCAGCAGCACATGGAACATTCTCTAAAATAGACCATATATTAGGACACAAAGCAAATCTTAACAAATTCAGGAAAATTGAAATAATTCCTTGCATTCTATCTGACCACAATGGAATTAAACTACAAATCAGTAGCAAGAAAGGCTATAGAGCATACACAAAATCATGGAAACTAAACAATACACTACTAAATGATGAGTGGGTCAATGAAGAAATCAAAAAGGAAATCAAAAAATTTATAGAGTCAAATGATAATGAGAACACAACATACCAAAATCTCTGGGACACAATGAAGGCAGTTCTAACAAGTAAATTTATAGCCTTAAGTGCCTATATTAAGAAATTAGAAAGGTTGCAAGTAAACGACCTAATGGTTCACCTTAAAGCCTTGGAAAAAGAAGAACAAGGCAAACCAAAAATTAGTAGACGGGAAGAAATAATAAAGATTAGGGCAGAAATTAATGAGATAGAAACAAAAGGAACAATCCAAAGAATTAATGAAACAAAGAGTTGTTTCTTTGAAAGGATAAACAAGATTGATAAACCCTTAGCAAATCTGACCAAAAGAAAGAGAGATGAGACACAAATTAATAAAATCAGAGATGAACAAGGTAACATCACAACAGATTCCAGAGAAATTCAAAAAATCATAGGGACATACTATAAAAGGATATATTCCTCAAAGTATGAAAATCTGAAGGATGTGGATGATTTCCTTGATCTATATGACCTTCCTAACTTAAATCAAAATGAGATTAATCACTTAAATAGACCTATAACAAACATGGAGATCCGAACAGTTATCAATAATCTCCCAACTAAAAAAAGCCCAGGCCCGGATGGATTCACTGCTGAATTTTACCAGACTTTTAAGGAAGAGCTAACACCATTGCTTCTTAAGCTTTTCCAGGAAATAGAAAAAGAAGGAATTCTACCAAACTCCTTCTATGAGGCCAGCATCACCCTGATACCAAAACCAGGCAAAGATAGAACCAAAAAAGAAAATTACAGACCAATCTCCCTCATGAACATAGATGCAAAAATTCTCAACGAAATCTTGGGAAACAGAATACAAGAGTATATCAAAAAGATCATTCACCCTGACCAAGTA
Organism: Jaculus jaculus; assembly: GCF_020740685.1. Classification (NCBI taxonomy): domain Eukaryota; kingdom Metazoa; phylum Chordata; class Mammalia; order Rodentia; family Dipodidae; genus Jaculus; species Jaculus jaculus. The sequence continues at coordinate 72,322,453 of NC_059113.1, read as the reverse complement.
GGCTTTATCCCAGAGATGCAGGGATGGTTCAACATACGCAAATCTATAAATGTAATACATTACATAAACGGGTTGAAGGACAAAAATCACATGATCATCTCATTAGATGCAGAGAAAGCATTTGACAAAATCCAACATCCCTTCATGATAAGTCCTACAGGGACTGGGAATAGAAGGAACATGTCTCAATATAATAAAGGCTATTTATGACAAGCCTACAGCCAACATATTACTAAATGGGGAAAAACTGGAAGCTTTTCCACTAAAATCAGGAACAAGACAAGGGTGTCCACTGTCCCCATTTCTATTTAATATAGTTTTGGAAGTCTTGGCCATAGCAATAAGGCAAGAGACACACATAAAAGGGATACAAATTGGAAAGGAAGAAATCAAGTTATCATTATTTGCAGATGACATGATTCTATATATAAAGGAACCTAAAGAGTCTACTAGCACCCTGTTAGAGCTGATCAAAACCTACAGCAATGTAGCAGGATACAAAATAAATACACAGAAATCAGTAGCCTTCATATATGCTAACAACAAACACACAGAGGATGAAATCAGATTATCACTCCCATTCACAATTGCATCAAAGAATATAAAATACCTTGGAATAAACCTAACCAAGGAAGTAAAGAATCTATACAATGAGAACTTTAAAACACTCAAGTGAGAAATTGCAGAAGACACTAGAAAGTGGAGAAACATCCCTTGTTCCTCGATTGGAAGAATCAATATCGTGAAAATGGCAATCTTACCTAAAGCAATCTACACATTTAATGCAATCCCTATCAAAATACCAAAGGCTTTCTTCATGGAAATAGAAAAAACAATCCAAAACTTCATTTGGAATCACAAAAAACCTTGAATATCTAAAATAATACTGAGCAACAAAAAAGAGGCTGGTGGTATCACCATACCTGATTTTAACCTATACTACAGAGCCATAGTAACAAAAACAGCATGGTACTGGCACAAAAACAGACATGTAGATCAGTGGAACAGAATAGAGGACCCAGGTGTAAGCCCGAGTAGCTATAGCCACCTGATATTCGATAAAAATGCCAAAAATACTCATTGGAGAAGAGACAGCCTCTTCAGCAAATGGTGTTTTGAAAACTGGAAAAATATCTGCAGAAGGATGAAAATAGATTCTTCTCTATCGCCATGCACAAGAATTATGTCCAAATGGATTAAAGACCTTAACATCAGACCTGACACTCTGAAACTGCTAGAGGAAAAAGTAGGGGAAACCCTTCAACATATTGGTCTTGGCAAAGACTTTCTGAATACAACCCCAATTGCTCAGGCAATAAAACCACAGATTAACCACTGGGACCTAATGAAATTACAAAGATTTTGCACTGCAAAGGACACAGTGAAAAATGCAAAGAGGCAACCTACAGAATGGGAAAAAATCTTCGCCAGCTATATATCTGATAGAGGATTAATATCTAGGATATACAAAGAACTCAAAAAGTTAAATAATAAGTAATCAAACAAGCCAATCAAAAAATGGGCTATGGAGCTAAATAGAGAGTTCTCAAAGGAAGAAATACGAATGGCATATAAGCATCTTAAAAAATGTTCTATGTCACTAGTCATCAGGGAAATGCAGATGAAAACTACATTGAGATTCCATCTCACTCCTGTCAGATTGGCCACCATCATGAAAACAAATGATCATAAATGTTGGCGGGGATGTGGAAAAAAAAGGGACCCTTCTGCACTGCTGGTGGGAATGCAATCTGGTCCAGCCATTGTGGAAAACAGTGTGGAGGTTCCTAAAGCAGCTCGAGATTGATCTACCATATGACCCAGCTATAGCGCTCCTACGCATATATCCAAAGGACTCATCTCATTTCCTTAGAAGTACATGCTCAACCATGTTTATTGCTGCTCAATTTACAATAGCTGGGAAATGGAACCAGCCTAGATGTCCCTCAACAGATGAGTGGATAATGAAGATGTGGTACATTTATACAATGGAGTTCTACTCAGCGGTGAAGAAAAATGAAGTTATGAAATTTGCAGAAAAATGGATGGACCTGGAAAGTATTATACTAAGTCAGGTAACCCAGGCCCAGAAAGCCAAGTGCCACATGTTCTCTCTCATGTGGATCCTAGCTACAGATGATTGGGCTTCTGCGTGAGAATGAAAATACTTAGTAGCAGAGGCCAGTAAGTTGAAAAGGAGACATAAAGGGTGGAGAAAGGAAGGGAGGAGGCTGCTTAATAGGTTGATATTGTATATATGTAATTACAATGATTGTAATGGGGAGGTAATATGATGGAGAATGGAATTTCAAACGGGAAAGTGTGGGGATGGGGACGGAGGGAATTACCATGGGATATATTTTATAATCATGGAAAATGTTAATAAAAATTAAAAAAAATCATTATATAGGTCTTTACATCTTTGGCTAGTGTTATTCGATAGAATTTAATTTTCTTTTATTGTTGCTATTGAAATTGAGACACAATCACTTATTTCTTTCTCTGTATATTTGTCCTTTGGATATAGAAAAGCTAATGATTTTTATATCTTGCAACTGTGCTGTAGGAACTTACCAACTTTAGAAGTTTTGAGAGGGAAACTTTTGGGTCAATTATATATAGGGTCATGTCATCTACAAATAGGACTAATTTGACATCTTCCTTTCCAATTTGAATCCCCTGTGTTCATTTCCTCTCTCTTACTGCTTGGGCTAGTACTTCTAGTACTATGTTGAAAAGAAGTGCTGAGAATGGGCACTCCTGTATTTTCTCCTGGTATCAGTGGGAACTCCTTGATTTTCCCCCATTACGTATTATTAAGGCTTTGGGACCTTTATATATATCCTTTATTATGTTAAGATATAAACACTCCATGCCTATTCTTTCCAGTATTTTCTTCATGAAGTGGTGTTGAATTTTGTCAAAGTCCTTCGCTGTATCAATTAAGATGATCACGTGGTTCTTATGGTTAAGTTTATTTGTGTGGTGCATTACATTGACTGATTTCCATATGCTAAATGACTCTGCATCCCTGGGATGAAGCCAACTTGAACAAGGTGGATAATGCCTTTGTTGTGTTGTTGAATTTGGCTTACAAGGATTTTGTTAAGGATCCTTGCATCTAAGTACATTACAGATATAGGACTATATATGCTTTTTCCTTCTTGGATTCCTGTCTGGTTTTGGTATTAGGGTGATGCTAGCTTAATAAAAGCAGTTGGGGAGAATTCCACGGTCTGTGATTACGAGAAATATTTTGAGAAAAAATGGTTTCAGTGGCTAGAGGGATTACTTAGCAGTTAAGGCATTTGCCTGCAAAGCCAAAGGACCTAGGTATGATTCCCCAAAACCCATGTAAGCCAGATGCAAAGAGGTTGCACACATCTGGAGTGCATTTGCTGTAGCTGGAAGCCCTGGCACACCCACTCCCTCTCTCTTTCTCTTTACCTGCATGTTTCTTTTTTTTTTTTTCTTAAATTTTATTTATTTATTTATTTGAGAGCAACAGGCAGAGAGAGAAAGAGGTGGATAGAGAGAAATAGAAAGAATGGGCACACCAGGGCCTCCAGCCACTGCAAACAAACTCCAGACGTGTGTGCCCCCTTGTGCATCTGGCTAATGTGGGTCCTAGGGAATCCAGCCTTGAACTGGGGTCCTCAGGCTTCACAGGCAAGCACTTAACCACTAATCCATCTCTCCATCCCTCCCTGCATGTTTCTATCTCTCTGTCAAATAATAAAACAATTAAAAAATTGGTTTCTGTTCTTCAATGAAAGTGTGATAGAATTTATCTGAGAAGCTATCTAGTCCTGGACTTTTCTTTTTAGGATGCTTTCAATCTCATAGATGTGATAGGTTTCTTTGAGAGATTAATCTGATCTGTGTTTAGTTTTGGTAGGTGGTATGTGTCTAGGGATTCATCCATTTCTTCCAGATTACTCAATTTGTGGAGAAGACATTTTGGAAGTATGCCCTAATGATTCTTTCAATTTCAATGATGTCTGTTTCAATGATCTCTCCTTTATCATTTCTGATCTTGTTAATTTTAGACTTCTCTTTTTCTTGCTTGATCAAATTGACCATTGGTTTGTCAATAAATCTTGTTTGTTTTTTAAAAGAACAAGCTCAACTTCCAGTCAAGATGGTAACCAATTAACTGTGCCATACCTTCCCAGGAAAATAAGGCAAGGCATTAAGGGTTCAGGGGTCTTTTAGGGGAGAGCAATCTCTAATAGATCACCAGTGGGAGGGCACAGATAGGAGAAAAAGGGAATAGCTGATTCCCTCACTAATGGGTAGCCCACCAGGCCCCCAAATCCCCCAAGCAGCAACCATACCCACAGTCCCACCTTCAGGATACTTCAGCCCTTACTGTAGGAAAGGTGACCCAGGCCAACATAATTCCACTTGACTTACTGCACAGGGGTGATCAACCTGCTACCCCTGCCCATGTGTGACCTTGGGCAGGATTCACCTGCTGGCATGCTTGAGCTCAGGCTCCATTGGTCCATCAGCTCACCACATGTGCACCACCCATCTCTATTTGTGCAAGCTTTGCTTGTGCTGCCCATTTGCCCAATTACTGCTCTGGACACCATCCATCCACGTGTGAGCTCCAGACTATTCCACCTGCCCACACAAACTCAGGCTCACTCTATCTGTCTGCTTGCACCAGCTCAGGTGCAATCCCTTGCCTGTATACCCCACTGACCACATGTCAGTGTCTGGCCTGAAAACTGCTTTGGTGTCCCATTGTCCCACCATGTGCAAGTTTAGGCTGCTTCAGTGCTTGGTGCTTTGGCATCCCTCTGTGTGTGAGCTCAGGGTGCTTCGGTGCATCACAGCATGAGAGCTCAGGCTACTTTGGTGACCCTGCCATGCAGAAGTACATGTTGTGTTGACATTCCACCCAGTGAGATCTCAGAGTGCTTTGGTGTCCGGCCTCAGGCTGCTCTGGCTTCCCACTGTGCATGAGCTCAGGCTGATCCACCCACCCACTTTTTATCTCAGGCCAGCTCCCCAAAGAAGCACCACTTCCCCTGCCCATCAAAACCACAGTCCAACTCTCCATGCCCATAGACTATGATGGGCAGACCACAACACAAAATAAATAACATGGAAAATCAAATACAAGGAAATCCAGTAAGATAAACCAATTCTAAGAAAAACATGTCTAATCCAAACATAGAAGAGACAGGATGAGAAAACCAAAATGAAGCTATGAGCAATGCAATCCTGACCAAGCTACCAGTAGAACTTGCAGAAAAGCAACAAGGGACCAATAATCATGTGGATGCTGCCATCACTAGACTAGACCTAATAGGTAAGAAAGTGGAAGGAGTTCACATACAGTTAAAAGATATGAAGGAGAGTGAAAAAAATAGAGGACCTCAAGAATTGGCTGGACAAGATAAATGAGCACATAAGGAAATGCAAGGATGAATTCCAAGAAACATCATGAAAATCAGAAAAATAATGTGAAAAGTGAGCTTGAGAGAGGGATCGAAACTACACATAGAAAAGTAGTAGAAAATGCAAACCTAATTGAACAAGTCCAAAACTCTCTAGAAGCTCTCAAGAATAGAGTGAGCTAAGTGGAGGATAGAAACTCTGATCTGCAAGACAAGACAGAAGAAACAGTTAGAGAGTTCAAAAGTTTCAATAAGTTCAAAAATTTCTGTGAACAGAACATGAGGGAATTGTGGGATACCCTTAAATGTCCTAACATCCAGATCACAGGAATGCCAGAAGGGGAAAAAAAAATTCAGACCAAAGGCATGAAGAAATTAATTACCAAATAAAAGAAGAAAACTTCCCCACTCTCTCAAAAGAAAGGCCCATCAAGATACAAGAAGCTAACAGAACTCCAAACAGATTGTACCAAAGGAGAAACTCTCCAAGACATATTGCATAAAGACTCTTAACATTGACATCAAGACAAATCCTAAAAACAGCTAGGGAAAAACAGCACATCACTTTTAAAGGTACCCCATCAGAATTACTTCAGACTTCTCAATGGAAACCCTGAAAGTCAGAAGGGCTTGGAATGAAACACTGAAAAGATTAAGAATCTATGGCTTCCACCCAAAATACTTTACCCAGTAAAGTGTCCATCATAATAGATGGTGAAAGAAAAACTTTCCATGACAAAACTAAGTGTTACAATTACATGAACACAAACCCAAACCTACAGAGAGTATTTCAGGAAATTCTCCAAACAGAAGAATCAAATAATCGACCTCAAATTCCTACAAGAAGAAGCAGGTCACAATAATCAAATTCAGAGAATGAAAAAAAAAAAAAAAAAAAAAACTTCAAAAGGCCATCAAAACACCAAACCAAATATACCAAAACAATATTGCAGGGATCAAATTAAACCTCACAGTCATTTCCCTAAATATTAATTGCCTTAATTCACCCATCAAGAGATACAAGCTAACAGGATGGATCAGAAAATTAGACCACTCAATCTGTTGTCTTCAAGGAACCTATCTCACCACTAAAGACAGACACCTCCTCAGGGTGAAAGGGTGGAAAAAATATTCCAAGCAAATGGGATTAAGAAACAAGCAGGCATAGCTATATCAATATCAGATAAAATAGACTTCAAACCAAGAACAACCAAAAAAGAGAAAGAGGGCCTCTTCCTATTTATCAAGGGAAAAATTCGTAGAGGATATCACAATGATAAATCTAGATGCACCAAAGACAGAGACACCACAGTTCATAGAACAAAACCTAATTGACAATAAAACAAAAACAACCACCAAAAACCATCTTAGTTGGGGACTTCAATACACCATTATCAGTAGTATACAGATCATCCAAACAGAAAATCAACAGGGAAGTAAGAGAGCTCAAGAAAAACAGATCAGTCAGACCTAACGGACATCTATAGAAAATTCCATCCCAAATCCACAGACTACACATTCTTTTCAGCAGCCCATGGAACATTCTCTAAAATATATCACATACAGGGTCACAAAGCCTGCCTCCATATATTTATGAAGATGACATGATTTCCTACATGATATAAGACCACAGTGCTATATTGCTAGAAATTAACAACAAAGACCCACCAAGAATCCCACTGATGCAGGGAACCTGGACAGCACACTTTTAAACAATAAATGGATAGTGGATAAAATAAAAAAATTAAATTGATAAATTTCTAAAAATGAATGACAATGAGAACACATAATACCAAAACTTATGGGACACAATGAAGGTGGTCCTCATGGGACAATTCTTAGCACTAAATGCCTTCATAAGAAAGACAGAGAGATCCCAAATCAATAACCTAACCATCAAACTTAAGGTACTAGAAAAGCAAGAAAAATCCAACACACAAAGCTCCAGAAGGAAAGAAATAATTAAGATCAGAGCAGAAAATAATGAATTGGAAACTAAGAAAACAATTAAGAAAATTGACAAAACAAAGAGCTGGTCCTTTGAAAAAGTAAACAAGAATTACAAGCGTCTGGATTATTTGATCAAGCAAAAAAAAAAAAAAAAAAAAAAAGAGAGAGAGAGAGAGAGAGAGACATTTAAATTTAACAAAATTCACAATGAAAAGAGAGATCACAACACACATAAGTGAAATTGGGAGAATCATCATGATTTATTTCAAAAAACTCTACTCACCAAAAGTGGATAATATGGAGGAAATGGATAAATTCCTGGACACATACCATTTATTAAAGCTAAACTCAGAGCAGATTAATCTCTTAAACAAACCTATCACACTCATCAAGATTGAAAAAGTAATAATAATAATAAAAAAAACTCCCCAAAAAGAAGAGTCCAGGAGCAGATGGATTCTCAGCTGAATTCTATCAAACCGTCATGGAAGAATTGAAACCAATCTTCCTCAAACTGTACCACACAATTGGAGAGCAGGGAAAGCTCCCCATCTCCTTATATGAAGCTAGTATCACCCTAATTCCAAAACCAGGCAGAGATGCCTCAAGAAAAGAAAACTACTGGCATATTTCCCTGATGAACTTAGATTCAAAGTTCCTGGACAAAATCCTTGCAAACCAAATCCAACAACATATCATATCCATTATCCACCTTGATCAAGTGAGCTTCATCCCAGGAACACAGGGTTTGTTCAACGTACAGAAAATTGGTCAATGTTATACACTACATAAACAAAGTTAAACACAAAAATCACATCATCATTTCTATAGCTGCAGAAAAGTCCTTTGACAAAATACCACATCACTTCATGATTAAAACATTGGAGATAATTTGCATGGCTGGCTCATATCTTAGCATATCCAGGCAATATACAAACCACCTAGGGCCCAAATAATACTTAATGAAGAGAGACTGGAGGAAATCCCATTGATATCATGAAGACAGGGTGTCCAATCTCACCTGTGCTCTTCAACATAGTACTGGAAATCCTAGCTCAAGCAATAAGACAGGAGAAAGAAATAAAAGAGATACAATTTGGAAAGGAAGAAGTTAATGTAGCTCTATTCACGGATGACATGGTGGTATATGTAAGAGACATGAGAGACTCCATCCCACAACCCCTGAAGGTGATTAACTCCTATAGCAAAGTATCAGGATACAAAATCAATGCACAAAAATCAGTAGCCTTTCTATAGGCAAATGACAAAGATACAGAGAAAGAAATAAAGGACATGGCCCATTTTCAATAGCAAAATAAAATAAAATAAAATACATTGGAATAACATTAACCAAGGAAGTAAAGACTTATACAATGGAAACATAAAAATACTCAAAAAAGAAATTGAGGATGACTTGAGAAAACAGAAAGACCTCCAAAGTTTCTGGATAAGCAGAATTAACATTGTGAAGATGGCAATCCTGCCTAAGGCAAAATACAGATTTAGTGCAATTCCAATTCAAATTGCAGCATTGTTCTTCACAGAGGTATAAAAAATGATCTCAAAGTTCATATGAAAAGGCAGAAGGCCTCAGATATCCAAGCATATCGTCATAAAAGAAATAACTCTGAAGGCATCACCATAACTGATCTAATGCTATATTACAAAGCCATAGTAATAAAAGCAGCATGGTACTGGCATAAAACAGGAGTATAGACCAATGGAATAGAATGAGCACCCAGACTTTGTGTCAAGCAACTACAGCTACTTGATATTGGACAAAGGCCTAAACAATATAGGCTGGAAAAAAAGACAGCATCTTCAACAAATAGTGCTGGAAAAACTGGATAACCATATGCAGCAAATTGAAACTTGATCCACACCTCTCACCATCCACAACACTCAAGTCCAAATGGATCAAATACCTCAATATAAGACCAGAAACTTGGCTAATACTGGAAGATACTATAAAAGGAACTTTCCATGATATAGGAATGGAAAACGACTTCTTGAGCAAAACTCCAGTAGCACAGGATCTTAAACAGTCACTGAACCAATAGAATCACATGAAGATAAAGAGTTTCTTCACAGACAAGCATACAATAGGCAAAGCCAATAGATTACCCACAGAATGAGAGAAAATATTTGCTGAATATCCAAGTGACAGAGGCCTAATATCTAGGATCTACAAAGACCTCAAAAACCTAAACTATAAACAAAGAACCCACTCAGAAAGTGGGGCAAAGAGCTGGACAAGCAGTTCACAGAGGAAGAAATACAAATGGCAAACACACATGTAAGAAAATATTCATCATCCCTAATCATCAGGGGTATGCAAATTAAAACAACTATGAGGTTCCACTTTACCACAGCAAGGATAGCAAACATCAAAAAATCAAACAAAAATAAATGCTGGCGAGGATGTGGAGAAGTAGGAACACTCATCCACTGTTGGTGGGAATGTAAGATGGTTCAACCACTTTGGAAAGCAATATGGAGACTCCTAAAATAGCTACTTATAGAGTTGCCAACTGATCCAGTTATTCCCTTACTGGGCATGTACCCTAAAACCTTCAAGCCCCAGTCCATAGATATTTGCTCAACCATGTTTATAGCAGGTCAATTAATAACAGCTAAGAGCTGGAATCAACCCAGATGTCAATCGCTAGAAGAATGGTTAACTAAGATGTGGTATATCTACACAATGGAATTCTATACAGCAGTAAGAAAAAATGACACAATGAAATTTGAAGAGAAATCGTTGAACCTGGAACAGATTCTTCTCAGTGAACTTACCCAATCACAGAAAGATAATCACCACATAGCCTCACTCATCTATAGCACCTAATCTAAATCTACACAAGATGCATACATACCCAGGAAGCATCTTGACAACTAGACAATAGGGTGGGTAAGGAGGGCGTGAGTGTAAAGAAGGGGGTGGGGGACACAAATCTAGACTCAAACAGCAATGGTATCATAAAATTCCAAATCCTAAAAGGCAGACCAAATGGTTGAACCTTCACCAGGCCCTTAGAGGGAACCCCTGAATCACAAAGCACTGGAGAGGGTATGATGAAGACTGACCTTAATCTTCTATAGCTTCTCTCTCTCTCTCTCTCTCTCCCTCTCTCTTTCTCTTTTTCCCTCTCACTTCTTTCTAACTCTTTTATATTAGTTATCTTTTTTTTTTCCTTCTCTTAGTGGGCACTGACCTACAACTCCCAGTATGAGCAGGTGGCTATCATTCACAATGAGCTTTTGATCATAGACACCTACAAGGTTTCCTAAAAGAAAGACACATTTATGTCAGAGTACTTGAGGACCCACCAAAGGTTAGTGGTAAGACCCTACTGCTGAAGACACCATGTGTGTGTGACACCTAAAATGGAATGATATGTCTAGAAGCTGGAAGAGAGACAGTCAGCGCAGCTAGTGCCAGAAGGTGCTACATAGGTGACTGGGGGAAAATGATCAAAATCTGTTCAAGCAACTCATGGTGTAATGTACTTAGCAGCAAACAACATGTCATGATACTCACAAAAGTGAAATAGTGGCACACCACTGCTCTTGATTTGGCTAACTGATCTGTTCAGTGGAACGGGACCCATAGCTGGAGCTAGGAAACAAGTCAGAACTATATCCAAACATGAGCCTGCTCTCTATTATCAAACTACCAACAATCGTGGGCTACCAGTGGGTCTACACCTATTAAATTCTCTCTAAAAAATTAAGGGTTATCCTATTTATGTGGTGCTAACTTCACTCTCCATTGGAGAATCTGCTTTTCTTTTTCAGATATATGCAGATCCCAAGGAGAGAACCACCCCATCATATTTTAGAAGGGCCCCAGATGAAACTAAGTATAATTTGCGAAACAAGCAAGGGTGCTCTTTTCTTGGTGGACCTGGTACCAGCACAAGGATGAAGGAGATAGACACAGAGCAATCAATTCCTACCAAATCAGATATTCAGAGACACAGAGGCTCCCAACACCTCATCACTGAAGCTGACCCAAAATGAACCCAACGTGGCTCAGGGAAATTTTGTGCAATACAGGGCAGAACGAAAGTCAGAGTCACATGTTGGGTCATGATATGCAGAGATATTTTCTCCTAACCATACCTGTGGGCTAACTCCACGATGCATGACCCATATACCTCAAAAGGAGGGGCTACAGGAAGGGGGTAGGACATGGATAAGCCTAACATTGGTACCAACTTGACTGTATTCAGTGAGTACAAAACTAATTAATAAAAAAATATAAAATAGAATTCAATAAAAATTAAAGAACAAGCTCTTCATTTCATCGATTTTTAACTTTATTTATTTTTGTTTCTAAGTCATTAATTTCTGCTCTAATCTTAGTTATTTCTTTCCACCTTGAGCTTTTTGGGTTAGGTTCTTCTTGTTTTTCTAGTGACGTCAGGTTATTAATTTTTGATCTTTCTGTCTTTGTAAAGTAGGCAATTAAGGCTATGAATTTTCTCCTTAGGACTGCCTTCATTATGTCCCACAAGTTCTGGTAGGTTGTGTTTTCATTATTATTCAATTCTAGGAATTTTACAATTTCTCTTTTGATTTCTTCCATAACCCATCCATTGTTTACAAGTGTGTTGTTTAGTTTCCAGGGGCCAGTGGCTTTCTTGATTGTCAAGTATAATTTGTTTCATAAACTGTGGTGAAACTGTCTTTGGCACACATATATTTATGATTGTGATGTGCTCATGTTGGACCATTCCACTGGTGAGTAAGAAGTGGCCTTCTTTGTCCTTTTTGATTACTTTTGGTTTGAAGTCTATTTTATCAAATAATAATATAACAATACCCAGTTGCTTTTTATTTACTCTTTATTGGAATATCATTTCCCAACATTTTCCCCTGATAGAGTGTCTATCTTTAGTGATGATGTGGATTTCTTGAAGGCAGAAGATAGAACTGTCCAGTTTTTTGATCCATCTTGATATCCTGTGTCTTTTGATGGGTGAATTAAGACCATTAATATTTAAGGTTATTATTTTAAGGTTTGAATTAATCCCTGCCACTACGAGGTATTTTATGGGGTTTGGTGCTTTTTTGTGTTTTGTACTATCTTGAACCTGATATATTTTGGTTATTATCATCATCTTTTGTTAGCTCTTGGGATTGGTTGTTTGACTGTTCTGTGTGGAGTATTCCTTCAAGTATTCTCTGTAGGTTTGGCTTTGTGTACATGTAATCATATAGCTGACATTTTTCATGGACAGTTTTCCTTTAATCATCTATTATGAGGGATACGTTTGCTGAGTAGCTTGGGTTGGAAGTCATAATTTTTTAGATTTTGAAGTGCTCAATTGCAGGCCCTTCTGGCTTTCAGTGTTTCCATTAAGAAATCTGATGAAATTCTGATGGGATTGCCTTTGTATGTTGTGAGTTGTTTCTCCCTTCCTGTTTTTAACACTTTCTCTGTGTTTTCATTGTTAATAGGACCGACCAGGACTAGGGTACTGGGAGGATATAGGAAACAGAGATCTGGCCTATTCTAAACTTCCATGACCTCCTTCACAGTGTCTGTGCAGGGGATCCAGACCAAGGAGCTGGGAGTAAGATAGAAGGCACCCTCTGCCTTTATCAGAGTTAATTATGAAAGCCCTTTCCAGTGAGAAAATAGTTTATTTTATGTCTTTCTGCATAGTGATCTGCATGCACTGAGCCTTCCTTTCACAACATACATTGTATAAACAAATGTTTATCATATTTGGTTACAGCACTGGAATTATGGTAGGAATCAACATTGTAATATTGGTTAAAAGAAAAAGACTACTTTTGGAGGGAGAGAATAGATCATGGCCCAAATACCATAACAAATTAATGGAAGGTTTAGTTATGACCTGATGGCAAGACTTTAACACCCAAACCATCTACCCCTGACCATACTATACATATAGGTTCCCAAATTAAAGGGTAGAACACAAATAAAACAAACAGTGAAAGCTTGTGAAGCAGACACATGAATAACACACATCTCTTAAATGTGGCCCATATGTCCCCCAGTCTAGAGGTTCCGTCTTCATTTCAGAAGGAAGTTCCCTGAGCCATCGTCTTCCCTGAAAGAAGACAATTCTCAGTTATTTAGGGGAGGGTTCCCTGCATGCTAATATGTTCAGCAGAAGGGTGTGTACCCTGCATCCCTCAGGCAATGCCAGACATTTGGTCATGTCTCTGTTCCACACACTCCCTAGCTTGAGCCTTCTCTTGGCTTCTGTTTCCATGGGTTGTAAGATTGTAACTAGGTTTACAAGAAAGCAAAAGTTACATTGAGGCTTTCAGTGTAGGCCACACACCTCAGCATGTATTTAATCATCAGAAACTTGGTTTTCTGTGGCTTCCATAAAAACCTCATGAGAACAGAGTGATGCCAGGCAGCATTTTGGTTCTTACCAAAATGTGGTTTTCTCCACACATCCTTTAATAGGAGCCCACATGTCCCAGTAACTTCAGCATATTTATTGTCTTTTAAAACCACAATAAGTAGGATGTTGCACCAATTGGAATAGCCTTCATGCCAGATAGTCACTTTCCTTCAAACTCTATGCTTGTAACCCTGCTGACATGATTTGTTTTCTGGGAGCATGGTGATCATGAAATAAAGAGATGGACTTTCCTCTTAGAAGTGGAAATCAGTGGCAAGTTGAAATTTCATAAGAAAGCAGAAGTAAGTACTTTAAGTCTTTCAACATGAGCAGATTTACCTTAGTGATAGAAGCTGCTACATCAGAACGTGATAGAGAGGGAGCTGGAAAGGGGAGACAGAATAAACAATGAGCAGACACTCTTGGTTTTCAGAAATTAATCCAGTTCTGCTTCCCATGTATGCCTCTGTCTTTCAATAAAAAGAAGGTCATATAGTCATGCCTTTTCCTATAGATTTGAATCATGTCCCAGGAGGTCTAATTTGTGGTCAACTTTTCCCCTTCTCTGTACAAGATGAGAGAAGTTGAATTCTTGGCTGATAAACTTTAGTAACCTCTTCCCCAAGGTTGATTTTGTTGTTGTTGTTGTTTTGGTTTTTTGAGGTAGGGTCTCACTCTAGCTCAGGCTGACCTAGAATTTACTATGTAGTCTCAGGGTGACCTCGAATTCGTGGTGATCCTCCTACCTCTGCCTCCCAAGCGCTGGGATTAAAGGTGTATGCCACCACTCCCAGCTTCCAAGGTTGATTTTAACTAGATTTATATATTCATACTATACTCATCATGGTGTCAAAAACCTTGAGATGATTACATATTACCAGTTTGTCCTTAGTATATATCTATAATCATACTTAAATAACCTTTTCTTAAACCTGCTTTCTTATTGTTTCAGTTAGTTTCAAGTTGCTACACAAAGCACCAGACAAGAAGCAGCTTGTGAGAGGAAATGATTCTGATTTACAGACTCAAGGCGAGTCTCCATGAGGGAAGGGGAACCATGATATGAGCAGAGCCTTGACTTCACCTCCTGAGCAACAACAGTTGGACATTAACATCAGGAGAGTGTGGCAAACACTGGCAAATGGAAGCTGGCTATAATAACCATAAACCTATCCAAACACACCTCCATCCACTAAGGATCCAATTCCCAAATTGCAGTCAGCTTTAAATCAGGTTTAGAGGTAAACTACAAAGCCATAATAACAAAAACAATATGGTACTGGCATAAAATGTGATATATAGACCAATAGAACAAAATTGAAGACCCAGCCCTTAGTTCAAGTAACTGCATCTACTTGATCTTTGACAAATCAGCCAACAACCTAGCCCGGGGAAAATATAGCAATTTCACATATGGTGCTGCACAAATTGGACAACCCTATGTAGAAAAATGAAACTAGGGTTGCGAGGCTGCCAGGCGTAGCCATGATGGGACGCGGGAGCCCGAGCCGCTTCCTGGCCGCTGTCCTCCACCACGGCCTGGGTTGGTAGAGCGGCAGCTGCAGCGCCGCAGCTTCAGCCTCCCGCGGCGCCAGGGAGCTCGAGGAACCGGAGGTGACTGACTTCGCCCCACGGAACCCCGGGGTCGTCATATACGTGAACCCCCGGTCTTGTTCCGTGCCCAGAATAGTGGCCGGATATCGTAACGGGCTGTGCGCAAGAAAAGCATGGCTGCAAGTCCATGGAGGAAATCACGACGCTGGTGCAGAAGCTGGCCGACCAGTCTGGTTTGGAAGTGATCCGCATCTGCAAGCCCCTCCACACGAACAACCCCAGCATCCAGGGCCAGTGGCACCCCTTCACTAACAAACCCACGACCTTCCGCGGGCTGCAGCCGCGAGAACGCCGGGATCCTGACCAGCAAGTGCAGTGAAAACTTAGCTGCCTCCGCAACTCCAGCCCCAGGCCTTGTGGTGTTGCTACAGACGAGTTGGTTCCTCCTCTCTGGGATTTCAAGCTCAGGCAAATACGCGGAGCCTGCCAGTGGGGGCTTGGCCTGGGATAAAGAATTGCTTTCTATCCAGTACCCACTACAAGGGATAGTGACCTTGTGAGTCCCCTAATTCTAGTTCAGTTGGCCTCCCCAAAATCCGAGATGAGGAAGCCTCCAGGTGTAGATCAGGGTTCTTGTTTTCTGAAATCCAAGCTGGTCATCTGAAAACAGTGAGGTGTGTCAGTGCTAGCTTCTGACGAATCCATTGTGTCCTGTTGCCACAACCATTGCACTAGAGAGTTCTTCCCTGTGGCCTGGCAGTGGGCAAGGCTGTTTATATCTATGGACGTGTATACATTTTAAGAAAATGAAGTAATTAAACAATATAAAGTCATACAGTCTTAACTTCAAAATGTGTGCATAATGTTAAGCGTAAGCCCCATTTAACATTTTCCTAACACCAGAAGCAAAACAAGTCTTTCAGTGTGGTTAATGTCAAAGGCAATGTGACTAATAAATGTAGATCTGATTTGGGAAAGAAAAAAAAAAAGAAAAATTAAACTAGCACACTCACCTCACCATCCACAGAAATCAACTCCAACTGACTTAAAAACCTCAATATGACACCTGAAAGTCTTAAATGCTTGGAATTTGAAATAGGGGGAATTCTCCATAGTATATGAGTAGATAAAAACTTCATGAACAATGCAAATAGCTTACACTCAAGAAAATCTTCAACATTCTTTACCATCAGGGAGATGCAAATTAAAAAACTATGAGATTTTACTTTAATCCAGTCAGGATAATAATCACTAAAAAATTAAATGATAATAAATGTTTGTGAGGATGTGGGGAGAGAAGAGCCCTCATTCACTGTCGTTGGGAGGACAAACTTGTACACCCACTCGGGAAGACAGTATGGACACTCCTATAATAGATGAAAATAGAGCTACCAAGTGACCCAGCTGTTCCTCTACTGGACATCTACCCAAAGTTCTCCTCTCTTTACTGAAGGAAAATTTGCTCAACTATGTTTATAGCTGCTCAATTCACAACAGCTAAGAACTGGAATCAAACCAGATGCCCATAGCTTTAAAAAAGCTGACTGTGAAGATGTTCTGAATAAACACAATGGAATTCTACTCAGAAGTAAGGAAAATGGTATAATGAAATTGTTTGGAGCAGATCACACTGAGAGAACTCACATTGTCAGTGTAAGCAGGGCACACTGCTATACAAAAGCAACCAGCCTGGGTAACCAATGGATTTCTTTGTAAAAATATTTTATTTTTGTTAGTTCATTTGATAGAGAGAAAGAAAGAGAAAGAGAGAGAAGGAAAGTGAGAGAATGGGCAGCCCAGAACCTCTAGCCACAGCAAACAAACTCCAGATGCATGTACCACCTTGTGCATCTGACTTGCGTGGATCTTGGGGAATCAAACTTGGGTCCTTTAGCTTTGCAGGTGAGTGCCTTAATTGCTAAGCCATCTCTCTAGCACACCAATGGCTTTATAATTGGATAAGATATCCATTCTGTGGAAAGGATCCCATAACTACAACTGGAAACTTGGAAATAACTCAGAATCCTATGGATACCAAGATTATGGTCTCCAAAAATAAGCTCCTGCTGGTATTTGGCCAACAACCTATCAAAGTCACTTTAAATTAACAATGAAAATACCCTTAGTCTTATGCTGATATCATTTTCCATTGGAATTCCTTTTTTCTTTTTCAGAAGGCAGTGAGAACCAAGGACAACCAAATTCTACCAACAAGATAAGAAAAGACAGAGTACTCCCTGGCAGTAGTAGAACAACCCCTTGCACATCAGCTAGGGCCCAGGTGAAAACACAGAGGACCTGGCGAAATGAACTTTGGCGCTGTTTCCACATGATCCTGACAACTTGCATCAGTGTGGGGGACACAAACACTGGGGATACTCCAAATGCACCAAAACAGAAATCCAGAAGTTGCTGAGCCCTTGACACTAAAGTAGAATTAAGGCACACCTGGGTTGAACTTGCGGGTTCCTGATCTTTGGTCTGGCTGTGGTCCCCCAAGGAGTCCAGGTGGTTCAGGCTGCTGACCTCTCCATAGCCTGGGGCTGTCATATCAGACAGCTTATCCCAGGGCCCTCCCTATGTCAGATAGCTCCCACTTTTTTCTTTTTTCAATGGGGAGTTGTCATCATATTGAGTGCAATCATTTTAGTCTAAGATAGGCTCAGTCAGGGATAGATGGTGCATGAGAACATGATTAGCAGTAGCCTTAGCAATATTAGTTATTTGTTGTCTGAGAAATGTGATGAGGCAGTGGGGGGACTACAGGTAATAATGTTCTTATAGCAAGGAGGGGGCTAGGGAGGGGGAGAAGCCAAATGACTAAAGGATTATAAAACCAGGTGATGGGGTCCTCAGGCTTGTAGCAGTCAAGCATCTCTTTGTGGATTTTTGAGAGTTTTAACATCTTATTCAACAACATTTGATTCATTAACAAAAACAACCTTCTTCTCCCAAGACCACACATGTCCCCCCATATTTAGCAGTAATGATGTCTAAGGTTACAGTTTTGAAGTACCACACCCACGAGAGAGTTAATTTGTCTATGAAGCAATTCAATGCTGTCAGTTGTGGATACCATGGCCTGGTCAGACTTCTCTTGGAAGTCTTCCATGAGGTGGTTGGTCTTGGCAAGAGCAGCTCCTTCCACACTGGAGGCACCCAGGGACAGCATTAGGCCAAGGCCTTCAAGCAGCAGTTGGCACAGGTGGAGGTCATAGGCAGCTTCCTCTTCTTCATAGAGATACACCTGTGGACCAATCAAGGCCGGGAAACAATAAGTCATTCAGCTGCAATTGAGAGATTACAGCCTTTAAGATTGGGCCAGCTGACCTGCACTGGGGCATAAGGAAGAATGTAGACTCTTTTGGAGGGGCCTGAGTGTTCCATAAGTGTCCTGTTCTTCAATGTATGCTTTATTCCCCCTGGATTAATATATTGGCACCCTACCTGGTATTGTGGAGTGTAAGAAATGCAGCAAAGAGAGGGTCATTAAGTTTGCAACATGGTCTTGTGTTTTGGAAATGGCCATGAGCAATGTGAAGCAGGTTGCTGGAGGCTTGCATGGAGACCCAGTGGAGCCATGAGGATGAACCATGGATTGCAGTGGAGACCTGGTGGAGATGCCAGAACCATAAGATGGCTGCTAAGGAAAGCTGCCAGCCCAGATGAAGTTTTCCAGTACCGTGAGTAACCTAGCAGCTGGGTGGAGCTCACATACCTGTTCATATCAGCCCATCCTGCTTCCAGGCACTCACCAGGGTCCAATTTGGTACTTGGAGAGGTAATAGCCAAGATGACTGCTGGCCCGCTGGCCCAAGTCCTCTGGCAAACCAAAGGGGAAAGAAGGAAGGGGGCCCCTGGAGTTGCTTCAGGTCACTGGAAAAAATTGAGGGCCCCAGGAATCCCAGGGGACTGCTGGAGAAGGAGATGGAGACATGGCACCTGCAGGGATTGAGGCTCCATTATCTGGGCATGCATGAGCCTGCTGTCTGACCTGAGCCACTGTGTAGTGCTTCCAAAGTCAGCTTGCAGTCTTGCCACTGACCTAGTGGAGAAACTGGAAGGACATGAAAAGGGAGTGAGGGGAAATTTCCTTTCTGAACTTTTCATTTCTTAGCCAGATAAGCTATGCGGGTCCACATGTCTGGGTCACATGGATTCCCAGAAATCATCTAGGGCGCAACCTGGAGGAATTCATCCCAAAAGTAGCTGGCCTCCTTCTGGGAGAGCTTAATTCCCCTAACTTTCAGGAGAGCCATTAATCTATGAATCTGTGATTCCTTTTGGTGGAAGACAATATTATTTATGATAGAAAAAGAGTGGAAATGCTAAGACCAGAGGGCAATGTTTCCAAGGGCTGATTAACTCACCAGGGGATTCCCCAATAATCTGAACGTGATCCTGTCCACAAGTTTAAGAGACTGGTGACCTACCTGACAGGCTTTTAAGAGGTTGTTGTGTTACAAGTTTTTTGTGTTGAAGAGAAGTAGATTTTTGCCAACACCCAATGGGCTGTCAGGGGCCAGACAGAGGACAACTAGCCTTCAGTCAATATCGAAGAGTGGCCTCAGCCAAGAGACATGAGCCACCAGTTCATCATGTCTGTCCCTTGTGATGTCATGAACCAAAATAAAGGAGGAAAAAGAGAAACCTGTCATCCCTCAAAAACGTGGAAGCAAAGGCCTGATGTCCCCCAAATGACAATCATCTGCCAGGGAGAGTACACACTTACCTTGTTATGTCTCACAGTTCCTTGTTCAAGTGCCAGATGTGGGTTCCTGGGTCCTCGACCATGGTCCCCCAATGAGTCCAGGCAACCATGGAGATAAAGGTTGTGCACAAGTGATGAGAGAAAAAATCACTTTCAGGAGATAGTTTTGGTGAACAGCTTGGTTTATTGTTAGGGAAATGGATTTATAAGCAGTTGAGGATGGGAAGAGAGTCCTAAAGAGATTAGATGTACAAGTTTGCTTGTTGTTGCATAATTAGCATGGGAACATACATTTCAGCATGTAAGCAATGGTATATGGTACAGGGGGATGGGCTGTGCAAAGGTCACTGGCTGATACCACATAAGGAGTTTCCTAAGCAACTGGCTAAAGTCCTCAGGGTTATGGGCAAAGCCTAAGTCTTATCTAAATATCCAGCTATCCTGTGCTTGGAGAAGTAGTGTTCTTACTTCCTGCCAATATCAGGGTCTGAGATTTTGTCCAGGGATCCAGGCTCTCTGTGACCTCAAGAATGGTGGGGGATCCTGGCTCACTTCAACCCCCAAGAATGGCGGGAGGACCTACCCTGCCAGTCTGGTCCCTGAGATATGACTGGTGATTCAGGCTGCTGCAACCTTTCCTAGCCTGGGGACTTCTGTTCAGATAGCTTAGGTTTGCTTTACCCCAGTGCCCTGCCTATGACTGACACCTACTCACCAAGGTTCAGGGAATTTTGCACAGAGGGTATAGAAAGAATGTAAGAGCCACAAGGTGGGTGGGAATATCCATAGGCATTGCTCCTCCCACAATGACTGACTGCTGTTCTCATAACACATAACCCACAAGCTCACAGTGAATACCAGCAATCCCTTTGAGGAAGGCTGTTAGTGGAATGTTTGCAGAGAAGAGGGAATTGATGGTACCAACACATGATGTGTCCATAAAAAGATTATAAATAATCAAAAAATATATATAATGGAATAAAGATATCTTCCACATCTACTTCATCCACTTTCTCAGATACTTACAGAATGCTTAGTACACTCCTCTAAATGTAGTGATTCCTGGGCAGTGACATAAACAATGAAAAATTTTGCCAATGTAAAATTGATATACTAATAAGAACACATATAAAATAATTTGTCAGCAAAATATTTCATGTAAAGCTAATCAGCACAGAGAAAATAAAACAGTATAATGTGTAGGAGGTGTGTTGATGAGGGAGAAGGCCCTTAAGAAACTCAATAAAAGATCATTAAACAACAAAGGGCAACTAAGGAGGTGGCTCATATACTCATATGTATTCAAGATCAAAATTGATACTGTAATAAACACCTGGATTTGGGGGTTAAAAGCAGGAACTTCAATGAACAATTTCATTAAAATCAATTAAAAAGCAAATATTACTTGCAAAATAAGGGGAAATAATTAATTTTAACTGTATGTTTAGATTGAGGTATCAATATTGCCAAATATATTAGATGAATCACTAATACAATTTGATAATATGATGCAGATATTGTAATTTTCCATTCTACTTGGAGTATTTCATTATCTTTATTAAAGGTTGTATATTAAAGATAGTACATGAATCCAACAAGTTTGGAAAAATATTATAGTAGGGTAAAATCTGAAGTAAGATTTTCTCAGTGCAGAAGAGGTTAAAATGTATTTTAAGGCAGGAAAATGTTCCTCTACAAGGTTACTGTAAACACTGGGGAATAGGAATCAAAATTTCTCTAAATCCAGCTCTCACCTTGATATCATGTAGAAGACACCTATCAGTTTGTAATTTTTACAAGCAAAGTAATCCATTTATTTTTGAAAATAAATCAATGGTCACAATCTCCTTCATATTTAAATTATTGCCATTTTTAACTGTCCTTTGTATTTGCTTTGCTGACCTATTAAATGCAAATATGTCATTATAAAGTGCTAATGATATAAATTCTATGTCACAGAATGTAAAGCTTCCTAGTATGTGGATAGTGCTTAACACACCTTATCATAATCCGAAGACTATGAAGAAATCACTGGTGGTTTTCAAAATATTTCACAAAAGTGTCTCAAATAACACTGATCTATGTGTATCCAGTGTATATGTATATGCGTATCATCGACACCATGTAGCACATGTTTGACAATGCCACAATACTCCTATTTTATGTGTTTCTGTTAAAGGGTTATATTTTTAATTCTCAGAGAACACAGTTAATAATTTCCTCACCTTGAGTTAGCTTTCTCCATCACTGCATAAGAGTGATGATCGATCTTTTTTAAAGTATTTTATTTATACATTCATTTGAAAGAGAGGGAGAGAAAGAGGCAGAGAGGGAGAGGAAGAGTCAGATATAAGATACTAGTTACATAAGCTAAAACAAAAGTCAAGGGATTTCCTACTGATTTACAAAGTGCTATGAGTTTTGTTCAAAACAAAATAAAAGCATCCTTCCAAGCTTGGAAAGAAAGTGAGAATACTATGTAGTTGTCAAACAGTTCCTCAAAATCAATCTGAAGTGGAAATTTCCAGTTAACCAGTAGTGAGGTCATGCTTCCTGACTCCTTCGAATGTCAATTAGAACATTACATTGTTTCAGTTTGTTTTGCAGGATTATGTGTAAGTTAGGAACTGCTTGCTGTTCCCAGTTTCCCTAGTTACAGTCTTCCAGGACTTGCCTCTGGCAAAATGCTGTCAAGGTCTGTGGTTTCTAAAAGCATGACCTCTATAATGTACATGCAATACAATCTGCTGTGGATCCTAGATATTTCTTCCATTTAATGAACCAGTGATTGGTTTATTAGGCAAATTATAGCAGTGAATTTATGGTCCAATAATGAATGTTTCTAGAGGTGGAAGGATTGGGATGAGTGACTCCAGGCCAGCTCTCTCTGAATGAATTTCCTTTACAGCTTCGCAGATCAAGAAACAGTGACAGGGAGTATGAAAGCCACCATCTCTGAACATACAGATGGAATAATTTATTTTCATGGACATGAGTCACAAGACTAGGGATATGATTAGAATTTCTCTTGTGGCTGACCTCTTTGAATTTGTTTGCATGGGAGTCTAATATGTGAAGAATAACAGTTACCTTCAAAGGGGTTTTCAATTGAAAGGGAAGCCTACCTACCAATCAAAATTATGGAAAGCCCTATGGGTGCCTATTGAGGTGAAATAGTCAACAACCACATGAACAAATAGGAGACTCTACAGACTATGAAATCAGTTAGCCAGGCAGGAAGTACACATTTGTGCAATAGTGGCATGCCTCTGTTGGTAGCCAAGTGTTCTCTACTTGGAAACAAGTCTCTTTCAATGGCAGAGAACTCATATACGGTACTGGAAACCAAGTGAGAATCCCATTGTCCGGAAGTACATGGACTCTAGAGACAAGCTCCTACTACTTTCTAGAAAGGAAGAGTGTATTTACACACACACACACACACACACACACACACACACACCCCTCAAATTTTCATATCCTACTTTAATCAAGCTGCTTTCACTCTTGTTTGCAGAATCTGCCTTATTTTACAGATGGCAAAGAAAATGGGGAAGATAAAAGATCCATTAATAAGACAAGAAGTTAGCCAACTTCCCACTATGAGATGTACCACATCTACTACATCTGCCATGGCAAGGAGAAATTGCAAGGGAAATAATGACATAAACATTTCTCTTACTTCTAGCATGACAACCAGCCTCAGGTTGAAGATGACAAACATGGTGAACAATAAAAACCTATCAAAGCAGAAATCTCAGAGGTTACAGAGAACTCAACATTAAATTAGACTACCAGTAGGCCTCCTATGGCTCAGGAAACATCACAGAAGATGGGGCAGAAAGATTGTAAGAGCCACAGAGTGGGGAGAAATGTCTTGAAACATGGTCCCCTGCTATCATAGATGGACTGACTGAGGCCTTCAGTGAATAACAAAACCAAACTGAGGATGGTCTCCCAGGTAATGGGAGCTGGGATGAATGGATAGAAGAGAATAACCTGCTATAAATTAATATAAAATAAAAATTAATAGATTAAAAAAGCAAACATGACCATAGTACAGGAAGGAAGAAGGAGCCCCAGACAGTGAGAGGAACAGAGGGAGGCACTTGACTCCCCCCCATCTGCAGAGCCTGCAGGTAGTGCAGGAGAGACCCTGGTTGGGGCATTGCAGCAGGGATGGGTGTTTGAGCATTCTGGGGCCCTAGTGGACTATCCAAAAGTGTGAGAATCAGCAGACTCCCTACTTTGCTCCTCTATGGCCTTCCACTGGAGGTCTGCTAGGTCCTGTTAACCCTGGAACCCCACAGACCTTGCCTGATATTCCCCTGGGAGCTGAAGCATGGTTAGGTGGATGCTAAGCATGGTTAGGAGGTAGTTAAATTGGCAGAGTGATTGCCTAACCTGTAGGAAGACTAAGGTTCTATTCTCCAGCACTGCATGAACTGAGTGTGGTGGCGTACACCTGTCATCACAGCACTGGAGAAGCAGAGCCAGGAAAATCAGGAATTCAAAGTTATCCTTGGATTGCTGTATGTTCCAGGCCACTCTGAGACTACGTAGTAAATTCCATGTCAGCCTGGACTAGAATGAGACCTCACCTTGACAAACCAAAAAAATCTAAAAAAAAAAAAAAAAAGCTGGAGACCAACTAGATCTAGATCTATACCAAGTCTGTCTCAAAAGAATATGATAGGGAAAAAAAAAAAAACACTGAAAAAAGGTTTTTCAAAGTAGTTGGGACTACTAAAGTGGAAGATTAACATCACTCATGGTCAAATTGCTTCAGGACTGTCTTCATGTTAGAGAAATCCCCAGTGTCAATTTTTAATAGGGAGCATAAATTTCCTTCTACAAAGAAAGTTCCAAATGTCAAATCAAATCTCTGAGGTTTCAAGCTGTCATCTGAAGACAGATCTAAAGAAACTGTTTCCTTTATCATCATAAAACCTCATGCATTCCTTGGTGGGGCCTTTCTTCCATCTTCAAATCACATTGCCCAATGTATTTCCACCATCATGTCACCCTTCTTTTGATTTTTGTCCCTTGTGGGGACTTCTTACAGAGAGCATGTGAGCTTCAACAAATGACCAGGTAATCTCATCTAAAAATCCTCAGTCTAATCACATATGAAGAGTGCTTTATGCCCTGTATGGCAACACCCATGACTTCTAGGAATTAGAATGCAGGCATTTCAGGATCCATCCATCCACCCTATCATGAATGACATTTCTTTGTAAAAGTAAATATTTCTCAATCAGAAATCTATCTTTGGGGTTGTAAAGAAACAAAATACAATGAACATTCAGCAAAATATCTTTTGATAATGAACTGAATATAATATTTAAAAAGTCAGGACTCTGTTCAAGATGGCATCCACCTAACCATGCTTCAGCTCCCAGGAGAATATCAGGCAAGATCTGTGGGGTTCCAGGGTTAACAGGACCTAGCAGACCTCCAGTGGAAGGCCATAGAGGAGCAAAGTAGGGAGTCTGCTGATTCTCACACTTTTGGATAGTCCACTAGGGCCCCAGAATGCTCAAACACCCATCCCTGCTGCAATGCCCCAACCAGGGTCTCTCCTGCACTACCTGCAGGCTCTGCAAATGGGGCGGGGTCAAGTGCCTCCCTCTGTTCCTCTCACTGACTGGGCCTCCTTCTTCCTTCCGGTGCCTTTCCTGTCTTCCTCTTCTTTCCCCCCCAAACACCTCCTTCTACCTGGCTGTGCCAACTCCTCCCTCCTGCCACCAGGGAAGTGCTGACTCCAGACTCCTCCCTCCTGCCACTGGGCAACACTGACTCCAGCAACCTGGGCAGCTTATCCTGTTACCATCAGGGCAGCACTAACTCCTCCCTCCCATAGACAGGAATCAGGTCTTTTCTGGCTCCTTTCTCATGCCCACAGGAGTCTTGGGTGGCTCCTCCCTTCTGACTCAACTGAGGCAAGTGCCAGTCTCTCCCTCCTGAGCAGACAGTCCCCCATACCACCCTCTTTCTCCCTGAGGTCACCCCATTTAATTGGTTTGTGTGTCTCCTATTCTGTTGTCTGTGTCCTCTTGTAATTCCCTGCCTCCTATAGAGCCCTTCCACTGAACCTGTGGTGACCTAAGTGCTCTTCCTCAGTCTCCCAGAGATCTTATACATGGTGCTCAATCCACTCCTGCCCACTCCCAAAGACTCCACAGACTAAGCTCACTGAGGCATTGCACTCCAGTCTCATCCAGTGCTTCTTTGCACTGAATCCTTGGTGGACTTGCCTGCTGGCTGTTTCTCCCTGCTTGTAGACCCCCCACACCCTTTATTGCCTACAGGCACCTTTGAGTACTCCCCTTAGCCGCTGCCCCTCCAGCAACCTCCACCATATCTCCAAGGATCCATCCCTATTCCAGTGACTACTTGAAGCATCACATAAGTCCCAGAAGGGGAACACAGAAAAACCAGTTGATCACCTTCTGGGAGAAACAAGTGAGTCATCCATAACCTGTCCTTCTAAACCAGGTCAATTGGATTCCATACATATTTAACCTGTTCTGACTTCACTCTACATTGGCAAAATCTTCTTCGCTTTAGCAGAGGGGAGTGGGACTACAGGAAATAAATGACCCATCACACTTCAGCCCAGCCCCATATGAAACCACAGAGGAAATGGGGAGATGAGAAAGAGTGTGGTTTTCTCCATGAACCTGATAATCAGCACAAAGGTGAAGGAAATAGACACTAAGGACACTCAACACCTACCAAAGCAGACATCCAGAGGCCCTTAACAGCCCATCACTGAAGTAGACTTGAATCACACCCATCATAGCTCAGAGACTTTTGTGGAAGAGGGGACAGAAAGATTGTTAGAGCCACAAGTTAGGACATTGCCTCTCCCCAATAACTGACTGTTGCTCCCACAATGCATAACCCACAATCCCCACGAGGATAATCTGTGTCCCCAGTAAGGTGGGCCCATCAGAAAAGGGGTATGGATGAGGGAGAGGGTGGTACAAACATGTGTTGTTTTCATACTATGGCCATAACTAAAAAAAAAAAAAAAATTCCACATCCAGCAAGTAGGTCAGAGTTTGCTTGTGGAGATACATTTTCCACTGTATTGAAAAGCTAACACCACACACATCATTTGCATTTATACAATTGTAATATTCTCCATATAGTTTTACATATGAAAGAGATAATGAATGCAAAATATATGTCATAGTAGATGTTGAGAATTACTGGACTGGGCGCATAGTGGGGCTACCTTTTTACATTTTCAAGGAATCTCATTTCCTGGACAAGTTCTGAGTTTTAAGAAATGAAGAACTACTCACAGATGTGATTTCAGGACTATGTAACTATCTTTCAGTTGGTGATCTGCACTTGTATTTATATTGAATCAGCAACTTCCTTTTAGAAATTGAGCATCAATACTAAGTAGACTGAGTCAAGAGGATCACAAGTTCAATACCATAAGTTCTGGGCTATAGAGTGAGTTCAAGTCTAGCGTATGCTACTTACTGGTTCTTTGTGAACCATCTTCTGCTTCTGGTTCAGGAAGAATGTAATTGTCTGGATAATTTATGGAAAATTACTTAGATGTTTGTGACTCAGTTTCCCACTCTGTAAAACAGAAATATAAATGATGACTGTATCACAGAATTTTTATGCATCTTAACATTAATGACATCAAAATATTTAGACTATCACCAAGCATGTACTGAATCATTTACTGCCATAACCCTGTTATAGAATTATGTGCTTAAATTTGTTGTGTGTGTGTATATGTGTATGTTTGTATGCTAATATATGTGAATGTACATATGCACATGTCATGATGCTTACTTGGTGAGCAGAGGACAACATCAGGATTTGGTATCCCCTTTCAACTTATTGGAGGTAGGGTTTCTTGGTTCAGCACTCAGACTAGTTGGTAAAGGAGTTTCTGGGAACTTCTCTGGTCTCTGCCTCCTTTCTTGCCCTAAGTATGTTGGGGTTATTGATTTCTATCTACCACTGTGTCCTCCTTTCTATATAGTTTTGGGAATCTAAACTCAGGTATTTATGTTTATATGATAAGCACTGCATCCACTGAGCCATGTCTCCATACCCTCATTTTATTTTAAACAATAATTTACATTGAAGCATTACCATTATCCCCAGTGTTTTCCAGTCAGTACAGTGTGATCAATGTTAGAGATTTACATTGGTATTTACGTCCTGAGCTTCTGTGAAACAATTTCTCTTTTGCTAAAATATTTCTCATTCTGAAACACTAATCAAGTCAAGTTTCAAATATTCACAGAATCTTTCCTCTGATTTTCATATGTTATAATGCTTGTAGTTATGAATGTTATATAAGTTATTTTTGACTCTTCATAATCTCTGTTATTGACTTTTTACAGACTTCTTAAAAATTGCTTCCCAATTGTTCTTAATTGTAACTTTCTCAATAATTTCAACTCTTAATAATGTAACTGGTATGATATAAATTCTAACTAGGCATGAATAGAACATACCTTTGTGACTTTTAAAATAGTACTTTTCATTATATTATAACTACATTGTTAAGGTAAGCATAATGGAATTTACAAAGGTTTAACCATAAGGATATAGACATGAGAATTAGTCACTTTTATTTAAGGCAAAATTTCTGTAAAATGTTCTTAATTACTGGTGCCATTCTGGCTGGAATTTTTTTTTTTTTTTAAGAAGAGAGCACTTGGCATCAAATTTCAAGAAAAATAAGCCAGCCAGAAAGTAAAGAATGTCCATAAGTTAAATGAAACATAAATGGAGAAAAGTAAATACTACCAAAACTAAGATAAGATTAGAAAATATCTTAGCAAATTAAGATATCTACAGAGATACTAGGATATGGGAAACTGGCAGATAGAGACAACAGCAACTGTCTATTTCAAAATGCATATATTAAAATATAACACACTACTGATTTTGGTGAATGAGTAGTTTCCATCTAATGTTATTTAAATAGCTACATAAACCTGGGAATAGCAATATTACTGTGGGTATCATAGTACCAAGTTTTCAGTAAGAAATTTTCCTACCTCACCTCTTAGCTACATGAGCATAATTAGTCAAAAAGCTTATGATTTTTTACATTACTGTCTTTGAGATATTATAGTATATTTCCATGGAAAGTAAAATGTAATGCAAAATTGTTTAAAATAAATATATACAAATGAATTTAACCTGTGTGTAACCCTCTATATTATAATGTAATCTCTTTTTGGTTATATTACTATGTAATAAATGGTTGAGTATAAATTACCATATTAATCAATTCATACATAAGTGAAATATGGCATTGGTTCATTAGGTAAAATCACATTATTATACCTAAACACTTTCTCATTTATTGCTTACTTTTTGACAGATAATTTAACATTTCTGCACACGTATACATTGTGTAAGTCTTGACTCAAGACATTGAATCCATCCATCATCTCAAACACCTGGCAATTCTCTATGATGACAACTTTGAAGATCCTATCTTTAGCTATTGATTCATACATTCATAGGCATTTTGAAAACACAATTTTTCAATTGATTGCCATCTGGAAAGTTAACATAATTCAAATGAGGATGTTTGGGAATGGTCCTGAACACAGCTGACACTCCCCATCTTTCTTAAAATTTTAAAGTAAATGTGACAAAAAAAGCCTTAGCTTGTTATTATTAGCAAAAATATCAATTTTTTGGTAGTAGTGTAAGTGGCTACAAGCAGTTGATACTGTAACATCTGAATCTAATGAAAAAATTCAGAGCCAAAACCATTTAATGAGAGTTTAAATGAGGATATTCATCTGTTTTGTGAAGAGATTTCTTCTCCTAGTCCCACAAACAAAAGTAAGAAGTGTTTGATTAAGTTATTACTTTAACATTGTGTCTAGTGAGCTAAACTACTCTAATTCTACTATGAATCAGTAAAAAAAAAAATGGTGATGGACAAGATTGATTCTTCAACACTTAGCATAATAATGCCTGGATCTAGAGTATTTTAATTTATATTAATAATACTTCTCCCTCTTAAAGATTATATCTTCATACTTTATTACTATAAAATATTTAAATAATATAAAATTTAAGAAAAAGTGAAATCTGGTTAATAAATATTTTCAAAAGTTAAAATTCAATTTAAATTATAGTTGATGGCTTAAGAGATACTCAGTTGGTAAAATGCCCACCTCTCATGCATAAGGACTTGAGTTCAATCCCCAGTACCAAAGCAAAAATGGCAATTATGATGATGTATTTCTATAACCCTAGTGGATGGTGAGGAATATAGGAAGACCCTTTGGGTGCTCTTCCTAGCTGGTTTAACCTAGTTGGTGAGGTCTTGGCTAGGGACTGACCATGTTTCAGAAAGAAAGCTGGATGCCGCTACTGAGGATACATCTGTGGTTGTCTTTGGCCTCCACACTCAAACCCACAAAGGTGCATGCATCCATGCACACACACACTCATTAACTAAACAAACATATGCACACATGCACCCGCACACACATTAAAAATTTATAGCAGAAAGTATGATCAATTTCAATTTTAAGAATAAATTTTGCTAACAATTAGAAAAGGTTAGCATAAAAATGGAAAATTCTATAATAAGCTGCTCAAACATGAATACCTGAGCTTCATATTTCCTTAGAGTCACTTTTTTAAATTGGGCTTCAGGGCTCAGGGCATTAAAGTGTTTGGTTTTCCATATCATGGGGGACTGGCCAGCAGCCCTGTTGACAGACTGCTCATGGAAAACAAGAATATCTAGAAGGGCATGAGGAAGAAGCCAGGGATGCTATAGCTGGCACAAGTTGTATGGAGGAAACGCTACTTTCACACTCTAGTGTTCTCTCCCTCATCTTGAAAAAAAAAAAAAAAAAAAAAAGACACCACAGCCTTGCTGTCTTCCCATTAATATTGAATGACTCTGGGCGTTATAATTATATAAATATAATTTTCTAAAAGAAATCTCAAGAAAGACAAACTTTGCCATTATTTAGATGTCAGGAATAGGAATATCAGCCAAAAGACAAAAATAAAACAAAATGTGATGGGTCCACAGGGGATTAAGAAGTAGATATAAGATAGTATTATATCTTTGCTAGGCTCCTGTGTCCTCACTGACACTTTTAATAATGCATTTTTTAAAATTCATATACATGAGAGGGGACAGCTCAGTATGGACTTAATGACTCCCCATCTTGCTACTCTGCAGCATTCAGATGATTACCTGAGTACTGTCATATTTAAATTCACTGAAGAAAGCTTAGAAACAAAAGGAAACCCTCAACAGTGTGGTTTGCCACTACTTTTCATTAAAATGTCTTTTAACTCTTAATATTCCCCAACTGCCAAATTTTAATTTATTTATTTTGGAAACCAGCCATGAGTCATTTAAAGTCTCCTTTAAATGGATTCTGCCGTGGCGCTGAGCAGTTTATAATGTAAAACTCAACACTTGGGCAGGATTTTTTTCTATTAATTGAAGGCTGTCTGCTAACTATAGTCTATATGAAACAGTAGAAAGAAGCCAACCAGGGGTTCAGAATCCCTAGCATTTGAAAACCTGTTCCTTTTAACAGGAAGATTAGGTTTAATGACACAAAATATATAGTTCTTAAAACTGGACCAATTCTTTGTAGGGAGGAAAGGCTGCCTGCTACAGAGACATTAATGCATCAATGATATTGATGTCTACTTAGTCTAAGGTCGATGTAGACCAAAGGCCCTAAGAACTTGAGAGAGTTTATAATTCTCTTCCTATTCTTTAAACACTATCTCTTATCATGTTTCTCCCTTCATATCAAGCTTACTGATAATTTTTACCTGAGTTAATGAAAAACATGCATATTTAATGTGACATTTATTTGACTCACCATCAGAGGTCCCACGAAGGCAGAGTGCACAGCAGCAAAGATTGCTGTCACTAAATACAGGGGCCAGAGTCCAGGCAAAGATGACAGGAGTCTCTCTACAAGCCACACTCATGGAAGTCATAAAATGTTATTTTTTTTCCAAAAATCTACATAAACCATGGAAAATGCTTAGCAAAATAGCCTGACAAAAAACTGAATCTAAGGGCTGTAGAGATGTGTTAGCAGTTAAAGAGCTTGCCTGCAAAGACTAAGGACCCAGGTTTGATTCTCCAGTTCCCACGTAAGCCTGATGCACATGGTGGCACATGCATATGGAGTTCATTTGCAAGGCTAGAGGCCCTTGTACACCCATTATCTCTCTCTCTCTCCCCCTCTCTCTCTGTCTCAAATAAATAAGTCTTTAAAAATGAATCTAAGAATTCATAGTTATCTATCACCTCTCCCTACAAAGTCAGTGATTTCTGAACTCATGGTACTCTAAAGCTGATGCCTATAACCACCACTCCAGAGAGTTTTTATTATCAAATACTACATGGACACCAAACTCTAGCATGAACAGAAGGGCGGTAGCTTCTCTGCTTGCTTCTGTTTTGTTTCCACATACTGCTTCACTTCTATCTCTGAAATTTGCTTATTCTTTCCTCTCTCCTTCCTTATCCTCTCTTCCTATTTCTTTCCATAGTCAATCATACTTCAGGGTCACTCATATGGCAGGGAAATACAAAATGATATCTCTCTAAGCAAATGAATATTTTATTGTTTAATCCCTCATCAAAGAGTTCCCATTCATAATAAACTGTCATATTAAAATATTTATCAAGGGGGAATATAAGGGGAAGGATGAGAAGCAATAAGCACACATCGTATTTACAAATGTCGTTTTTTTTTTTTTGTTTTTTTTTTAATGTGTAGTCATGGGCTGGGGAGCTATCTAAATGAGTAAGAGTCTTTACTCCACAAGTGTATGGGCCTGGAAAGATCTGAGTTTAATCCACAATAGCCATGTAGAAAGCCAGGACTGGCAAAGACTGCATGTAACCCGATCTTGTGAGAAACAGAGACAGAAGAATCACAGGGCATTTCAATTCACCATATCGAGGTTTAAAGATAGAGTCTATCTCAAAGTTAACGATATGAAAGAGTGATGGAAGAGGACACTGGGTATTCTCCTCTAGTCTTCACATGTGTGCACATGGGTATGGCCTACACCACACCACACCCATCACAACACATACTACACAACACATGATGTACTAAGTGATCCTGGGAAATGGTTAAATTGATAAAAGTGATTACTGTGCAAGTCTAACAACTTGAGTTTAGATCTGCAAAAGCCCATACTGCAAGGCACTATGATATATGCTTAATATCTTATGCCTATGGAAGATGGAAATTGGAGACCAAAGAATCCTGAGGTTCCAGGCCAGCTAACCTGGGGAAGGCAGTAATTGGCAAGTAACACTCAGACTGTTACTAAAATAAGCTGGAAAGTGTAGACCAATACATAAGGTTGTCTTCTTGGTGCAAGTTCACACCTGCAGCATGACAAGTGTGTCTTTGCATTTACACACAAAAAACACATAGAAACCTCATACATACACAAAATAATAAAAATGTACAGTAGCTATTGGAAAATCCCTAATAAAGAAATTTAGCAAGAAATTAAAACCCAATGATCAGTAACTCATTTCTTAGTTTAACTATCATGGGTATATTATGCTGTTTCTAATTCTGCATGCACATATATATATATATGAATTTTGTTATTAGTTCTATATATATATATATATATATATATATATATATATATATATATATATATTTGTTTATTTATTTATGAATGACCTGGAATTCAATATGTAGTCTCAGGGTGGCCTCCAACTCACAGCAATCCTCCTACCTCTGCCTCCCGAGTGCTGGGATTAAAGGTGTGAGCCACCATACTGGGCTTAAAGAATATTTTAAATAATTTATTTATTTCATTAGTTGAGAGAGAGAGAGAGGGAGAGAGAGGAGAAGATAGAGAGAGAAAGGGAGAGACAATGGGTGTGCCAAGGCCTGTAGCCACCGCACATGAACTTCAGATGCATGTGTCCCCTTGAGCATGTGGCTTATGTGGGTACTGGGGAATTGAAACAAGGTCCTTAGGCTTCACAGGCAACTGCTTTAACTGCTAAGCCATACTTCTACCCCATATTCTTTACTTTTTGAACAGAAAAAGTTGTAAATGAAATGTAATACCATAATAATATTTTAATTAAAAAGAACATTCTAGCAGCCCCTTTCTAAAAACTTTTATTTTCTCTATTACCTCAGAATTTAAAACACTCAAATGAAACCTAAGAAACTGAAAAGCTGGAGGTCATGAATTCACAAGAGAAAGATAAAACTTAAGGATGATTTTATACACACACACACTGATCTCATGTTATTAAGTGAGACATCACCCCACAGGTCAAAGGGCCTCATGTGGTATACTGAGCACATCAGAGCCTTTGCTCCTCCTAAAGCTGAGGAAAGTGAGCAAGTAGCACCAAAAAAAAAATACAAGTATGTCTCGTAGTCTTTGCTGTGCTGATCTAGAAATAACAATTTGCATTCAATTATTAGTAACTGTGCATATTACTTCTCTATTAAGGAGAGTTAAAAAAAATAATTGAATCATAGATTACCACCCCATGGAACAAGAACCTAGAAATATATATGAAACATTAATGTTTAAAATTTTAGTTTTGTAAGGGAACTTTTTTGTTTTACATCTCAGTCAATATGGAAATTCTTTCTATTCTGTATTTGCCAAATATTTTCAGAATCTATTTAAGAATTTAGAGGGAAAATATATAATATAAACACACACACACACACACACACACACACATACACACATGCTTAATTTCATCAAGTATAAGTTCTACAACATGATATTTGGTCTTCATAGCAAAATGATTAAAATGATTGCTACATCCAAGAAAACTCACATACTCACCACCACATTTTTAATTTTTTTATTAGTTTTGTATTCACCAAATACAGGCAGTTTGGTACATTATTAGGCTCATCCATGTCCTACCTCCTCCCCATTGGCCTCTCCTTGTGGAGGTATATGGGT
The DNA here is from genome assembly GCF_020740685.1 of Jaculus jaculus. NCBI lineage: Eukaryota > Metazoa > Chordata > Mammalia > Rodentia > Dipodidae > Jaculus > Jaculus jaculus. The sequence continues at coordinate 72,287,450 of NC_059113.1, read as the reverse complement.
CATGCATTGTGGAGTTAGCCCACAGTTATTGGTACGATAAATGTCTCTGCATATCATGACCCAACATGTGGCTCTGAAGTTATTTTCGGTCCCTTTTCCACAAAATTTCTCTGAGCCATGTTGGGTTCATTTTTGGTCTGCTTCAGTGATGAGGTGTTGGGGGCCTCTGAGGCTCTGGCTCTCTGATTTGGTAGGAGTTGATTTTTCTCTGTGTTGGTCTCCTTCCCCCTTGTTCTGGTATCTGGTTCATCAGGAAAACAGCACCCTTGCTTGTTTTGCCAATTTTTCTTAGTTTCAGTTGGGGCCCTTTTGAGGTATGATAGGGTGGCTCTCTCCTTAGGATGTGCATCTATCTGAAAAAGAAGCATATTCTCCACTGGAGAGTAAGTTAGCACCAGGACGAATGAGATAACCCTTACTTTTTTTTAAATATTTTTTGTTCATTTATTTATTTATTTGAGAGTGACAGACAGACAGAAAGACAGAGGGAGAGAGAGAGAGTGGGTGCGCCAGGGCTTCCAGCCTCTGCAAACAAACTCCAGATGCGTGCGCCCCCTTGTGCATCTGGCTAACGTGGGACCTGGTGAACTGAGCCTTGAACCGGGGACCTTAGGCTTCATAGGCAAGTGCTTAACCGCTAAGCCATCTCTCCAGCCTGGCCCCTACTTTTTTTATACAGAGTTTAATAGGTGTAGGCTCTCTTGTAGCCCATGATTGATGGTAGCTTGATATTGGATAGTGGGCTTATGTTTGGATATGGTTGTGACTTGTTTCCCAGCTCCAGATATTGTTCCCATACCACTGAGGGGATCAGTAAGCTAAATCAAGAGGAGTTGGTTCCCCAACATGGCTGTGTGCCACTATTGCACTTGTGTGGGCATCACACCAGGTTATTTGTTGCTAAGTAGGTTAGACCATGAGTTGCTTGGACAGATATTGGTCATTTCCCCCAGTTGCTCATGTAGCACCTTCTGGCACTAGACTTGCTGACTATCTGGGGGCTGACTCTCTCCTTGCTTCCTGCCATGCTGTTCCATTTTACCTTTCAGCTGCATATGGTGTCTTCAGCAATAGAGTCTTACCACTAACCTTCTGTGGGTCATCAATGACTCTGACAGAAATATGTCATTCCTTTAGGAAGCCTTGTAGGTTTCTCTGATCAAAAGCTCATTGTGGATGATAGCCCCATGCTGGTACTGGGAGTTACAGGTCAGTGCCCACTAAGAAAATGAGGAAAAAGGTAACTAATATATAAGAGTTAGAGAGACGAGAGAGAAAGATGGAGAGTGGGGGAGGGAAGAAGTAGAAGATTTAGATTAGACTTGGTCCTACCCTCTCCAGTGTCTTGCATTTCAGGTGTTTCCTGTAAGGGCCTGGTGAAGGTTCAGCCATTTGGTCTGCCTATTAGGAAGTAGAATTTTATGGTACCATTGCCATTTGGGCTACATTAGTGTTTCCCACCCCTTTGATGCCCTACCCTCCCTCCTCATCCACCCTAATGTCTAGTCCATGAGATTCTTGCTGGGTATGTAAGGTATCTTGGGTAGATTCAAGTTAGACGCTGTAGATGAGTGAGACTATATGGCAATTTTTTTTTTTTTCTGTGATTGGGTAAGTTCACAGAGAATGATCTGTTCCAGGTTCAACCATTTTTCCTCAAATTTCTTTGTGTCATGTTTTCTTACTACTGTGTAGAATTCCATTGTGTAGATATACCACATCTTAGTGATCCATTCTTCTAGTGATGGACATCTGGATTGATTGCAGCTCTTAGCTATTACAAATTGAGCCGCTACAAACATGGTTGAGCAAATCTCTCTGGCCTGTGGTTTGAAGGTTTTAGGGTAGATGCTCAGTAAGGGAATAATTGGGTCTGTTGGTATTTCTATTTTCAGCTTTTTCTGGAGTCTCCATATTGCTGTCCAAAGTGGTTGTACCATCCTACATTCCCACCAAAAGTGGATGAGTGTTCCTTCTTCTCCACATCCTCACCAGCATTTATTCGAATACTACTGGAAGAAAATTTGGGAAGTACTTTCCATGATATAGGAATGGTAAAAGACTTCTTGAACAAATCCCCAGTAGCTCACAATCTTAAATACTCATTCAACCAATAGGATCACATGAAGCTGAAGAGTTTCTTTATAGACAAGCATACGATAAGCAAAGCCAATAGATTACCCACAGAATGGGAGAAAATATTTGCAGGTTATCCAACTGATAGAGGCCTAATCTCTAGAATCTACAAAGAACTCAAAAAATCTAAACAGTAAGAAGTCAAACACCCCACTCACAAAATGGGACAAAGAGCTGAACAGGCAGTTCACAGAGGAAGAAATACAAATGGCAAACACACACTTAAGAAAATGTTCATCACCCCCTAATCATCAGAGAAATGCAAATTAAAACAACTATGAGATTCCACTTTACCCCAATAAGATAGCAAACATCAAAAAATCACACATTTTTAATTTTTTTTTAAAAAAATCTTTTTATTTATTTATTTGACAGAGGAGAGAGAGAGAGAGAAGGACCGACAGAGAGAAAGAGAGAATAAGCACTTCAGGGTCTCTATCCACTGCAAACAAACACCAGATGCATGTATCACCATGTGCATCTGACTTACATGTGTACTGGGCATAATGCCTGGGTCGTTAGGCTTTGCAGGCAAGGGCCTTAACTGCTAAGATGTTTATCCAGCCCACCTTATTTGTATTGAATTAATATATCTATCAACTCAGCTCATCAATATCCAGTAAAGAATATCTCTAACCATAGTGCTCCTGTTGCACATTAGTAGGGTAAGACACATGATTGACTCAACCATGATCATAAGTTCAAGTCTTGGCCAAGTTCAGTAACATATGAGGTTGTGGTTACTAAAAATATATGTCAGCCTCCATCCCTAGCCCATGACTGGAAGAGGGTATTATATTTTTCTGAAAGATGATGGTGATTATATCTCTGCAAAGGTGCTCTGAGCTGGCAGGAAAAAGGCGAAGTGCACATGGCAGAAATGCACACCCCATATGAGCATGAGGAATCTAGTAATTAAGGTTTGAGGTGAGGGAATAAGATGACTGATCTTAATTCTACTATCAAGTGAAAATAGGCTCAGCAGTAGAGTGAAGAGAATTATTAAACCAAATAGGACTTATGAGAAAAAACAGAATGAGATCTGAAATATGTTCAGAGAAATATGAAGAGCTTGCAAATGCTAGATTTACTGTGCATGCAATGTTATCAATGACTGAAGTTTTGAACAGGTTGTTATATCATGGCTGTCATATGCATCATCAATGACCTAACTTTAAGTGGAAATATGTTGGCATCTAAAAATTTTAATCAAAATTCAATATATAAAGTCAATACTCAATATGTAAGAGTTTAGTACAGAAAGCAACATGAATTTTATACTTATAAATCTATGTATATATTTTATGTGTATTTTTAGACATGAATGTGCTTTTGCAAAGGAAATATATATCTTGTTTTCCTCATTAAATTTATACGTTAAAATGCTTAAATGCAAGATTCATTTTTTTCATTTCACTTCACAATTAATGTTTTTACCAAAATTTTAAGTTTGGATACTCAAAATGATTGGTGTTACCATCAGTTCCTATTTCAATAAACAATTAATACTTAAAGACAATGATTAGCAATAAAACACATGAGACAATAATCTGTGGTATATCCATAATTTCCTACTTTTCTGCCCAGTGCCTTACTGTACAGGTTATATTATTACTCTTTTTATCTGTTTAACAGCTTACAAAAAGATTAAAGGACAAAGGAAAATATAGTTAAGACAGTTTCTAAGTCGATCATGGTGGTGTATGCCTTTGAATCCCAGCACGTCAGCCTGGACTAGAGTGAAACCTTACCTCAAAAACCTAAATAAAGAAACAAACAAACAAAAAAAAAAAAAAAAAAAAAAGCATTTCTTAGTGTTTGGTGATTTTTACTGGTTCAATAATGTTTATATGAAACTTCATATTACTATATTGTTTATTAAGTGATGAGGTTGACTCAACACTACTTACCATGACTAGTTAGTAAGTACAACTTAGTTCATATCTATAGTATAGTGAAGGAAGCTGAGTACAACTGAGGACAGCATCATTTCCTATGCCCTGGTTTCTTCCAATCTTTACATATCTAATCAAAAGACTCCATGTCAAACAAACATGTATACAATGAACTCACCCTGTGGTCAATGAACAGTTTTCTTATTGGTAAGTATTTGTTTATTTTATATAAATACATTTAAATGATACTTTTCACAACCTAATAAAGCATTTTGAAAATATATTAAAACATTAAATACATGAAAGGCATAATTAAACTTGAGCTTTACATACTGATTTTTGGTTACATCATAGAGAATGTTTCTAAAAATTATTGAAAACTCCATTCATATACATAATATATCCTAATCATAACTCCTCCTGCCACTCACCTTTGTCCCACTCCTGGCTTCTCCCTCCACTAAGCTCCTTTATCTTTCTAACTAGACCCTCTTCTATTTTGATGTTATCTTTTTTTAATGAATGTCATGGCCACCCTCTGTCTGTTATGCCAAAGCATTCATCCCCTTCCTTAGGCTTTTACATTCGTTATGCTACTTTGTCTTCAATGATCACTGAACCTTGGAGGATATGATAGAGATATATGTCTAAGTACATATGGGTATAAGGGCCTATTATATCCACTTAGCCAGACAACAGTAGCACCCCCAAAGTTATTATGACTAGTTTTCCAGTATCAGGGGTGAATATTCCTCTTCCACCATGGATCAGGCTTCAAATCCTATCAGGGAGCAGTTGGTTACCCCCATAACAGACATGTCACCATTGCACCAGATATTTTGCCTCACTGGCTTGCTATGTAGTTTGTAGTGTTCACTACTGTTTTATTTTCCCATAGCACTTTGAAACACTATGACAGTCAGCAGGGAGAAGACTTCCAGCTCAGCTTCTGCCTGATTTCTCAGTATCCTAAGTCTAAAGTTTGTGGTATCCTCAGCCATAGGATCTTGAAATCTAGTTATGGGCAAGCAAGACCTTTGACAATAACTTGTAATGTTTGGGCCATCACAGTAATACTGTGAGGTACCCCACTCTGGGCACTGTTTTTTTTTTTTTTTTTCTCTAACTCTCTATGGCTTCTGGGTGTACCATTATCCATGTCCATGGGGCATTGCTTCCCAAGAGAGTTTCAAAAGTGAAGAAAGTATTGCATAGAATGTAGTGAGGATGAGAGCTAAGTCAGTTGCTAAAAGAACTAAGAAATAGTGGAACACTGAAGTCTAAAGAGATGGTCCACCTGCATTTGGTGACTGGGGTTTCAGGCTGACAACTAAGGAATGTCTGAGAAGATGGATAGCTCCCTCTGCTGAACCAGTGTACAGTGGTAATGGTTTTACACTAAGAGAGAAATAGAAAAAGCAAACAGAATTCTCAGAGAAATCGCTGAATCCAGCTTTGAACAAGGTCAGCTTAAGGAGCCTTTGAAAGGTATCTAGTTGTCCCTTGGGCACAGGCTTGAGACATAAGCTCACACTGTAAAGTAAATGGAGACATCATGGACACACAGGTAGGGATGAGAACGGTAGATCACATTTATAATGCACAGGAGATTTAGACCATTTTACTCTTTGCTGAGACAGAATCTTATGAAAACTCTGGAATCAATTCTCACAAATAACCCATATATATGTACTGTTAAATAAAAAATTATAGAAGTTGACTGCCTGTAATCACCTGATTTAGAGCAAAACCATCCTGAAGACTTAATATAGATTCCTGAGGAAGATTTGAAGTTTAAATAAAACTATGCTGAGCTTGATATGAGTGAAATGAGACACTTTCAAGCAAACTCGAAAAAAAGGCAATATAATTTTATAATTTGGAATTAAAAAGAGATGGGAACAAGGTGGATGTATCTGTGTCAAAAACCATCTGTACAAACATGTATATACATCCATACACGTCTGTTCCTATTTGCTCCTATACATGTGCATTTGCATGCAATGGCTTATATATCACTATTGATGTTTTTGAATATGCTATGTACATTTACATGAATGAGGATGGTGGGTGTGTGGGGGCAGTGTTGTAGAATTCCAAAACCACAGTACAGGAAGGGATAATTGATGGCGTAAGATGGATTCTGTTGGGGTTGGGGATTTAAAGAAAATGAAGAAGGGCTACAGTCATTGTGGAGGGAATGGGAAAGGGGCCAGATATGAAAAATGTCACAGTATTGCCAAGCAATTGTGGTTACATCTGAGTTTGGACACCATAAATTTGCTGTGGTACTAATCCTCAAAACTGTCTGCGTTTTTCTTGTGGTGCACAATAACGTGGGAGCAGAGTCTGAAACCACAGGGAAGAGTGCTGAGTTAATCCACTGGTTCTCAGAAGGCAAAGGGCAGAAGAACTCTAGAATCCACTAGGGAATTTGTAACCTTGTACTCTTGTGACACCATAGCATGAGGAATATATTTTGCAGTATAGCTCTTGTAGGCATTAGCTTGATGGAGAAGGCAGAAAAGCTAGAAGACAGCTGGTAACTATGACCACATGCAGTGGAGTTGGTAAGTAAAAGTAGAATGAGTATGTAACTGATGACAATTTATTCCTGAACTTATGAAAATAAAATCATTGAATTAGATTCAAGTGTGTCTTCAATGTTACAAAATGCAACAGAAAATTAGATGTTCTTAGATGGTACAAGGAGATGTAAAAAGTAGCTATGCATCTTTAACAAGATTATATCAGAGGTTTCATGATGCAGTTTTGCCTTACCCTGTAGCTATCTTGATGCTTAACTCCCTGTGTGCATGCATGTGACTATGCACATATGTATGTATGTATAGGAGTGAGGACAACCTACAGTGTCCTTCCTCTCAAGTATAACCTATGCTTTTTGACACAGGGACTCTCATTGGCCTGGAGCTCATCAAGTGGGCTATTTGGGCTGGCCAGCAGGGATCTCCTTGTCTCTTCCCTCCACAGTATTGGGAAGGCAAGTATATGTCAGCATTTTTGCAGGGCTCTTGGACTTAAACTCAGGTCCTTCTGTTTGTGAGGCAAGCACTTCCAACCGACCTATCTCTGGCAGCCCCATAGCTGTCCGATTCTTAAGACTATTTATTCTGTCTGACTCTAGGATAAGGTTCTTTTATTGTAGTTTTCTTATCCTACAATGTAAATATCATTGACATGAGAATTTAAATAACAACTATTCTATAGTAAGCACCATCTATGTGTTAACTACTACTACTGCTAAACCCCTTATGACTCAAGCTGTGTAAGAACTCAGTGGAAATTACATCACCAAAATAGCTAAAATTTGTATGTAAATCTGTGTAAACATCAGTGTTTCCTAAAATATTTAAGTTGTAATTATCTTACAAATATTGGTGATGGATTTATCTTTTAAATATCTGATGCCATAATTTTGCAATTTGTTATGAAATAAATAAGATTCTTTAAATTTACTTTCTTATTCCATTTCCATCATGGTTCTCTTTTGTGTCATTCTTAGGATAAATTATCTGACAAGGAGGAAGAGAGAGAAAGTATGAGTGTGTGTATGTTTTATGCATCAATTGGCCAAGGAAATTTTGAGTCTCACTTTTTCTGCTTTTATATATTTCAAGAATGAAACTTCAAACTTATTTTTCATTTTCTTTTGCTATGAGACACTCTTGTTAGTCATTTCATTGCTATCAATTGAATTATTTTTCTCTGAATGCTTCACAACAGGGCTTGCAGTTTATTTTCCCTTTGGAGGTTCAGAGCCAACATCATGAGGACACCAGAGCATTTGTTCACTACCCTTGGTAAATGTCCTCAGGACTCTACCTCACTCCTAAAAAGACACAAATAAGGTTCATAGATCCCTGAATCTAACCAGAGGTCATAGGAATCAGTAACACCTGACCATAGCAATAGGGACTACAGCATTTGAGATCTATTTTGTGAATGGTTTGGAGGTGGTGTGCTATTTTGCCTGATATATGTTGTTAAAATATAATTATTTTTATTATAGATAATGAAAACTAATATATCTGTAAGGATAAGATAAACTATATTTTACCATATATGTGAAGTTACATATATATATATATCTTTTAAAATATTTTATTTATATATTTGAAAGAGAGATAAGGAGAGATTGAGGGGGAGGAGAGTATTTCAGGTCTTCTTGCCTCTGCAAACAAACTACAGACATATGGCCTGCTTTGTGTATCTGATTTTATGTGGGTATGGAGAACTGAATCCTGGATAACAGGCTTTGCAAACACCTGTAAACATTGAGCCATATCCCTAGTCCCTAGAGACTATTTTTTCTATACATCAAGACGTTTACCACACCAGTAGCTCACCAAAGTGGAGCCAAATGCCAGCAGGGTAAATCTTGGTTCTCTCCATATAACACATAGTCAAATGTCCTTAGGCATGAAAGAGCCAATATTTAAGAACATAAAGCCTTTTGTGCTTAGGAAATGAACAATGCATGCAGTTGCATGAATATTTATGTCTATTTTATTATTATAAAATTAACCAGGATTTGTTTATTATGAAAACTGACACATTGAAATTTAGGAGATTTGCTTATGACCACATGGCTAATGGGAGACACAAATGGAATTCAGTGCCATTTTGGAATTTGATCATAGTTAAACATATAAACCCAGAGCTAGTAATTAGAAAGATAGGCCAATGGAATCTTGCATAAAGAAGACAATGTGATATTATCATGTAATATAAATGTGTGTGTGGTGTTTGTATGGGTGTATACGTATGACTATATATAATCTGCTTAAATATATGAATGCCTTATGATTCAAAAATTGCTTATATTTGTTCCCAACATATCATTCCCTACTTAATTTTTTATATTGTCACAAAAAGAAGTATTATAATTATACATATTGATATGCACTTTTTTTTTTGTTTTTCAACATAGGGTCTCACCCTAGCCCAGGGTCATGGGAGCCCTGAATTCTCTATGATCCTCCAACCTCTGCCTCCCAAGTTCTGGAATTAAAAGCTTGAACCACCACATCCATTTTACTTTATAATGTTTCAAGAGGATGCATTAGTAAATAAAATTACTTATCAAAATTATTTTCCTACTATGATGGATGTATCAAACCCTTCAAAATTTTGTCAAACTACAGCTACATCGCTGCTTTGAAAAATTCCATCTTAAATATTTTTTCTTTAAATTTTCAATATGCCCCTCATTTAAGTTACTATCAAGAAAATCCTGATAACATTATACTGCTATATTCTTGTCTTGTTCAATTATCAACTGTAGAGCACGTTGAGTTCTTAACTTGACAATTTTTTTTTAATTTAATTTATTAGTTTTCTTTTCAGCAAATACAGGCTGTTTGGTACCATTGTTTAGGCACATCTATGATCTACCCCCTCCCATTGGACCCTCCTTGTTGATGTAGATGTGTCGTGCATTGTGGAGTTAGTCCACAGTTATTGGTATGATAAATGTCTCTGCAAATCATGACCCAACATGTGACTCTGACATTCTTTCCGCCCCCTCTTCCGCAAAATTTCCCTGAGCCATGTTGGGTTCATTTTTGGTCTGCTTCAGTGCTGAGGTGTTGGGGGCCTCTAAGGCTCTGGCTCTCTGATTTGGTAGTAGTTGATTTTTCTCTGTGTTGGTCTCCTTCCCCTTTGTGCTGGTATCCGGTTCACAGGAAAACATCACCCTTGCTTGTTTCACCTATTGTCCTTAGTTTCAGTTGGGCCCCTTTTGAGGTATATTGGGGCAGCTCTCTCCTTAGGATCTGCATCTATCTGAAAAAGAGAAGCAGATTCTCCAATGAAGAGTAAGTTAGCACCTGGAAAATTGAGATAACACTTACTTTTTTTTTTTTTTTTTGGTTTTTTTGAGGTAGGGTCTCACTCTGGTCCAGGCTGACCTGGAATTAACTCTGTCATCTCAGGGTGGCCTTGAACTCATGGCGATCCTCCTACCTCTGCCTCCCGAGTGCTGGGATTAAAGGCGTGCGCCACCACGCCCGGCTAACACTTACTTTTTTGATAGAGAGTTTGATATGTGTAGGCCCTCTTATACCCCATGATTGATGGTAGCTTGATATTGGAGAGTGGGTTTGAGTTTGGGTATGGTTCTGACTTGTTTCCCAGCTCCAGCTATGGGTCTAGTACCACTGAGGGGATCAGTTAGCCAAATCAAGAGCAGTTGGTTCCTCACCATGGCTGTGTGCCACTATTGCACTTGTGCGGGCATCACATCAGGTTATTTGTTGCTAATTATATTAGACAATGAGTTGCTTTGACAGATATTGACCAATATCTGTTAGCTTGACAATTTATTTCCAAGAACAAATTTGGAAACTTAAAGATAACTTCATAATCAGGAATAGAAGTCACAAATAATCACATTTGTTTTATTACATCCCTAGGAAAAGCCACATGTTCTGAGAAAATAAATAGAGGATTTTTCTTTCATTAATGTGTACTTGCTCTTTCATTATATGCTATGATCCTGCCACTTGCTTTCTAATGTATAGTCATTTGTGATGATTAAAAAAGGTAGCATTTTTTCCATTAGATATTTTTGATTTATATTGTATTACATGTATGATGGGACATTTTCCCAGCATATTATTTTTTTTATAAATTTGCAATTTAAGCTGTTTAAAAGAGGCAAGTTAGTTTCCCTTTACTGTTTATGTGCTTTTCATGTTGCTTAAAAAGTATTTCTGCTTACAGGATGATAATGGAATTATAGAATAATATATTGGTATTAATTTTAACTTTCCTTTAAATAACATAAATTTAGGTGAAACAAATTTGATATTTTCTGGGATGTGAAATAGGGCTTCAACATTGCTTAATTTAGATATGATCTCACTTGTATATTCTTTATGCACTTAATATGTTTTATGAAATAATGAAAACAAAAACTGTGAGGCTTCCCTAGCAAAGAAATGATAAAATGCTTAAGAAGGAAAGAATACTAATTATACGGATTAAATCATGATCCATACATTGTATACATGGGTAAATCTTCACACGGTATATTCAGAAACAAAGGTACAATTGTTAAATGTAAATAAAAGTGAAAAAAGAAAGGTAATTTTCACACGTGGTCAGATATGTTTCTACAAGTCTCTTTTTGCTGTTGTTCTGTTTTTATAATTTTCTGCCTGAACCTAATGTTTTTATTACTACAAATACACTTTTTACTGTGAAGTAAAACCATGGGGTTGGCTAATTGTTGAAACAGGATTTCCTAGAGGCCCAGGTGTCTCCCAGCATTAAAGATAAGCCTATTTTCTCTCCCCTTTATTTTCTCAGAGCATGTGACTTTTCTTAGGTATATAATAAAACAAATGTGATGATTTGTAACTCTATTCCTGATTACGAAGTGATTTTTTTTTAAGTTTCCAAATTTGTTCTTGGAAATAAATTGCCAAATTAAGAACTCAAAGTGCTCTGCAGTAGACAATTGGACAAGACAAGAAAATTTTGAAAGTTGAGGAGTTACAGAGAAGGAAAAGTCCAGCAACTGTCCAGACACCAAGGTGACTTTCAGATATTTGAATGAAACCAGCTCCCATTCCCTGCCTCATTATAACTGAGATTTAAATTACAACATTTACTGTTCAAATTTAATTTAGATTATCAATTTAAACTTCAATAAATTTTATAGGAAACTGTGATAAGGCAATTCTAAAGGAACAGTATTTTTTTCCCTCCAAAAGATACCAAAAAAAAAAAAAAAGAAAATCTCATCTTGGAAATGAGAGAAGGCTTAGAGTTTAAGGTGCTTGCATGAAAAGTCAAAGGACCCAGGTTTGATTCCACAGGATCCATGTCAGCCAGATGCACAAGGTGGTTCTGGTGTTTGTTTACCATGGCTGGAGGCCTTGTTGCACCTAATCCCTCTCTTCTTTGACTTATGTTTCAAGACCTAAGAAAATGTAATAAATTTTATCGTAAGAAACTATATAAAGTGAGTAATTTATTCTAAAAGAATGCCTGCTGTTAAGAAATGGTCTTGGAACTTCTGGCAAGATGGCAACCACCTAACTGCACCACACATCCCTGGGAAAGAAAGGTAAGACATTAAGGGTTCATTGGGTCTTTCACAGGAGAGCAATCTCCAATAGATTGCCAGTGGGAGGGCACAGAGGAGGGAAAAAAAAAAAAAAAAAAAAACAAGAAACAAACAGGGAATCACTGATTCCCCTGAGTGCAGGTAGCCTACCCCCCCCCCCAAGCAGCTGTCTTACCCATAGTTCCAGCTTCAGGAAACTCCTGCACTTAATGCAAGAAAAGTGTCCCAGGCCAACATAGTCTACTTGCCTCACCACACAGGGGTGATCGCCCTGCTACTCCTGCTCACTAGTGACCTTGGGCAAGGTACACCCACTGACCCATTGAAGCTCAGGCTCCTTTGATCAATTTGTCCACCAAATGGTGCTGCTGTGGCAATCCCTGCTTGCTCTAGCTTAGCCTGCTCCATACATTTGTTCACTTACAGCTCTGGCAGCCATAATTCACGCAGAAGTCCAACAAATTGCAACTCCCCACATGAGCTCAGACTGTCTCTGTCTGTCACGTGCAACAGCTCGGGTAACATCCCCTCCCTGTCTGCCACGCCAGCCAACCACCAATTCTCTGTCACGGGTGAGCTCACACTGCTTCCAGGTCACAGTGTTCTGTCATGCCAGAGTTTGGGATGCTTCAGTGCTTGGTGGCTCAGAGTCCCTCCTAGTGTGAGTACAGGCAGCTTTGGTGCATTACCTGTGAGAGTTCAGGGAACTTTGGTGCCCCTGCCAGGCAGAAGCTCAGGCAGCTTTGGCAAGTGAAAGCCAAAGCCCAGGCTGCTTGGCAACTGCCTCAGGCTGCTTCAGTTTCCCATTATGCTTGAGACCAGGCTGACCCAACCACCTATGTGTCCATACACTGTGATGGGCAGAACACAGGGCAAAAGAAATAACATGAAAAACCAAATGCAAGAAAATCTAGTTAGATCACCCAAGTCCTACAATGAACATTGCTAATAAAAACACAGAAGAGTCATTAGGATCAAAACACCAAAATGAAGCTATGAGCAATGCAACCCTGACCAAGCTACTGGTATAAATTGCAGAAAAGAAACAGAGGACCAATAATTGTGTGGATGCTGCCATCACTAGACTAGACCTAATAGATTAGAAAATGGAAGGAGTTCAAAGGCAGTTAAGAGATATGAGGGAGAGTGAAAAAAAGAGGACCTCAAACATCAGCTGGCAATGCTAAAGGAAGACATAATGAAATGCAAGGATGAATTCCAAAAAGCATCAAGAAAATCAGAAAATGATGTGAAAAGGGAGCAGGACAGAGGGATGAAAATTATACATAGAAAAGTAGTAGGAAATGCAAACCCAATTGAACAAGTTCAAAACTCTCTAGAAGTTCTCAAGAATAGAGTCAGCCAAGTGGAGGATAGAAACTCTGATTAGGAAGACAAGATGGAAGAACCAGTTCAAGAGTTCACAAATTTCAATAAGTTCAAAAGTTTCTGTGAACAGAACATGAGGGAATTGTGGGATATATTTAAATGTACTAATATCAGGATCACTGGAATACCAGAAGGAGAAGAAATTCAGACCAAATGCATGGAGAACTTATTTAACAAAATAATTGAAGAAAACCTCCCCAGTCTCTTAAAAGAAAGGTCCATCAAAATACAAGAAGCCAACAGAACTCCAAACAGACTGGACCAAAGGAGAAAGTCTCCAAGATATATTGTCATTAAGACATGAAAACACAAAAGCATATATACCATCACAATATGGCAGGGATCAAATAATCAAACCTCACAGGCCTTAATTCACCAATCAAGAGACACAAGCTCACAGGATGGATGAGAATATTAGACTACTCAGTCTGATGTCTTCAAGAAACCCAACTCACCACTAAAGACAGACACCTCCTCAGGGTGAAAGGGTAGAAAACAGTATTCCAAGCAAATGGGATTAAGAAACAAGCAGGTGTAGCTATATTAATATTGGATAAAATAGTCTTCAAACTGAAAATAATCAGAAAAGACAAAGCAGGCCACTTCCTACTTATCAAGGGAACAATCCAGCAAGAGGATATTACAATCATAAATATGTGTGCACCAAACACAGGGGCACCACAGTTCATAAAACAAAACCTACTTGACAATAAAACAGAAATAAGCACCAACAGAATCATAATTGGGGACTACAATATACCATTATCAGTAATAGACAGATCATCCAAACAGAAACTCAACAGGGAAGTAAGAGAGCTCAACAAAAGCATAGATCACATGGACCTAATGGACATCTACAGAACTTTCCATCCCAAATCCACAGACTACACATTCTTCTCAGCAGCCCATAGAACATTCTCTAAAATAGACCATATCCTGGGTCATAAATCCATCCTCCACATATTGAGGAAGACTGACATAATTCCCTACATGATATCAGTTCAGAATGCTATATTGCTAGAAATCAGCAACAAAAGACCCACCAAGAATCCCAATGGCACCTGGAAACTGAATAGCACGCTTTTAAACAATAAATGGATAGTGGATAAAATAAAAAATGAAATTGCAATATTTCTAGAAATGAATAACGATGAGAACACAATGTACCAAAAAGTATGGGACACAATGAAGGCAGTCCTTGGGGAAAATTCATAGCACTCAATGCCTTTATAAAAAAGACAGACAGATCCCAAATCAATAACCTAACCATCCACCTAAAGGCACTAGAAAAGCAAGAAAATTCCAATCCAAAGAGCTTCAGAAGGAAAGAAATAATGAAAATCAGAGCAGAAATTAATGAATTGGAAACTAAGAAAACAATTAAGAACAATGACAAACAAACAGCTGGTTCTTTGAAAAGCAAACAATATTAACAAACCCCTGTCCAATTTGATCAAGAAAAAAAAAAACAGAGAGAGAGAGAGAAGCTTCAAATTAACAAAACTCAAAATGAAAAAGGGGAGGTCACAACAGACATAAGTGAAATTGGGAGAAGCATCAGGACTTATTTCAAAAATTTCTACTCCACAAAACTGGACAATGTGGAGAAGATGGATAAATTCTTGGATGCATACCATCTATCAAAGCTAAACTCAGAGAACATTAATCTCCTATACAAACATTTTTCACTCACTGAGATTCAAAAAGTAATAAAAAAAACCCTCCCTAAAAAGAAGAGTGCAGGATCAGATGGCTTCTTAGCTGAATTCTATCAAACCTTCATGGAAGAACTTGAACTAATCTTCCTCAAACTGTGCCACACAATTGGAGAGCCAGGTAAACAACCCAACTTCTTTTATGAAGCTAGTATCACTCTAAATCCAAAGACAGGCAGAGATGCCACAAGTAAAGAAAACTACCAGCCTAATTTCCTGATGAATTTAAATGCAAAGATCCTGAACAAAATCCTCACAAACTGAATCAAACAACACATCAAAAGCATTATCTACCTTGAACAAGTGGGATTCATCCCAGGAATGCAGGGGTGATTCAACAGATGGAAATCTGTCAATGTAATACACTACATAAAGTTAAACACAAAAACCACGTGATCATTGCAATAGATGCAGAAAATGCCTTTAACAAGATACAACATCACTTCATGAGCAAAGCATTGGAGAGAATTGGCATGGTTGGTTCATATCTTAACATAATAAAGGCAATTCAAAAAGGTCCTAAGGCCTAAATAATAATTAATGGAGAGAGACTAGACTAATTCCCATTGAGGTCAAGAACAAGACAGGGTTGTCCACTCTCACTTCTGCTTTTAAATATAGTACTGGAAATCCTACCTCAAGCAATAAGACAGAAAAAAAATAATAAAAGTGTTTAACTTTGGAAAGGAATAAATTAAGTTAACTCTATTCACTGATGACATGATTGTATATGTAAGAGACCCAAGAGAGTCCATGCCAAAATGCCTGAAGATGATTAACTCCTATAGCAAAGTAGCGGGATACAAAATCAATACACAAAAAATCAGTAGCCTTTCTATATGCAAATAACCAATATACAGAGAAAGAAATAAGGGACATGGTCCCATTTTCAATACCAACAACAACAAAAAAAAAATAAAATATCTCGGAATAATGTTAACCAAGAAAGTGAAAGATCTATAAAATGAAAGCATAAAAATACTCTAAAAAGAAATTGAGGACTTGAGAAAATGTAAAGACCTTCCATGCTACTGAATTGGCAGAATTAACATTTTAAAGATGACAATCCTACCAAAGGCAATACAAAGATTTAATGCAATTCCAATTAAAATCCCAACAATATTCATCACAGAGATTATGTCAAATTTCATATTGAAATGCAGAATGCCTAGCATAACCAAACATATCCTCAGCAAAAGAAATACCTCTGGAGGTATCACCATCCCTGATCTAAAACTATATTACAAAGCCATAGTAATAAAAACAGCATGGTACTGGCATAAAAACAGGTGTACAGACCAAAGAAATAGACTTGAGGACCCAGACTTTTGGTCAAGCAACTATAGTTACTTGATATTTGACAAAGGCCCTAACAATATAGACTGGAAAAAAGACAGCATTTTCAACAAATGGTGCTGGACAAACTGCATAACCATATACAGGAAACTGAAACTTGATCCACACATTTTGCCATGCACTGCACTCAAGTCCAATGGATCAAAGACCTCAATATATGACCAGACACCTGAATACTACTGGAAGAATATTTAGGAAGTATTTTCCATGATAAAGGAATGGATAAAGACTTCCTGAGCAAAACCCTAGTAACTCACGATCTTAGTCACTCAACCAATAAGATTGCATGAAGCTGAAGAGTTTCTTTAAAGACAAGCATACAATAAGCAAAACCAATAGATTACCCACAGAATGGGAGAAAATATTTGTGGATTATTCAACTGATAGAGGCCTAATCTCTACATTCTACAAAGAACTCAAAAATTTGAATAGTAAGAAGTCAAGCACCCCACTCACAAAATGGGGCAAAGAGCTGAACAGGCAGTTCACAAAGGAAGAAATACAAATGGCAAACACACATTTAAGAAAATATTCATCATCCCTAATCATCCGAGAAATGCAAATTAAAACAACCATGAGATTCCACCTTATCCCTATAAGGATAGCAAACATCAAAAAATCAAATGAAATTGTTGGGATTTTAATATAATAAATGCTGGCAAGGATGTGGAGAAGTCAGAACCCTCATCCACTGTTTGTGGGAATGTAAGATGGTACAACCACTTTGGAAAGCAATATGGAGACTCCTGAAAAGATACCAACAGACCCAGTTATTACATTACTGGGCATATACCCTAAGACCTTCAAACCACAGGCCAGAGGGATTTGCTCAACCATGTTTGTAGCAGCTCAATTTGTAATAGCTAAGAGCTGGAATCAACCAAGTTGTCTATCACTAGAAGAATGGGTAACTAAGATGTGGTATATCTACACAATGGAATTCTATACAGCAGTAAGAAAAAAAATAAAAACGACACAATGATATTTGAGGAAAAATGGTTGAACCTGGAACAGATCATTCTCAGTGAACTTACCCAATCATAGAAAAAAAAAAAAAATCTCCACATAGTCTCACTCATGTACAGCACCTAACCTGAATCTACCCAAGAAGCCTTACATACCCAGAAAGCATCCCCTAGAGTAGACAATAGGATGGGTGGGGAGGGTGGGGAGGGCAACGGAGGGGATGGGAAAAACAAATATAGACCCAAATGGCAATGGCACCATAAAATTCTACATCCTAAATGGCACACCAAATGGCTAAACCTTCATCAGACGCTTTGAGGGAACACCAGTGCCACAAGACTCTGGAGAAAGTATGGTGTAGACTGACCTTAATCTTCTACAGATTCTCTCTCTCTCTCTCTCTCTCTCTCTCTCTCTCTCTTCTCTCAAACTCTTTTAGACTAGTTTTCTTTTTCTTCCTTTTTTTACTGGGCACTGACCTGTAACTCCCAGTACCAGCATGTGGCTATTTCTACAATGAGCTTTTGATCAGAGAGACCTACAACATTTCCTAAAAGAAAGAGAGATTTCTGTCAGAGTACTTGACCCACAAAAGGTTAGTGGTAAGACCCTGCTGCTGAAGACACCTTATGTGGTTGACATGTAAAATGGAATGGCCTGGCTGGAAGCTGGAATAGAGTCCATCCCCAGACAGCATGTCTAGTGCCCGAAGGTGCTACATGGGTGACTGGGGGAAATGACCAATATCTGTCCAAGCAACTTAGAAGCAAATAACCTGTTGTGATGCTCACACAAGTGCAATAGTGGCATACAGCCATTGTGGGAAACCAACTGCTTTTGATTTGGCTAACTGATCCCCTCAGTGGTATGGTACCCAAAGGTGGAGCTGGGAAACAAGTCATAACCATATCCAAACATAAGTCAGCTCTGTATTCTCAAGCTACCACCAATCATGGGCTAGAAGAGGGTCTACACCTATTAAATTCTTTATTAAAAAGTAAGGATTATCTCATTTGTCTTGGGCTAACTTACTCTCCATTGCAGAATCTGCTTCTGTTTTTCCAATAGATTGAGAGAGCCACCCCATCATACCTCAAAAGGTCCCTGGCTGAAAGTAAGAACAATTGGTGACACAAACAAGGGTGCTTCTTTCTTGGCGAACCAGTTAGTAGCAGAAGGGTGAAGGAGATCCACACAGAGAAAAATTAACTCCTACCAAATCAGAGATACAGAGACCCAGAGGCCCCCAACACCTCATCACTGAAACAGACCAAAACTGAACCAAACATGGCTCTGCTAAATTTTGTGGAAGAGGAGACAGAAACAATGTCAGTGCCACATGTTGGGTCATATGCAGAGACATTCATCCTACCCATATCTGTGGGCTAACTCCAGAATGCATAACCCATATACCTCAGCAAGGAGGGGCCAGGGGTAGGGGATAGGTCATGGATGAGCCTAAAAATGGCACCAAATTGACTGTATTCACTGAGTACAAAACTAATTAATAATAAAAAAGAAGGTCTTGCGCTGGAGAAATGGCTTAGTGGTTAACCATTTGCCTTTCAAGACTAAGGACCCCGGTTTGAGGTTCAATTCCCCAGGACCCACATTAGACAGATGCACAAGGGGGCACACAATTATGGAGTTAATTTGCAGTGGCTGGAGGCTCTGGAGCACCCATTCTCTTTTTCCTTATCTGCCTCTTTCTCTCTGTGTGTTGTTCTCAAATAAAGAAAAATAAACAACAAAAAAATTGTCTTTTAAGAATTAATGCAGTTCTTGTATCACATCTTAAAACTATATAAAATGTATTTTTGATAGTTATGAAGATTAATCTCACCTAACTTTTGTTATTTTTATTTGTGTATGTAAACTGCACATAGTATGTATCATTATAGAATAAGCATAAATGCATATAAGCAGTTAAAGTTATAAAGGAAATATGATGTACATATTGAGAGAGTGGAGAATTGGGAATTATTCAGCCCTCAAGAAGTATGAGTTCATGTTTGAGGCTAAGTGGATGTAAGTGGAGATCATCATTACTGAAATAACTCAGATTCTAAAATTTAAAGGAAGATATGCTTTCACCATACATATGCCCTTAAAGACATCCATGTTTATTGCTGCTCTATTAACAATAACCAAAAAATACTGTCAGAATAGATGGCTATCAACACAGGAATGGACAAAAAAATGGATATTTATTCTTTTGTGAAGAAAAGGAAATTTTCTGGAGCAACTTGAAAACAAATAGAGATACCCAAGCTGGGCAAAAGGTCATTTTTCTGTAAATATGGGTGATGTGTACTGTGATCAAGGTGAGGTGTGCTTTGATCATGGTGATAATGTGCTGTGGTCTCTAGCGTATGCTGTGGTCACAGGTGATGTGTTGCTATGGCCTTTAATGTGTTCTGTGACCACTGTTCAAGTGTGCTGGGTCCACTAGTGTGTGCTATGATCATGGTAATGAATGGTATTATCAGTAGTGTGTGTTGAGATCATGGTTAATAGTGTTATCCATAGGGATGGGTTGCTGTGGTCACTAGTGTGTGCTGTGGTCACTAGAGTGTGCTGTGGTCACTTGTGGTCTTTTGCTATGGTCACTATTGGGTTCTGTGACTACTGGTGATGTGTGCTGTGGTCACCAGTGTTTGCTGTAATCATGAAGATGTGTTTTGTGGTCATTAGTATGTTGAGATCATGGTGATGTGTTTTGTGACCACTGCTAATGTGTGCTGTGGTCACTAGTATGTGTTGTGATCATGGTGAAGTGTTGCTGTTGTCACAACTAAGTTCTGTGACCACAGTTGATGTGTGCTGTGCTCATTAGCATCTTCTGTGGTCATGGTGATGTGTTGTGGCCTTAGTGTATGCTGTGATCATGTGATATCTGATGTGTCCAATAGGGTGTGCTTTGATTATGGATGATGTATGTTGTGGTAACTAGTTTGAACTATGATCATGGTGACGTGTGCTGTGATCACAGAGATGTTTGCTGTCATCACTAGGGTGTGCTATGTTCACAGGTGATGTGTTGCTATGGTGACTAGTGTGTTCTCTAACAACTGATGTTGTGTTTTGTGGTCACTAGTGTGTGTTGTGATCACAGTGATTTTTGTCTGCTCTGGTCATTTGTGTGCACTGTGGTCCCAATTGATGTGTGCTGTGATCATGGTGATGTGTGCTGTGGTCACTAGTGTGTGTTGAGATCATTGTGCTGGCTTGTGGTTGTCACTAGCTTGTGCTGTGGTCATTGGTGATGTGATGCCATAGTCATAAGTGTGTTTTCTGACCACTGTTACTGTATGCTGTGGTCACTTATGTGTTCTGTGATCATGGTGATACATACTGTGATCACTAATGTGTGCAGTGATCATGTTGATATGTGCTATGTTCATTTGTGTGTGCTGTGGTACCTGGTGATGTGAACTGAGGTCACTACTGTGTACTGTCATAATGGAGATATGTGCTGTGGTCAATAGTGGGTGCTGAGGTCATGGTATTATTTGCTGTGACCACTAGTGTGTGTGGTGATCATGGTGATGTGCGCTGTGGTCACCAGTGTGTGCTCTGGTCATGGAGATGTGTGCTGTGGCCACCAATATGTGCTCTGATCATTGACATGTGTGCTGTGATCCCCAGTGCTCTCTGATCATGGAGATGTGCTCTGTGGTCTCCATGTGTGCTCTGATCAAGGTGATGTTTCCCGTGGTCACCACTGTGTGCTCCAATCATGGAAATTTGTGCTCTTTTCACCAGTGTGTGCCCTGAACAAGGTGATGTGTACTGTGATCACCAGTGTGTGTTCTGATAATGGAGATGTGTGCAGTGGTCACCAGTGTGTGGTCTAATCATGGTGATGTGTGCTGTGTTCACCAGTGTGTGCTCTTATCATTGAGATGTGTGCGGTGGTCACCAATGTGCTCTGATCATGGTGATGTGTGCTCTGTTCACCAGTTTGTGCTATCATGGTAATGTGTTGAAGATATTACTGAGAATTTTATATCATCCCTGATGAGCTAAGACACTTTATATCTTTATTACTAGTGTTCTTTAAATCTTGGACTTTTAGTATATGAACATATTAAAAAATGGTCATCTTCCCAATAGGTTATTTTCTTATTTTTTCCATTTAGTCACTTGGTTCTTATTTATGTTATGAATCATTATTTGAGTTCCTTCTATGCACAGTAACAAATGTCAGTGAATAAATATTGCCAATTTTGTCCCCATTATATCCATGGGCTGATCACCTCCATTAAGGAAAGTTTAACAGATGGGCTGATGAATTTTCCTGTTAATGAAGGAATATATAGTCATCAGGCAATTGGGTAGTATTAAATTACTATGCTACCACCAGAAACCAGTATAACAGGCTGAAATAGAATGCATCAGTTGCAAAGTTCTTGTAGATAACTTTATAAATTACATAATCAATTTTCCTTGAGCATTATTGATTATTAAAATTAAGAAAAGAATTAAAGGTGGTGTGGGGGCACATGCCCAGCATCTGGGAGGTTAAGGTGGATTAATGTGCGGCTGAGGCCACGCTGAGACTACATAGTGAATCCCAGAAAGTCTGGTCTAAAGCAAGTTCCTACCTCAATAAAACAAAATGATAATAATAATAATAATGTAAAATAAATACATAAAAATAATGAAAAATTAAAATATTGCTTATATATTTGTTCCCTGATAATATTTTTGTGGGGGTTAACAACATCTTTTTTTTTTTTTTTTTTTTTTTGAGGTAGGGTCTCGCTCTAGCTCATGCTGACCTGGAATTTGCTATGTAATCTCAGGCTGACCTCAAACCCATGGCAATCCTCCTATCTCTGACTCCCAAATATTATTCTTTTTATTACTTCCTTTTTTAAAACTATTTGTCACTTATTTCTCAATTTTTCCTGTGATAGATTAAATAATTATATCATTCATCAAAAAAAGACATGAAATATGTTGATCGGGGGCTGTACTACACTTGAGGAATTCATGGAGTTACAATGGCACATGCATGTCAGACTTGAATATTTCTTCCTTCTTCCCTGTGAAGTTCTGCCTGTCTCTAGGGATCTTGGATTAGTAACAGCCTTTCTAGCCTCTTCAAAATTCTATTGATTTTTGGTAACTTCACCTGGGAAGAGTTCCTGGCTCCCCAAGCCTCCATATCACTGATACCACAGGTGAAATAGTGATTGCAAGTCTGAGTGGAGGGCGTAACAGAATCAGATTCATCTCAGGCACTGGTAGCTGCTGCCCAACACACATTTTGGTCATACAAACCATGCTACTGAGATCTGATTACTATCATGGTAAAATACCCACTATGATAATAATGTAACTCAAATGTTCTCTAAGCATATAAATGCAGACTTCATTATTTTCTTTTAAAGCAAATTTTGTTCCTTCCTCCACTCCAGATTTCATCATTAATCTTTTTCCTGGATATCTTGTGTGAGAATGTCCTGGTTCATAGGCATGGCCTACAGGCAACATGGGTAGAGAAAAATGACTGCCCAGAATCACCAGACTGAGTCAATCATCAGCTATCATTCACTTTAAACTTTATAATGAAAGTGGCCCATAAGAGTATGCCAGGATTTCCATGGTATAAACTAGCCTGATAAGTAAAAGTTTAAAGATATATTTGAATCGTCAATCAGAAAAGACACAATTATCTCAGATTCTATTAAACATCAGCTAATATACCAAAGCTGAAAAAAAAATATCACAACATGTTTGAGAAAAAAAAAAATCATGACTGGAGAAATAAGGCAGGTGCTGGAACTGTCTGGAAAGAATCCTAAAACATGTGTCATCAATCCAAGTCAATTCTCTTAAAGAAATTCAAAGTAGAAAATTTCAACCAAAAAACCTGAAATGATAGGACATGGTGTATCTGAAAATATAATACATAGATTATAAACTGTATGGATGAACTTTTGTGTTGTGTTGAGATGACAAATGATAGAATTAGGGAACTTGAGCACAGACACAAGAATTTGAAAATCCAAGCAACATGAGGACCGTAAACTAAGAAATGAGCGTACAACAGAGCCTTCTCCTTTCAGATAGCAGTGACCTTAGAATGACTCAGAAGACATGATGGTGCTGATAAGAAGTGACAGAGGAGTGTTCAGCATTGAAATACCTCTATCACAACTTCCAAGGCTCAATATCCATTGTGGGTGAGGTTTAAGAAAGAATGTAAGAGCCAAAGGAAGGGTAGGACTCCTTACAACATGCACCCCAGACACAAAATGGCCTGGATATTCATGATTTCACAGTGCCTGAAATAGGAAATAGGAGGAAAATATCATGGCACCGTAATAAAAGAGAGACTAATTGAGATGGGGAGGGGATATGATGGATAGTGGAGTTTCAAAGGGGAAAGGAGGGAAGAGGGAATTACCATGAGTTATTGCCTACAATTATGGAAGTTGTTAATAAAAAACATCAAATAACAAAAGGTAAAAAATAATTGTGTGTGGTGGTGTATGTCTGTAATACACACTGGTGAAACAGAGAAGGCAGAAGAATAGGGGATTTCAGGCCAGTCTATGCCATTTAGTGATATCTTGTCTCAAAATTGACAATATGAGTAGAAATTAGCTTCAAAACATTCTTTCATGATATACAAAAATAACCTGCTTCTTACTAAGATATTTTTCTGTGGCTATAGTTTCTTAAATAGTAGTACATATTTTATTTAATTTTTTGGTATAGGCATTCAATTATCTATAATATATTGCAATAATCTTGCTTTTGTCAATTATTAATTATTTCCCTTTTCCATTGCCTTTTATGGACAAGGTCAATGTCAAAATAGGTATCAAGGCTGGAACTAAGAAGGAATGTCCAGGTGAAATTCTATGTTCAATTACCATGATTTTAGTATGTATATTTCACAGATGTTGCATGACCACAAGTTACTGTTATCTAAATTGAAAATATAATTAGACATCTTACATTTTTCATGGCAATTATGATTCTGATATAATATACTCCATGGTATCCCTTCACTGTGTGTTATATTTCTGGGTTCTTTTGTTCTGACACTTGTGTTTTCCATGAAAAGTTAAAATTATAATTCATTCATACTTTCACTTTATTTCAAAGGATCAAAGAAAGAAGGAAGGGAGAGGATTTAGTGAAGGAAGGAGAAAGGAAGGAAGGGAGAGAAGAAAGGAGGGGAGAAGGAAGCAAGAAAGAAAGAATGGAAGAAAGCAAGCAAACAAGGAAGCAAAAAATGAAGGACTAGAGAATGGATGGAAGGAAAGGTAAGTTGGGAAAACAGGAAGAAGCAAACTACTTGATGGACTTGAGGATCAGATTTTGGATATACATTGTCCTTTACTTAACACATTGTCATCCACTCCTAGTGTGGATATTTAAATTTAATCTGTTTAAGAAATTAATGTAATCATTAAGCAGTATATGTCACTCTGCCAGAGTTTTAATAGAACTGAATATTCAGAGGACCAATCTCATCAGCCATTGGTTAAATAGTTCCTCCCTCTATCCTAAGCTAAGTGGGTACAAAATCTCCAGCACACTTAGGTTAATGTGGTTATGGCAAGATCCACAAGATCGATTGTACAAAGACAACAGAGATGGTTATGGTAGCTAAGTCGCAGGACTGTAGGCAACAGAGATGGTTATGGTAACTAGGTCGCAGGACTGTGGGTAGTAGAGATCCTTACACAGTGAATTGAGTATCCAAGGAGAAAAGGCCATTTGAAGACCTTGGAGAACACTGATTCTTCTGTTCTTTCTAGAAATTCTTAGTTAGAAACTACTTTTCCTGTAATGTCCTGAAATAAGGAAAAGATCTAAGGAATCTTTTCATAGGTGTCTTCTTTTTATTGGGGTACATATTCTACTAAGCTTAAACACTTGAAGCCAGGTGATACCCAGGATACAGAAACTATTGTAGGATGCTCTGGAGTTTCTTGGCTGCTATGCTTTATAAGACATGCACACATGAAAGTCCATTTGTTTCATGTAGCTGCATTGGGATTTGGTGCCCTGGCTTGCTATGGACCCACAAACTTTAGTTTTTCCTTTTGGCCTACATGTAGTTAAACACTCCCCTGGCATTTTACAAGCATTCTACTGCAAATAGCAGAAAATCTTTGCAATGGCTGGTGTGAGAATTTTATAAATAATGACTTTATATATGACATATGAATAATATATTTAGTACCACTATTTCTAAGAAACAGACTTCCTAGAGGTGACCAATAAAAAATCAACTTAAACTTGTTACTTAGCTAAGATTTAATATGAAAGAAATGCAAGATTATAAAAAGGGAAGTTTCCAGTGTTAATAGTAAAATTTAATGAAGTCTAAGATATAAAGCTTTCAATTATTTTTCCTAATATACCTTATCATCTATAAGTCAAAACTATTTATTTTAAAATTAATTAATATTTAATATTTTAGGCATCACTTATGAATCACTCTGTGCAGCTGGACATCCCATCAATCCTACAGTGTGGAATATGAAGGAGTAAAAGAAAGAAAGGAGAGGATGGAGATAAAAAGCAAGAAAGAATAGATTGAAATAGAAGGAATGCAAGAGAGCAAGAAAAAGGAAGAGAAGGTGAAGTCATGTAAGAATGGGAAGGGCACCATAGAAGAGGACAGAAACTGAGAAAATGGGAAGAAGTGGAAAGAAGGAAGAAGGGTGAAAGGAAGAAGCATTCTAAACCGCAATAGTGGAATCATAAAAGGTGAGGGATTTATGCTACAGACAAAAGATAAAATATATTCCAGCCAAGATGGCAACCATTTAGCTGCACTGAAAATCCTGGGGAAAGAAAGGCTGACACACCCACCTACATGCCCATACACTGTCATGGGCAGACCACAGCACAAAAGAAATAACATAAAAATCCAATGCAAGAAAATCCAGTTAGATCACCCAGTCATACAATGATCATATCTAATCAAAACATAGAAGAGTCATTAGGATCAGAACACCAAAATAAAGCTATGAGCAATGCAATCCTGACCAAGCTACTGGTAGAACTTGCAGAAAAGCAACAAAGGACCAATAGTTGTGTGTATGTTGCCATCACTAAACTATACCTAATAGATAAGAAAATAGAAGGAGTTCAAAGAAAGTTAAGAGATTTGAGGGAGAGTGAATAAAAAGAAGACCTTAAAAATCAGCAGGCCAGGCTAACTGAAGACATAAAGAAATGCGAGGATGAATTCCAAAAAGCATCAAGAAAATCAGAAAATGATGTGAAAAGGGAGTTTGACAGATGGATGGAAATTATACATATAAAAGTAATAGAAAATGCAAACTTAATTGAACAAGTCCAATATTCTCTAGAAGTTCTCAAGAATACAGTCAGCCATGTGGAGGATAGAAACTCTGATCTAGAAGACAAGATGGAAGAAACAGTTTTGAGTTCAAAAATTTCAGTAAGTTCAGAAGTTCCTGTGAACAGAACATGAGGGAATTGTGGGACACACTTAAATGTCCTAATATCAGGATCATTGGAAAACCAGAAGGAGAAGAAATTCAGACCAAAGGCATGGAGAACTTATTTAACAAAATAATTGAAGAAAACTTCCCAATTCTCTCAAAAGAAAGGCTCATCAAAACACAAGAAGCCAACAGAACACCAAACAGACTGGACCAAAGGAGAAAGTCTCCAAGATATATTGTCATTAAGAATCCAAACATTGACACCAAAGAGAAAATCCTAAAAGCAGATAGGGAAAAACAGCACACCACTTTCAAAGGTAACTCCATCAGAATTCTTCAGACTTCTCAACGGAAACCCTGAAAGATAGAAGGGCCTGGAATGAAACACTGCAAAGGCAAAGAACCTATGACTTTCAACCCACACTTCTCTATGCAGCAAATATATCCCTCATAATATATGGTGAAAGAAAAACTTTCCATGACAAAACTCAGCTTTACAATGATATGAATACAAAACCATTACTACAGGAGAGTATTTCAGGGATGTCTCCACAAAGAAGCAGCAAATAACCAAACTCAAATGCCTACAAGAAGCATATCACAATAACAAAACTCAGAGTAGGCACAAAAAACTTCAAAGTCCATGAAAACACCAACCTACATATGCCATCACAATATGGCTGCCATCAAATAAAATCTCACAGCCATTACCCTAAATATTAATGGTAGCCAGGCATGGTGGTGCATGCCTTTAATCCCAGCACTCAGGAGGCAGAGGTAGGAGGATTGCCATGCATTCAAGGCCACCCTGAGATGACATAGTTAATTCCAGGTCAGCCTGGACCAGAATGAGACCGTACCTTGAAAAACAAACAAACAAACAACAAAACAAAACAAAACAAAACAAAACAAAAACAACTTAATGGCATTAATTCACCCATCAAGAGACATTGGCTAACAGGATGGATCAAAAAATTACACCCCTCAATCTGTTGCCTTCAAGAAATGCACCTCACCAATAAAAACAGACACCTCCTCATGGTGAAAGGGTAGAAAACAATGTTCTAAGCATATGGGAATCAGAAACAAGCAGGCATAGCTATATTATTATCAGATAAAAGAGACTTCAAACCAAAAATAATCAAAAAAGACAAAGAAAGACACTTCCTACTTATCAATGGAACAATACAGCAAGAGGATATTATGATCATAAATCTATATGCACCAAATACAGGGGAACCACAGTTCATAAAACAAAACTTACATGACAATAAAACAGAAATAACCACAAACACCATCATAGCTGGGGACTTCAACACACCATTATCAGTAATAGACAGATCATCCAAACAGAAACTCAGCAGGGAAGTAAGAGAGCTCAAAAAAAAAACAAAAAAAAAAAACAAAAAAAAAACAACATAGATCATTTAGACCTAACGGACATCTACAGAACTTTCCACCCCAAATCCACAGACTACACATTCTTCTCAGCAGCCCATGGAACATTCTCTAAAACAGACCATATACTGGGTCTCAAAACTGCCTCCAAATATTTAGGCAGAATGACATAAATACATGCTTGATATCAGATCACAATGCTATATTGCTAGAAATAAACAAAAACAAAAAAAGACCCACCAAGAAACACAAAGGAAACTGGAAACTGAAGCACAAGTTTTTAAACAATCAATGGATAGTGGATACAAAAAAAAAAAAAAAAAGAAATTGCAAAATTTCTATAATTGAATGACAATGAGGACATATCATACCAAAACTTATGGGATGCAATGAAGGCAGTCCTCAGGGGAAAATTCATAGCACTCCATGCCTTCATAAAAAATACAGAGAGATCTAAAATCAGTAAGTTAACCATCTACCTAAAGACACTGGAAAAGCAAGAAAACTTAAGTCAAAGAGCTTCAGAAGGAAAGAAATAATTAAAATCAGAGCAGAAATTAATGAATTGGAAACCGGGGAAGCAATTAAGACAATTGACAAAACAAAGAGCTGTTTTTTTTTGAAAAAATAAACAAGATTGCCAAACCCCTGGCCAATTTATCAAGCAAAAAAAAAAAAAAAAAAAGAGAGAGAAGATTCAAATTAACAAAATTCAAAATGAAAAAGAAGGTATCGCAACATACAGAAGTGAAATGGGGAGAATCATCAGGACTTATTTCAAAAACCTCTACTCCAGAAAACTGGATAATGTGGAGGAGATGGAAAAATTCCTGGATGCATACCATCTATCAAAACTAAACTCACAGCAGATTAATCACCTCAATGAACCCATAACACTCATGGAGATTGAAAATGTAATAAAAATCCTCCCCAAAAGAAGAGTCCAGGACCAGATGGCTTCTCAGCTGAATTCTGTTAAACCTTCATAGAAGAACTCAGTCTTCCACAAACTGTGCCACACAATTGGAAACAAGGAAAGTTACCCACTCCTATTAGGCAGCTAAAATCACCCTAATTCCAAAACCAGGCAGAAATGCCACAAAGAAAGAAAACTATTGGCCTATTTCCCCAATGAACTTAGATGCAAAGATCCTGAACAAAATCCTCACAAACCGAATCCAACAACACATCAAAAGCATTATCCACCTTGACCAAGTGGGATTCATCCCAGTTACACAGGGGTGGTTCAACAGACAGAAATCTGTCAATGCACTACATGACATAAACAAGGTTAAACACAAAAACCACATGTTATTGGGATAGATGCAGAAAAGGCCTTTGACAAGATACAAATTCATTTCATGATCAAAACATTGGAGAGAGTTGGCATGGCTGATTCATACCTTAGCATAATAAAGGCAATATGAAAATCTCCGAAGCCCCAAATAATACTTAATGGAAAGAGACTGAAGAAATTTCCATTAAGATCAGGAATAAGACAGGGTTGTCCACTGTCACCTCTGCTTCACAATATAGTACTGGAATACCTAGCTCTAGCAATAAGATAGGAGAAGGATATAAAAGGATTACAATTTGGAAAGGAAGAAGTTAAGGTAGCTCTAATAACTGATGACATGACTGTATATGTAAGAGACCCTGAAAGACCCCATCCCAAAATTTCTGAAGGTGAATAACTCCTATAGCAAAGTAGCAGGATACAAAATCAATGTGCAATAATCAGTAACCTTTTTATATGCAAATGACAAAGATACAGAGAAAGAAATGAGGGATATAGTCCCATTTTCAATAGCAACACAAAAAATAAAATACCTTGGTATAATGTTAACCAAGGAGGTGAAAGATCTATACAATGAAAACATTAAAACACTCAAAAAAGAAATTGGGGAGGACTTGAAAAAATGGAAGGACCTCCCATGCTCCTGGATAGGCAGATAACATTGTGAAGGTGGCAATCTTACCAAAGGCAACATACATATTTAATGCAATTCCAGTTAAACTCCCTACAGTGTTCTTTATAGAGATAGAAAAAATGATCTCAAATTTCATATGGAAAGGCAGAAGGCCTCACATATACAAACATATCATCAGCAAAAGTAATATCTCTGGAGGCATCACCATACCTGATGTAAAGCTATATTACAAAGCTATAGTAATAAATATAGCATGGTACTTGCATAAAAACAGGAGTATAGACCAATGGAATAGACCTGACGACCTGGAATTTGAGTCAAGCAACTATAGCTACTTAATATTTGACAAAGGCCCTAACAATATAGGCTGGGAAAAGACAGCATTTTCAACAAATGGTGCTGGACCAACTGGATAGCCATATACAAGAAATTGAAACTTGATCCATACATTTTGCCATGGACTACATTCAAGTCCAAATGGATCAACGACTTCAATGTAAGACCATAAACTCAAATACTACTGGAAGAAACTTTAGGAAGTATCCATGATATAGGAATGAAAAAAGATTTCCTGAACAAAACCACAGTAGCTTAAACAGTCACTCAACCAATGGGATCACATGAAGCTGAAGAGTTTCTTTACAGACAAGCATAGAGTAAGCAAAGCCAAGAGATTACCCACAGAATGGGAGAAAATATTTGCAGGTTATCCAACTGATAGAGGCCTAATCTCTAGTTTCTACAAAGAACTCAAAAATCTAAACAGTAGGAAGTCAAACACCCCACTCACAAAATGGGGCAAAGAGCTGAACAGGCAGTTCACAGAGGAAGAAATACAAATGGCAAACACAGACTTAAGAAAATGTTTGTCATCCCTAATGATCAGGGAGATGCAAATTAAAACAACCATGAGATTCCACCTTACACCAATAAGGATAGCAAACATCAAAAAATCAAATGAAAATAAATGCTTGTGAGGATGTGGAGAAGTAGGAACACTCATCCACTGTTGTTGGGAATGTAAGATGATACACCCACTTTTTAAAGCAATATGGAGACTCCTGAAAGGGCTGACTATAGAGATACCAACAGACACAGTTATACCATTACTGGGCATCTATCCCAAAACCTTCATTCCATAGGCCAGGGAGATTTGCTCAACCATGTTTGTAGTAGCTCAATTCATAATAGCTAAGAGCTGGAATCAACCAAGATGCCCATCACTAGAAGAATGGATAAATAAGATGTGGTATATTTACACAATGGAATTCTACACAGCAGTAAGAAAAAATGACACAATGAAATTTGAGGAAAAATGGTTGAACCTGGGCAGATCATTCTCATTGAACTTACCCAGTCACAGAAAAAAAAATCGCCACATGCCTCATGTACAGCACCTAACTTGAATCTACACAAGATACTTTACATACCCAGCAAGCATCTCATGCACTAGACACTAAGATGGGACGGGAGGGAAGGGAGGGCAATGGGGGGCTGGGAAACAAATATCTAGACCAAATGGCAATGGTAACATCAAATTCTACTTCCTAAAAGGCAGACCAAATGGCTGAACTTTCACCAGGCCCTTAGCGGGAACACCTGAACCACAACACACTGGAGAGGGTATGATGAAGACTAACCTTAATCTTCTACAGCTTCCTGCCCTCCCTCTCCTTATCCCTCCATCTCTCTCTCTCTCTCTCTCTCTCTCTCTCTCTCTCTCTCTCTCTCTCTCCTCTCTAGCTCTTTTATATTAGTTTTTTTTTTTTCCTCCTTTTCTTACTGGACACTGACCTGTAACTCCCAGTACCAGCATGTGACTATCATCCATAATGAGCTTTTGATCAGAGATGTACAAGGTTTCCTAAAAGAAAGACAGATTTCTGTCAGAGTACTTGATGACCAACCAAAGGTTAGTGGTAAGACTCTGCTGCTGAGGACACCTTATGTGGTTGACACATAAAATAGAATGGTATGGCTGGAAGCTGGAAGAGAGTCAGTCCCCAGACAGTCAGTGCATCTAGTGCCAGAAGGTGCGATATGGGCGACTAGGGAAAAATGACCAATATCTGTCCAAGCAACTCATGGTCTAACCTACTTAGCAGCAAATAACCTGGTGTGATGCAAACACAAGTGCAATAGTCACACACAGCCATGGTGGGGAACCAACTGTTCTTGATTTGGCTAACTGATCCCCTCAGTGGTATGAGATCCATAGCTGGAGCTGGGAAACATGTCAGAACCATATCCAAACATAAGCCCACTGTCCATGTTCAAGCTACCATCAATCATGGGCTACAAGAGGGCCTACACCTATTAAGTTCTCTAAAAGAAGTCAGGGTTGTCTCCTTTGTCCTGGTGCTAACTTACTCTCCAGTGGAGAATCTGCTTCTCTTTTTCAGATAGATATAGATCCTAAGGAGAGAGCCACCACATCATACCTCAAAAGGGCCCTGGCTGAAACTAAGAAAAATTGGCAAAACAAGCAAGGGTGTTGTTTTCCTTTGGAACCGGATACCAGCACAAGGGGGGAGGAGACCAACACAGAGAAAAATCAAATCCTACCAAATCAGAGAGCCCGAGCCTCAGAGGCCCCCTCAACACCTTATCACTGAAGCAGGCCAAAAATGAACCCAACATGGCTCAGGGAAATTTTGCAGAAGAGGGGCCAGAAAGAATGTCAGAGCCACATGTTGGGTAATGATATGCAGAGACATTTATCTTACCCATAACTGTGTGCTAACTCCACAAGGCATGACCCATATACCTCAACAAGGAGGGAACAAAGGGAGTGGTTAGGTCATAGATAAGCCTAATAATGGTACTGTACTGACTGTATTTGCTGAATACAAAACTAATTAACAAAAAAATTAAAGATAAAATAAAGTTATCTAATTAAGAAGATAATGAAAGGACACTTCTTATAGTCACAAAGATGTTATCCACACTTGGAGACACAATATCTGGTTTGGTGACTTTATCATCAATATGTCTCAGTTAATGAGTCTTAATAGTCAGCATGGTGGTTTATGCCTAAAATCTCAGCACCCAGGAGGCTGAGGCAGGAAGATTGCCTTGAGTTTGAGGACTACTGAGTAAATTTCAGATAAGCCTTACTAGAGTGAGACCCTGTCTCAAACAAACAAAGAAAAAGTAAATAAGTTAATAAAATGTACCCTAAGTGTTTACTAACCCAACCCCAACTCTGAAAGAAGGCAATCATTGTAAAAAAAAGTTATCATTGAAAAAACTCAAAATTAACAAAATATGCTAATAATTGATTTATCTCAGATGTATTAATTCTTTATTAGACAGAAATTGTATTAAAAGCATTGGTTTAGAGGGTTTATAAATTAATAAATATGCAGAGAAATGAAAATTCATGTCAAGGTTTCTAAAAAGATGCATAAAAACGTAGGGGTCTAGAGTTTGTTAATTGTAGTTACATGGCTCTCTTCATATTTTTTTATTGTAATTATAAAGAGGCATTGCAATGAGCAGCTGAGTTTACTTTGCTCAATGCTTCATGGTTCTAACTTACTTTGGAAGACTTCTCAAACATATTACCCAGATAATTATTAGGAACTTGCTGGATATTTGCACTGAAATGGAAAAGGTTGGTAATTGGTCATTGTTGGTAGTTTTTTTACATAAATCCTGTCCCCATTAATTGTATATTCTCTCCCTAAATAGCAACAATTTTTGACTGGAATTATCTTAGTAATTGACACAAGTTTTCATCTTGGCTTGCCACTATACACACAACCTTTGACTCCAAAATGAATATGAGCTTTTGTAAGTTTAGCTGACATTACCAAATTACTTATTTTCTTAGTGATTTTTATCTAATTATAGTCAAAATCTGAAATAACTTATTTTCTTTAAACCCACAGTATCCAAATTCATTGCTGACTTCATGATTTAAACTCCAAAATACACACTAAGTATCAGTGAGACATTGGCCTTCTTAGCAGAATTCAATTGGAAAATGAAACAAGGCTGTTTATGCCCCAAAATAAGAAAACTAGACAATAATCACCCATTTTTTAGTGGCACTACAATTAAGGACTTTTTAAGAACCTGTTCTTAAAGGCAATGACTCTGTCAAGTTCTCATGTTAAGACCATTGATAATCTCATTAGATAAGAAATAAAGTTATTACTTATTAATATAAGTGCCAGAAAAAAATGCTATTTGATCTTCTAATTTATTTGGTTATTTTCAGAATTTTTGCATGTGGTCTGCAGTGTATTTTTCCCCCTCTTGTTAATTTTAGTGGGATATGAGGTGGTATTCCTTCAGGCTATTTTATGGCTAACATCCCTGCTGCCACAGACAGCAGTAATTAGTAAAAACAACAATGTTATAGTACAATGTAAACTTTCCCAGCCAAGTTAAAAAAAAAATGACTTTGAATTTTTAGTTATCTGGACTGTGAGCTGGAGTTTCTATTTTTCTATAATTTCCAATTGTATATAAATACCTAGATAATAAATGTCATACATGGACTTCCGGTCAAGATGGCGACCGCCTAGCTGCACTACAAACAGCAAGGGGAAAAACAGGCAAGTATTTAAGGGAAGTTAGGAACTTTTTGAAGAGGGAGGGCACAGATTGGGGTAAAAGAGGGAAGCACACACCCCCGCGACACACGCCCCGCCACCCCGCCTGCCACGAATCACGGCATCGAGTGCGGCCTGGCGCCCAAGCGGCCCGGCGCCCCTTGCGCACCAAACCCCATGCACCCCACAACCCCGTGCCCCACGCCCGCGCACTCCCCGCCCCACCCCCCAGCGCGCCCCATGCTCCCTATCCACACCCGGCAGGCACAGCCCC
Source organism: Jaculus jaculus (assembly GCF_020740685.1). Classification (NCBI taxonomy): domain Eukaryota; kingdom Metazoa; phylum Chordata; class Mammalia; order Rodentia; family Dipodidae; genus Jaculus; species Jaculus jaculus. The sequence goes on along the minus strand of NC_059113.1, from coordinate 72,252,284 downwards.
AGCTAACCAAGGCTTCCCACGCCCCGGCGCTACCCGCACGCCCCAGACCCCGCGCCCCACCCCTTTGTGCCTCGAGACCCCCCGCCCGCCCCACCCCGCCCCCGCACCACCCCTGATCGCCCCACCCCCCGCGTGCTCCACCCCCCGCACCACCCCCACGTGCCCAACCCCCGCGTGCCCCACACTCCCTATCCACACACTGCAGGCGCACCCTCCCCGAGTGCCTTGGCCCCCACCCCAACGCGCCCCGGAGCATCCGCGCCCTGAGCCCCGTGTGCCCTGAAGCGCCCCCTGCCACCCTCCCCGCGCCCCCACACCATGCGCCCCTCGACCCCTGCCGACGCGGTCTGGGCGCCCCCGCATGTCACCTGCGCGCCCCTGCGAGCCCAGGCGTACCCTGCGCCCCCTGAGCCCCACCCCCACAAGTCCTGTGCCCCGGCGTGCCAGAGTGTACCCCGCCCCCCCCTCCACGCCCCGCACGACCACCTCGACCCCCCCCGCAAGCCCCCCCACGGGTCCAGAGCACCCCGTGGCGTCTCTTGGCAACCCGCACCCATGACAAAACTCAGCTTTACAATTATATGAACACAAAAACAAACCTACAGAAAGTACTCCAGGAAATTCTCCACAGAGAAGAAACAACCAAACACAAATGCCTACAAGAAGTAGATCACAGCAACCAAACACAGATTAGACAGAAAAAAATTCAAATTCCATGGAAATGCCAACATACCTCTACCACCACAACATGGCAAGGATCAATTCAATTCTCACAGTCATCACCCTAAATATTAATGGCCTTAATTCACCCATCAAGAGGCACAAGCTAACAGGGTGGGTCAAAAAATTAGACCCCTCAATTTGCTGGCTTCAAGAAACCCACCTTACCACTAAAGACAGAAACCTCCTCAGGGTGAAAGGGTGGAAAACAATATTCCAAGCAAATGGGAATAAGAAACAAGCAGGTGTAGATATATTAATATCAGATAAAATTGACTTCAAACCAAAAACAATCAAAAAAGACAAAGAAGGCCACTTCCTACTTATAAAGGGAACAATCCATCAAGAGGAAATTACAATCATAAATCTGTATGCACCAAACACAGGGGCACCACAGTTCATAAAACAAAACCTACTTGACAATAAAAAAGAAATATCCACCAACACCATCATAGCTGGGGACTTCAACACACCATTATCAGTAATAGACAGATCATCCAAACAGAAGCTCAATAGGGAAGTAAGAGAGCTCAACAAAACCATAGAGCACTTAGAACTAAGAGACATCTACAGAACTTTCCATCCCAAATCCACAGACTACACATTCTTCTCAGCAGCCCATGGAACATTCTCTAAACTAGACCATATACTGAGTCACAAAGATAGCCTCCACATATTTAGGAAAATCGACATAATTCGCTGCATGATATCAGATCATAATGCTATATTCCTAGAAATCAACATCAAAAAAACCAACAAGAGCCCCAACGGCAACTGGAAACTGAATAGCACACTCTTAAACAATAAATGGATAGTGGATGAAATAAAAAAGGAAATTGCAAAATTCCTGGATTTGAATGACAATGAGAACACATCATACCAAAACTTGTGGGACACAATGAAGGCAGTCCTCAGGGGAAAATTCATAGCAATCAATGCCTTCATAAAAAAGACAGAAAGATCCCAAATCAATAGCCTAACCATCCACCTAACGGCATTGGAAAAACAAGAAAAATCCAAGCCAAAGAGCTCCAGAAAGAAAGAAATAATAAAAATCAGAGCAGAAATTAATGAATTGGAAACCAAGGAAACAATTAAGGCAATTGACGAAACAAACAGCCGGTTCTTTGAAAAAATAAACAAGATTGACAAACCTCTGGCCAATTTGATCAAGCAAAAAAAGGAGAGACTCCAAATTAACAAAATTCAAAATGAAAAAGGAGAGATCACAACAGACATCAGTGAAATCGGCAGAATCATCAGGAGTTATTTCAAAAAAATCTACTCCACAAAACTGGAAAATGTGGAGGAGATGGATAAATTCCTGGATGAATATCATCTACCAAAGCTAAACTCAGAGCAGATCAACCACCTCAATGAACCCATCACGCTCATGGAGATTGAAAAAGTAATAAAAAACCTCCCAAAAAAGAAGAGTCCAGGACCAGATGGATTCCCAGCCGAATTTTATCAAACCTTCATGGAAGAACTCAAACCAATCTTCCTAAAACTGTGCCACACAATTGAAGAACAGGGAAAACTACCCAACTCCTTCTATGAAGCTAGTATCACCCTAATCCCAAAACCAGGCAGAGATGCCACAAGAAAAGAAAACTACTGGCCTATTTCCCTAATGAACATAGACACAAAGATCCTCAACAAAATTCTCGCAAACCGAATCCAACAACACATCAAAAGCATTATCCACCTTGACCAAGTGGGATTTATCCCAGGAACACAAGGGTGGTTCAACATACGAAAATCTGTCAATGTAATACACCACATAAACAAGCTTAAACATAAAAATCACATGATCATTTCGATAGATGCCGAAAAGGCCTTTGACAAGATACAACATCACTTCATGATCAAAACATTGGAGAGAATCGGCATGGCCGGTTCACATCTTACCATAATAAAGTCAATATACAAATCTCCAAAGGCCCAAATAATACTTAATGGAGAGAGACTGGAGGAATTCCCATTGAGATCAGGAACAAGACAGGGATGTCCTCTCTCACCTCTGCTTTTCAATATAGTTCTGGAAGTCCTAGCCCAAGCAATAAGGCAGGAGAAGGACATAAAAAGGATACAATTTGGAAAGGAAGAAGTTAAGTTAGCTCTATTCGCTGATGACATGATTGTATATGTAAGAGACCCGAGAGACTCCATCCCAAAACTCCTGAAGGTGATTAACTCATATAGCAAAGTAGCAGGATACAAAATCAATGCACAAAAATTGGTAGCATTTCTGTATGCAAATGACAAAGACACAGAAAAAGAAATAAAGGACATAGTCCCATTTTCAATAGCAACAACAACAAAAAAAATACCTTAGAATAACGTTAACCAAGGAAGTAAAAGATCTATACAATGAAAATATAAAAACTCTCAAAAAAGAAATTGAGGAGGACTTGAAACAATGGAAAGACCTCCCATGCTCCTGGATAGGCAGAATTAACATTGTGAAGATGACAATCCTACTAAAGGCAATATATAGATTTAACGCAATTCCAATTAAAATCCCTACAGTGTTATTCACAGACATAGAAAAAATGATCTCAAATTTCATATGGAAAGCAGAAGGCCTCGCATATCCAAACATATCCTCAGCAAAAGAAATACCTCTGGTGGCATCACCATACCCGATATAAAGTTATACTACAAAGCCATAGTAATAAAAACAGCATGGTACTGGCATAAAAACAGGAGTGTAGACCAATGGAATAGACTTGAGGACCCGGATTTGGGCCAAGCAACTATAGGTACTTGATATTCTACAAAGGCCCAAACAATATAGACTGGAAAAAAGATAGCATCTTCAACAAATGGTGCTGGACAAACTGGATAACCACATGCAGGAAACTAAAACTTGATCCACACATTTCACCGTGCACAACACTCAAAACCAAATGGATCAAAGACCTCAACATAAGACCAGAAACTCGAAAATTACTGGAAGAAAATTTAGGAAGTACTTTCCATGATATAGGAATGGAAAAAGACTTCCTGAATAAAACCCCAGTGGCTCAAGTTCTTAAACAGTCACTCAACCATTGGGATCATATGAAGCTGAAGAGTTTCTTTACAGACAAGCATATAATAAGCAAAGCCAATAGAATACCCACAGAATGGGAGAAAATATTTGCAGGTTATCCAACTGATAGAGGCCTTATCTCTAGAATTTACAAAGAACTCAAAAGTCTAAACGATAAGAAGACAAATACCCCACTCACAAAATGGGGCACAGGGTTAAACAGGCAATTCACAGAGGAAGAGATACAAATGGCAAACACACACCTAAGAAAATGTTCATCATCCCTAATCATCAGAGAAATACAAATTAAAACAACTATGAGATTCCACCTTACCCCAATAAGGATAGCCAACATCAAAAGGTCAAATGAAAATAAATGCTGGCGAGGATGTGGAGAAGCAGGGACACTCATTCACTGTTGGTGGGAATGCAGGATGGCACAACCACTTTGGAAACCAATATGGAGACTCCTGAAAAAGCTGGCTATAGAAATACCAACAGACCCAGTTATACCATTACTGGGCATGTACCCTAAAACCTTCAAACCAAAAGCCAGAGAGATTTGCTCAACCATGTTTGCAGCAGCTCAATTCGTAATAGCTAAAAGCTGGAATCAACCCAGATGTCCATCATTAGAAGAATGAATAACAAAGATGTGGTATATCTACACAATGGAATTCTATACAGCAGTAAGAAAAAACGACATAAAGAAATTTGAGGAAAAATGGTTGAACCTGGAACAGATCATTCTCAGTGAACTTACCCAATCACAGAAAAAAAATCGACACATAGTCTCACTCATCTGCAACACCTAACCTGAATCTGCCCAAGATGCCTTACATACCCAGCAAGCACCTCATGGACTAGACAATAAGATGGATGGGAGGGCGGGGAGGGAATCAAAGGGTGGAAAACTGTAATGTGGACACAAATAGCAATGGTACCATAAAATTCTACTTCCTAAAAGGCAGACCAAATGGCTGAACCTTCACTAGACCCTTACAGGAAACACCTGAACTACAAGACACTGGAGAGTGTAGGATCAAGACTGACCTAAATCTCCTAAATCTTCCCTCCCTCCCTCTCCCCCTCTCCCCTCTATCTCTCTTTATTGCATGGCTCAGGGAAATTCATGGAAGAGGGAGCAGAAAAATTGTCAAGGCCATAAGTTGGGTCATTATGCACAGAGATATTGCCTCTTCTCCATAACTGATGGCCACCCTCAAAATTCATCTCCCACAGTATTCATGGGGGGATAACAGGGAGGAGGATATGGATGGTATCAATAAGGGCTGTATACACACTATTTACATAACTTATAAAATATAAAAAATAAAAAACAAACATTAAAAACAAAAAAAGGTAGTAAAAATTAAAAAAAATAAAATATAAAGAGTATATGCCTAGAAGTGGTATAGGTGATTCATAGTCTGATTAATTTTTTTAAAATATTTTATTAATTTGAGAGAGAGAGAGAGGAGGAGCAAGAGGGAAAGAATTGACACACCAGGGTCTCTAGCCACCACAGACTCTAGACATAAGAATTACCTTTGGCACATTGCTTTATATTACTGGGGAATCAAACCCACATCCCTCGGCATTGCTGGAAAGTGCAATAACTGCTAAGCCATCTCTCCAGGCCCTTGTCTTTAATGTTTTTGAGAAACCTCCACAATCATTTTCAGAGTGGCTGTACCTACCAGTTTAAACTCTCACTAGCAGTATAATGAGGCTCTTCTTTTTATAAATTTGTACCAAATGTGAGTCTATATTAAACACTACTGAACAAAAGAATAACAGTTTGTCTTTATAAGTGCAGCTTTCTCAGTCAGATTCTGTAATTTGATTAAGGTCTTTAGTATAAAAGGAAATAGAAATATAATTTTAAATTATTCCTGAAAGTTTTTCTACTATTGGATGACCCACAAATCCACTAGAGAAGAGCGTACCCAGCTAAAACAAGGTTGGTTTATAAAGACATGAAATGTGTATCATGTCTTCCATGATCAAAAATATGACACAATTAATCATGTATGGCATTTATTTATTTTTTTTGTATTTTTTTAAATTTAATTTATTAGTTTTCTTTTCAGTAAATACAGACAGTTTGGTACCATTACTTAGGCTTATCTGTGATCTACCCCCTCCCATTAGACCCTCCTTGTTAATGAAAATGGGTCATGCATTGTGGAGTTAGCCCCCAGTTATTGGTATGATAAATGTCTCTGCAAATCATGACCCAACATGTAACTCTGACATTCTTTCCGCCCCCTCTTCCGCAAAATTTCCCTGAGCCATGTTGGGTTTGTTTTTGGTCTGCTTCAGTGCTGAGGTGTTGGGGGCCTCTGAGGCTTTGGCTCTCTGATTTGGTAGGAGTTGATTTTTCTCTGGGTCAATCTCCTTCCCCTTTGTGCTGGTATCCGGTTCACAGGAAAACATCACCCTTGCTTATTTCGCCAGTTGTCCTTAGTTTCAGTTGGGCCCCTTTTGAGGTATGTTGGGGCAGCTCTCTTCTTAGGATCTGCATCTATCTGGAAAAGAGAAGCAGATTCTCTAACGGAGAGTAAGTTAGCACCCAGAAAATTGAGATAACACTTACTTTTTTGATAGACAGTTTGATAGGTGTAGGCCCTCTTATACCCCGTGATTGATGGTAGCTTGATGTTGTAGAGTGGGCTTGTGTTTGGGTATGGTTCTGACTTGTTTCCCAGCTCCAGCTAAGGGTCTAGTACCACTGAGTGGATCAGTTAGCCAACTCAAGAGCAATTGATTCCTCACCATGGCTGTGTACCACTATTGCACTTGTGTGGGCATCACATCTAGTTATTTGTTGCTAATTAGGTTAAACAATGTGTTGCTTGAACAGATATTGGTCATTTCCCCCAGTCGCCTATGTAGCGCCTTCTCGCACTAGACACGCTGATTGTTTGGGGACTGACTCTCTCCTGGATTCCAGCCATGTCATTCCATTTTACGCGTCAGCTGCATATGGAGTCTTCAGCAATAGGGTCTTACCACTGGCCTTTGGTGGGTCATCAAGTGCTCTGACAGAAGTCTGTCATTGTTTTGGGAAACCTTGTAGGTTTCTCTGATCAAAAGCTCATTGTGGATGGTAGGCCCAAGCTGGAACTGGGGGTTACAGGTCAGTGTCCACTATTAAATTGAGGAAAAAGATAACTAATATACAAGAGTTAGATAGGAGAGAGATAGAGGGGAGAGGGGGAGAGGGAGGGAGAGAAGATGTAGGAGATTTAGGTCAGTCTTGATCCTACCCTCTCCAGTCTCTTGTGACTCAGGTGTTTCCTGCAAGGGTCTAGTGAAGGTTCGGCCATTTGGTCTGTCTTTTAGGAAGTAGAATTTTATGGTACCATTGCCGCTTGGGTCCAGATTACTGTTTTCCACCCTTTGATTCCCTCCCCGCCCTCCCATCCATCTTATTGTCTAGCCCATGAGGTGCTTGCTGGGTATGTAAGGCATCTTGGGCAGATTCAGATTTGAGTGTTGTGCATGGTGAAATGTGTGAATCAAGTTTTAGATTCCTGCATGTGGTTATCCAGTTTGTCCAGCAGGAGAAATCACAACAGACATCAGTGAAATCAGCAGAATCATCAGGACTTATTTTATTAACATTTTCCATGATTATAAAATATATCCCATGGTAATACCCTCCCTCCCCCCACAACACTTTCCCTTTTGAATTTCCATTCATCATCATATTACCTCCCCATCTCAATCATTGTACTTACATATATACAATAACAACCTATTAAGTACCCTCCTCCCTTCCTTTCTCTTCCCTTTATATCTCCTTTTTAACTTACTGGCCTCTGCTACTAAGTATTTGCCTTCTTATGCAGAAGCCCAATCATCTGTAGCTAGGATCCACATATGAGAGAGAACATGTGGTGCTTGGCTTTCTGGGCCTGGGTTACTGCACTTAGTAGAATCCTTTCCAGATCCATCCATTTCTCTGCAAATTTCATAACTTCATTTTTTTTTTTTACCACTGAGTAGAACTCCATTGTATAAATGTGCCATATCTTCATTATCCACTCATCAGTTGAGGAACATCTCAGCTGGTTCCATTTCCCAGTTATTATAAATTAGGCAGCAATAAACATGGTTGAGCACGTATTCTAAGGAAATGAGATGACTCCTTAGGATATATGCCTAGGAGTGCTATAGCTGGGTCATATGGTAGGTAAATCTTTTGCTGTTTTAGGAACCTCCAAACTGATTTTCACAATGGCTTGACCAGATTGCATTCCCACCAGCAATGTAGAAGGGTTCCTCTTTTTCCACATCCCTTCCAACATTTATGATCATTTGTTTTCATGATGGTTGCCAATCTGACAGGAGTGAGATGGAATCTCAATGTAGTTTTAATCTGCATTTCCCTGATGACTAGTGACATAGAACATTTTTTTTTAGATGCTTGTATGCCATTTGTATTTCTTCCTTTGAGAATGCTCTATTTATCTCCAAAAATTCATTTGGAATCACAAAAAACCTTGAATATCTAAAATAATACTGAGCAACAAAATTAAGGCTGGTGGTATCAACATACCTGTTTTTAACCTATACTACAGAGCCATAGTAATAACAAGAGTATGGTACTGGCACAAAAACAGACATGTAGATCAGTGGAACAGAATAGAGGATGCAGATGTAAGCCCAGGTAGCTATAGCCACCTGATATTCTATTAAAATGCCAAAAATAGTCATTGGAGAAAAGATAGCCTCTTCAGCAAATGGTGTTGGGAAAACTGGATATATATCTGCCGAAGGATGAAAATAGATTCTTCTCTCTCTCCATGCACAAGAATTAAGTCCAAATCGATTAAAGACCTTAACATCAGACCTGAAACTCTGAAACTGCTAGAGGAAAAAGTAGGGGAAACCCTTCACCATATTGGTCTTGGCAAAGACTTTCTGAATACAACCCCAATTGCTCAGGCAATAAAATCACAGATTAATCACTAGGACCTCATGAAATTACAAAGATTTTGCACTGCAAAGGACACAATGAGAAAAGCAAAGAGGCAACCTACAGAATGGGAAAAAATCTTTGCCAGCTATATATCTGATAGAGGATTAATATCTGGGATATACAAAGAACTCAAAAAGTTAAATAATAAGGAAGCAAGCAAGCCAATCAAAAAACTGGGCATATACTCTTAAGGTCTCTACGTCCTCTCACAGAGATATTTATACATCCATGCTCACTACTATCTATTCAAAATAGCATAAAATGCAATCAAGTTATATGTTCATCAACAGAAACAATAATATTGAATATGTGTGTGTTTTTCATTCAACCATAAATAAAAATAAAATGTGCTGGAAAAGGATGGCTCCTGAAATCATCATGTTAAGTGAGGTGACCCAAACTCAGAATGACAAATACTACATTTTTTCTCTTATATGTAGATCTTAGTTTTTGACGTTTGCATGTGTGTATGTAGATGTGAGGATATGTCATAATACTAGGAAGTGACTATGAGAGGAAGAAAAAAAGGATTTAATGAATGAGGAAAGAGAGAGCACTAGTATACATGTGACAGGAAGAGGAAGAAGGAGATTACTGGGGGTTGAAAGATACTAGTGGTGTAGGTAGAAGGAATGGGAGAAAGGTAGAAGAGTAACAACAAAAAAGTATGTATAAAACTGTTATAATGAAACATATTGCATTTTATGCTAATTAAAATGTAAAATAGGGTAAATAGACATATTCATATTTTGTAAAGATGTGTATATGTAGATATACATGTATAAAGACATGTACACATTACCTATGTTAGAAGGGCCATCTTGCATTGTATTCATACACTGCATGTGAACATCAGATCTGCTTGCCATTTCAGATTGCTTTACCCTGAGGAAGAGATGTGAATGGTTTCTCATTCAAAGTTAGCATCATACACTAATATGCAAAAGTTAAGACAACATGAAACAGTTCCATAGAGACCTTCATTCTAGCTATTATTACACAAGATATAGTCTTTAATACATGGGGAAGGGGGCAGTCTTGACAGAAGGTAAAATAATGCTTAACATTAAAACCATGAACTCTGGCTGGTAAATCTCAGTCCAAGAATTGAGTTTACTCCACAGTGATCTGTTGGCTAGGGAGAACCATAAGGTCCCTAAAACAAAGCAGGTCATTGCCAAAACACTTGATTACCTGCCAGAGCTAAAAGGTAAGACCCTGTTGCTAAAGACACCACAGCCTGCAGTCATGCAACATCAGTATCATGCTGGAACCTAAAAGGAAATTAGCTATAACCTGGCTAGCTACCATAGTGCTGGAAAGTCCTATGGGAGCTGCTGGAAGACAATAGTCGCCAACAGCATGAATAAGCATGGATCCTTCAGAAGACAAAATCGAACAGCCAGACAAGTACAAACTTGTGTGATAGTAGGAACAAACTGTTCTCTGATTGAATCTAAGGTTCGCTTAATGGGAGAGAACTCATATCTAGTACTGGAAACCAAGTCAAAATCCCATAGTCTGGAAATTCAGACTTCAGAAAGAAGCCCCCACTGCTCTCTGAAGATGAAGAGTAACCTTGTATACCACCCCAAAATAATCTGAAATAAATTTGCATACTCCCTTTAACCTATTCTTCTCTCACACTTGTTTGGAGAACCTGCTGTATTTTACAGATGGCAAAGAAAATGGAGGAAAGACAAGATCCATTGATAAGATAAGAAGATAGCACAGCATAGCATGTGCCACATATACCAGGGTCCAGAAGACATTGCAGAGAAAGCCACATCATGAATACTATTCTTACTACTCAGCATGACAGCCAGTTTCAGGGCAATGGTGACACGAACAGTGATCAATCAAAACATATTAAAGCTGAAAACCAGAGGATACACAAAGTCAACCATAAATCATACTGCCTACAGACCTGCCATGACTCAGGAAACATTGCAAAAGAGGATGTGGGAAGGTTGTAGAAGTCAGAGTGGGAAGGAATACCCTGATGCATGGTCTCCCACTATACCACAGGGACTGAGTGAGGCCTTCATGACCCCACAGTGAATGCCATAACACCACAAGAAGACACTCCAAAATAATGGGACCTAGGACAAGGGGATAAAAGGTGTAGCCCATATACATATATACACTGAAACTCTTAAACTCCCAGCTAATGAGTTTAGATTTTAACCAGTAGCTAAAATGAAGCTTAACTTGGTTCTCTCTTTTTTTTTTTTTTTACATTTTTATTAGGCTTTACTCAGTGAATACAGTCAAGTTGGTACCATTGTTAGCCTCCTCCCTGTACTCCCCCCTCCACAAGGATCCTCCTTGTTGGGGTATATGGGTCGTGCATTGTGGGGTTAGCCATCAGTTATGGATAGGAGGAAATGTCTCTGTGTGTCATGACCCAGCATGTGGCTCTGACATTCTTTCTTCCCCCTCTTCCACAAATTTCCCTGAGCCATGTTGGGTTCATTTTGGGTCTGCTTCAGTGATGAGGTCTTGGGAGCCTCTGTGTCTCTGGATATCTGGTTTGATAGGAGTTGATTGTTCTCTGTATCAATCTCCTTCACCCTTGTGCTGGCACCAGGTTTGCAAAGAAAATAGCACTCTTGCTTGTTTCTCCAGTTATTCTTAGTTTCAGCTGGAGACCTTTTGAGGCTTTATGGGTGGTTCTGTCCTTAGGATCTGCATGTATCTGAAGAAGAGAAGCAGATTCTCCAACAAAAAGCAAAGTTTGCACCAGATTAATGGAATAACCAGCATTTTTTAGAGATAATTTAATAGGTGTAGGCCCTTTTGTAGTCCACATTTGTGGTAGCTTGTTAATGGAGAGTTGGCTCATTTTTTTTAAATTTTTTTCATTTATATTTATTTATTTATTTGAAATCAACAGATAGTGAGAGAAAGAGGCAGATAGAGAGAGAGAGAGAGAGAATGGGTGCGCCAGGGCTTCCAGCCACTGCAAACGAACTCCAGACGCATGCACCCCCTTGTGTATCTGGCTAACGTGGGTCCTGGGAAATCCAGCCTCAAACCAGGGTCCTTAGGCTTCATAGGCAAGCACTTAACCACTAAGACATCTCTCCAGCCCCAAGTTGGCTCATTTTTGTATATGGTTATGACTTGTTTCCAAGCTATAGCTATGGGTTCCATTCCACAGAGTGGAACAGTTAACCAATTCAAGAGCAGTTGGTTTCCCACCATGGTTGTGCACCACTATTGCACTTGTGTGAGAATCATGTCAGGTTGTTTGCTAGGTAAGTTAGACCATGAGTTGCTTTGACAGATATTGTTCATTTTTCCCCAGTGGCTAATGCAGCCCATTTTGGCACTGGTCTCACTGTCTGGGGACTGACTCTCTTCTAGCTTCCAGCCATGTCACTCCATGTTATGTGCCAAAAGCATCTGCTGTCTTTAGCAGTAGAACTTGTTTCTCTTAATCCCACATATAATCCATAAAATTTTCCCTGTACCTGTAGTCACAAACCTTTACAAATCATGAAGTTGTCACAATTAATTGTAAACAATGACTCCCCAACTATGCTGGCTGCACATATATATTATAATCATGGTATTTTTAAATTTTCTAACACTGTATTAGCATTAATTTTATTAATGCCAGAATAGGACTCTCTCAACTAGGCAGATACTTCCATTCCAAATCTCGTCATTAAGGAATTCTAAACAATACAATGCAAAGCCCACCACCTAAGGATTCATCTCTCTCTCTCTCTTTCTCTCTCTCTTACCAGGCATGTTGTATAAAAAGTAGCCTGAATTTAGTGGCTTAAGCAACAGAGCTTTTTTTCACTTTTAGTTCTTGAGGACAAAGTTCCAAAATTGTGGTGCGAGTAGGGTTCTGCTCTCTGTGGCAGGGGATCCTTCATTTCTTTTCCAGACCTTAGAGGCTGCCTGAAATTTTAAGTTTCACCTCAGTTTCAGTCATATTACAGTCCCTGCCTGTTTTCACTCTACACTCTATCTGTAAGTTTCTGTGTCTAAATATTCCTGTTATAAGTCTACTAATCATTGGTCTCAAGCTACTCCTATTCCATATGACCTCACCTTGCTTACATCTAAAAAGCCTCCATTCCCAAATAAGGTCATCCTCATAGGTCCTAGGGTTAAACTTGAATATACATTACACAGAGGCATAATTCAACACACAGCTGTAACTATGCATGCCACAATAAATTAAATAGAGAAATGAGCATTTGGGTCAAGAGTTTAATTTTCTTTCTAACATCTGTGTAGTGTTAAGGTAGATTACCAACCTCTGAAGAATTTGATTTCTACAGATTTGTTTTTTATTGCTATAGTAAACTATATCGATATTTATTTATCCCTCAGAATAGAATACTGAGACCTATAATAATACAACAAACAAACAAATAACTAGCATGTGAATGATGCTCCCTGGATATTTGTAATGAAGGTCTAAATATGAGGCATTCCCAAATGAAGTGTTTACATGAACAAGTATAGTCCTTTTGCCATTACTAAATGATAGAAATTACATGGGAAATATATTAGAAATAAAAAGGAAGGGCTAGTATCAGGCCAGTGGAGGAAAAGCAGGAATATAAGCACTGAAATTTACAACTGATAAGGAACAAAATTAATTGTGATAACCTTGAAAACACTTATGTGGTTGGAATATTTTTGGAATGCTTTGGAAACTTTTTGTTTGAGAGTAGTATTAATGAAATAGGATCAATCACTGAAAATCTTGAACTCCCACTTAATAAGTTTAAATTTTAACCAGTAGCTAAAACCAAGCATCATCTGTTTCTCCTAATACACATATAATCCATAAAAATTTCCTGTACCTATAATCACAACCTTTTGCATATCATGAAGTTGTCACAATTAATTGTAAATAATGATTCCATAATTATGCTGGTTGCTAATATTTATTAAAATCATGGTATTTTTAATTTTCTGACATTGTATTAACATCAATTTTATTAACATCAGAATAGGACTCTCTTGACTAGGCAGCTACTTCCAATCCAAATTTCTTCATTAAGAAATGTTAACAGGGTTGGAGGGATGGCTTAGCAGTTAAGGCATTTGCCTGCAAAGCCAAAGGGCCCTGGTTTGATTCCCCAGGACACACATTAGTCAGATGCACAAGAGGCACACGAGTCTGGAGTTTATTTGCAGCACCCATTCTCTCCCTCTCTCTCTGTCTCTTTCTCTTTCTCTCTCTCTCCCTCTTTCTCTGTCAAATAAATAAATAAAGAAAATATAATATTAAAAAAATAAATTTTAAGCAGCACAACCCAAATCCCAGGACCTAATGGATTCATAGCAATGCCATAGCAATTAATATATATTTATACATATATATAATTTATTTGTTTACTTATTTATTTATGAGAGAAAGGGAAAAAGAGGCAGAGAGAAAGAATAGGCTCATCAGGGCCTCTAGCCACTGCAAATGCCAGATGTACACAACACCTTTTTCATCTGGCCTACCTGGGCACTGGGGCATTGAGCCTAGGACCTTAGAGTTCACAGGCAAGCACCTCAACACTAGTAATCCATCTCTGCAGTCCTATCAAACTTTTAAAGATAGTCAAATACTAGCTCTTCTCAATGTATTCCATTATATAGAAAGGGAGAAGACACTTTCAAATTCATTCTAAAAATCCAGCATTTTCCTGATCTCTAAACTGGATAAAGATACAACTGAAAAAGAAAACTATAGAGCATTTTCTTAATGAACATAGATGTAAAAATTCTCAAGATTTTTACAAAACAAATCCAAGAACACATCAAGAAAATTACTTATTATGTCCAAGGATGATTCAGATGGGGGATGCAAGATTGGTAGAATATACATGAATCAGTTAATACAATACACCACATAAGTAAATTAAAGTTGGAAATAACATGATCACCCCAATTGACAAAAATCTAACACATGTTCATGTTGAAGGACCTGAAGAAAATGAGAGTAGATTAAACATGCTAAAAACACTAAAGATCAAATATGATAAACCCACAGCCAATATTCTATTAACTGGAGAAAAATTGAGACCCCTTTCTCTATAATCACTAGTGAGCCATGGATGCTCACTCTCCCCACTTCTATCCAATATTATACTTGAAGTCATAACTAGAAAAATGAGATAAGAAGACATAAAAAGAGCAAAAATAGAAAAATAGGAAGTGAGACTATCATTGTATGCAGCTGATATGAGTCTACATGTAAAAGACTCAATAAAATCTCCATAAACTCCTTGAGTTTAATAAATATCTGCAATAAAGTTTCAGTATACAAAATAAATATGCAAATATCAGTAACTTTCATATACACCAATGATAAACATATAAAGAAAGAAATGAAGAAAACAATCCCATTTATAATAGTTACCAAAACAATTTAAATATGTAGGAATAAACCTAACCAAAACTATAAAATGTCTCAACAATGAAAATTCCAATATACTAACAAAGAACTCAATATAAACACCATATGATGGAAAGACCCCACATATTCCTGGATTGTGATTCAATGCAATTTCCAACCAAAATTCCAATTTTGCTCCTCACAGATCTGAAAACATTAATTCGAGAATTTATTTGGAACCACATAAGACGCAAATAGACAAAACAATCCCAAGAAAGGAGAACACAGCAGGAGATAATCACAATACCTAATCTCAAATTATTATACAGGGAAATATAAGTAAAAAGAGCGTTTTTCTATCACCAAAGCATGCATATAGACCAATGGAAACAAATAGAAGATCCAGAAATTAAGCCACTGTGTTTTGGCCACCTAATCTTTCACAAATGAGACCAAAGATATTTAGTGGAAAAAGACAGTTTATCCAGCTAATGGTGCTAGTAAAACTGGATATCAACTTGCAAAGAATGAAATTAGATCTTTCACTTGCTGTACAAGTATCAAGTCAAAATTGATAAAGGACTTCAATCTAAAACCAGAAGTATAGGAATTTATGGAGAAAAAAAATAATAGGGAATATACTCTAGGATATGGAAGTAGACTAGCACATTATTAACAGGAATCCAATAGCATAGGACATAGTCCCAGGAATTAACAAATGCTATTAAATGAAATAAAAAGTTTCTGTACAGGACTGAATAGATGTCAGATGTCTTAGTGGTTAAGATGTTTGCCTGTAAAGCCTAAGGACACATGTTCTACTCTCCAGATCACAAGTTAGCCATATGCATAAAGTTGAGGCTAGTACAAGGTCTCACATGCCCACTAGGTGGCGTGAGCATCTGGCATTTGATGCAGAGTATGAGGCCCTGGTGTGCCAATTCTCTCTGTCTCTCTCTCTCTCTCTAAAAAATGTTTCTGTATAGCAAAAGAAACCATCATCATCCAAATGAACAGACATCCTACAGAATGGGAGAAATATCTTTGTCACCTATACTTCAGACAAAGTTCTAATAAGTAGTGTTTACAAAGAACTGCAAAAATTAAATACCACAAATTTAATTTACCAGTAATCAGATGGTCTAATTAAATGAACAGATAGTTCACAAAAGAAGAAACACAGGTGACCAACAAGTACTTAAGAAAATAAGGATATAGGGCTGGTGAGATGGCTTAGCGGTTAAGCGCTTGCCTGTGAAGCCTAAGGACGCCGGTTCGAGGCTCGGTTCCCCAGGTCCCACGTTAGCCAGATGCACAAGGGGGCGCATGTGTCTGGAGTTCGTTTGCAGGCTGGAAGCCCTGGCGCGCCCATTCTCTCTCTCTCTGAGTCTGTCGCTCTCAAATAATTAAATTAATTTTTTTTTTAAAAAAGATGTTTAAAAAGAAAGTAAGGATATGGAACATCCTTAGCTACCAGGAAAATGAAAAAGAAAAATAAAGAAGGCAGAGGTCCTATACAGTAATGTCAATGAGTAATGTGCATGGTGACTGAGTGGGTTCCTTAGGGCAACAAGACTTTACTGAATGAGAAGTGTGGTAAATGAGCCGGTCATTCCAGTTCCCAAGCCAGGTGTCCCATTGCCTTGCAGTCGTAGTTGCACAGTCTTAGCCATATTTTTATCCCTGGTTTGTAGGGCAGGGTGTCTCAGTGTGGATATAGGCTAGCAGCCCTGTGAGCATCTAGCAGAGTCTTCTCTATGCTTATATTCTCACCATAGACCCACTAAGATTACAAGTACCTGCTACAGAGACTGGTCTTATATTGGGCTTGGGATCAGAACTCAGGTCCTCACTCTTGGGTTGCAAACATTTTATCCCCTGAGCCATTGTTCCCACCCTCTCACAATATGTGTTTCCAGGAGCTTTATCTGATAGCTCCCTCATATCACTTATATCTAGATAGCTAGAAACAAAGACGTCCTTGCTACTGGGCCACCCCTGCTTACTCAGTGTTGTAATTAGCTTAATATTGCTAAAGCAGCTGATGGGAAGAAAGAGAAGCTTCATGATGGTAGGGGGAAGCATGGCACATTCAGAAGCTTTTCTTTGCCCAATATGTAGGGGAAAAAGAAAGCAAGAGTTGACTAAGGCTGAAAAAATGGCAGGGGGCCCTGCTAATAAACCTCAAGGTCTGCCTCACCCACAGTTACACACTTTCTCCAGCAAGTCTCCATCTCCCAAACAGCCACCCACTGAGGACCAAGCATTCAAAACACCCAAGTTATGTAACTTATGTGGGACATTTGATTTGAACCACCAGGCTCAGTCTATTTGACAGTTGACATAGAAGCTAATTTAGATGCCTTGTTCAGGGCTGAGGTAGAGTGCTTTAAGAGTTCCATATATCTTCTATTAATGTGGGTAACCAAAGCTTAACTTGATCACAAACCTATAGGTCAACACAAAAAAACTTACCTTTGTTGTAAAATTACCTTTAATGATGATGTATCCACTTTCTTTTACTAGGCCACATAGCACTTGCAGTGGAGCAAGTAGTGATTTCTCAGAATACATATAAATTTGGTGATTTTACTTAGAATTATTTGTGATAGCATAATTCATGGGTTATATACCAATTATAATTCATTGTATATATGCACATTGTGCATGAAAATGTTTCCTTTTAAGCATCTTCAAAAAAGAAACAATAGTTTATTCCACATCCACTCAACAAGTAATTATTAGTTCCAGAGTTTATATTGAGCTGTGATGATAGATTCAGTAGGCATGAACATAATTTATACCAAGGAAAATAATTTATACACTATGTACCATCATACTGGTATCCTTTCCACAATATTCTTGTTGTAGCACCAATAATGTGCAAACATGGAGACAACAGAGTGAAGTGAAGTGTGCTGTGCTGCATTCACATACTTTACTGCTTGTCTGGACCACCCATTACATCATGTTGGGTGGCAGTGTATGTCAGGATGGACTGACCTCCAAGATCTTCCTGCTGGGAGTGACTGAAACTAAAATAAGGGGGAAAAAGGTGAACTTAGAAAGCTCATTCAAGACTACTTTCTAATGGTTAGGTCAGTGGTTTGCCCCTAAAGCCATAATTCTTGATCTGTTTAAGTAGTAACTTGTCTGTTACTCATTATCTTGCTTCATTGAAGCACTTTGAACCCTCATCTAAGCAGACTTCATGTAATATTGCATCAAGTGGCATGTCAGTAAGCACTCAGAATCATTACACCTTTATTCATTGTGCACAGAATTAGCAAAAGGTCACAATAATGGGGCAGATACACATTTATGGCCAGAAAGCACAAAACACCAAGTTCCATGGAAAATTAATTGGCCAATCTTAAAACAAAGATGCATAAAATCTCCTTTCTTTGTAATATGCATAACATCCTTTGGGACATATTTCAAAGTTTAGAGTTAGCTTTATTCCTGAAATCAAATTTAGAAATATGTCTTGTAATATATAAATGACTAAAGCACTGTGAAAATTATACCTTGTTTTCAGTTCTGAAAAACTGGCAATATATGCTTTGACAGAAATGTTAAGGTTTACAAATATAGAAAATATGGTCTTTTCAATTTTCTTAGGAAGGAGTGTATTATAAGAGCACAGATTCAATGTGATAAAATAAAGCAAAATATGTTGTTATCCAAGCACCCAGTATTTTTATTTGTAATTTATTCACATATTACAATTTGTTAGCTATGAGTGAATTGAATTATGTGAGTTCAACAAGCCTCATGCAGGCTAAGCCATCACAGAGGCCATGGTGTAATTGAATTACCTTAATTATGTACAGGTAAACAGAGATGTTATGTAATAATAAAAACAGATAAAATCAAACATCCACACAGCAAAACAAAGTGTTTTGTTCAAATTATTATTTGGGGAATTCTGCATTGTGAACACTAAGTAAACTTAAACATTGGTTCTAATAATCAACCTATAGTTTTATGATATAATAGACAATAGACAGTTAAAGAATACATAAATAAAATCAGCAGGTAATTCTGAATTCAGACAATCTCAAGGGCTTCCTCCCATATTCACCTGCATGATTTAGAGCTTTACATTCAGTTCTGATTTGAAATTGAGCAGAAATGAAAATTTATGCTTACTGGGAAACTCCTTCCCAAGGGCCATGTGAAGGAAAAGCAACATAGATACTCAATTAGTAAATAAAGAGCACACAAGAGATTAATGTTTAGTTCATTAATTCAATATTAGTTTGCTTAATGCTCCTTTATTATATTCAAGAAGCTTCTAGAAGTATAATGTTTACCATATCACAGGTAAAGAAGTCTAGTAAAATCCCAAATATAGTTTGTAAGTTCTCTGAGTGCTCATTTTCTACAATAAAATATAATTTTCATTTTGGAACACTTTTAGAATGGGTTAAAGCATGTGTATAAAACAAGTAATAGGGCAAGAATATGAGCTGGTTTATCCTCATCATTATGAAATTCACTAAATGATGGAAATTTAATTTTTAGTTAATATTATGCTGACTCTTAATTTTCCATTAATATTAACTGGAGAGAAATTATGTATAATAAAGAAAAGGGCTTGATGTTCATATCCACCTATTTGAAAAGCTCTATCAGGAAATAGTAAAAATATTTTGGAAGAATATAACCAGAGGCACATTTGTATTGACAAGGATATGTTTTCCATATGGAGGGGTGGGGCAATTTATAGAAAATTGCTAGCTTACTTGTAGGCTGAATAACCCATTAAAGCTTATGTGGATGAAAAATAGAGAGACTCTATGATAATCATAGTTATGGTCCTCAAAGATAAATTAAGTGGTAATTAACATTAACATGATCATTATGAAACATAATTTATAGAAAATGATATTCTTCATGTCAAGCTCATATCTTGTCACTTCTATTTAAAGACAATATGTTAACAGTGATGTTCATGCAGTTTTACTCTATGTACACATTTAATAACATGAATTACCACAGCAATAATAAGCCTACTGGCATCAGAGTAGAAAAAGTAATATTTTTTCCTCAGCTTCCACAAGGTTCATGGCTGGCACATAATAACAAAAGGCAGACTATGAGGAGAAAAGCAAAGCAAATGTATTTAATATATTTTCTTCATCCCACAGTCTTTAAAAATGAAGACCTCAAGACTCAGGGACAATTGGCTTTATTCACAGTCATACAGCAGTGTGGTTGTGTCTTGAAAGTAAGCTGGGAAGAACTTTAAAAGTGTGTTTACTCAAATACTACTTGGTATTAGTTATAGGACATCATGCCTCTGAATTAAAGTCTTAGAGCCAACTTTCTTAGAAGGTAGGACATAAAGTATGTTTTCTGTTGTGATTCATTTTTTTTCTTCAGCTCAGATTATGACAAGATGCCTTTTTCAAATTATTTATTTATCTGGGAGAGAGATATATACAGAAATAGTAATAGTCAGGTAGAGAGAGAAAGAGAGAGAATGGGCGCACCAGGACCTCCAGCCACTGCAAACAAACTCCAGACACATGTGCCCCCTTGTGCATCAGGCTTACATGGTCCTGGGGAGTCAAACTTGGATCCTTTGGCTTTGCAGGCAAGTGCCTTAACCGCTAAGTCATCTCTCCAGCCCAAGATGCCTTTTCTAAGAGTACAGTTTTCACTGTCCAGACATTGCCCACTAGAAAATGGAAAGGGAATGCTCACATTAAACTACATAGAGTCCAAAATAAAATGTGAAAATTATGCTCAACCCTTAATTTCTTCTGACATAATAAAAAGCTTCAATATTCAAATTGTCAGTTCACAAATAATAGGCATTATTTCACAAGATTAAAGAAGAGTCTATTACATTTGCTTGGTCAAAGTCTGTCTCAATTCAAGGTCAATTATCTTCCCTCATGATATTCTGTGATCTTTAATACACACACACGCACACATATACATATACATATATTATATATATACATGTAGTTGTGGACATACCCAGTGAGTACACAGCACATGCTGGTACCACCTTTACCTTCATCTTTCTCTCCCCTGGCCACAGGACACTTCTCATTAGGGATGCTGATTATTAGGGATGCCAATTATCCCCATGGGAATTGTAGGTTGTGCATTGTGGGGTAGCCATCAGTTATTGGGAAGAGGCAAAGTCTCTGTGTGTAATGTCTCAACTTGTAGCTCTAACAATCTTTCTGCCCCCTCTTCCATGAATTTTCCTGAGCCAAGTTGGGTTCGTTTTAATTCTACTTCAGTGATGGGCTCTTGGGAGCTTCTTTGTCTCTGGACCTCTGATTTGATAGGAGTTGACTGCCCTCTGTGTCTATATCTTTCACCCTGGTGCTGATGTCAGGTTCACTAAGGAAGCAGAACTTTTGCTAATTTCCCCAATTCCTCTATGGTTTCAGCTGGGGCCCAGGTAAGGTGAGATGGGCTGATTCTCTCTTCAATTTCTGCGTCCATCTGAAAAAGAGAAGCAGATTCTCCAATGCAGAGTGAAATGAGCACCAGTAAAATTGGATATCATTAGAGAGACTTTAATAGGTGTAGGCCCTAATGCAGTGCATTTGTTAGCCAATCCAAGAGCAGTTGGTTACCGACTATGACTTTGTGCCACTATTGTCCTTGGGTGAGCATCATGTCAGGTTGTTTTCTTCTGAGTAATTTAGACCTTGAGTTGCTTGGATATATGTTGGCCATTTTCCTCCAGTAGCTCATGTAGCACATTCTAGCATCAGACAAGCTAACTGTCCGGAGCCTGGCTCTCTTCCAGATTCCAGCCAGGTCTCTCCATTTTCCATACTGACAGATATGGCATGTTTGGCAGTAGGGTCTTACCATTAACCTTTGGTGGGTAATTGCATGTTCTGACAGAAGTCTTCTTTTGGGGAACCTTGTGAGTCTCTCTGATCAACAGCACATTGTGGATGTTTAGGTCAAGTAACTACAGCTACTAGATCTTTGACAAAGGCCCTAACAATTTAGACTGGTCGGGGGGGGGGGGGGAAGATAGCACCTTCAGCAAATGGTGCTGGGAAACCTGGATAACCATATGAAGTAAAATTAAAATAGCCCACATATTTCACCATGCACAAAAATCAAGTCCAAACAGATCAAATACCTCAATATAAGACCAGAAACTCTACTAATACTGGAAGATAAAATAGGAGAAACTTTCCATGATTTATGAGTGAGAAGATACTTTCTAAACAAAACCCCAGTAGCTCAGGAACTTAAACAATCACTTAACCATTGGGACATGAGGAAGTTGAAAAGTTTTTGCAATCAATCACACAATAAGCAGAGTCAATAGACTTCCCACAGAATGGGAGAAAGTTTTTGCCAACTATATAAATGATAGAGGCCTAATTTCTAGAATCTAAAAAAAAAATCTCAAAAACCTAAACAATAAAAAAATCAAACAACCCACTCACAAAGTGGGACAGAGAGTTGAACAGGGAGTTCTCAGAGGAATAGATACAAATAGCAAACACACAGTTAAGAAAATATTCAACACCCCTAGCAGGGAAATGAAAATTAAAATAAATATGAAATTAAACCTTAATCCAGTAAGGATTGAAAACATTAAAAAATCAAATGAAAAGAAACATTGGCAAGGATGTGGAGAACTAGGAACCCTCATTGGGATAACCACTATGAAAAGCAATATGGAGGCTTCATAAAAAGTTGACTGTAGAGGTATCAACAGACTCAGTTATTCTGTTACTGAGCATTTACCCTAAAAGCTCCATGCCTCAGTTCAGGGATATTTCCTCAACCATGTTTATAGCTGCTCAATTAATATTAGCTAACAACTGGAATCAACCCAGATGTCCATCATTGGGCAAATGATTTACCAACATGTGGTATATCTCCCCAATGGAATTCTACTCAGAAATTGGAAAGAAATGACACAACAGTTTTTAGAAAAATGGTTGAACTTGGAACAGATCATTTTCAGTGAACTTACCTAATAACAGAAAGACAAGCACCACATGGTCGCACTCATCTGTGGCTCTTAACCTGGAAGAGCCCAAGGTGCTGATATACCTAATAGGTATCTCTAGGAGTTTACAATAGGGAGAGTAGGGCTGGAGGGGAGGGTAAGGGTTGGAATGAGGGGGCAAAAACTGGACTCAAATGAAAATGATACCATAAAATCCTATATCCTGGAAGACAGACTAAAAGGTTGAACCATCATCAGGACCTTAGAGGGAATACCTGAATTTAAGGACCCTGGAGAGGGTAAGATGAAAGCTAACCTTAATTTAATTTTCTTCCATTTCTCTCTCTTTTCTTCTTCTCTTTTATATTATCCTTCTTCTTCTTCCATGTTTTCCCTTGGCACTAGCATATTCTGTGATCTTTAGAGACAATGTAATTTCCTAGCCAACAGTTAAAATTCCAAAATTACACCAAGTGGTTAATAAATGTAATTGATCTGAAGATTTTAAAATACAGTTTACTGGGAGAATTTGCATCTTAAATGAAAAAATATTCAGCCTTTCTCTCTCTCTCCCTCCCTCCCTCTATCCCCCACTCTCACTCAATAAAGTTGTTTTTTCAAAAGTATAATACTCCTCAACACCCTTTGTATGTGTGTAGTGGGGTGAAAATATATAATCATAAAAGGATAGAAAACTACTGTTGACAATTCCCTAACCTCACTCTCATTGAATGTAAAGATGATCACACCCTTGCTTTCTCCATTGCATCAGCATGCTTTAAGAGTTTTCATCATGTTTGTGCTGCCTGAAATCTGGTGTTACCTTAATTACTATAACAGAGTTTTGATCATTCAAAGAATAAAAGCATATGCATTAAATTAGCATAAAAGAAAAATTTAAAACCAATGTGTAATGAAAATCAGAGTGTTGTTGTGGAACTAGGTTAATAAGCAACACACATGCATGTGCACACATCCACAGCACCCACTTAACTGATATAACAGTTTCCCAATAGAGAATACATGGAACCACATGCCATTTTCCTGTAAGTTTATTTAGTCTCAAACTTTTTGCCTGTTTTTAAGATTTCACTTTTTAAATTTTTCCCTTAGCCCTTGCCCTGTTAAAATAAACAGATTAAGCAAATGACATTTTAAAACTGGCATAAACTGAAAGGAGACTTTCTTCCAGAAGTTAATTACCAAGCTTGTTTTTCAGAGATTTGTGAAATAATTATTCCACCTTCACTTCCACATCTTTCTCCTTTTGTGATTATCTTAGTTATGTTTAATTTTTATTGATTTAGTATACCATTCAAGTTCAATTTGTTAGTTCAATTCCTTCAGAAGTACCCCTGGTTTAGTTATTTCTCAATAAGAGTCATATACATTCCAGGTATCCCATTTTTCATGCAGTGTTCTGTTCAAATACAAGTCCATTTGACACCACACAATTTAATTTATTCACAAAACATTCCAATAAGCATATGCTGAATACTAAAAATGGACTAGGTCTTATATAGTACAGGAGAAGGTTATTATTTACTGAGGGAACATAGGTAAAGATAGAATCTGTTTCAGGAAACAATAATCATACGTGCAAATGACAGTTTTTGGAGAGACTAAGGAGAAATTGACATCTAAGTGGGATTTTAGTCATTACAGGGAAATTATCCAAGAAACTAAAGCAAAAATGTACAGAATAAATAGGCAAGACCTAGAGAGATATGAATGGGTCACCTAGCAAAGCTTTTGGTAAAATAAGATGTAATAATTATTTAAATAAATAAATCTCATATACATCATGGTATAAGCTCATAATTAAAGCACAGAAACTTTTTTTTTAATTTTTATTAACATTTTCCATGATTATAAAATATATCCCATGGTAATTCCCTCCCTCCCCACCCCCACACTTTCCCGTTTGAAATTCCATTCTCCATCATATTACCTCCCCATTACAATCATTGTAATTACATATATACAATATCAACCTATTAAGTATCCTCCTCCCTTCCTTTCTCCACCCTTTATGTCTCCTTTTCAACTTACTGGCCTCTGCTACTAAGTATTTTCATTCTCACACAGAAGCCCAGTCATCTGTAGCTAGGATCCCCATATGAGAGAGAACATGTGGCGCTTGGCTTTCTGGGCCTGGGTTACCTGACTTAGTATAATACTTTCCAGGTCCATCCATTTTTCTGCAAATTTCATAACTTCATTTTTCTTTACTGCTGAGTAGAACTCCATTGTATAAATGTACCACATCTTCATTATCCACTCATCTGTTGAGGGACATCTAGGCTGGTTCCATTTCCCAGCTATTATAAATTGAGCAGCAATAAACATGGTTGAGCATGTACTTCTAAGGAAATGAGATGAGTCCTTTGGATATATGCCTAGGAGTGCTATAGCTGGGTCATATGGTAGATCAATCTCTAGCTGCTTTAGGAACCTCCACACTGTTTTCCACAATGGCTGGACCAGATTGCATTCCCACCAGCAGTACAGAAGGGTTCCTTTTTTTCCACATCCCCGCCAACATTTATGATCATTTGTTTTCATGATGGTGGCCAATCTGACAGGAGTGAGATGGAATCTCAATGTAGTTTTAATCTGCATTTCCCTGATGACTAGTGACGTAGAACATTTTTTTAGGTGCTTATATGCCATTCGTATTTTAAAGCACAGAAACTTTTAAACTGAGTAACTTTATTTTTTATTTGAGAAAGTGGGAGAGAGAGAGAGAGAGAGAGAGAGAGAGAGAGAGAGAGAGAATGGGTAAACCAGGGCCTCCAGCCACTGCAGACGGACTCCAGACACATGTGCCCCCTTGTGTATCTGCCTTACATGGGTCCTAGGGAATCAAACCTGTGTCCTTAGGCTTCACAGGCAAGTGCCTTAACTGCTAAGCCATCTCTCCATCTTCCAGAGTAACTTTTTAAATGGTATCATGACAAAACTCAAGTTACTACTATGCTAAGTGAAGGATTTACTTATGTTAGTAATGACTTTGAAATGTTCAGTTTTATTTCTCAGATGCATGTCAATAAACTATAAAAAACTGAAAATCATTACATTTCATTTAAATGTAGTAAATAATTGTTTTCTTTTTTAAATTAAACCCTTCATTTAAAAAGCTTGCATTATCTCCTCCTGTCATCCTGTCATGGCCATGAAAATTAAACCCCCTCTTTCCTACTATACTACTTTTTTATTTTCTGATTTTCATTTTTCCCTCCTGCATTGTCCACAACAACCTGCTGAACACAATGTTACATAGGTACTTTTCAGGTATCAACAGCTACTGGGATAACCACATTGTTTCTAGAAGACGGTGCTTCAAAGTGCTCTTCTCTATCCTTTGGTTCATACATTCATTCTGCCACTTGTTCCACCATAGTACATGAACTATTAGAGAATTTGACAGAGATGTTTGATTTAGTGTTGAATACTCAATTGGTACTTCTCAGCTCTTTGACCAGGCT
Source organism: Jaculus jaculus (assembly GCF_020740685.1). Lineage (NCBI taxonomy): Eukaryota > Metazoa > Chordata > Mammalia > Rodentia > Dipodidae > Jaculus > Jaculus jaculus. The sequence continues at coordinate 72,225,734 of NC_059113.1, read as the reverse complement.
TGAGTCTCCCTTGCTGTCTGAAAAGAGAATTTCTGTAATCAAAAGTAAGAGCATCTTGAGCCCGGCATGGTGGTGTGTTGGGCCCTGAAAGGCCGAGGCGTGAGGCCTAGTGTAACTGCCTGAGCCTAGCTAAAGTTTGGCGACCTGTCTCTGGCGAGCTAGGACTCAGCAAGACACCTAATATCTTCTGGCCTGCTATCTCCACGTGGCAATCATAATTACCATTTCAATAGTTAAAGTTTACTATTGGCCCTTACCTCTTCGCCCATCCTAAAACCCCGCCTTCATCCCCAACATGATATAGGCAACTGTTCAGAGTAATAAAGCGAGTTGTTTCTGTGAGTTCCTGCATTGAAAAGACTCCTGACTCAGTGTGGTTTTTCTCCAGTGGCCAGGAGAGGTTTCTGAGTCCTCTGACATTCAACATCCCCTCAACCCCTAGGGAGGAACCAGCAGGCCTGGTCCTTCCCTTGCACTACCTGACTGGGAAGGAGCCCGGCAGTGGTGCACCCCTTTAATCCCAGCACTGGACAGTCAGAGGTAAGAGGATCACCATGAGTTTGAGGCCACTCTGAGACTACATAGTTAATTCCAGGTCAGCCTGGAACAGAGTGAGACGCTACTTTGAAAAACAAAACAAACAAACAAAAAAAAAGTAAGAGCATCTCAACTATGTGCATAAACATATTTAGAAGGCACTTTGATGGGCATAATAATATGTCAATGTAGCCAAACAGTAGTTGCTACCCGCACCCCCCACTCCCCAAGGGCATATGGCCTTCACAGCTATAGGCTCTTGACTAGGTTTTCATTATTAGACTTCAGCTCCCTTCCATGGACCAGGCATCTATCTTATATGTTGATAGGGGTTCAGGAACATAATTCTTAAACTCCAAACACTTAATTTGCATCTATATTTAAACACATAATTTGATAAAATAAGACTGAGAAGGATAATTATTAAATTATTATATTTATTTAGGGAGGGACAAAAAACAAGGGAAGGAAAATGAATAGACTCACATGGTCTGAGACCCACATAAGCCTAGAAGAAATTTGAAAAGAGAGAGAAGAAGGGATAGTACAGAAAGCAGAGGGTTGAGAGCTCATGTGGGAGTCTTGACCCAGCTGGCCAAGATGAGGGAGACTTACCAAACCTCAATGTTCAGAAACCAGCCCAGAGAGACATGCCATGGGAAACACATTTATAACCTTATGATGATGAGCCCTACCATCTGGCTCAGGTGAGCTAGTGTGAGAGTTGATTGGTCTGAGCTAGGGACTGGCTCATGACACTGAGCTAGGGGCTGAATTTAAACCACATTGTTAGGATTAGATTGTAATTCTAGGATAGGCATCTTCCTCCAAGGAAGGGATCAGATTGTTTGTAGGAAAACAAATCTCAGAAAGAGATAAGAAGACTGCTAAGATAGGCCAAAGTCATTCCTGCTTTTTATTTGCAGGGTCCCAGTCATCCTAATAGACTAACAAAGCTACCTGATTCCCTCAAACATCCAATCAAAGATCAATTGGTTGTGACATAACAAACATACAATTATTTCACTACTGGGTACATCACTACAGGGTACCTTTATTTAAGATTATATATTTGAGAATATATATATATATATATATATATATATATATATATATCTCAAAGTAGTTTTTTATATTTTATTTTTTATTTATTAGAGAGAGAGAGAGAAAGACTGAAAGGGAGAGATTGGGTCCACAAGGGCTTCTAGCCACTGCAGATAAACTTCAGACACATACACCACTATGAGCATCTGACTTATGTGAGACCTAGAGAATCAAACCTGGGTACTTAGGCTTTGTAGGCATATGCCTTAACTGCTAACTCATCTCTCCAGCCCCTCAAAGTAATTTTGATTGGCATTTAACCTATGACTGAATATTTTTAAAAAGTGGACATTTGTATTTCTTCTTTGAAAACTTTCTATTTTTTGCATAGATCATTTTAGAGCAGGTTTTAGGTTTTTGATTATTTGTATATCCTACATATTAATTATCTATAGATGTATAGATTGAAAGCTATTCTCCAATTCTGTAGGCTGTCTCTTTTTTGGATTATTAGTGTACTTTGATGTACAAGGCTTTTAAAATTTCACAAGGCCACCTTGGTTGGACATTGGTGTTTTTATCTGATTGACAGGATGTCTATTCAGAGAGTCTATGTTCTATCTCTATGTTGAAGTATTTCTCCTACTTTTTCCTTTAGCAGTTTTAGAATTTTGGATCTGACATTGCATATTTCATCCATTTTGACTTGATTCTTAGGCATGGGGAGAGACCAAGATCTTGTTTCATCCTTCTACATATAGATACCCAATTTTCCCAGCATTTTTTATTAGAGACTTTATTACCTCCAGTGAATCTTTTTTTAAATTTTTTTAACATTTTTGTCAAAAATTAAATGGATGTAGCTGACTGGTTTTATAGTTGATCTTCAATTCTTTTCCACTGATCTATATTTCTGAATGATGTTGTAGCAGGACTACTGTGCTGCTTTTGATACTATGGCTCTGTATATACCAATGGTGAAACAACTTTCAGGATCACACTAATTTTATTACAAATACATGCATACACATACACACACACACACATATACACGCAGATAAAAAGATAGATAGAGGGACTTCTGGTTAAGATGGTGGCGTAGGTACCACACCAAAGCAGCCTAGAGGGGAAAAAAAAAAAATCTCAGCAAAATGCACACCTTTACTAAAAAGTGAGGTGTAAAGGAAAATGAAATGGCAGTGGAGAAGTAGGAGAGATCCAGAGCAGCTAAAGCCCACACAGGCCGGCAGAAGCAGCTCCGGCAGATTTACTGACTGTGGCAGTGGCTGCAGAGAACCAAAAAGTTACCACAGGAAAAGCCAGGTGAGGGGAGCTTCCACTCACACCGGAGCTCTCTGCAAACTGAAGAAACATGAAGGAGGACCGGCAGTGAACAATAGAGGAGCAGATCACAAGGTAGAAGAACACGTGGAACAGTGAGAGAACTAGAGCAGCATCGGCAGCCTCCCCTCCCTCACTGCCAGTGCCCAGCTCCAGTGAACAAAGCAGCAGTCCAGGGACCAGGCCATGACAACTTGAACTGACAGCAGGACACAAGGAGTAGAGGTAACTTGGATTACAACAGGGAAGGGTGTCACCTGGTCACAAGCTGACTTGGAACCCTCAACACATCAGCAATCTTAACATGCTTGTTGTCAGGATAAGGGTGTGGGTGGGGCAACACACATCCTAAGGGACAGTTAGAGGATCTGGATGTCATAATACCTACCCTTGGATAAATACTCTGAGCTGTTTTTTATGGAAAGTGTATATTGTTTAGTTAAATTTTAGAATCTGCCTGTATTTTATTCCATTTAGCCTACTTGAATACTCTCATAGCAGGCAAACCCAACCTAGGGTCACTTTTATAGATAAGATACTCTGGTAGTCTTGAGAGCCACACCTAATGCCTTAAGCTCATAACCTGAAGTTATATAACATCAGATTCTCTATACACCTAATAATACCCAGATAAATAGAAAATCCAATCATTAAATCATCCAGGATGCAAAAAAATGTACATTATAGCACAAGAAACACCAAAAATAAAGACAATATAAATCCTCCAAAAAGTGTTAATGCATCAGAAATGAACCACAGTGAGAATGAGTTAGAGGAAATGCATGAGAAAGATTTCAAAAGAATGATTACAAATATGTTCAAAGAAGTCAAAGAAGAAACCAAGTGAATGAAAGAAGAAATCAAAGGAATCAAAGAAAACACAGGACAGCAATTTAATGAAATAGAGGTCAATACTAAACATTAAAAAGGAGATAGAAATAATAAAGAAAAAAACAGTCAGAATTACTAGCAATGAAGAACACAGTTAATGAAATTAAAAAAAAAAATGTAGAAAATCTCTCCAGTAGAATGGATGAGGGAGAGGACAGAATATCTAAGCTAGAAGACCAGGTGGCAGATCTAGTACAGTCCAACAAAGAGAAAGACAAACTAATGGAAAAGTATCAGTGGGAGTTTCACAATATCCAGGACACTATGAAAAGATCAAACACAAGAATTCAGGCCATAGTAGAAGGAGAAGAATTTCACTCCAAAGGCATAGTAGGCATCTTCACCAAAACCAGAGAAGAAAACGTCCCCCAAATTGGGAAAGAGGTGCCAATGCAGATACAGGAATTCTTTAAAACACTGGCCAGACAAAACCTGGAAAGAACATCTCCTTGCCATATTGTAATCAAACTACCAAACACACAAACCAAAGTAAAAATATTGAAATCAGTCAGAGAGAAAAATCAAGTTATCTACAAAGGAGAGCCTATCAAGATTATAGCAGATTACACAACACAAACTTTAAAAGCCAGAAGGGTGTGGAGTGATGTATTCCAAGTCCTGTAAGATAACAACTGCAAACCAAGGTTACTTTAACCTGCAAAACTATCCATTCAAATAGATGGAGAAAAATGGACACTCCATGACAAAAGCAAGCTAAAGGAGTGTTTGAAGACAAAACCAGCTCTACAGAAAATATTTGAAAGAATTCTCCATGCTGAAGAAAAAGAAAAGCACACATAAAAGGAACCAGGTAGAAACAAAGAATACTCAAACACTAGTTAATAATACTCAAAAACTAGTTAATAATAGCAAGAAAGGCTATAGAGCATACACAAAATTATGGAAATTCAACAACACACTACTAAATGATGAATGGGTCAATGAAGAAATCAAGAATGAAATCAAAAAATTAATAGAGTCAAATGATAATGAGAACACAACATACCAAAATCTCTGGGACACAATGAAGGCAGTCCTAAGAGGTAAACTTATAGCTTTAAGTGCCTATATTAAGAAATTAGAAAGGTTGCAATTAAACGACCTAATGCTTCACCATAAAGCAGTGGTAAAACAAGAACAAGGCAAACCAAAAATCAGTAGACAGGAAAAAATAATAAATATTAGGGCAGAAATTAATGACATAGAAGCCCCCCAACCAAAAAAAAAAATCCAAAGAATCAATGAAAACAAAGTTGGTTCTTTGAAAGGATAAACAAGATTGATAAACCCTTAGCAAATCTGACCAAAAGAAAGAGAGAAGAGACACAAATAAATAAAATTAGAGATGAAAAAGATAACATCACAACAGATGCCAGAGAAATTCAAAAAATCATCAGGACATACTATAAAAGCATATACTCCACAAAGTATGACAATCTGAAAGGAATGGATGATTTCCTTGATTTATATGACCTACCTAAATTAAATCAAGATGAGATTGATCACTTAAATAGACCTATAATAAGCATGGAGATCCAAGCAGCTATCAATAATCTCCCAACTAAAAAAAGCCCAGGCCCAGATGGATTTCTGTGTTAATTTCGTATCTGTCTACAATGATGAAAATGTACATCAGCTTTAACAGTCTTCAGGATTCTTATGTATAGAATCATATCATCTTCAAAAAGATACTTTTCCTTTCTTATTTTCTATTTGTATTATTTTGTTTGTGTCTCTTGTGCCATTACTGTAGTGAAGACTTTCTAGTAGTATATTAAATAAGAATGAAGAAAGTGGACACTCATTTCCAATTTTAGTGAAAATGCTTCAAATTCTATGCTACTTAATACAACATTGGCTATAGGTTTGGCATAAATATTCTTTATTTTCTTGATATATATATTTCTTCTATTCCTAGTTTCTTCTCGACTTTTATCATGAAGGAATGCTGGAGTTTGTCAAACGTATTTCCAGATATATTGAAATGATCATGTAATATTTTTCCTTCAGTTCATTTATATTGTGTATTGCATTTATTGATGTGCATATGTTGAATGATACATTCCATTGTAAGATAAAACCTACTAGATCACATTGAATGAACTTTTAGATATATTCCTGTATTGTGTTTACAAGTATGTTGTTGAGAAATTTTGCATCTATGTTCATGAGAGAGAGTAGTCTGTAATTTTCTTTTTATGTGTGTCTTTATTTGGTTTTGGTATTAGGGTAATACTAGCTTTATAAAAAAAAATAGTAGTGTTTTTTTTTTCTAATTTTTGAATAGTTTGAGAAACATTGGTGCTAATTCCTCTTTGAATGTCTGGAAAAATTACCCAGTGAATACATCTGATGCTGGCTTATTTTTAGGTTTTCTTTTTTATTATTTAAATAAATTTTTGATCTTATTGTTTGTTACAGATCTATTTAACTGATTTATTTAATTTCATTTAATTATGGTAGGTCATATATATCTATAAATCTATCTTTAGACTTTTCAATAGAGTGGAGTTTATGTTTTAAGGTAGGTCCTTCTGATTACCTGAATTTCTTTTTTTTTCTTTTTTATTATTTTATTTATTATTAATTTTTTTAGTTTTTATTAGCATTTTCTATGATTATAAAAAAAATCCCATGGTAATTCCCTCCCTCCCACCCCACACTTTCCCCTTTGAAATTCCATTCTCCATCATATTACCTCCCCATCTCAATCATTGTACTTATATATGCACAATGTCAACCTATTAAGTACCCTCCTCCCTTCCTTTCTCTTTCCTTTATGTCTCCTTTTTAACTTACTGGCCTCTGCTACTAAGTTGAATTTCATTAGTATATGGTGTAATACTTCCTTTTCATTTCTAATTTTATTAATTTAGTTCTTCTCTTTTGCTGGTGTTTATTGATCATATCTTGAGGCTTTTTATCTTTCAAAGAAGCAGCTTTTGTATTGCTGCTTCTTTGCATTGTACTTCATTTTTAGTTCATTATTTTTTTCCTGATTTTAAAATTTTCCTTTGTCATTTTCATGTCTTGTTTTGGGGTTTTTAACTCTTGTTTTTTCTTTACTTCTAACTGATAAATCCATAAATTATCAGTTTCTTTCCTGATTCAGTTTTTTGTTTTGTTTTGTTTTGTTTTGTTTTCTAGTGATAACAAGAGGACTGCTGCAGTTCTATTCACATTGTACTTATGTTGCATAAAAAATAATGTGTGATACTAATAGGTCTTAATTTATTTCTAATTAACAATAGAACTAACTTCTTTGCCACCTGGCATTTATGGCTGAAATATACATTTAAAATATTAGCATTTATGTGGTAGTTTGAATCTATGTCCCCAGTAGACTCAAGTGTTATTAAAAGTGAGTTTCCAGCTTGTGCTCCTAGCAGGAAGACTCCTGCTAGTGGGGGTGGCACGTCACTGGGAATGGATCTAAATTATCGCCCAAGGTATGGAGAATAAGCATGGTTTGGTGCTTGCTTATTGGTGGTGCTAGTTTTTCTCTTGTCATTGTTCTGTGAAATGGTCCAGTTTCTTCTCCTACTGTGGCACTCCCCCTAGATTTGTAAGTCTGAAATAAATGCCATTCCACCCATAAACTGTGCATTTTGGGGGTTCTTCCCAGCATCACTGACTATGACAGTTCAGTAGGTTTCTTTTTTGTTTTCTAGTGATAACACAGGGAATGTGCATATTACATGTATGTTACAAAAAATTGGTACTAGTAGGTATTGATTTATTTCTAATTAACAATAACTAAACCCTTGGCCAGTGGGGATTTGTGGCTGAAAAAAAAAATCAATTGAAACTTATACCATTTTACTTTCATAACATGCAACATATGCAATCAGAGAGACAATTTGGGCAGGGGATGGATAAATCAAACAACAATACCTTCTAAGATACTTTATGAAAATCATACTTGGTTTTTCATTGACAGCCTAAACCTTCTAAAGGGCCTATGGAACATAACGTGTGTAAAGAAAAAGAAAAATTGATAGTTAATTGTAGGTTGCACTTGGAGTTTCAATTTTCTTTTTTATATAGAAAATGTGACCTTCCCTACTACAAGCTAAACTTGGGCAGGGATTATAAGATCCTAAAATTCAGTGTGTACCCTGCTATCTACCAAAGTTAACCAAATGATATTGGAAAAGGAAAACTAAAATAATATGTGGTGTCTGTTAGGAAGAATTAATGCGAAACACTTAAGTGATGGTATATAAATTATGTTGATTCAGTCATTTTAAAATGTCTGTATATATTTTTACTGTATCACACACAATTATGCATGATTTAACCTGTCCAAATATGAGAATACAAATGCAATATAAAATCCCACAGGTCCAAAAGTAGCTCTCAAAACAAGAAGAAAAAGTTATAAATCTATGCTCAAAGTAGCTTTTGCAAGATAACTCACTTGAGTTACCAAGAGAAGCTGGGGGTTTGTAGCAGACAGCTTCAGGTTAACTGAGATGAGCTTTCAGACCAGGCACAGTTATGGAGGAAGGGATTTATTGGAGCTGACAGATCCTGGGGAAGTTCCATAATGGCAGAAGAAGCTGGCCTGCCTTCACAGGCCCAGAGAGAGAGAGAGAGAGAGAAGGAGAGAGAAGCACAAGCCTAAAGGTCAAAAGCCACAGCATACCTTAGGAACTCCAGCTAGGCATATTTTGCATATCTTTAGATTGAAATCAGAAATCCATCACCACAACTTAAGATCCACCCAGTGGCATTGCCTCCAACCATGTAGCCAGAAGATGCAAACTACAAACAAACAACTGAATATATTGGGGGCCATCTATCCTATTCAAACCACCACATTCTGCCCCTGGCCACCAATACATTTATAATCATCATAAATTGTAAATTGTATGCAGTTCAATTTTGAAGGTCCCCACAGTCTTGACCAATTTAAGATATTAAGACCTGTAAAATCAAACAAGTTAAACATTTCTAACATATAAAGGCACAGAGTAAACATTTTTAAGTGGTATAAGGCACAGCAAGGAGAGACTAACACAATGCAAACTCAACCACCATCAAACAAACATCAAACTTCTGCAGTTCAAGTCCAAGACTGACAGTCTCCAGATTTCCCAATTCTGCCCCTCCAGCTGGGCAGAGTAGCAGGGGAACACTTCCATCCTAGGCCAACAACAGTGCACTCCATGGTAGCCCTTTCACAGTCCTGGTATATCCAAAACTTCTTGAGGTCTTCATGCAAATCATGGTCCATCTTCCAAAGGCTCTTTCAGCCTATCAGGGCATCATACCCTGCCTCATGCTGCATCTCAGCATCAGCTCCTGGAACCATGTGCAATTTACTCCTCACATTTTCCAAAGGCTCTTTCAGCCTATCAGAGCATCAGGCCCTACCTCATGCCACATCTCAGAGGCAGCTCCTGGAAGCATTTGTAATTCATGACCACTCCTCATAGTTTTCATGCTTCTGAAACCAATACCAGGTGTGTAGGACACAGTCATATTCTTAATTCAGGGACAAAACAAATCATAGCCTTGAAAAGCAGGTTCCTTCTCCAATCAACTCTTTCCAAAAGTGTTTGCATTTCTATGATAGTCTTTCCTTAGGCATCCTTTCCATGGTCCTTTAAGATTGCTAATGTGTTTGACAATAGCAGCTTTAGTAATATAAAGCCAGTCCCTGTGCCAGTAAATTTAACTTGCTTAAAGTTTTCCAGCTTAAAATATTAAGTCTCTCAGTCCAATATCTCTGGCCAAGCACATCAGTCCATTACAAATTTAACCTTGATCAAACTCTCTGGGCCTGGGCAGCAGGATGCAGCCAGCCCTTATGCCAGTAGCCCAGTTCCAACAAAGTCCTCTGCTGTCTTTCCTTCCCCTTAGAAAGCTCATAAGCCAAGCCTCGAACTTCAATGCTGTCTGCACTTAGCATTCTCAGACTCTCATCAGAATAGGCATAAAACTTGGCTTACCACTCCAGAAGACATCTTAAGCTGCAAGCACCAAGTACATGCCTATTCCTCCAAAACAAAGGTTCTAAAAGATCATCATCCACATGGCCAGGTACATCTCAGCCCACTCCTCAGTACCAAGTTCTGAGGCAGACATCTTCAGGTTCACTGAGATGAACTTCAGACCAGGCACAGTTATGGAGGAAGGGATTTATTGAAGCTTGCATATCCTGGGGAAGTTCCACAATGGCAGAAGAAGCTGGCCTGCCTTCACAGGCCCAAACAGAGAGAGAGAGAGAGAAGCACAAGCCTAAAGGTCAAAAGCCACAGCACACTTCAGGAACTCCAGCTAGGGACACTTTGCATATCTTTAGATTGAAATCTGAAACCCACCACCACACCTTAAGATCCACCCAGTGACATTGCCTCCAGCCAGGTAGCCAGCAGATGCAAACTACAAACAAACAACTTAATATATTGGGGCCATCTGTTCTATTCAAACCACCACAGGGTTGCTCACACAAAGTGTTCCAGCTCAGGGAGTAAATGACGATGATCTGATAACTCTACAAATTTCAAAAAGGAAATTAGAAAGCCATGGACATATCCCAACCTAAACATATCAATATTTTATAATTATTGTAATAATAACAACACTACTCAGTTTGGAGAGAATGATATTTAAGAGAGAGAAAACCAGTGCCCATGCAAATATTATCCCTTATCCTTCCAACTGAGTAGATTTCATCCCAATATAAAAATATTAATTTGTTGGTTTTTCTATAATGGTACTTATAGTTTTGTCCTGGGGAAATAAGTGATATCATCTTCACAATTACTTTCATTAATGTATGTGTTAATTCAATCAACCTGTGATTGACTATTCTGTAGTAATCCTGGTTGGTGGTACTTGGAATTTAAAATGAAATGGTCCTTTAAAAAAATAAACTAAAGTGGTCCTTTTCTATTTTATTAGTATTCTAAGCATGTGCTATATCAGAGTGAAATATTACATAAAGGAATTTCAAGTTGAATTAGAAGAATAATAATGGATGGAGAAGGTGTTATGTTATGATGACAAGAAAGATTCTTACTAATAATCTGAAACCTGAAGTGAGATGGGTGGCGGTGTCTTTCTATATTTGAAGAAAGAATTCATGCAAAGAAAGCTATATATTTTCGTATTTCTGTTAATGTTGAGCATGGCTTTTGGGGTGGAATTTATATATGTGTAAATATTTTAATAGTTTTTTTTTCTTGTTTTTAAGCTTTCTTGGTCTGTATCTGAGAAATTTGAAGTGCCAGGTAATATTTTTTGTACCGCTGAAGCAAGGGCATTCTGCACACAGCTGTCTTGTAACATTCTTTTCCCTTGGTTCTTGCTCTGAGACATACATGAATTAACACCACACCACACACACACACACACGCATAATCTGCTGAATCCTCAGGGGACCCTGAATCCATGCAGTGCTCTTTACTCCTCTCTTCTGTCCTCCAGAAACCTTTCTTCCTTAATAGCTCTCACTACACTCACTGCACTGTGAAAGTGTGTTTTAACCACAGTTATTTCTCAAGCATCATTACCTTTTGTTGTCTTTTGCTCAATAACTTACAGTTTCTTTAAAATTCTATCTCATCAATTTTCTTTGTTGCCTATAGAGAGAGACTACATATAGTCCTTCTTACATCTTGGTTAGAAGTAGATACCTGATCTTTTGATAATTCTTTTATTCTTATATTTTCAAAGTGAATATCATCAAGGAAAACATAGAACAAAAGATATTTCAGGACTTCTGGTAAGATGGCGGCTTAGGTACCATGCCAAAGCAGCCTAGGGGGGAAAAAGACCAAAAAAAACTCAGCAAAATACACACTTTAACTAAAAAGTAAGGTGTATAGGAAATTGAAACAACAGTGGGAAAGTAGAAGAGATCCAGAGCCCACAAAGGCCGGCAAAAGCAGCCCTGGCAGGTGGCAGCACACCAGAAAGCAGCCAGCAGGCAGGAAAAGCCAGGTGAGGGGATTTTCCACTCACACTGGAGCTCTCCACAATGCAAGAAACATGAAGGGAGAGTGGCAGTGAGCAAAGGAGGAGCAGATCACAAGGTAGAAGAACACGTGGAACAGCGAGAGAACTAGAACAGCTGTGGCTCTCTCCCCTCCCCCACTAGTTGTGCCCAGCTCCAGTGAACAGAGCAGCAGTCCCGGGACCCAGCCATGCCAACTTGAGCCGACAGCGGGACCCAAGCAGGAGCAGAGTCTGGCAGCAAAATCAGCAGCTCCAGCACCAGCAGCAGCAGCCCCAGCACCTTTGTAGATACTCTGAGAGTTTTAAGAGCCACACCTAACACCTTAACCTCTTACCCTGAAGATATATAACATAAAATCAATTGATAGGGCTAAGAATACCCAGCTAGCTAGAAAATCCAAGCATTAACTTAATCCAAGATACAAAAAGATATACATTATAACACAAGAAACACTAAAAATCAAGAAATATAAATCCACCTAGAAGTATTAATGCATCAGAAAAGACCTCCAGTGAGAACGAGTTAGAGGAAATGCCTGAGAAAGATTGTAAAAGAATGATTGTAAACATGTTCAAAGAAGTCAAAGAACAAATCAAAGAGGAAATCAAAGAAGATGTAGGACACCAATTTAATGAAATAAAGAAGGCAATACAAGACATAAATAAGGAAATAGAAATAATAGAGAAAAACCAGTCAGAATTACTAGCAATGAAGAACACAGTTAATGAAATTAAAAAAAAAAAAAAAAAAAAAAACTCTGTAGTAAATCTCACCAGTAGAATGAGTGAAGGAGAGGACAGAATACCTAAGCTAGAAGACCAGGTGGAAGATCTAATACAGGCCAACAAAGAGAAAGACAAACTTATAGAAAAGTGTGAGTTGGAATTTCAAGATATTTGGGACATTATAAAAAGAACAAATAGAAGAATTTAGGGCATAGTAGAAGGAGAAGAATTTCACTCCAATGGCATAGTAGGCATCTTTAACAAAATCATAGAAGAATACTTTCCCCAAAGTGGGAAAGAGGTGCCAATGCAGATATGGGAAGCTGATAGATCCCCAACCAGACAAAACCTGGAAAGAACTTCTCCTTGCCATATTATAATCAAACTACCAAACACACAAACCAAGGAAAAATATATTGAAAGCAGTTTGAGAGACAAATCAAGTTACCTACAAAGCCAAGCCCATCAGGATTACAGCAGATTATTCAACACAAACTTGAACAGCCAGAAGGGCTTGGAGTGATGTATTCCAATTTCTGAAAGATAATAACTGTCAACCAAGGTTCCTTTATCCTGCAAAGCTATCCATTCAAATAGACAGAGAAATAAGGACATTCCATGACAAAAGGAGTTTAAAGGAGTATTTGAAGACAAAACCAGCTCAACATGCTGAAGGAAAGGAAAAGCACACATATAAGGAACCTGGAAAAAACAACCAATACTCTGATACTAGTTAACTCAAGAGAGCAAAGGTAGAACCAGAATGACAAAAAAAGAGGCAAACATAAATACGCACGTTTCAATAATATCTCTTAATGTCAACAGCCTCAAAGCCCAACCAAAAGACGTAGGTTTGCAGAGTGGGTTAAAAAGCAGGATCCTACCATTTGCTGTCTCCAAGAAACTCACCTTTCTACAAAGGAAAGACATTATCTTAGGGTGAAAGGTAGGAAAATGGTGTTTGTAGCAAATGGGTCTAAAAAACAAGCAGGGTTTGCTATCCTAATATCAGACAAGGTAGACTTCAGTCCAACATTGGTCAAGAAAGATAAGGAAGGTCACTTTATATTGATTAAGGGCACACTCCAAAATGATGACATTACAATCCTGAACATATGTACACCTACCATGGGGGCTCCCAAATTTGTCAAACAAACACTATTAGAACTAAAGTCACAGATAACACCAAACACAGTGGTGGTGGATGACTTTAACACCACACTTTCATCAATTGAAAGGTCATCCCAGGAAAAAATAAACAGAGAGGCATCTGGACTAAATGAAGTCATAGAAGGAATGGACCTCACAGATATATACAGGACATTTCATCCAAAGGCTGCATGTTATACACTTTTCTGCAGCACATGGAACATTCTCTAAAATAGACCATATATTAAGATACAAAGCAGCCGGGCGTGGTGGTGCACGCCTTTAATCCCAGCACTCGGGAGGCAGAGGTAGGAGGATCGCCATGAGTTCGAGGCCACCCTGAGACTCCATAGTGAATTCCAGGTCAGCCTGGGCTAGAGTGAGACCCTACCTCAAAAAATCAAAAAAAAAAAAAAAAAAAAGATACAAAGCAAATCTTAACAAACGCAGGAAAATTGAAATAATTCCTTACATTCTATCTGACCACAATGGAATGAACTACAAATTAGTAGCAAGAAAGGCTATAGAGCATACACAAAATCATGGAAACTAAACAATGCACTACTAAATGATGAATGCATCAATGAAGAAATCAGGAAGGAAATCAAAAAAATTATAGAGTCAAACTATGATGAGAATACAACATATCAACATCTTTGGGACACAATGAAGGCAGTTCTAAGAGGTAAATTTATAGCCTTAAGTGCCTATATTAAGAAATTAGAAAGGTTGCAAGTAAATGACATAATGCTTCACCTTAAAGCCTTGGAAAAAGAAGAACAAGGCAAACCAAAAATCAGTAGACAGAAAGAAGTAATAAAGATTAAGGCAGAAATTAATGAAAGAGAAAGAAAAAAAAAAAATCCAAAGAACTAATGAAACAAAGAGTTGGTTCTTTGAAGGGATAAACAAGATTGATAAACCCTTAGCAAATCTGACCAAAAGAAAGAGAGAAAAGACACAAATTAATAAAATCAGCGATGAAAAATGTAACATCACAACAGATTCCAGAAAAATTCAAAAATCATAGGGAGTTACTATAAAGGCATATACTCCACAAGGTATGAAAATCTGAAGGAAATGTATGATTTGCTTGATTTATATGACCTGCCTAAATTAAATCAAAATAAGATTAATCACTTAAATAGACCTAAAGCAAACATGGGAATCTGAACAGTTATCAATAAACTCCCACCCAAATAAAGCCCAGGCCCAGATGGATTCACTGCTAAATTTTACCAGACCATCAGGGAAGAGCAAACACCATTGCTTCTTAAGCTTTTCCAGGAAATATAAAAAGAAGGAATTCTACCAAACTACTTCTATGAGGCCAGCATCACCCTGATATCAAAACCAGGCAAAGATAGAACAAAAAAAGAAAATTACAGACCTTTCTCCCTCATGAACATAGATGCAAAAATTCTCAACAAAATATTGGAAAACAGAATACAAGAGTATATCAAAAAGATCATTCACCCTGACCAAATAGGTTTTATCCCAGAGATGCAGGGATGCTTCAATATATGCAAATCTATAAATGTAATACATTATATAAATGGGTTGAAGGACAAAAATCCCATGATTATCTCAGTAGACGCAGAGAAAGCATTTGACAAAATCCAACATCCCTTCATTTTAAAAGTTACACAGAAACTGGGGATAGAAGGAACATATCTCAATATAATAAAATCTATTTATGACAAGCCTACAGCCAACATATTACTAAATGGGGAAAAACTGGAAGCTTTTCCACTAAAATCAGGAACAAGACAAGGGTGTCCACTGTCCCCACTTTTATTTAATATAGTTTTGGAAGTCTTAGCCATACCAATAAGACAAGAGAAACACATAAAAGGGATACAAATTGGAAAGGAAGAGATCAAGTTATCATTATTTGCAGATGACATGATTCTGTCCATAAAGGACCCTAAAGACTCTACTAGCAAACTGTTAGAGCTGAACAAAACCTACAGCATGTAGCAGGATACAAAATAAATACACAGAAATCAGTAGCCCTCATATATGTTAAAAACAAGCACACAGAAGATGAAATCAGAGAATCACTTCCATTCACAATTGCATCAAAAAAAAAAAAAAGTACCTTGGAATAAACCTAAAAAAGTAAGTAAAGAATCTCTAAGAATCTCTACAATGAGAACTTAACACTGAAGCGAGAAATTGCAGAAGACTCTAGAAAGTGGAGAAACATCCCTTGTTCCTGGATTGGAAGAATCAATATTGTGAAACTGGCAATGTTACCTAAAGCAATCTACACATTTAATGCAATCCCTATCAATATTCCAACAGCATTCTTCACGGAAATAAGAAAAAACAATCCAGAAATTCCTTTGGAATCACAAAAAAACCTAGAATATCTAAAATAATACTGAGCAACAAAAATAAGGCTGGTTGTATCACCATACCTGTTTTTAACCTATACTACAGAGCCATAGTAATAACAAGAGTATCATATTGGCACAAAAACAGACATGTAGATCAGTGGAACAGAATAGAGGACCCAGATGTAAGTCCTGGTAGCTATAGTCGCCTGATATTCTATTAAAATGCCAAAAATACTCATTGGAGAAAAGACATCCTCTTCAGCAAATGGTGTTTGGAAAATTGGATATATATCTACAGAAGGATGAAAATAGATTCTTCTCTCTTGCCATGCACTAGGATTAAGTCCAAATGGATTAAAGACCTTAACATCAGACCTGAAACTCTGAAACTGCTAGAAGAAAATGTGTGGGAACCCTTCAACTTATTGGTCTTGGCAAAGACTTTCTGAATACAACCCCAATTTCTCAGGCAATAAAACCACAGATTAATCACTGGGACCTCATGAAATTACAAAGATTTTGATCTGCAAAAGACGCAGTGGAAAAAGCAAAGAGGCAACCTACAGAATGGGAAAAAAATCTTTGCCAGCTATTTATCCGATAGAGGATTAATATCTAGGATATACAAAGAACTCAAAAAGTTAAATAATAAGGAATCAAACAAGCCAATCAAAAAATGGGCTATGGAGTTAAATAGAGAGTTCTCAAAGGAAGAATTACGAATGGCATATAAGCATCTAAAAAAAATGTTCTACGTCACTAGTCATCAGGGAAATGCAGGTTAAAACTACATTGAGATTCCATCTCTCTCCTGTCAGATTGGGTACCATCTTGAAAACAAATGATCATAAATGTTGATGGGGATGTGGATAAAGAGGAACCTTTCTACACTGCTGGTGTGAATGCAATCTGGTCCAGCCATTTTGGAAATCAGTGTGGAGGTTCCTAAAACAACTAAAGATTACTATATGACCCATCTATAGCACTCCTAGGCATATATCATAAAGAATCATCTCATTTCCTTAGAAGTATGTCCTCAACCACATTTATTGCTGCTCAATTTATAATAGCTGGGAAATGGAACCAGCCTAGATGTCCCTCAACTGATGAGTGGATAATGAAGATGTGGCACATTTATACAAGGATTTCTACTCAGTGGTAAAGAAAAATGAAGTTATGAAATTTGCAGAAAAATTGATGGATCTGGAAAGGATTATACTAAATGAGGTAACCCAGGCCCAGAAAGCCAAGGTTCACATGTTCCCCTTCATATGTTGATACTAGCTACAGATGATTTGGCTTCTGTGTGAGAAGGAAAATCCTTAGTAGCAGAGGCCAGTAAGTTAAAATGGAGATATAAAGGGAAAAGAAAGGAAGGGAGGAGGGTACTTAATAGGTTGATATTGTATATATGTAAGTACAATGATTGAGATGGGGAGGTAATATGATGGAGAATGGAATTTCAATGGGGAAAGTGTGGTGGGGGGAGGGAGGGAATTACCATGGGATTTTTTTTTTATAATCATGGAAAATGTTAATAAAAATTTTAAAAAAAGACATTTTCAGTTTTATTGATTTGAGCAAATACCCACCCACCCATAAGCACCAGCAGCCTTTTGCATCACTGCCAGAGTTCTCTCATTGCCCATTGTAGTTATACCCTGCCTTATTCAAAAACGTAACAAAGTAACAGTGTATACTGGCACAACAGAAATGTGTTTCTCATAGTAGTGGAGAGGGAAGTTGCACAGCCGGAAGTTGGACTAGCATGATAATGGTAGGGTTTAGTATTTTAGCATATATACTTGGTGCGAACACACTCCAAACTCGCTACATAGAGCCATGCATATATATTGGGTGGTAACACAAACTTTATACTTCAGACTAGCTACATGCAGCCACACATTGTCTCTGTACAGTGAATAAGTTGAAATAGACTAGAAATTCATACAATGTAATCACATAATATGTATTTTTCTTTCTATCTTCTATGGCTTCAATAATTCATAGTAATGATTTGATATGTTTCTGTGGTGATTCTAAAAGCTGTCATGTTGAAAACCCAGATTAACCACCACACTAGGAACATTGTTAAAAGTGGTTTTATACAACCATAGCTCAAATGTCATGACTTGTTTCTCTGATAGAACCCATGTGCACATAAAATAAAAGTGTGGTTTATGCTCCTATTTTTCTTAAATATTGCATTTCATTAACTCTATATTTCAGCTTCCCCTAACCTTCTCAATGTCCAACATACCACAAGTTACTCTTAAATATAAAATCTTCTGTAACAGAATGAACATGGTATTTTGGTGTTCATGATAAACACAGGATACATATCTTTACATGGAAAGAGGAGGCATATATTATAAACAGTAAGTGAGACACTGTAATTGGCCTGCACTTTCATGCAAATCACCACTGCATTCTCTATAAGCCGTCACAGGCCCATTGCCTCCCACTGCACAGGGACTCAATAAATGCACTGAGATTTCCTCTATAGGCTGGAGTTAATAATGCCATTACTGGTGTTGCTGTGTTGGGAAAGGATGTTGGGGGGGGGATGAAATGGTTGGGGAGAAGTGCTATCGGCATCCTCTAGGTTGTACATAAAAAATCAGAAATAAGATAGGATGCACCATTGTTGTTTGATATTTTCAAAGAGAATCTACCTATGTACCCAGAAGGTCCTCAAACTTGAGATTCTCCTGCCTCAGCTTCTTAAGTGCTGGGATTTCAAGTGAATACCACCACAAATAGACTTTTAATGTATTTTAAGTTAGTATTCAGTAAATTGTTGGTCTTTTTTAGAAATATCATCCATTATGCAGAAATATTCTTGTCCCAGTTATTTGGATGCTTTTATCATTTTATTAACCTATGTTTTCTGTTCTAAGACATTTCCTACAGGTGGCAGGCATACAATGTATCCATTCATGCTGAAACATCAAATAAATCACATTTCACACATTATGAACAATTGTTAAATCATCCTAGTCCTCTAATTATCCAAATTAAAATAAATACAGAAAAGAAGAGTGGCTTTGCTATTACATTTTCCAACTGATTTATTAGTACTTTACATTAGACTAGCTGTTCATGGTTGTCTGTGTCAGGTACTCTGTATACAGAGCTTGAAGTCTTTGATGTTTTAGTGCAATTTAAAGTGAAATCCATTCCCAGCATGCCTAATTTCAAAAATGAAGTCAAAAAGAAAATGTTCATTTATTTTTATGGAAGTTACCTTGGTGAATTTCTCACACAAGTATAGTGTTGCGAGTAATAACAAAAGCCCTTTCAATTATATGAAGTGTAATCAGTTGCTTTCAACTGAAGATGCTTTAAAACATTGCACAGGTTCTGCTTAGTTTGTAAAACTTCTCTTTTACAGTATTCCAAAAAATTATCTTTGTGAGGAATACAATATTTTCTACATTAATTGCTATTAACAATTGATACAGAAATAAGTTTGGAATGAATATAACCAAAATTAATAACTTGCCAAATCTTAAGGGTAGTACAGCTATGTTTATTCAGTGACTTCTAGAATACTGAATAATGTGCACAGTTAAATGTTTTAGGATAAGCTAAGTGAAGTTATTTGTTATGTGTTGTGGAGCATTTTAGATCTTACAACACTGTAGATAACAATAGTATGTTTCTATGAGATACTTCTAAATTTCTTTACCTAATTATTAGAGTAAATTTTCCCTCACTTAGTGGATTCCTCAGGTCAAAAATATACTGTTTATCTCAAGGGGACTTTAACCTATTCTTTATCTATAAAAGTTATAATTAAAAACAATCTAGGCAAAGTGGTAATTTTTTTATGCCCCTCATGAGGGAGAGAGAGAGAATTAGCACACCAGAGCCTCCAGCCACTGCAATCAAACTCCTGATGTGTGCACCTCCTTGTGCACATGTGTGACATTGTGAACTTGCATCCCTGTGCATCTGGCTTATGTGGGACCTGGAGAGGCCATCATGAGTCCTTAGGCTTCACAGGCAAGCACTTTAACCACTAAACCATGTCTCCAGCTCAAAGCAGCACATTTTATTCATTCATATAATTTATTTTGAAATCATTTATGCAACATCTTATTACTTCCATTTTTATGCTGTTCATTCAGTTTTCTTTTTCAAAATGTGTGTGTGTGTGTGTGTGTGTGTGTGTGTGTGTGTGTGTGTGTATGCGTGCACATGTACCTATACAAAGTATTTGTGATGTTGCCTAATGGGCTGGAACCCACTATAGCTCAAGATGTCCTGGAATTCAAGACAACTATTTTGCCTCAGATTCCCATGTGCTGAAATTACTGGAATGAGCCACAATGCCTGGTTAAGTAATATGTAATATACTTATGTTGGCTTTGTGATGGCCAGAACTATTCCTTGAAGTATCTGACGTATGATAGTTCACATTTGTTATCAAGTAGAATGTGGAATTAAAAACCAATAAAGGGATGGAGAGATAGCTTAGCATTTAAGCGATTGCCTGTGAAGCCAAAGGATCCCGGTTCCAGGCTCAGTTCTCCAGGACCCATGTTAGCCAGATGCACAAGGAGGCGCATGCATCTGGAGTTCGTTTGTAGTGGATGGAAGCCCTGGCGTGCCCATTCTCTCTCTCTCTCTTTATCTATCTGCCTCTTTCTCTCTGTGTCACTCTCAAATAAATAAATAAAAATGAACAAAAAAAATTAAAAAAAAACAATAAAAATTAGGGCTGGAGAGATGGCTTAGCATTTATGGTGTCTGCATACAAAGCCTAATAATCCAGGTTCAATTCCTCTGTACCCACAAAAGCCAGATGCATAAGGTGGCCTAGACATCTGGAATTGATTTACAATGGCTTGAGGCCCTGGTGAACCCATTCTCTTTCTCTATCTGTTTGTCTCTCTCTCTCTCTCTTTCTTTCTCTCCAAAAAAAGTAAATACACTTTAAAAACAATAAAAATTAAGTTAGTCCACTAAAAATACTAAAGATGCCAAGTGGATCCAAGTTAATTTCTAGATTGTCTAAAGTTTTGTCCAATAATGTAATAACTAAATGAAAAACATTTTTCCTCTTCAAGATAAAGATAAAGACATTAGGCTAAGTACCTTTGAGTAATTCAAGGTTGAACTTAGTAGTCCATTGTCTGTGGTTAATTGCACAATAGCACATAACTAGTAAGTATGAAATACAGCTTTATAAGGCTCATGATTAGGGTCCAAGGTCAACTGGATGCTTTTGGTTATGGCCTTCTTTCTGACAGTCTTCAGGTAACACAAGGCATGCTGTAATAAAAGACAAGCAGTGGGCTAGACAGATGGTTTAGTGGTTAAGAGTTGCCTGCAAAGCCTAATGACTCTGGTTTGATTTCCAGTACAAAGTGGCACATGCATTTACAGGGCCTGGATGGATTCCCTGGCACACCAATTCTCTCTCTCTCTCTCTCTGTCTGCTTGCAAATAAATAAATGAAAATAATAGAAAAGTACAGGAACTATGTGCAAATCTATCTTTAGAAACATTGTTTTAGCAGACATAATCTTTTTAAGTTAATTTATTTGTTTTATTAGTTATGGACATTTTGTATGTAAATATCACATGTTGGTACCATCTTTTCCCTCCTCCCTTCCCATTTTAGGAAGTGGCCTTACTCATAGGGGTACAGGGCAACTCCATGGGGATTTTGTGTCATGCATTATGAGGGCAGCAGTAAGTTTTGGGAGACAGGCAATATCTCTGTGCAAAATGTCCCAACTTGTGGCTCCAACAATCTTTCCACCCACTTTTCCACAAATTTCCCTGAGCCATGCTTGGAGCATTTTAAGTCTACTTCAGTGCTGGCCACTTAGGAGCATCTAGTTTTCTGGTTTTGTAGATGCTCAGTGTTCGCAGTATCTTTCTTCATCACCTTTGTGCTGATATCAGCTTAACTGAGAGTGCAGCATTCTTTATCATTTCCCCAATTCTTCTGTGGTTTCAGCTGGGGCCAGGGTGGTGTGTACAAGGTCATTTATCTCTTCAAGTCTAGTTCCTATCTGAAAAAGAGAAGGAGATTCTCCAAGGGAGAGTGAAGTCAGAGAATTACAAGGGTTTAGACACTTTCATAGTCTAAGATTAGTGGAAGCTTGACTGGAAAGTAGAATCATTATCTGGATATGATCCTGACTTGTTTCCCAGTTCCACATATGGATTCCTGTCCACTTAGTGGATCTGTTAGCCAATCCAAAGACAGTTGGTCACTCACCATGGCTGTGTGCTGCTGTTGCACTTGTGTGAGCCTCACATCAGGTTGTTTGCTTGAGTCATTTAGACTTTGAGTTATGACTAACAAACTCATTTATCAATAACATATAATAACAGTCCATTCCTGAGGGCAGAGCATTTGCCACTATTGCAGGTTCTTCCTGGTTCCATATCTTACTATTTCATCATGGGGATTAAACATCTACATGAATTTCAGAGGGTCAGATTATATACAGACCATAGAGATGAACTTGACTTCAGAACTTTAGTTACATCTACAATATATCATCATAACATAACAGGTCATTAAGATGTAGAAAATTAGATTGCTATCAAGGAGTGAACTATCCAATTTAATAAATACTTATTTTTGGTGTTATGATTCTTTTATTGAATATATTTAAGTGTCATCATTATTAAATTTTAACCACTTTCTTTTCTAAGCAACAACTTTTGATATGATAAGCAATTTTTGTTTCCAAGTGCTAACACATGTATCAGTAACATGTGTGCTTATTGTGATGAAAGGATTTCCAACATATTTTCAAGTTTTTTTGTTGTTCATTTTTATTTATTTATATGAGAGTGACAGAGAGAGAAAGAGGCAGATAGAGAGAGTGAGATTGAGAATGGGCACGCCAGGGCATCCAGCCACTGCAAACAAACTCCAGACACGTGCGCCCCCTTGTGCATCTGGCTGACATGGGTCCTGGGGAATCGAGCCTCGAACCGGGGTCCTCAGGCTTCACAGGCAAGCGCTTAACCGCTAAACCATCTCTCCAGCCCCAACATATTTTAATTCAAAAATTATAAAATCCAAATTAGATTATTCTTTGGTTAAGCTGAAATATTTTATCATCTAAAGAAAAAATATGTAAGCATGTTATTAGGTTTTGTGCTCTGATCAAAGTTAAAAATAAATGGATGTATTTCTGCAGGCAATAAAATGTATCTTCAAACTGCATGCAAAATGAGACCAATATTAAGGATTTTTCTTCCAATAGAAAAGACTCCAGTAATAGGATAAAAATAGAAATGAATTTATTTTATGCATATTTCCCAAGGCTTATATTTGAAGAGTCTTTATAAAGAACTTTGGGAGATGAAGTAATTGGCAACATAAAAGCACACATACACAAAATTAATTTCCTCCTCCAAATAAAAAAAAATCATGAAGATAAAACTCATTAATGAAAAACTTTGCTTCTGAAATTCCTTAGAATTTCCTTAGAAATTCCTTAGATGCTCACAGAAAAAAAGTTCAAAATTTATTTAATTAATAAAAATAGCACTTCCATTTCAATAAGGCACAGTGCTAATTCTTAGTCTTTTCTTAGCAGAGTCTCTCATTTGAAATGCATTTATGAAACTTGTACAAACATGCCATTTGTTATAAATTACAGATGATATTTTTTCATAGTAATTTTATTATCTCCTCCAATATAGCTTGGATGGTGTACTCACATGACACTGAAATCTGAATTCTTCAAATATACCAAGAATATCATCCATGAGGCTTTATTTGTGTCTCTCTTGTTATCTGCAAAATATTTTTTTCATGCCTTGATTTGGATTTTTCTTCTTTTCAGGTCACAGGTTAAATATTATTCCTTTGAAAAAAAATTTGCATACTGAAGTTAATCTTCTTTTCTTTCCATTGTGTAATGTTTCATTTCAGATCTTTTCTTGATTTTTTTTTATTTCTGCATAGTGTCTCACATCTTCTAGCTAATACTTATGGATGCAGATATTAATGAATTTGGTGATATTAATGAATTTGTCACATCTATGTTTGCTTATCGTGCTGATTCTCCTAGTTGTCTCCTAACCTCAACTAATTGCTCATTCTTTTATCCTAATTACTTTACATTGATTAAGGTAGTGCCTGTCATAGATTTAGTTCTCATACATTTTTGTTGCATGATGAATAAATCACGATATTAACTTACTATGTTTTATCTGAATGGACTATTATCTCTTTTAGTGTTAGCTTTAATGTGTTTCATATTTCCCCATGAACTAGGTGAGAAGGATTTTCTATTGAAAGCTGAGTGAATGCAATTTGAAATATTTTTATTGTAATGGAGTCAAATGGTTAATGTTACAGGACACCTACTAAAAGATACCTACCAAAGTAAACTAAATATATTTTCAGATATATAAACATAAATATATAGGTGAATAATCAGAGCACATAGAACATTAAAATTTTATTGACATTCCCAATACTCCTGCCTCAGCATACCGAGATCCAGCATGGCAGGAATGCATCCCTGATTCAGTCAGCTCCTTGTTGCTGGGACTAATATCTAACTAGACAGAGGAACACAGGGAGGAAGGGGTTTATTTCAGGTTTACAGCATCCAGAGTAAGTTCTGCAAATGACAGAGAAGCAGAATCACTCCATCATACATCAGCATAGCACAGAGAGAAAAACAGACAACAGCAAGCAAACATATCCAGAGCTCAAACTGCATTCTCACACCTGGCAGGTCTGGACTTGGATCTGCCCCCACTGATGCAGCCCCTGTAGCACAGGTCTGCTGAGATAGGAGGTTTAATAAAAAATAAGCAAGTCTCATATATAAAATAATTAATAATATAGAGGTATTCAGTATTTTAAAATTTTCTTCCCTAATTACTTAAAGGTCTTTGATGTTAAGAATATATTTAACCTGTTTTATAGTCTAAACCCTCTTAGTTTCAAGTATATGTGGTTTCTCTAATGAAAACTGTATTTGGCAACTTAATTTTTTTTTTGAAATGCATTTAAGAGATTTGTTGCAGTTTGACTCTAGAATGTCCTTACCCACTCATTTTTTGAGCACTTGTTCTCTAGCTTATGTAAATCACTACTTGGAAGGTTGTGGAGGTGTGAAGAAATTGGGTGTGACTGGCAGAAGTCTGCCATTCTGAGTGGCCCTTGAGGGAAATACTCCCTGGCTCACTTCTTCAGCTTCCTGGTGAACAGCATCTGTCTCACACATAGGCCACTGTCTTCCTAGCCATGATAAACTGTACTTTCCAAAACCATAAGTAAAAAGAGAACTTTCTTCTCTTAAGTTGTTTCTGTCAGGTAGTTTGGTCAATGTGAAAGGAAAAGTAACTAATAGAGTATGAGAAAACAAAAAATAATGACTTTGCTTTGTGACACCTATTCTATAGTAATCTAAGTAGCTTAATTCTTTTGGTATCATTTAAAGCACTTGGCAGTTTTGTTATATAATGTTGATTATATATTGCATTTCATTTGTATTAATTATAGATGCCATATAATTTATGCCAACTGGACCACTAATGCATATATTATTCTATGAGGCAGGGCTCAGGAATAAAATTTAAGCTAAATGTTGTAAATATCAAATTTTTTGCAGAACTTGACCAGCATGGTGGTGAATGCCTTTAATCCCAGCACTCAGGAGGCAGAGATAGGAAAATTGCTGTGAGTTTGGGGCCAGCCTGAGACTACATAGTGAATTCCAGGTAGAACTTAATAAATTTGGGCATTCATTAGATTAAAAAATGAATTCAAACGAGTTTTCTCCTCAAACCCCTTGATATCAATAGACTTCTGAAAAGCATTTATTTTATTTGTTTTAGGTAATTAAGAGTTTGTACATATCACCCTACTGCTGTTAGCAAAAAACTATCAGAGATATAAAATTACTTAAAGGCCTAACTCTGTCACATCTATGCAGTAAAAAGCAATAAGCAGGCTTTGATGACTCTGAAGGAACATGGCAAGAAAACTTCAGCATTAACAGTTGAATCCAGGTAGATAGAGTACGTTAGTGTCTTCTGCTAAGAGAGGTACTTGAAGTTTTTACAGATATCTGATTTAGAAATAGTATGAAAGGTGTTTCACTGTTTGCAAAATAGGTTGAAACATTTTGATTCAAAATACTAATGATAGCCTTTTTACTGCTGCTGGAGGATGTTTTCATCTAAAAGTAACTTACTTAATCTGTTAGAATGAAACTACTAAAAGCAAAAGAAATTACACTAACCTCAGACTTACTTACATATAATTATGTGGTTTTTGTTTCTTTGATACATCTATGCATTGTAGTTAATACTTGTGAGCATTTAATTTGTTTCTTAATTTGAGAACCTCTTAATGTAGATCAGATAAAAAAATAATGTTTATCTTAGACTTATATATAAAGGGACACAGTATTTGTTAGATTTTTGTGTTTACTCTGTCAGTTGTCAAAATTAACAGTTAATTAAAAATTACTGAGTCTATGGGGCCATACATTCAAATTACCACAATCCCTATGCATACCCTAAATTTTATATTTTTAAGAAATGATTTTGAAAACATTAGAAAGATAAGACAACAACAGGTACAACAAGCAATGAATAGGCATGGTATGTTAGATTTTTTAAAGTCTTCACACCAAAATTAAACGATAAAATATAACTTTTATTTCAAATAGGTTCACAACTGTGGTGACTATGGTAGCTAAGTTATTGATTACAGAGATTAATAATATGGTTGATGTGTTAATTATAACACCTCCTTCTATGCCTTCTTTATGTAACAGTGGGGCAGTCATGTTACAAGTGTTCAGAATCTGTCAAGGTATTTATGAACTTCCCTGAAATGTGAACTTTCTGTTAGGTGTTTCTAGATTTGCTTGACAGTTGAGGAGATAGGCTGCTAAAGTCCATCTCCCTCCTACGTGTGCATTGTATGCTGGGCAAGGCAGGTGTGGGGGTTGTCTCATTCTTCTTATACACAGATAGATCAAATGGCAGAGAGGGAGGAGCACTTATGTCCTTGCCTGGCTCCCTAAAGTTGAGATAGCTGCCTTATGAACTTAGTAACTCATGCCACTGGCTCTTCTGGTCCTCACACTTCATGATAAAGACTATCTCAGATATTATACTTTTAGTGTAACAGTGTCTAAAATCCTGAGGACACATGAAAAGAATCTAGAGACTGTGAACAGCCACCATGCAGCATCCATTAGATTTTCCCCAACACTAAAGAGCTCTGTGATTCCACAAACATGAAACAGGCTGATTTTGGTCCATAGTGAAGGCTTCACATGGTGGAGTCAGGAGCTTATTGGATGCTTCCTGGCAAACAAGTGTTCACACAAGTTTGATGGAATGCAAGACTTTCACAAGCATTTACATCAGTTCACAGAATTGACTGGTTAACTTGCCTCTGAGTACAGAAACTCTGAAATGTCATCTAAAGTTATGATGGCTTAATCTAATGCTGAAGCAAGTGGGATATGAGATAGCACAGTGGGTAAAGTGCTCGCTATGCTGATATGATACCTGAGTGCAATCCCCAGCACCCATGTAAATGGCAGGTATAGGGGTCCATACCTGAAATCCCAGCACTGGGATGCAAAAAGAGGAGAAACCTAGGGATTTCTGGGTACCTAACCTAGCCTGATCAGTGAGGTAAAGGTTCTTTAAGAGATACTTTCTCAATATAAAGGTGGACAATGACTAAGGAAGACACCCAGTGTCACCTTTAGGCCTCTACAACTGAGCCTGCACACACATGTTTGAATGTACACATATACATATGCATAACACACAATAAGAAAGAAAAGGAAGGAAGGAAACTAAAGGAAAGGAAAAAAAGAAAAGAAAATGAGATTCTAAAGCAAGTTTTATTAACCTTTCATGGTAATATTTTGCTGTCTGATATTGGTGGTGGGGGCAGATGTGAGCAATATGTAAGTGACATCCTCTAGCAGATAAATTGACAATGAATGGAAGATATAATTGTGTGCTTAACACAACATGTAACATAATAGATTACAATTCCCTTAATGAAATCTAAAAAGATATTCAAGCAAGCTTCCAAAATATTAGGTGAAGGATAACATAAAGTGTGTTTTCTTCATTACAGCACACCTTAGCTGGATATTCTTATTGAAAATTTGACTGTCACATGGAGGAAATTTGTGCATTGAATAAACAGGCTAACTTCATAGATGAGATTTGCTGGTCTTACCTGACAGAGTTTGTGCTTTTCTGTGGTTAAATTGTACCCTGCCACTGATAGGAGAATAAGGAGCTCTTTATCTCACCTCCCATATCTTATGCAGGTGTGGAAGCTTTGTTTGTTTTGCTTAGCAAGTGTCTTGAATAAGAAAATGATCATCTCATTTCAGGTGAAAATTAAATCTGTGAGAATGGAACAAATTTGATCCCAATTTAGGCTTAGTCAAGAGGCAAGGACACATAGCTTTCACATTAAGCAAAAGTAGAACATATGTCTTTAATATCATTTTAGACAGTTAAATGATCTAAGGGAGAGAAAAAGAAGAGGTACTCAAAAGCCTGTTGTCTAAGCTCAATGAAAACATAAAAAAAATACAAGGATGAACTCCAAGAAGCATTAAGGAAATCAGAAAATGGCTTTAAAAGGGAACTTGAAAGAGGGTTGGAAACTATACAGAAAAAAGTAGTAGAAAATATGAACCAAATTGAACAAGCCCCAAATTCTATAGACACTCTCAAGAATAGAGTCAGCCATATGGAGGATAGAAACTCAGAACTGGAAGACCAAAAAGAAGAAACAGTTCATGAATCCAAAAGTTTCAACAAGTTTAAAACTTGATGTGAGCAGAACAGGAGGGAATTGTGGGATACCCTTAAACATCCCAACACTCAGATCATGGGAATACCAGAAAAGGAAGAAATTCAGACCAAGACCATGGAAAAATTATTGAACAAAATTATCAAAGAAAAATTTCCCACTCTATCAAAAGAAAGTCCTATCAAGTTACAAGAACATACCACAACTCCAAACAGAATGGAACAAAGCATAAACTCTCCAAGCTATATTATCATTAAGACTCTAAACATCAATCACAAAGAAAATGTCCTAAATACAGCTGGGGTCAGACCACATTTTACATATGAAGAAAACCCCATGAGAATTACTTCAGACTTCTGAATGGAAATTCTAAAAACCAGGTGGCTGGGAATGGAACACTGCAGACTCTAGGAACTTATGGCCTCCAACCCAAACTAGTCTACTCAGAAAAAGTATCCCTCATAATAGATGGTGAAAGAAAAACTTTCCATGACAAAACTCAGCTTTAAAACTATATGAACATAAAGCCAAACCTACAGAGAGTATTTCAGAGAATGTTTCACACTGAAGATTCAAATAACCAACCTCAGGAAGGTACAAAAACTACAAAGGACAACAAAACACCCAACCACATAAACCACCACAACATGGAAGATATTAAATCAAACCTCACAGTTATTACCCTAAATATTAATGACCCTAACTCACCTATCAAAAGACATAATCTAATAGGGAGGATCAGAAAATTAGACCCTTCAATCTGCTGTCTTCAAGAAACCTACTTCACCACCAAAGACAGAAACCTCCTCAGTGTGAAAGGATGGAAAGACATTCCAAGCAAA
Source organism: Jaculus jaculus (assembly GCF_020740685.1). Lineage (NCBI taxonomy): Eukaryota > Metazoa > Chordata > Mammalia > Rodentia > Dipodidae > Jaculus > Jaculus jaculus. Next base: position 72,196,086 of record NC_059113.1, on the reverse strand, counting down.
CAGAAATAAGAAGCAAGTGGGTATAGCTATACTTACATTGGATAAAATAGACTTCAAACCAAAACTAATCAAAAAAGACAAAGAAAGAAGGTCACTTCTTACTTATCAAGGGAATGATCCAATAAGAGAATATCACAATCATTAATCTTTATTAACCACAATATATTTAAAAAAAAACCTACTTGGCAATAAAACAGAAATATCCACAAACACCATCAGAGTTGGGGACTTCAATACTCCAATATCATCAATAGATAGATCATCCAAACATAAAATTAATAGGAAAGTAAGAGAGATCAACAACACTGTAGGTCAATTAGACATAATAGACATCTACAGATCTACTTCTACAGGTAGACCCCAAATACAAAGATTGCACATTCTTCTCAATGTCCCATTGAACGTTCTCTAAAGTAGAACATATACTGAATCATAAAGCCTGCCTCCATATATTTAGGAGGCTTGACATAAGCCTGCTGGATATCAGATCACAATGCTGTATTGTTAGAAATCATCAACAAAAGATGCAATAGGAACCCAACCAACTCCTGCATACTGAACAACACACTCTTAAACAATAAGTGAGTTGTGGATTAAATAAAAAAATAAAATTTCAAAATTAATAGAAAAGAATGAAAATGAAAACACAATATAACAAATCTTATGAGACAATGAAGGCGGTCTTTGGGGGAAAATTCATAGCATTAAATGCCTTTGTAACAAATACAGGGAGAACCCAAATAAATACCCTAACCATCCACCTAAAGGCATTGTAAAAACAAGAAGTATCCAACCCAAAAAGCTCCACACAGAAAGAACTAAGTAAGATAAGAACAGAAATTAATGAATTGGAAATAAAAATTTATGAAACAAAGAGCTGGTTCTTTAAAAAAATAAACAAGATTGTCAACGCCTGGCCAATTTGATCAAACAACTAAAAAAGAACTTCATATTAACAAAATTAGAAATGAAAAAGGAGATATCACAACAGACATAAGTGAAATTGGGAGAATCATCAGGACTTACATCAAAAACATCTACTCCACAAAATTGGATAATATGGATGAAACGGATAAATTCCTGTACACATACCATCTACCAAAGCTAAACTAAGAGCAGATTAGTCTCCTAAACAAACCTATCACAAACACCAAGATTGACAGGGTAATCAAATCTTTCCTAAGAAGAAGAGTCCAGAACCAGATGGATTCTCAACTGAATTCTATCAAACCTCCATGAAAGAACTGAAGCCAATTTTCTCAAATTATACCACACAACTGGATAACAGGGAAATGTCCCCAACTACTTTTATGATGCTAGTATCTCGCTAATACCAAAACCAGGCAGAGATGCCACAAGAAAAGAAAGCTACGGGCCTATTTTTCTGATGAACTTAGATGCCAAGATCCTGAACAAAACCCTTGCAAACCAAATTCAATAGCACAAGAGAATCATTATCCATCTTGACTAAGTAGGCTGCATTCCAGAAACACAGGGATGGTTCAACATATGGAAATCTGTAATACATCACATAAATAAACTTAAACACAAAAACCACATGATCATCTTGATAGAGGGAGAAAGGCCTTTAATGAAATACAATATCACTTCATGATCAAAACATTGGAGAAAATAGGCATGAGCAGTCTATATCTCAACATAATAAAGGCTTTATATGAATATCCTAAAGCCCAAATAATACTTAATGGGGAGAGACTGAAGAAATTCCCATTGAAATCAGGAATAAGACAGGGGTGTCCACTCTTACCTCTGCTCTTCAACATAGTACTAGAAGTTGTAGCTCAAGAAATAAGACAGGAGAAAGAAATAAAAGGGATACAAATTGGAAAGGAGGAATTTAAGTTAGCCCTACTTGCAGATGGCATAATTCTACATATAAATGACTTGAGAACCTCCATCTCAAAACTCATAAAAGTGATTAACTCCTCCAGTAAAGTAGTCAGATACAAAATCAATGCACAAAAGTAAGTAGCTTTTCTATATGCAAAATACAAATATACAGACAAAGAAAAGTGACATTGTCCCATTTTCAATAGCATCAAATAAATAAATAAAATACCTCAGAATAACATTAACCAAGGAGGTGAAAGACCTTTACAATGAAAACATTAAAAAAATTCTAGAAAAAAATTGAGGACGAATTGAAAAATGGAAAGTCCTCCTATGCTCCTGGATAGGCAGAATTAACATTGTAAAAATGCCAATCTTACCAAAAGCAATACATAGATTTAATGCAATACCAATAAAAATCCCAACATCTTTCTTCACAGAGATAGAAAAATTGATCTCTGAATACTGAATAGCAGAAGGTCTCAGATATTGAAGCATATCTTCAGCAAAGAAACACATCTGGAGGCATCACCATACCTGATCTAAAACTATACTACAAAGCCATAGTAATAAAAACAACATGGGCTGGAGAGATGGCTTAGCAGTTAAGCGCTTGCCTGTGAAGCCTAAGGACCCCGGTTCGAGGCTCGGTTCCCCAGGTCCCACGTTAGCCAGATGCACAAGGGGGCGCACGCGTCTGGAGTTCGTTTGCAGAGGCTGGAAGCCCTGGCACGCCCATTCTCTCTCTCTCTCCCTCTATCTAGCTTTCTCTCTGTGTCTGTCGCTCTCAAATAAATAAATAAAATATTAAAAAAAAAAAACAAAAAACATGGTACTGGCATAAAAACAGGAATATAGAGTAATAGAACAGAATTGAGGACCTGGACTTTGGATCAAGTAACTATAGCTACTTGATATTTGACAAAGACCCTAACAAAGAAGACTGGAAAAAAAGGCAGCATCTTCAACAAATGGTGCTGGACAAACTGGATAACCATATGCACAAAAAAGAAACTTGATCCACACATTTCACCATGTACAAAACTGTAGTCCAGATGGATCAACAACCTCAATATAAGACTGGAAACTCTTCTACTACTGTTAGAAAAAAAACAGAAGGAACTTTCCATGATACAGGACTGGGAAAAGACTTCCTGCACAAAACTCCAACCCAGGTAGCTCAGATAATTAAACAGTCACTAAACCATTACGATCTCAGGAAGCTGAAAAGCTTTTTCACAGACAAACAATAAGCAGAGCCAATAGATTGCCCACAGAATGGGAGAAAATCTTTGCTGAATACACATTGGACAGAGGCCTAATTTCTAGAATCTACAAAGAACTCAAGAAGCTAAACAATAAAAAGTTAATTAACTCACTCACAAAATGGGGCAGAGAACTACACAGGGAATTCTCAGAGGAAGAAATACAAATGGGAAACACACACTTAAGAAAATGTTCAACATCCCTAATCATCAGAGAAATGCAAATTAAAACAACTATGAGATTCTATGTTACCCCAGTAAGGATAGCAAACATTAAAAAAAAAAAATCTAATGACAACAAGTGCTGGTGAGGTTGTGGAGAAATAGGAACCCTCATTCACTCTTGGTGGGAATGCAAGCTGGTGCAACCACTATGGAAAAAAAATAGGAAGACTCCTGAAAAGGATAGCGATAGAGGTACCAACAGAATCAGTTATTCCCTTACTGGGCATTTAACCTAAAAGCTCTACACCTCAGCTCAGAGATATATGCTTAACCATGTCTATAGCTACTCAATACATAAGAGCTAAGAACTAGAACCAACCCAGGTATCCATCATTATATGAATGGGTAAATAAGGTGTGGTAGATCTACAACATGGAATTCTATGTAACAGTAAGGAAAAAATACACAAGCAAATTTGAAGAAAAATGGTCATACTTGGAACAGATATTCTCAATGAACTTAGCCACTCACAGAAAGATAATTGTCACATGTTCTCGCTCATCTGTGACTCCTAACCTGAATCTGCCCATGATGCTAACATACCTTATAAACATCTCGGGGGCTGGACAATAGGGATGGCGGGGTGGGAGGGGAGGGTAAGAGGGGGACCAAAAACTGGATCCAAATGGAAATGGTAACATAAAATCCTATATCCTGAAAGACATACTAAAGAGTCAAACTTTCATCAGGTGCTTAGAGAGAATACCTGATTCACAGGGGCCTTGTTGTAGTCCAGTTTGCATTGCTGTTAGAAATCACCCAACCAAGAGCAGCTTCTGGGAAAAAGAGATTTATTTTGGCTTACAGGCTCGAGGGGAAGCTCCACGATGGCAGGGGGAAACAATGGCATGAGCAGAGGGTGGACATGACCCCCTGGCCAACAGAAGGTGGACCACAGCAACAGGAGGGTGTGCCAAACACTGGCAAGAGGAAACTGGCTATAAAGTCCATAAGCCAGCCCCCAACAATACACTCCCTCCAGGAGGCGTTAATTCCCAAATCTTCATCAGCTGGGAACCTAGCATTCAGAACACCTAAGTTTATGGGGGACACCTGAATCAAACCATCACAGGCCTGAAGAGGGTATGATAAAGACTATCCTCAATCTTCTCCTATTTTCTCTCTCTCTCTCTCTTTCTATTTTATATTACATATATTTTCCTTCCTTCTTCTCCCTTGTCATTGACCTGTAACTCCCAGTACCAGCATGTGGGTAGCATCTACAATGAGCTGTTGATCAGAGAGACCTACATGGTTTCCCAAAAGAAGTCAGAATTTTGTCAGAATACTTGATGGCCCACCAAAGCTTAATGGTAAGACCCTACTGCCAAAGACACCATATGCTGTTGGGAAGGAACATGGAGTGACCTGGCTGGAAACTGGAAGAGAGTCAATCCCCAGACAGTTAGCTTGTCTAGTGTCAGGTGTTACATCAGAGACTGGGGTAAATTACCAATATCTGTCTAAACAACTCGTGGTCTAAGCTACTCAGCAGAAATCAACCTGACATCAGCTGAAGCCATAGAGTTAGTACCGTAATGAGCAAGTGATGCTTTATTGGTGAACCTGGTACCAGCACAAAGGTAAAGCAGATAAACACAAAGAACACTCAGATCCTACCAAATCAGATATCCAGAGTCACAGAGACTCCCAAGACTTGCCATCACTGAAATAGACCTAAAATGAACCCAACATGGCTCACGGAAAGTCATGGAAGAGGGGGCAGAAAGATTTTCAGTGCCATAAGTTGGAACATTATGCACAGAGACATTGCTTCTCCCCCATAGCTCAAGACAACCACCACAATGTAACTCCCATACTCTGGAAGATGGGGGACAACATGGAGAAGGCTAATGATGCTACCATCATGGCTGTATATACACTTTTTTTTTTATTAAATGGTTTTGTATTCAGTAAATACAGTCAGATTGGTAACATTATTAGGCTCATCCATGACCTACTCCCTCCCCATTGGCTCCTTGTTGTTGAGGTATATGGATCATGCATTGTAGAGTTAGCACACAGTTATGGGTAAGATAAATGTCACTGCATATCATGACCCAACATATGGCTCTGACATTCTTTCCATCCAGTCTTAAGCAAAATTTCCCTGAGCCATGTTGGGTTCATGTTTGGTCTGCTTCAGTGATGAGGTGTTGGGGGCCTCTGGGGAACTGGCTCTCCGATTTGGTAGGAGTTGATTTTTCTCTATGTTGATCTCCTTCCCCCTTGTGTTGATATCTGGTTCATCAGGAAACAGTACTCTTGATTGTTTCGCTAATTTTTCTTAGTTTCAGCCGGGGCCCTTTTGAGGTATGATGGGGTGGCTCTTTCCTTAGGATCTACATCTATCTGAAAAAAGAGAAGCAGATTCTCCAACGGACAGTAGGTTAGCACCAGGACAAATGAGATAACCCTTACTTTTTTTATAGAGAATTTAAAGTGTGTAGGCCCTCTTGTAGCCCATGAATGATGAACTTGATACTAGAGAGTGGGCTTATGTTTGGATATGGTTCTGACTTGTTTCCTACCTCAGCTATGTGTCCCATAGCACTGAGGAAATCAGTTAGCCAAATCAAAAGCAGCTGTTTCCCCACCATGGCTGTGTGCCACTACTGTACTTGTGTGGGAATCACACCAGGTTATTTGCTGCTAAGTACATTAGACCATGAGTTGCTTGGACAGATATTGGTCATTTCCCCCAGTTGCCTATGTAGCACCTTCTGGCATTAGATGCACTGACTGTCTGGGGACTGACACTCTTCCAACCTCCAGCCATGCTGTTTCATTTTACAAGTAAACCACATAAGGAGTCTTCAGCAGTGGGTCTTACCACTAACCTTTGGTGGGTCATCAAATACTCTGACAGAAATCTGCCTGTCTTTTAGGAAACCTTATAGGTCTCTCTGATCAAAAGCTCATTGTGAAACTTTGTAGGTTTCTCTGATCAAAAGCTCATTGTGACAGATTTGTGTCAGAGTACTTGATGACCCACCAAAGGTTAGTGGTAAGACCCTATTGCTGAAGACACCATATGCAGCTGACACATAAAATGGAATGGCATGGCTGGAAGCCAGGAGAGAGTCAGTCCCCAGACAGTCAGTGTGTCGAGTGCCAGAAGGTGTTACATGGGCGACTGGTGGAAATGACCAATATCTGTCCAAGCAACTCATGGTCTAACCTACTTAACTACAAATAACCAGTTGTGATGCCCACACAAGAGCAACAGTGGCACAAAGCCATGGTGGGGAACCAACTGCTCTTTATTTGGCTAACTGAACCCCTCAGTGTTGCAGAACCCATAGGTGGAGCTGGGAAACAAGTCATAACCATATCCAAACATAAGTCCTCTTTCCAATATCAAGCTACCATCAATCATGGGCTACAAGAGGGCCTACACATTTTAAATTCTCTATTAAAAAAAAAGTAAGGTTTATCTCATTTGCCCTGGTGCTAACTTGCTCTCCATTGGAGAATCTGCTTCTCTTTTTCAGATAAATGTAGATCCTATGGAGAGAGCCACCTGATCATACCTCAAAAGGACCCTGGCTGAAACTAAGAAAAATTGGTGAAATAAGCAAGGGTGCTGTTTTCCTGGTGAACTGGATACCAGCAAAAGGGGGAATGAGATCAACACAGAGAAAAATCAACACATACCAAATCAGAGAGCCAGAGCCTCAGAGGCCCCCAACACCTCATCACTGAAACAGACCAAAAAAGATCCCATCATGGATGAGGGAAATTTTGTGGAAAAGGGGGTGGAAAGAATATTAGAGTCACATGTTGAGTCAGGATATGCAGACATTTATTGTACCAATAACTGTGGACTAACCCCACAATGCATGACCCATATACCTCAACAAGGAGGGGCCTATGGGAAGGGGGTAGGTCATGGATGAGCCTAATAATGGTACCAAACTTTCTGTATTTTCTGAATAGAAATCTAATAAAAAAAATCAAAAAAATAAAATAAAATAAAATCAGTTCTGATTTTCCAATAAAAAATAGGCCATTGTGGATGATGGCCCCATGCTGGTACTGGGTGTTACAGGTCAGTGCCCACTAAGGGAAGGAGGAAAAATATAACTAATATACAAGAGTTAGAGAGGAGAGAGAGAGAAAGAGGGAGAGGGAGGGAGGGAAGATGAATCTACCCCAGATACCTTACATACCCAGCAAGCATCTCGTGGACTAGACACTAGGATGGATGGGGAGGGAAGAAAGGGCATCGAAGGGAATGAAAACTCAATTCTAGATCTAAATGGCAATGGTACAATGAAATTCTACTTCCTAAAAAGCAGACCAAATGGCTGAACCTTCACCAGGCCCTTACAGGGAACACCTGAACCACAAGACGCTGGAGAGTGTATGATGAAGACCAACTTTAATCTGTATACATTTTATATATATGTATATATATATAAAATATATATATGTATGTATGTATGTATGTATTGTGTGTGTATAACTAATAAAGAAAAAAGGGTTAAAAAGAGAAAAGTATAGACCAGGCATGGTACTGTACACCTTTTTTTTAAAAGTTAATTTATTAGTTTTCAGCAAATACAGGCAGTTTGGTACCATTGTTTAGGCTCATCTATGATCTACCCCTCCCATTTGACCCTCCTTGTTGATGTAAATGGGTCGTGCATTGTGGAGTTAGCTCATAGTTATTGGTATGATAAATGTCTCTGCAAATCATGACCCAACATGTGACTCTGACATACTTTCCGCCCCCCTCTTCCTGCATAATTTCCCTGAGCCATGTTGGGTTCATTTTTGGTCTGCTTCAGTGCTGAGGTGTTGGAGGCCTCTGAGGCTCTGGCTCTCTGATTTGGTAGGAGTTGATTTTTCTCTGTGCTGGTCTCCTTCCCCTTTGTGCTGGTATCCCGTTGACAGGAAAACATCACCCGTGCTTGTTTCGCCAATTGTCCTTAGTTTCATTTGGGGCCCTTTTGAGTTATGTTGGGGCAGCTCTCTCCTTAGGATCTTCATCTATCTGAAAAAGAGAAGCAGATTCTCCAATGGAGAGTAAGTTAGCACCCGGAAAATTGAGATACCACTTTTTTGATAGAGTTTGGTAGGTGTAGGCCCTCTTGTACCCCATGATTGATGGTAGCTTGATATTGGAAAGTGGGCTTATGTTTGGATATGGTTCTGACTTGCTTCCCAGATCCAGCTATGGTTCTCCTACCACTGAGGGGATCAGTTACCCAAATAAAGAGCAGTTGGTTCCTCACCATGGCTGTCTGCCACTGTTGAACTTGTGTGGGCATCACATCAGGTTATTTGTTGCTAATTAGGTTAGACAATGAGTTGCTTGGACAGATATTGGTCATTTCCCCCAGTCGATGCCCTGCCCGCCCTTCGATGCCCTGCCCGCCCTCCCCATCCATCCTATTGTCTAGTCCATGAGATGCTTGCTGGGTATGTAAGGTATCTTGGGTAGATTCAGGTTAGTTGTTGTAGATGAGTGAGACTATGTGGATTTGTTTTCTGTGATTGGATAAGTTCGCTGAGAATGATCTGTTCCAGGTTCAACCATTTTTCCTCAAATTTCTTTAAGTCATTTTTTTCATACTGCTGTATAGAATTCCATTGTGTAGATATACAACATCTTTGTTATCCATTCTTCTAATGATGGGCATCTGGATTGATTACAGTTTTTAGTTATTACGAATTGAGCCACTACAAACATGGTTGAGCAAATCTCTCTGGCCTGTGGTTTGAAGGTTTTAGGGTAGATGCCCAGTAAGGGTATAACTGGGTCTGTTGGTATTTCTATAGTCAGCTTTCTCAGGAGTCTCCATATTGCTTTGCAAATTGGTTGTACCATCCTGCATTCCTACCAACAGTGAATGAGTGTCCCTGCTTCTCCACATCCTAGCCAGCATTCATTTTCATTTGGTTTTTTGATGTTAGCTATCCTTATTGGGGTAAGGTGCAATCTCATAGTTGTTTTAATTTGCATTTCTCTGATGATTAGGGATGATGAACATTTTCTTAAGTGTGTGTTTGCCATTTGTATATCTTCCTCTGTGAATTGCCTGTTCAACTCTGCGCCCCATTTTGTGAGTGGTGTATTTGTCTTCTTATTGTTTAGACTCTTGAGTTCTTTGTAAATTCTAGAGATAAGGCCTCTATCAGTTGGATAACCTGGAAATATTTTCTGCCATTCTGTGGGTATTCTATTGGCTTTTGTTATTAGATGCTTGTCTGTAAACAAACTCTTCAGCTTCATATGACCCCATTGCTTGAGTGACTGTTTAAGAACTTGAGCCACTGGGGTTTTGCTCAGGAAGTCTTTTTCCATTCCTATATCATGGAAAGTACTTCCTAAATTTTCTTCCAGTAGTATTCAACTTTCTCGTCTTATGTTGAGGTCTTTGATCCATTTGGATTTGATTGTAGTGCATTGTGAAATGTGTGGATCAAGTTTTAGTTTCCTGCATGTGGTTATCCAGTTTGTTCAGCACCATTTGTTGAAGATGCTCTCATTTTTCCAGTGTATATTGTTCGGGCCTTTGTCGAATATCAAGTTGTTATAGTTGACCCAAAATCCGGGTCCTCAAGTCTATTCCATTGGTCTATACTCCTGTTTTTATGCCAGTACTATGCTGCTTTTATTTCTATGGCTTTGTAGTATAGCTTTAGACCAGGTATGGTGATGCCACCAGAGGTATTTCTTTTGTTGAAGATATGTTTGGATATGGGAGGCCTTCTGCCTTTCCATATGAAATTTGACATCATTTTTTCTATGTCTGTGAATAATACTGTAGGGATTTTAATTGGAATTGCTTTAAATCTATATATTGCCTTTGGTAGGATTGTCATCTTCACAATGTTAATTTTGCCTATCCAAGAGCATGGGAGGTCTTTCCATCTTTTCAAGTCCTCCTCAATTTCTTTTTTGAGAATTTTTATATTTTCGTTGTATAGATCTTTTATTTCCTTGATTAACGTTATTCCAAGGTATTTCTTTCTTTCTTTTTTTTTTGTTGCTATTGAAAATGGGACTATGTCCTTTATTTCTTTCTGTATCTTTGTCATTTGCTTACATAAATGCTACCGATTTTTGTGCATTGATTTTGTATCCTGCTACTTTGCTATAGGACTTAATCACCTTCAGGAATTTTGGGATGGAGTCTCTCGTGTCTCTTACATATACAATTATGTCATCAGCGAATAGAGCTAACTTAACTTCTTCCTTTCCAAATTGTATCCCTTTTATTTCCTTCTCCTGTCTTACTGATTGGGCTAGGACTTTCAGAACTGTATTGAAAAGCAGAGGTGAGAGAGGACATCCCTGTCTTGTTCCTGATCTCAATGGGAATTCCTCCAGTCTCTCTTCATTAAGAATGATTTGGGCCTTTGGAGCTTTGTATATTGCTTTATTATGTTAAGATGTGAACTGGCCATGCCAATTGTGTCCAATGTTTTGATCATGAAGTGATGTTGTATCTTGTCAAAGGCCTTTTCTGCATCTATTGAAATGATCATGTGGTTTTTATGTTTTAGCTTGTTTATGTGGTGTATTACATTTACAGATTTTCATATGTTGAACCACCCTTGTGTTCCTAGGATAAGTCCCACTGGTCAAGGTGGATAATGCTTTTGATGTGTTGTTGGATTCAGTTTGTGAGTATTTTGTTGAGGATCTTTGCATCTATGTTCATTAGAAAAATAGGGCAGTAGTTTTCTTTTCTTGTGGCATCTCTGCCTGGTTTTGGGATTAGGGTGATACTAGCTTCTTAGAAGGTGTTGGGTAGCTTTCCCTGTTCTTCAATTGTGTGGCACAGTTTTAGAAAGATTGGTTCGAGTTCTTCCATGAAGGTTTCATAAAATTCAGCTGGGAATCCATCTGTTCCTGGACTCTTCTTTTTTGGGAGGTGTTTTTTTTTTTTTTTATTACTTTTTCAATCTCCATGAGTGTGATGAGTTCATTGAGGTGATTAATCTGCTCTGAGTTTAGCTATGGTAGATGATATTCATCCAGGAATTTATCCATCTCCTCCACATTTTCCAGTTTTGAGGAGTAGAGGTTTTTGAAATAAGTCCTGATGATTCTGCTGATTTCACTTATGTCTGTTGTGATCTCTCCTTTTTCATTTTGAATTTTGTTAATTTGGAGTCTCTCCTTTTTTTTTTTTTTTTTTTTTGCTTTGTCAATTTGGCCAGAGGTTTGTCAATCTTGTTTATTATTTTTTTTAATTTTTATTAACATTTTCCATGATTATAAAATATATCCCATGGTAATTCCCTCCCTCCCCACCCCCACACTTTCCCATTTGAAATTCCATTCTCCTCATGTTACCTCCCCATTACAATCATTGTAATTACATATATACAATATCAACCTATTAAGTATCCTCCTCCCTTCCTTTCTTTACCCTTTATGTCTCATTTTTAACTTACTGGCCTCTGCTACTAAGTATTTTCATTCTCACGCAGAAGCCCAGTCATCTGTAGCTAGGATCCCCATATGAGAGAGAACATGTGGCACATGGCTTTCTGGGTCTGGGTTACCTCACTTAGTATAATACTTTCCAGGTCCATCCATTTTTCTGCAAATTTCATAATTTCATTTTTCTTTACCGCTGAGTAGAACTCCATTGTATAAATGTGCCACATCTTCATTATCCACTCATCTGATGACGGACATCTAGGCTGGTTCCATTTCCCAGCTATTATAAATTTAGCAGCAATAAACATGGTTGAGCATGTATTTCTAAGGAAATGAGATGAGTCCTTTGGATATATGCCTAGGAGTGCTATAGCTGGGTCATATGGTAGATCAATCTCTAGCTATTTTAGGAACCTCCACACTGCTTTCCACAATGGCAGGACCAGATTGCATTACCACCAGCAGTGAAGAAGGCTTCCTTTTTTTCCAGATCCCCGCCAACATTTATGAACATTTGTTTTGATGATGGTGGCCAATCTGACAGGAGTGAGATGGAATCTCAAAGTAGTTTTAATCTGCATTTCCCTGATGACTAGAGACGTAGAATATTTCTTTAGATGCTTATATGCCATTCATATTTCTTCCTTAGAGAACTCTCTATTTAGCTCCATAGCCCATTTTTTGATTGGCTTGTTTGATTCCTTATTAATTAACTTTTTGAGTTCTTTGTATATCCTAGATATTTATCCTTTATCAGATATATAGCTGGCGAAGATTTTTTCCCATTCTGTAGGTTGCTTCTTTGCTTTTTTCACTGTGTCCTTTGCGGTACAAAATCTTTGTAATTTCATTAGGTCCCAGCGGTTAATCTGGGGTTTTATTTTCTGAGCAATTGGGGTTGTATTCAGAAAGTCTTTGCCAAGACCAATATGTTGAAGGATTTTCCCCTATTTTTTCCTCTAGCAGTTTCAGAGTGTCAGGTCTGATGTTAATGTCTTTAATCCATTTGGACTTAATTCTTGTGCATGGTGAGAGAGAAGAATCTATTTTCATCCTTCTGTAGATATATATCCAGTTTTCAAAACACCATTTGCTGAAGAGGCTGTCTGTTCTCCAATGAGTATTTTTGGCATTTTAATTGAATATCAGATGGCTATAGCTACTTGGGCTTACATCTGGCTCCTCTATTCTGTTCCACTGATCTACATGTCTGTTTTTGTGCCATTACCATGCTGTTTTTGTTACTATGGCTCTGTAGTATAGGTTAATATCAGGTATGGTGATACCACCAGCCTCTTTTTTGTTGCTCAGTATTATTTTAGATATTCGAGGTTTTTTGTAATTCCAAATGAATTTTTGGATTGTTTTTTCTATTTCCATGAAGAAAGCCTTTGGAATTTTGATAGGGATTGCATTAAATGTGTAGATTGCTTTAGTTAAGATTGCTATTTTCGCAATAATGATTTTTCCAATCCAGGAACAAGGGATGTTTCTCCACTTTCTAGTGTCCTCTGCAATTTCTCGCTTGAGTTTTTTAAAGTTTTCATTGTAGAGATTCTTTACTTCCTTAGTTAGTTTTATTCCAAGGTACTTTATTTATTTTTTTTTTTTTGATGCAATTGTGAATGGGAGTGATTCTCTGATTTCATCCTCTGTGTGTTTGTTGTTAGCATATATGAAGGCTACTGATTTCTGCATATTTATTTTGTATTCTGCTACATTGCCGTAGATTTTGATCAGCTCTAACAGCTTGCTAGTAGAGTCCATAGGGTCCTTTATGTATAGAATCATGTCATCTGCAAATAATGATAACTTGATTTCTTCCTTTCCAATTTGTATCCCTTTTATGTGTATCTCTTGCCTTATTGCTATGGATAAGACTTCCAAAACTATATTAAATAAAAGTGGGGACAGTGGACACCCTTGTCTTGTTCCTGATTTTAGTGGAAAAGCTTCCAGTTTTTCCCCATTTACTAATATGTTGGCTGTAGGCTTGTCATAAATAGCCTTTATTATATTGAGATATGTTCCTTCTATTCCCAGTCTCTGTAGGACTTTTATCATGAAGGGATGTTGGATTTTGTCAAATGCTTTCTCTGCATCTAATGAGATGATCATGTGATTTTTGTCCTTCCACCCGCATATGTAATGTATTACATTTATAGATTTGCGTATGTTGAACAATCCCTGCATCTCTGGGATAAAGCCTACTTCGTCAGGGTGAATGATCTTTTTGATATACTCTTGTATACTATTTTCCAATATTTTGTTGAGAATTTTTGCATCTATGTTCATAAGGGAGATTGGTCTGTAATTTTCTTTTTTTTGTTCTATCTTTGCCTGGTTTGGGTATCAGGGTGATGCTGGCTTCATAGAAGGAGTTTGGTAGAATTCCTTCATTTTCTATTTCCTGGAAAAGCTTAAGAAGCAATGGTGTTAGCTCTTCCTTAAAAGTCTGGTAAAATTCAGCAGTGAATCCGTCCGGGCCTGGGAGTTTTTGAGTTGGGAGATTATTGATAACTCTTCGGATCTCCATGTTTGTTATAGGTCTATTTAAGTGATTAAACTCATTTTGATTTAATTTAGGTAGGTCATATAGATCAAGGAAATCATACATTTCCTTCAGATTTTCATACTTTGTGGAGTATATGCTTTTATAGTATGTCCCTATGATTTTTTGAATTTCTCTGGAATCTGTTGTGATGTTACCTTGTTCATCTCTGATTTTATTAATTTGTGTCTCTTCTCTCTTTCTTTTGGTCAGACTTGCTAAGGGTTTATCAATCTTGTTTATCCTTTCAAAGAACCAACTCTTTGTTTCATTAATTCTTTGGATTGTTCTTTTTGTTTCTATTTCATTAATTTCTTTCCTAATCTTTATTATTTCTTCCCGTCTACTGATTTTTGGTTTGCCTTGTTCTTCTTTTTCCAAGGCTTTAAGGCGATGATTTAGTTCGTTTACTTGCGATCTTCCTTATTTCTTAATATAGGCACTCAAGGCTATAAATTTACCTCTTAGAACTGCCTTCATTTTGTCTCAGAGATTTTGGTATGTTGTTTGACTCTATAAAGTTTTTATTTTCCTTCTTGATTTCTTCATTGACCCATTCATCATTTAGTACTGTATTGTTTAGTTTTCATAATTTTGTGTATGCTCTATAGCCTTTCTTGCTACTGATTTGTAGTTTAATTTTATTGTAGTCAGAATGCAAGGAATTATTTCAATTTTCCTGAATTTGTTAAGATTTGCTTTGTGTCCTAATATATGGTCTATTTTAGAGAATGTTTCATGTGCTGCTGAAAAGAATGTATATTCTGCAGCCTTTGGATGAAATGTCCTGTATATATCTGTTAGGTCCATTCCTTCTATGACCTCATTTAGTCCAGATGCCTCTCTGTTTATTTTTTCCTGGGATGACCTGTCAATTGATGAGAGTGGGGTGTTAAAGTCACACACCACCACTGTGTTTGGTGTTATCTGTGACCTCAGTTCTAATAGTGTTTGTTTGACGAATTTGGGAGCCCCCATGTTAGGTGCATATATGTTTAGGATTGTAATGTCCTCCTGTTGGAGTGTGCCCTTAATCAATATAAAGTGACCTTCCTTATCTTTCTTGACTAACGTTGGAGTAAAGTCTACCCTGTCAGATATTAGGATAGCAACCCCTGCTTGTTTTCTAGGCCCATTTGCTTGAAACACCGTCTTCCAACCTTTCACTCTAAGATAATGTCTATCCTTTGTAGAAAGGTGAGTTTCTTGGAGACAACAAATTGTAGGATCCTGCTTTTTAACCCAGTCTGCAAATCTATGTCCTTTCGTTGGGGAATTGAGGCCGTTGATATTAAGAGATATTATTGAAAGGTGTGTATTTATGTTTGCCATTTGTGTGTGTGTGTGTGTTTCTGGTTCTACCTGCGCTGTCTTCTGTTAACTAGCATTTGAGTATTGCTTGTTTTTTCTAGGTTCCTTATATGTGTGCTTTTCCTTTTCTTGAGCATGGAGGATTCTATCAAGTATTTTCTGTAGAGCTGGTTTTGTCTTCAAATACTCCTTTAACCTGCTTTTGTCATGGAATGTCTTTATTTCTCCATCTATTTGAATGGATAACTTTGCAGGATAATGTAACCTTGGTTGACAATAGTTATATTTCAGAATTTAGAATATATCACTCCAAGCCCTTCTGGCTTTAAAAGTTTGTGTTGAATAATCTGCTGTAATCCTGATGGGCTTGCTTTTGTAGGTAACTTGATTTTTCTCTCTAACTGCTTTCAGTATTTTTTCTTTGGTGTATGTGTTTGGAAGTTTGATTATAATATGGCGAGGAGAGGTTCTTTGTGGGTTTTGTCTGGCTGGGGTTCTAAAGGCTTCCTGTATCTGCATTGGCACCTCTTTCCCAGTTTGGGGGAAATTTTCTTCTATGATTTTGTTGAAGATGCCTACTATGCCTCTGGAGTGGAGTTCTTCTCCTTCTACAATGCCCTGAATTCTTATATTGGATCTTTTCATAGTGTCCCGAATATCTTGAAATTCCCACTCATACTTTTCTATAAGTTTGTCTTTCTCTTTGTTGGACTGCATTAGGTCTGCCACCTGGTCTTCTAGCTTAGATATTCTGTCCTCTCCCTCATCCATCCTACTGGTGAGATTTTCTACAGAGTTTTTTATTTCATTAACTGTGTTCTTCATTGCTAGTTATTCTGACTGGTTTTTCTTTATTATTTCTATTTCCTTATTTATGTCTTGTATTGCCTTCTTTTTTTCATTAAATTGGTGTCCTGCATCTTCTTTGATTCCTTTGATTTCCTCTTTGATTTCTTCTTTGATTGTTTTGATGTGTTCTTTGACCTCTTTGAACATATTTATAATCATTCTTTTGAACTCTTTCTCAGGCATTTCCTCTAACTCTTTCTCACTGGAGGACATTTCTGATGCATTAATTCTTTTAGGTGGATTTATATCGTGTTGCTTTTTAGTGTTTCTTGTGTTATAATGTATATATTTTTGCATCTTGGATTAAGTTAATGCTTGTATTTTCTAGCTAGCTGTGTATTCTTAGCTGTATCAATTGATTTGATGTTATATATTTTCAGGGTAGGACCTTAAGGTGTTAGGTGTGGCTCTTAATACTCTCAGAGTATCTACAAAGATGTTCTTAGGGGTTGAGTTTCCCTGCTGTAGGAGTATTCAAGCAGGCTGAGTGGAATAAAATACAGGTAGATTCTAAAATTTAACTAAAGACTGTACACATTCAATCAAAAACAGCCCCGAGTATGTATGCAAGCGTAGTTATTATAACAACCAGATCCTCTGTCAACAAAGAGGTTAAGATTTCTGGTCTGTTTAGGGATCCAAGTCAGCTTGCGACCAAGTGAGACCCTTCCCTGGTGCAATCCCAGTTACCTTGGATGATGTTGGTCTCAGTCAAGTTGCTGCCTGGGTCGTCGGGCTGCTGTTCTGATTTCTGGAGCTGGGCACTTGCTTTTCCTACGGGGCAAACCGAGCCGCTGCTGCTGCTTCTGCTGCTGCTTTAGCTGCCACTGCTGGAGCCACCACTGCTGCTGAAGCTGCTGCTGCTGTGTCCACTACCACTGCCCCCCCTGAAGCTGCTGCTGCTGAATCTGCCGCTGCTGCCACTCCTGGGTCTGCTGCTGGTGGGGCCGCTGTGACCGGTCCTGGAGCCGCTGATGTTGCTGCCGAACTCTGCTCCTGCTTGGGTCCCGCTGTCAGCCCAAGTTGGCGTGGCCGGGTCCCTGAATGCTGCTCTGTTCGCCGGAGCTGGGCTCAGGCGGTGGGGGAGGGGAGGGAGCCGCAGCTGCTCTGGTTCTCGCTGCTCCAAGCGTTCTTCTACCTCGTGGTCTGCTCCTCCGTTGCTCGCTGCCGCTCTCCCCTCACGTTTCCCGAGTTGTGGAGAGCACAGTGTGAGGGAAACCTCCCACACCTGGCTTTTCCTTTGGCTGGAGCCGAGCCTGGCGGCTTTCTGGTGCGCAGCGGCCATGGCAGTTGGCCGAGCTGCCGGAGCCTCTTTTCCCGCCTGTGCAGGCTCTGGATGCTCTGGAACTCTTCTCCTTCTCTGCTGCCTCTTCAATTTCCTATACACCTCACTTTTTAGAAAAGTGTGTATTTTGCTGAGTTTTTTTTTTTTGTCTTTTTTCCCCCCTAGGCTGCTTTGGTGTGGTACCTACGCCGCCATCTTAACCGGAAGTCCAATCTTGTTTATTTTTTCAAAGTGCCAGCTAATTGTTTTGTCAATTGCCTTAATTGTTTCCTTGGTTTTCAATTCATTAATTTCTGCTCTGATTTTAATTATTTCCTTCCTTCTGGAGCTCTTTGGGTTGGATTTTGCTTGTTTTTCCAATGTCTTTAGTTGGATGGTTAGGCTATTGATTTGGGATCTTTCTGTCTTTTTATGAAGGCTTTGAGTGCTATAAATTTTCCCCTGAGGACTGCCTTCATTGTGTCCCATAAGTTTTGGTATGATGTGTTCTCATTGTCATTCAGTTCCAGGAATTTTGCAATTTTTATTTCATCTACTATCCATTTATTGTTTAAGAGTGTGCTATTCAGTTTCCAGTTGCCATTGGGGTTCTTGTTGGTTTTTTGGTTGCTGATTTGTAGGAATATAGCATTATGGTGTGATATCATGCAGGGAATTATGTTGATTTTCCTAAATATTTGGAGGCAATCTTTGAGACCCAGTATATATGGTCTATTTTAGAGAATGTTCAATGGGCTGCTGAGAAGAATATGTAGTCTGTGTATTTGGGATGGAAAGTTCTGTAGATGTTTGTTAGGTCTAAGTGCTATATGGTTTTGTTGAGCTCTCTTACTTCCCTGTTGAGTTTCTGTTTGGATGATCTGTCTATTACTGATAATGGTGTGTTGAAGTCCCCAGCTATGATGGTGTTGGTGGATATTTCTTTTTTATTGTCAAGTAGGTTTTGTTTTATGAACTGTGGTGCCCCTGTGTTTGGTGCATACAGATTTATGATTGTAATTTCCTCTTGATGGATTGTTCCCTTTATAAGTAGGAAGTGGCCTTCTTTGTCTTTTTTGATTGTTTTTGGTTTGAAGTCAATTTTATCTGATATTAATATATCTACACCTGCTTGTTTCTTATTCCCATTTGCTTGGAATATTGTTTTCCACCCTTTCACCCTGAGGAGGTTTCTGTCTTTAGTGGTAAGGTGGGTTTCTTGAAGCCAGCAAATTGAGGGGTCTTATTTTTTGACCCACCCTGTTAGCTTGTGCCTCTTGATGGGTGAATTAAGGCCATTAATATTTAGGGTGATGACTGTGAGAATTGAATTGATCCTTGCCATGTTGTGGTGGTAGAGGTATGTTGGCATTTCCATGGAATTTGAATTTTTTTCTGTCTAATCTGTGTTTGGTTGCTGTGATCTACTTCTTGTAGGCATTTGTGTTTGGTTGTTTCTTCTCTGTGGAGAATTTCCTGGAGTACTTTCTGTAGGTTTGTTTTTGTGTTCATATAATTGTAAAGCTGAGTTTTGTCATGGAAAGTTTTCCTTTCACCATCTATTATAAGGGAGACTTTTGCCGGGAGTGTGGTTTGGGTTGGAAGCCATAGTTTCTTAGAGTTTGGAGAGTATCATTCCAGGCCCTCCTAGATTTCAGGGTTTCCATTGAGAAGTCTGAAGTAATTCTGATGGGGTTTCCTTTGAAAGTGGTGTGCTGTTTTTCCCTGGCTGCTTTTAGGATTTTCTCTTTGGTGTCATTGTTTAGAGTCTTAATTATAATATGTGTTGGGGAGTTTCTCCTTTGGTCTAGTCGGTTAGGAATTCTGTTTGCTTCTTGTATCTTGATGGGCCTTTCTTTTAAGAGACAGGGGAAATTATCTCCAATTATTTTGTTAAATATGTTCTCCATGCCTTTGTTCTGAAATTCTTCTCCTTCTGTTATTTCAATGATTCTAATATTAGTACGTTTAAATGTATCCCACAATTCCCTCATGTTCTGTTCACAGGAACTTTTGAACTTGCTGAAATTTTTGGACTCTCGAACTGTTTCTTCCATCCTGTCTTCCAGATCAGAGTTTCTATCTTCTACTTCACTGACTCTATTCTTGAGAGCCTCTAGCGAATTTTGGACTTGTTCAATTAAGTTTGCGTTTTCTACTACTTTCCTATGTATCACTTCCATCACTCTGTCCAGCTCCCATTTCATCTCATTTTCTGATTTTCTTGATGATTCTTGGAATTCATCCTTGCATTTCTTTATGTTTTCATTTAGTGTGGCCAGCTGATTTTTAAGGTACTCTTTTTTTTTTCACTCTCCCTCAACTCTCTTAGCTCTCTTTGAATTCCTTCCAATGTTTTATCATCTTGCTCTAGCTTAGTGATGGTAGCATCCACACAATTATCTGTCCTTTGTAGCTTTCCTGCAAGTTCTAGCAGTATGTTGGTCAGGGTTGCATTGCTCATAGCTTCCAGTTGATGTTCTGATCCTAAACACTCTTCTATGTTTTGGTTAGATGTAATTCTTGTTGGACTGGGTGATCTGTCTGGATTTTCTTGTATTTTATTTTTCATGTTATTTCTTTTGGGCTGTGGTCTACCCATGTCAGTGTATGGGCAGGTAGGTGGGTGGAGCAGCCTGGGCTCTAGCTTGATGAGAATCCAAGGCAGCCTGGGGCAGTTGCAAGCAGCCTGGGTTTTTGCTGTCTCTTGCCAAAGCCGCCTATCTATTGCCTGACAGGGGTGCCAAAGTTCCCTGAATTCTCAACCAGTAATATACTAAAGCTGCCTGCCTTCAACCTTGAAAGGGGATTGAGGTAGCAAGCCCTGAAGTTGCCCACACTCTGGCTGGGAAAACTGGGATCCGCAAACAGTCTGTGCTCTCTGCCTCAGGGGATTGGGGGATGGGTGGAAATGGACAGGTAGGGGATGGCACCTGAGCTGGTACTAGTGATTCATTGTGGACTTGTGTGGCCCTTGCTTTGGGACTGGGCTCGCTGCACATGCAATTGTAGTGCAGAGGCAGCTGATGTGGGTAGGGGATCAGAACACAGCAGAGGCTTGCCAGCAGGCAAGTGATTGGAGCACAGCTGCAGGGGGTCTGGCAGCCACCTAATAATGGCAGAGGTGGCCCCCGCGGGTGTGCGAACTGAGCACAGCATGGCTGGGCAACGCACTTGATCAGAGCACAAAGGTGGAGGTCGCCGCGTCAGCTCAGCAGGCTGGCGGGTGCACGATGGGCTGGCGGGTGAGCGATCGGAGCTCAGCCGCATTGCACCGGGTGCGGGGTATGGTGCACAAGGCGGCTGTATGTGTGGGGGTAGACTACCCATCCAAGGGGGGATGCGTGCTTCCCTGATTTTCCACACTCTGTGCCCTCCCACTGGCAAGAAGATCCTGATAACCCTTAATTTCTTGCCTTTCTATCCTCGGTATCTGCACTGCAGCTAGGTGGTCGCCATCTTGGCCAGAAGTCCTAGTGTACACCTTTAATCTTAGCACTTGGGAGCAGAGGTAGGATGATCACTGAGTTTGAGGCCATCCTGAGACTGCATAGTGAATTCCAGGTCAGCTTGGGCTAGAGCATGACCCTACCTCAAAAATAAAAAAATAATAAATATGTAAATAAATAAATAAAATAATGTGTAACTGATCATTCTCTATTAAGGTCTGCTGTTTCAGACAGGTTTGCATTGCTTGCAGAAATCACCATCAAAAGCAGCTTGTGGGGAAAAAAAAAGGTTTATTTTGGCTTACAAACTCAAGGGTAAGCTCCACGATGGCAAGGGAAAATGATGGCATGAGCAGAAGTTGGACATCACCTCCTGTACAACATCAGGAATAGTAATGTGTGCCAAACACTGGTAATGGGAAATTGGCTATAATACTCATAAGCCTACACCAACATTACACTGCCTCCAGTAGACATCAGTTCCCAAAGTCTCCGTCAGCTGGGAACCTAGCATGCAGAATACCTAAGTTTATGGAGGATACCTAAATCAAGCCACCACATTCCACCCTTGGCCCCCATAAAATGATAACCATACATGATATAAAATACAATCCATTTTGTCCAACTTAAAAATTCTCCATAGTTTTTATCAATCTTAATGATGTTCAAACATTCCCATAGTCTGAGAACTTTTAACTGAGCCATAATACCAAAATCCCCCCCCCAAAAAAAAACCCATAATGGCCCAGAATAAATACTCACAGTGAAAAAGATGACATTGGGCATAGAAATTCAACCAATAGAAGATTTAAAACAACCAGGGAAAACATCAAACTCTGTAGCTCCAAGTCCAAAAACTCTAGCCAGTGACAAATCTCCAAGTCCAATAATTCCAACCAGCAGCAACTTTGGAGTTCCAATTCTGCCCTTCTAGCTAGGCTACTCACAGTCCTGGAAAACTTCATATGGCTGGCTGCTGTCCTTAGCAACCATCTTGTGGTCCCAGTATCTCCACTGTTTTCCTACTGCAACCTGTGTTTCATCCTTACACCTTCATCGGGTATCTATGCGGGCATCCAGCAAATCTGCTTCATACTGTTGATGGCCATTTCCAAATCACAAGACCATGTTGCAAATTCAAAGAACTGTTTCCTGAATTTCTTATACTCCACAATGCCAAAACAACAAAAGGAAGATAAAATTGAAGTTTATATATTATTTTAAATTACATTGGAGTTATCCCGATAGGTCTGGCAGATGGATAAACTATATCAGTCAACTGAAAAAGAAAAAAAATAATATTTTCTTCACAAAGTAATAGCAACATTCAGAATCTGATCTGAATCTCCATAACTTACTAATCAATTTTGCATATGGAGATGTAATTTTATACAGAGGCAAAATAATATTTAATGTATTGCCATGTAAATATATTAAAGAATGAAAATATATAATACTTACATTTTATTTTAAATTCTAATTTTTTTTTTAAATTTCAAAGTATTACCACACTTTTTTCTTTAAAATAAAACTAAATCAGCAAAGTTCAGCACTTTTGATAACTGTGACCAAAATACCTGATAGAAAGAACCAACATAAGGGATGGCAGGTTAATTTTGGCTCACACTTTTATAGGGGTTTTAGCTCATCATTACAGGGAGACATGTGGATTTCCCTGAGAGCAAACCTTTGGCAGAGCAGTACAGGTCATGGTAGAACAACAAGCAGACAATCAGGTTATAATGGTTACTTCAAAGTCCCACCCCTAGTGAGCCACTTTTATGAGCCACTGCCCCTCTCCTGAAAAGTTCCATAACCTCCTAGCCCAAAGCATGAGCATTTGAGGAACAGCTTATTTTTAAACCATAACAATGACCCATGCAGATAAACATGGCATAGTGCCCATACTTTAAAAAGTCTACACATATACTCTGTTCCTACATAGGACTTGTATTTTAAGCAAACTGGTGAAAGTCTTAAAGTTCATCATTCTATTTTTAATGATAAAAGCTGGATATCCCAGTGGCACATGATGAAGTCCCCAGAGTCCTATATTAAAGATATCAGATGATAAACAGAGAGATAGCTGATAAATAAGTAGATGACAGATATAGGAAAGACAGGCCAATAATAGACAACACTCAATAGCCCCAAGTTAAATTAAATTTCATGGGTTTTGTTTGCGTCTATGAATTAGACAAAGAAATTCCAGTAAGCATATAAAACATGTTCAAAAGATATATATTGCCAAAGATTTCACAAAGATTATAAATAAAAGTGCCACATAGTCTCACTCATCTACAGCACCTAACCTGAATCTACGCAAGATACCTTACATACCCAGAAAGCATCTTGTGGATGGGTAGGGAGGGAGGGGAAAGCAATGGAGTGGTGGGAAACACAAATCTGGACACAAAG
Source organism: Jaculus jaculus (assembly GCF_020740685.1). Classification (NCBI taxonomy): domain Eukaryota; kingdom Metazoa; phylum Chordata; class Mammalia; order Rodentia; family Dipodidae; genus Jaculus; species Jaculus jaculus. The sequence continues at coordinate 72,172,499 of NC_059113.1, read as the reverse complement.
AGCAATGGTACCATAAAAGTCTATTTCCTAAAAGGCAGACCAAATGGCTGAACCTTCACTAGTCCCTTAGAGGAAGCACCTGAACCACAAGGCACTGGAGAGGGTATGATGAAGACTAACCTTAATCTTCTACAGCTTCCTGCCCTCCCTCTCCCTCCCTTCCTTCCTCTCCCCTCCCCCTTCTCTCTAGCTCTTATACATTAGTTATCCTTTTACTCTTTTTCTTAGTGGGACCTGACCTGTAACTCCCATTACCAGCATGGGGCTATCATCCACAATGAGCTTTTGATCAGAGAGACCTACAAGGTTTCCTAAAAGAAAGACAGATTTCTGTCACAGTACTTGATGACCCACCAAAGGTTAGTGGTAAAACCCTACTGCTGAAGACACCTTATGTGGTAGACAGGTAAAATGGAACGGCATGGCTGGATGCTGGAAGAGAGTCAGCCCCCAGATAGTCAGCATTTCTAGTGCCAGAAGGTGCTACATGGGCAACTGGGGGAAAATGACCACTATCTGTCCAAGCAACTCATGGTATAACCTACTTAGCTGCAAATAACCTGGTGTGATGCAAACACAAGTGCAATAGTCACACACAGCCATGGTGGGGAACCAACTGTTCTTGATTTGGCTAACTGATCCCCTCAGTGGTATGGGACCCATAGCTGGAGCTGGGAAACTTGTCAGAACCATATCCAAACATAAGCCCACTCTCCATTATCAAGCTACTATCAATCATGAGCTACAAGAGGGACTGCACCTATTAAATTCTCTGGTAAAAAGTCAGGATTATCTCATTTATACTGGTGCTAACTTACTCTCCTGTGGAGAATCTGCTTCTCTTTTTTAGATAGATGTAGATCCTAGGGAGAGTGCCACCCCATCATAGCTCAAAAGGGCCCTGGCTGAAACCAAGAAAAATTGGCGGAACAAGCAAGTGTGCTGTTTTCCTGGTGAACCGGTTACCAACACAAGGGGGAAGGAGAGCAACACAGAGAAAAATCAACTCCTATGAAATCAGAGAACCAGAGACCCAGAGGCCCCCAACACCTCATCACTGAAGCAGACCAAAAATGAACCCAACATGGCTCAGGGAAATTTTGCAGAAGAGGGGCTGGAAAGAATGTCAGAGCCACATGTTGGGTCATAATATGCACAGACATTTATCTTACCCATAACTGTGGACTAACTCCACAATGCATGACCCATATACCTCAACAAGGAGGGGTCAAGGGGAGGGGTAAGTCATGGATGAGCATAATGGTACCAAACTGACTGTATTTGCTGAATACAAAACTAATAAAAAAATTAAAAAAATAAATAAAAGCAAAAACAACAAAACACCCAGAGAGGAAGGGGAGTGAGTAGTCTGAGACAACAAAATTATCTGCAAAGAAGTTGTACGATTCTTATTATCTCCAGAATTTGCATCTCAACATGAAAATCACCAAGCCCTGTGATGATGATAAATAATTTCTCACATCAAAGTTGTGCTTTTTCAAAGACATCTATAAGCCTTTCATTTCTTCAGTTAGAGAAAGTATGTTTCTTGTTGCCCCAGGGTCTGATGTATCTTGCCAGTCAATCTCATTACAAATACATTAACCATCAGCAATTGATTCGTGAGACTTAAAAATTGATAATTTTGCAGTGAGGAAAGGAGTCCATGCAATAAGCCTCATGCATAAACAAATACCAATTCCATTACAATCAGGAAGCACTTATACATTACATAATTTAGATATTTATCTTTTCATATCAATTTTATTTTCTTAATTGCTAATTAACTTTTTGGAAGTACTATACATTGAGCAGTTTTCCTTCAGGTGACAAAATAGGGAACATATTGTTTTTTGCTAGATATGTATATATATGGTTACATGTAGATATGTACTTATTACTTATTAGAGAATTTATGAGACTGACTTACACAATTGGAGGCAGAATAGTTTAACAGAGACGTCTGTATCCTGGAGTGGGAGGAAACTTAGCATCTATTACATCTAGGAAGCCAAAGCCAATGGTGAGGATGGGCTTGAGGGGCCTCAGCATTGTCTTGCTTTGTTTGTAACTGCCACAGGGATACTCTCTACTGTTTCATAGAAAATACAGGCCCAGACTCCTCATCCAGAAGTAGATAGGCAAACCCTATAAGGGGTGGATTGGGAATTCAGCTGCCATTGAGGTTGGAGAGGCCAATTCTCCTAACAAAGCAAAATGTTGAGAATTTAGGGGTTCAGTGTCTGTTCCCAGCTCATCAGGATTTTTTCCACTTGTCTCCTTCTTAGGGTATAGGAGCCCACTGTCCAATCAGTGTCTTCATTTTAATGGCAGATGGACTTTCAAGCTGACACTTAAACTTACACTGTAAATTAGCCAATCACATGATGAGGGCTTGTGTTTGTTATTTGGAAACTTCAGAACTATGGCTGCAGGAGAGAAGATTCCCCTTCAGGGCACACTTAGAAGCCCTTAGATTGTTTGTGCACATCTGGAGCTGGGAAATTGAATCTCTGAGCTCACTCTTTTCATTTATTGCTTATTCAAGGATGCCAGGAGCAACCAGCCAACATCATTATACTTCTTAGATTCCCAGAAATACTCCAAAGTATCACATATACAGTCACTAAATTTCTTGCCTTTTACAGTGCTGAAGAAGAAATACTAAATGTATTTATTCTGCTGATCTCTTTAAACACTTCACAGTGCAGATTATCAATGCTTTCTGTACCACTATAAAGAAAAGCCTTAGTAAATTTAGGTCTAATCAAATTAGAAAGAAGCCCCAGAAATCATAAAAGCAGTTAAGAAATTACATCTTCATAATATTGTTTTCTAGCTCCACACAGTTCCAAAAGGTATATTTCTATTAGTGATGTTCCTATGTGAAAAAGATTATATTCCTTTAAAATATAGTATCATATAATATGCATAATGTCAAATACATTGTTTTCACTAGGGCATTTGGAAAATGCCTTGACTTAAGCTTTCCTTTGGTTGTGCAAATGTAAAATATTCATGTAATCTTTTCTACCTTGGAACCTGTTATTTTATTTTAAGAAACCTGAATTCATGGTTCTGGGACATGCTCACTAATATTTGTCTCAGAATGAACTTATTCTCTTTGAGGTCAGAGCTATGTTTTCCATAAGTACCCAAGCATGGCATGCTAAAAACAATCTATTTCCACTAAAGTTAATTTAATGTGAATTTTCAATCATTAAGGAGTAAAAATGATAAGATTAATAATTAATATGAAATTAATAAGTGTTTAAGAAACTGTCAAAATTGTAGAAAGGATGCTAAAATAATAAGAAGTTTTAGAGATTGTGTTAGAACTAAAGATGAATTCTAAGAAACCTAATTTTTATCAGTCCCATGCTCTCATCTGCCCTTCTTTGACCTTGCCTCTTTCTCCTACTACATTCTCCTTGTACTCTCTTTCCATTCTATTCTCTAGAAACCAGCATTCAGAAGAAAATTCTTTATGAAAGGTAAAGATTGTTAAAGCCTCTGTTAACATAAAAGAAATTTGTATTTGGTAAACATAGTTTATGGAAAAAAGAAAGGTACTTTTAGATAAAACTTTAATTTGATAAAATAAAAATTGTCCCAAAGTAAAATGATACATTCCAAATTTAAAAGTAAAAATGATGAAGTGTTAGGGGCCTCTGGGGCTCTGGCTCTCTGATTTGGTAGGTGTTGATTTTTCTCTGTGTTGGTCTCCCTCCCCCTTGTGCTGGTATCCTGTTCATCAGGAAAACTGCACCCTTGGTTGTTTCGCCAATTTTTCTTAGTTTCAGCTGGGGCCCTTTTGTGGTATGATGGTGTGGCTCTCTCCTTAGGATCTGTATCTATATCAAAAAGAGAAGAAGATTCTCCAATGGAGAGTAAGTTACCACCAGGACAAATGAGATAACCCTTACTTTTTTATATAGAGTTTAATAGGTGTAGGCCCTTTTGTAGCCCATGATTGATGGTAGCTCGATATTGGAGAGTGGGCTTATGTTTGGATATGGTTCTGATTTGTTTCCCAGCTCCAGCTATGGGTCTCCTACCACTGAGGGGATCAGTTAGCCAAATCAAGAGCAGGTGGTTCCCCAACATGGCTGTGTGCCACTATTGCACTTCTGTGGGCATCACACCAGGTTATTTGCTGCTAAATAGGTTAGACCATGAGTTGCTTGGATAGATATTGGTCATTTTCCCCCAGTCGCCCATGTAGCACCTTCTGGCACTAGATGCACTGACTATTTGGGGACTGACTCGCTTCCAGTGGCCAGCCATGCCATTCCATTTTACATGTCAACCACATAAGGTGTCTTCAGCAGTAGGGTCTTACCACTAATCTTTGGTGGGTCATCAAGTACTCTGATAGAAATCTGCCTATCTTTTAGGAAACCTTGTAAGTCTCCCTGATCAAAAGCTCATTGTGGATGATAATCCCATGCTGGTACTGGGAGTTACAGGTCAGTGCTCACTATGGAAATAGGAAAAAGGTAACTAATATACAAGAGTTAAAAAGAAGAGAGAGAGAGAGACAGAGAGAGAGAGAGAGAGAGAGAGAGAGAGAGAGAGAGAGGGAGGGAGAGAGAGAGAGGGAGAGAGAGAAAGGGAGAGGGAGGGTGGGAATACGTAGAAGATTAAGGTTAGCCTTGATCCTACCCTCTCCAGTGTCTTGTGGTTCAGGTGTTCCCTGTAAGGGCCTGGTGAAGGTTCAGCCATTTGGTCTGCCTTTTAGGAAGTAGAATTTTATGTTACCATTGCCTTTTGGGTCTAGATTTGTGTTTCCCACCCCTTTGATGCCCTTCCCTCCCTCCCCATCCATCTTATTTATTTCAGAAAGAGAAAGAGAGAATTAGAGGAAGAGAGAGAGATAGTGGGTATGGGTGTGTCAAGGCCTCTTGTTATTGCAAATGAGCCCTAGAGGCATGCACCACTTTGTTCATGTGGCTTTACATGGCTACTGGGGAATCAAACCCAGTCTGGCAGGCTTTGCATCAAGTATCTTTAAACACTGAGCAATTTCCCCAGCCCTAACAAAAGGAAAATTTCTGTTTGAAAAAAAATATCCCTACCTGGGGGATTCCTGCTAAAATACATACCTATTGTGAAGCTCATGTTACTGACAGATATTTAAGAGTCTTTGTAGAATTTGGCCTATTCTATAGAATTTTTATTGTCCATATAACATTCATCCCTATGGACTATCTACTAAACAATACTTTGGCATACCATTTGTCAAAATATGATTAAGGGATTTCTTTCCTCAATGATTTTGCCAAATATTTCTCTCTTCTGAAGATTTCCTTGTATTCTCAACCTCAGCTTTATCCGTTTCTAGGAATAAGCTTTCCTAACAAAACATTTGGCCTTTATTTTCACAAAATGTGATTCTTAGAGTATAGGGGCAACCTTGAACTAAAACACCCAGGGAAAAACAACAACAACAAAAATAAGACAAATTAACAATAACAACAAATGTAAGAAAAAATTGCAAAATCTACAAGTTGGAATGACTGATTGAAACTTCTGACTGTGAATACTTGAAATGATGAAAATCCAGTGGGAGAAGCTGGAAAGATGGATCAGCTGTTAGCTTGTGAAGCCCAGCTACCAGAGTTCGATTTCCCAGTACCCACGTAATGCCAGATGCACAAAGGTGACACATGTATCTGAAATTTGTTTGCAGGAGGCCCTGGTGCACATTTTCTCTTTCTACTTTGTATGTTGCTATACTCACTTATTCCCAGCTCTCAGGAAATAGATATATGAGGATCATTGTGAGTTTTAAGCCAGCCTGGGATTACATAGTAAATTACAGGTCAGCCTGGGCTACAGTATGACTCTACCTCAAAAAACAAACAAACAAAAAATCCAGAGCAAAAATTATTTGGGGTATTTTAATATCTATTTATTCCCCAACTCTGTAACTGATGTAGCACACTATAAACCCTTAGGATAAACTTTTGGAATGTATTAATTAAACAGGCAACTAGGTTTCACCAACCAAAACATTAAAAACATCAGCTAGTGTTTCAAACCTATGATAAATATTTTTTTTCTTTTTACATTTTTTTTTTGCAATCCATCTACTTTAAAATGCCTTGACTAAATACATTCCTCTGTTCTGTATTAATTTTTTTCACATAAATTATTCTATGTTGGAATATGTTCTGGGAAAGGGACACTTGATTATGTGTTTCCACACTACAGTCACTGGTGTTCATTTTAGAGTAACTCAGCTCATATTCCCTTTGAGGTTAGAGCTGTGTCTGTTTCAATAAATACTGTTTTTTACTAGTTGTTTTTATTTTTGTATTTGAATTTTCTTGTGCTTTGGTAATCACTGGATCATTAAGACCACATTACTTTCAAGAAAGCATACCAATTTTATTTGTTATGCTTCTGTAACATTTCATTCTCATTTTGTAAATTTGTGTATAGGTAAGATTTTCTTTTAACATTCATATTTAATAGTATATTGACTTTAAAGAAATTTTTTTCCTATTTATGCCTAAGTACAATTCTTATATCTTTAAAAAATTCCATGTATAAACATAAGCCTGAAACTAATAGAAGTGAATCATACCATGGCTTAAGGAAACTTCAATGTTTGGCATTTTTTAGCAGTTCTCTGCATTGTCTATAACATTTTAAAGCTAAATCTGTAATGTTAAATTAGCAGGAGTCAGAAACAAAATTAATAGAAACCTTTTAAAGGAGTATCTCTTACAATTTACTAATGTCATGTGCTTGTAATAGTGTTCTTTCTTGTTCTCTCCCTGAAGAATGACACAAAACATTGGAAGAAAATTGAGATATACCCTTCAAGTAATATCGTCATGAAAATATATCTGTTCAATGGACGTTTGTAAGTCACATGTAGACACAGTCCAGGAAGTGCAAGTCCACCTGCAGGCAAGAAAACGTCCACTCACGACCTTGCAAACTCATAGAAAAATGAATACTGACCCTGGTTAATTCTCACCTGCCCTTAAATTAACAAAATTAGGATCAGGAAAAGCATTCTCCATTAACATAGCCAGTTTTATTTTTTTTAAGGAACCAATTAATACCCAACAAAATTGGACAATGACTACAATGACTACAGAAATAAAGTTATTTAGCCTCCTTAAGCCCTTCAAGCTATTTCTGACAGCTTTGGATCTTCAATAACTTGTTCAAAACTTTCTCATAAATAAACCTAATGAAAAGAACAAGTTATTTGCTAACCTAAAGTAACAATAAATGGCTCAGAGTAAAACATATAACATTTTCTCACAGAAGCCAGACAGGTAGACCAGCTCAATGAGTCTCTAAGGAAATAAGACCTTGCTTTTATAGGGGCAGCTGAAGGGACATGAAGAATAGATGGCATGAGCCCATGCTTCAATATCTATACAACTTCATGCAAACTCACATATTAACACAGAGGCACACTGTGCCAGCAAATTATATAGAAGCTATAATGTTATTTCTTGACTCTTTCAACCTTTTACGATGATTTTAGGGAATTATAATTCTCTCAACTTGTTTTTACCAAAAGTCATACATTCATATTAAAAATGATAAAAAGATACGGAAGTTTACAATTTTCTCACTTTGGTGCCACGTTTTGTTGATCTTGAGGGACTGTAGAAGACGTGGCTGCTCCTGTTTGATTAAACCGGATTATTGAGATATTCAGTTGTAGAATATATGCTCAATTTTCCTTTTGAAAGCATACTTCCTTAAAAACTGTCAGTCCATATCCAAAAAAGTCATCTGTTTCTGTTGGGGTTCCCTGAGTGCTGCCACTGAAGCAAGGGATAGACAGTAAAAATGCTGATGCTACATTATCATAGCCATAAATTATGCTAATTTCACATGACAGACTAGAATTCAACAAATGACACTCATGGCAAAACAACCAACCAATGGTCCGAACCAGAGCAGAGCCCTATGGAGACAGACCTGAGAGACCAATTGCTGTTGAGGGTTCCAAATGGATTTATTAATATTTTAATTGATTCCAAACTAAAAGCATAAAATCTTTTATTCTTTAACTTAATCAGAGATGTGGGGTTATTAAAATAATTTGAATTCTTTGTTCTTGTCATTAATACATTAGTAAAATGAATAGGAAGATGCACATTACATTTTATGGAACCATTTCCAACTAAGAACAAATTTTACCTAGAAAATAGGAAATCACAAATTCTAGAAATCTATAGGGGGTGAGATGAAAGAATGTCTGAACCATGTTTTGATAGGTTTCACAGGTGAATCAAACAGGATGTGTTTCTTCAATGATATGTAGCTGTTTGGTCAGGAGGAGGGTAATGGTGAAAAACTGAAGCAGGAAAGAAGTGAACAGTGATGCATAGACAGGTGCCTGGTCACAGGCTATCTATTCTGGCTTCCTGAAAACTTTGGGATTCTGGGCTGGAGAGATGGCTTACCGGTTAAGCGCTTGCCTGTGAAGCCTAAGGACCCCGGTTCGAGGCTTGGTTCCCCAGGTCCCATGTTAGCCAGATACACAAGGGGGCACACGTGTCTGGAGTTTGTTTACAGTGGCTGGAAGCCCTGGCGTGCCCATTCTCTCTCTCTCCCTCTGTCTTTCTCTCTGTGTCTGTCACTCTCAAATAAATAAATAAAAAATGAACAAAAAAAATGTTTAAAACTTTGGGATTCTTTATGCAGAGTCAGGAGAATGGGACAACCGTTAAATGACACCATCTGAAAATGATCTATGATGCATTAGAAGAGCATAAGTGTTGTTGAGGAGAATAGTAATGAACTGGCATTAAGAATATTGCCATCACATTTCTAAGCAGCACTAAAAATTGCTAATTCAGTCATCATTAAGGGAAACAAAATATGAGTGAATGTCATCTGCAAAGAGGGTTAGACTATCAAAAGGGAAAAATAAGTTTTAAGAGCACTGATCCGTGTAGTAATTTCAGAATACATCACTTTTCAGTACCCTAAGGATTTACGCAATTCTCCAAGGGCATGTATGTTCCTGCCAGTCACTGAGGGTCTGTGGATTTTTATCCTCTGGATGAAGTTTGGGTATGAAGACCAAAGTGCTTAGAAACTACACTCACACACATGGATACCAAGGATACCATAGTCACAAAGACAGCCTGAATGTATGATTTCCATCTGACAAACTTAGCAACTAGTAAATAAAGTCCAAAGCCACAGGTGATTCAAAGTCCCAATTTCTGAGTGTCTGCAAATTGGAGAGGAAGTAGGCCACATGGAAATTTTACAAGGTGGAAAAAATACTTTAGTTGGTGATGACAGTTCTGTTTTTACTTCTCTGTTGCACAATTTCATTAATCATTAGCTGCTGGGAGTTTCATAGCATTCAAGAATACATCTAAATTTTATTTATTGTTATTCATGCTAGGGATTTCAAGCACTCAAAATGTTGAACTCATTTATCATACTCGACTGCAGAATTTACTTCATTCATAGAATCCCTGTTTCATCAGATGATTTGAAGTGAACATGAGCAAACGTCATCTGAAAATATGCTCATGGCATGAAAGATCAATGGACAATGGCCTGGAATGAAGGAGTTTCAAGTATAGCAGCAATTACAAAAACATCACAAATACTGAAATAGAATCATAACCATTTTTATCCACAGGGAGTTTTAAGGCAGCCTTGATTGATAAATAAATGGTGCAATTTAAAACATAATGTAAATGACAAACTATGTGGATTTCTGAAGTTGCTAAAAACATCCCAAGTTCTAGCTATAAAGGTTGGGAACAAGATTGATACTAAATATCAAACAATTGCTACCATTTCAATGTATCTATTAATAATTCTTACTTTCCAGGTCTGGAGAGATGGCTTAGCAGTTAAGGCACTTTCCTGCAAAGCCACAGGACCCATGTTTGATTCCCCAGTACCCATGTAAGCTAGATGCACAAGGGGGCACATGCATCTGGAGTTCATTTGCCATGGCTGGAGACCCTGGCACACCTATTCTCTTTCTCTGCCTTAATCTGCCTGTTTCTCTTTCTCTCTCTCAAATAAATTAAAATAAAATATTTAAAATTAAAAAATAGGGCTGGAGAGATGGCGTAGTGGTTGAGTGCTTCCCTGTGGAGCCTAAGGACCCTGATTCGAGGCTTGATTCTCCAGGACCCATGTTAGCCAGATGCACAAGGGGGTACACGTGTCTGGAGTTCATTTGCAGTGGCTGGAGGCCCTGGTGTGCCCATTCTCGCTCTCTCTCTGACTCTTTCTCTGTCTGTCACTTTCAAATAAATAAATAAATAAAAACAACAACAAAACATTTAAAAAGTAAAAATAATTCTTGTTTTCAGCATCAAAAGTGGCCATAAATGATTTAAAAAAGTATAAATGTACCCCATTTATATGTCATTCCTGAAAATGCCATTCTTCATATGATTAAGGCATATAATTAATAAAAAACATTCACCAAAACTTGAAATACGGACTGGAGAGATTGCTTAGTGGGTTCAGGTGCTTTAATGTGAAGCCTAAGGACCCATGTTCAACTCTCCAGGTATCACATAAGCCAGATGCACAAGGTGACACAAGCAAGCAAGTTTGCACATGCACACAAGGTGGCACACATGTCTGGAGCTTGATTAAGTGGCTAGAGGCCCTGGCATGACAATTCTGCTTCTCTCTCTCATTCGCTATTGCTCTCATTCTCTTACATGTAAACAAAAGCAAACAAACAAACAAAAAACCAGTCTATTGGGCCTACCTCAAAAATTAATAAAAAAAATAAACCTGATGTAACAAAAACCAAAGAACAGGAAAGCTTTCTTTTTACTGTCTTTCACCTCTAAATACATGGTTTTCATTAGTATTATTTTTTTTAATTCTTGAGTTATTTGCAGATCCATATTAAAGACACTTAATCTGGAGCTGGAGAGATGGTTTAGCAGTTAAGGTGCTTGCCTGTGAATCCTAAGGACCCATGTTTGACTCTCCACGTCCCACAAAGGAATGCAAGTGCACAAGGTTGCACATGAACACAAGGTGGCACACATGTGTGGAGTTTGATTGTAGTGGCTACAGGGAATGGCATGCCAATTATTACTCTCTCTGTCTCTCAAAAGTATTATAGAAAAACATACTTAATATGGACACAATAGCTATTTGCTCCTTTTTAATTTTGTTATATAATTAATGAATATTATGTGTATTCATTCTTTGGAATTTGTTAAGATTTTACTTATATCTCATTTTATTTTGATCAACCTGTTCATTTCTGTATGCATAACTAAGTATTGAAATATTACAGCTGTCTTTATAATTTTATTGTTAATAGTATCTTCAATGTTTATTTTGTGAGCCTAGGGAGGGAAGAAAAGAGCACTTCCATGCTAAAACAACCAGGATTTATAACCACTGGGTTGTCTCCTCAATATATTTGAAGGCATAATATTTTGAAAGAAGTAGAGGAGAAAAAAAAAAAAAGAAGTAGAGGAGAGACCTATGAAGAGTAAATAATAGTTGTAATTACTTATAAGTATGTATAATTAGTTATTTATATATGCTTATAATTAATTATATATATTTCCATAATTCATTATTCAAAATTAATGCTTCTTAAATTTGGTTATGTTTCTATATAAGTGTTTGTTGAATTCTTTCCAATCTGTGTTTATGGATTAGTTAAAAATATCTTTGTTATCCATTTTTATACCTTAAAGTCTTTATTGATAGGTTTCTGTAATTGTTTACCTATATACCACTATTCTATATTTTCCTTCAAAAGAAGCTGTTTTGGGCTGGATAGATGGTGTAGCAGTTAAGCGCTTGCCTGTGAAGCCTAAGGACCCTGGTTCGAGTCTTGATTCCCCAGGACCCACTTTAGCCAGATGCACAAGGGGCCACACGCATCTGGAGGTCATTTGCAGTGGCTGGAAGCCTTGGTGTGCCCATTGTCTCTCTTGCTCTCTATCTGCCTCTTTCTCTCTCTCTCACTCTCAAATAAATAAAAATATTTAAAAAAAAAACAACACAAAAGAAGTTGTTTTACAATCAAGTGGCTTTAACAGCTGAGCAATCTCCCCTGCAAGAAGTTTTGACAATGGGTTTTCTTAATTTTCAGCTTTAATGAACTTGAGATGTTTCTTTGCTATCATATAATTGATTACTTATTCTCATTGTTTTTCACTTTTATGTTGATATGCTTATATGTAAAAATTATGATTATTTTTCATTCTTGAATTTACATTGAATTTTTTATCTCAGTAACTTTAATTGTTTTTTCCTTCAAATATTGAATTTTGACATTAATTCCATCTGAATAATTCCTATGTTTAATATAATTCTGCATGTGTGCTTACATATTTTTGTAAAACTATTAATCTATGCTTACATTTAGGAACTTTCTTTGCCCTGTGCTTATTTGGAACAAATGTTCATATGTGGATCTCAAAACATATCCAGATTTTCTATGGGATTTTTGTATAACAATATTTATGAAACTCTTTCTCAATAAGTAATGGATAATTTTGAATATTGTCATTATTTATTGTTTATGTCTTCTTATTTTATTGTTTATTTATTACTATTATTGCATTGTACTTTTGGATAATCAAACAATATTTCTTTTATTGAAACTTAAAAATAAACTATGATTAATTTTTCTTGAAGTGAATATCTATTTCAGTACTTGATTTTATATTACCTTCTGTATAATATGATCACCTGACTGGTTTCACAAATTTAGATTGGAGGTGTGTTTTGAATATCAAATTTTAAAAATATTTTATTTATTTATTTATTTGGGGGGGAGGGAGGGAGGGAGAGAGAACATATGATATACCAGGACCTCTTGCCTGTGCAAATTAACTCCAGATGAATGTGCCACCTTATGCATCTGGTTTAAGTGGGTACTGGAAAATTGAACCTTGGTCATTAGGCTTTGTTGGCAAGTGACTTAATTGCTAATCCATCTCAACCACCCAATATTAATGTTTTATGGATTTGATCTCCTTTTCTTTCTCCTTCATTCTCTCCCTCCCCTCTCCCTATCTATCTCCTTTCCTCCACCTCCTTTCCTCCCTTCCTCCCTTCTCTTCCTTCTCTCTTATGTTTTCTTTAACTGATGGTGTCTCACTAGGTAAAAAAGTCAGGGTTATCTCATTTGTCCTGGTGCTAACTTACTCTCCGATGGAGAATCTGCTTCTCTTTTACAGATAGATGCAGATCCTAAGGAGCAGACCACCCCATCATACTTCAAAAGGGCCCCAGCTGAAACTAATAATAATTGGCAAAACAAGCAAGAGTGCTGTTTTCTTGGTGAACCTGGTACTAGCACAGGGTGAAGGAAATTGACACAGAGAACAATCCTACCAAACCAGATGTCCAGGGACGCAGAGGCTTCCAACATCTCATCACTGAAGCAGACCTAAAACACACCTAAGTGGCTCAGGGAAATTTTGTGCAAGAGGGGGCAGAAAGAATTTCAGAGCCACATGGTGGGTCATGAAATGCAGACATTTCTCCTACCCATAACTGTGGGATAAGTCCACAATGGATGACTCATATACCTCAACAAGGAGGAACCAGGGGGAGGGAGGAGGACAGGAAGGAGGGAGGTGGCTAACAATGGTACCAACTTAATAAGAAAATAAAAGAAAGAAAAGATCTCTAAAGATAATTAGGAACTCAAATAGCATCTGCTACTCAAATATTTTCAAATTCAAGACTCTAAACATCTTATACTTGCCTTATACACTCTCATATTTCCAGCCATGAGAAAGAGTATGTAATAGTATGCATAGTGCTGTCTATGACCAAATGCATAGACGAAGAGATGGATGATGGCATAATGAGGCCTTTCATTTCCTTCCCTGATTCAAAAAATAGCCTCACAAAAATATGAAAGTAATAAAAAAGCCTTAATAAATTTGAAAAATCATCATTAGGGAGAAAATACTAGGATGCTTGGGATAGAACAAACAGATTTCTTGAGGCATTACATTTGGGAGATTTTAGACTTACTACCCTTTTCTTCCTTGACTGAAAAGAAACAATAAAAAAATAAAAGCTGTGTGTTGCAAAAAACAATTTGTGATGATCAGATAATACATATCCACAAGAATTCCATTACCTATTAGAATTATAGAATAAGCTACTTGGTTTTTTTACTCTTCCACTCAAATGGCATTTCTTCATTATCAATGCACTTAGTTTATAGACTTTTGTGTCTGATGAAGATTTTTTGATGATTTTTAGGTATAAACATGGTATCTACAGATGAGTATATTACTATAATAAATGCATAATAATTTTTAAGTAGTAAGATAGACCATCTAATAATGTAGGCACATGAAAACCAAAGTATGTCCAGGATAATTCTTCTCATTGTTGATTTTCTGCTGTAAGCATATTATAAATGGAGTTAAAGGTTAAGTGATAACATTTTATTTGACATTCAAACTATAGAAACCTAAGTGGAAAATATCAATAGTAATTTAGCAACATTGACATATGGAAAAAACAAAACAAGCAAAATTATTCTTTAGAACCCAATATAACCTAAGTAGATATATTTATCTGATATCAGTAAAGATAAAAAATGATCCTTAATATTTTGTTACATGGCCTAAAAACCACATTTCCATCCATTGTTATCACTAACTGTCTGAGAAGAATAAAGTCATTAGAATTTACTTTCAAATGATTTGCCTCCATGCCTTTTACTAGGCCTTATTTACATCACTCTTTCAATCAATGGATCAATAATCAACCCATTGATTAGCTAAAGAGTTGTAGAGTCAGCCTAACAAAACAAGCTTGGTTAAACAACAGGAAATTAGAGCAGCAGAGATTGCTCAGTGGTGAAGGTGCTTACCTACAAAGCCTAATGACCGGGGTTTGGTTTCCTAGTACCAGTATAAAACCAAATACACAAAGTGACACATGCATCTGGAGTTTGCTTGCAGTGGCTAGTTCCAGATTCATCACCTCTCTCTGTCCCCATGCAAATAAATAAATAAGTAAAATATTAAAAAAGAAAATGCAAACTACAGTTGGAAGCATGACAAGATATGTTCATTTGTTGAGAAACTGTTTCTAGAAGTTCGTTATTTCCAGTATCCCCAGTTTGTAAGAATAGGGCTGAGGTCCTTATTTAGAAAACTTAGTATAACTGACCCAGAATGTGACTACTTACTTGGTATATAATCTTCTTGAATTCCAGACTATCTCCTTGTAAAATATGGAATGCTGATATTAAAATAGGTTTTAGCTTAAAGAGATAAAGATAAAAAGGGTAGACAGGCTTGTTGTTTCTGAGCAGCTGAAACCCCTCTTTGCTCACACCTTTGTTAGACACTTTTTCCCAGTAGCTCATGTAGCACTTTCCAGCACTAGACAGGCTGTCTAGGGACTGGCTCTTTTCAGATTCCAGCTGGGTCTCTCCCTGTTATGTGATGGCAGAATATGGTGCCTTAAGCAATAGAGTCTTACCTTTTATCTCAGGTAGGTAAGCAAGTATTTTGACAGAAGCCTTTCTTGTTTTGGACACCTCATAGTTCTCTGTGATCAATAGATCAATAGGGGTAGCACCAATTTCTGGTACTGGGAATTATATGTCAGAGACAAAACTTTGTAAGGGTAGGCTTCCCCACTCTGTCCAGGGTCCTTTTATGGGCGTTTCCCCAGCAGTGCTGTTGAGAGTTATGTCTGTTAGTCTACCTTCTAGGAGAAAGGTTCCTATAGTACCAGTCCACTTTGGGTGTAGTTTTGTGCGTATTTACCCCCAACCTTTCTTACCTGTTCCCCAAACCATTCCATCTCTATTATCTAGTTCTCAAGTTTCATGTCTGGTATGCCAACAACTCAAGCTGATCCAGGTTACAAACTGCAGGTAAGTGAGAATATGTGGCATTTGTCTTTCTGTCTGCCCAGATAACTGACTACTGACAACACATAACTCACAACCCCATGTGGAATAGCAACAACCCCACTGAAGAGGGCCCCTGAAGAAGAGGGGGAAGGGAGGAGGGAAATGACTGTACTAACACATGATATGCCCACCCAATGTATGTTACTAATAAAAATAAATAAATAAATAAAGCAAATAGGAAATGTATCTTTTGTTTTTTCCTCCTGGAAAATGTGGCAATGTTTTATTCATATTTTTGTATTCCATAATTTAATATTTTACAAGGTTTTGTTTGTTTTATGGGAACCAACCTTAAGTCATCTTTTTTTCTTTTTCCAGGTCGGGTTTCACTCTAGCCCAGGCTGACCTGGAATTCACTATGTAGTCTCAGGGTGGCCTCGAACTTATGGTGATCCTCCTACCTCTGCCTCCCACATGCTGGTGTTAAAGGCGTGCATCACCACACCCAGCTAAAGTCATCTTTTGAATGGAGGCCCATCTTTACTTTGAATTTAATCTTAGGGAAAGTGGCAAGTATAACCCAAACACCTTTCCTAAACCACAATAGTATAAGTTATTGGCATGTTCACCCATCCCATAAGGAAGATCTCCCCACATAGATACTTTTCTAAACACCCATGAAATGTAAGGACTTAATGTTGACCATCATTACTATACAAAGACCTCAGCCATATGTGTTTAATTGTGGTAATCGAGTCCTTTTATGGTAAAAATTATCCTGACCAGGACCATACAGGCATTAGAAACTACTAATCTCAAAATGTTCTTCAATCTCTTTTTTTTTTTTTTTCCTCTGTCATGGTCTTTATATTTAGCAAGTACTGAACATCTATTTTTTTTTAATTTAATTTATTAGTTTTCTTTTCAGTAAATACGGGCAGTTTGGTACCATTATTTAGGCTCATCTGTGATCTACCCCTTCCCATTAGACCCTCCTTGTTAATGAAAATGGGTCGTGCATTGTGGAGTTAGCCCCCAGTTATTGGTATGATAAATGTCTCTGCAAATCATGACCCAACATGTGACTCTGACATTTTTTCCGCCCCCTCTTCCGCAAAATTTCCCTGAGCCATGTTGGGTTCATTTTTGGTCTGCTTCAGTGCTGAGGTGTTGGGGGCCTCTGAGGCTCTGGCTCTCTGCTTTGGTAGGAGTTGATTTTTCTCTGTGTTGGTCTCCTTCCCCTTTGTGCTGGTATCCGGTTCACAGGAAAACATCACCCTTGCTTATTTCGCCAGTTGTCCTTAGTTTCAGTTGGGCCCCTTTTGAGGTATGTTGGTGCAGCTCTCTTCTTAGGATCTGCATCTATCTGGAAAAGAGAAGCAGATTCTCCAACGGAGAGTAAGTTAGCGCCTGGAAAATTGAGATAAGACTTACTTTTTTGATAGACAGTATGGTAGGTTTAGGCCCTCTTATACCCCGTGATTGATGGTAGCTTGATATTGTAGAGTGGGCTTGTGTTTGGGTATGGTTCTGACTTTTTTCCCAGCTCCAGCTATGGGTCTAGTACTACTGAGTGGATCAGTTAGCCAAATCAAGAGCAATTGATTCCTCACCATGGCTGTGTACCACTATTGCACTTGTGTGGGCATCACATCCGGTTATTTGTTGCTAATTAGGTTAAACAATGTGTTGCTTGGACAGGTCTTGGTCATTTCCCCCCGTCGCCTATGTAGCGCCTTCTGGCACTAGACATGCTGACTGTCTGGGTACTGACTCTTTCCTGGCTTCCGGCCATGTCTTTCCATTTTACACGTCAGCTGTGTATGGAGTCTTCAGCAATAGGGTCTTACCACTGGCCTTTGGTGGGTCATCAAGTACTCTGACAGAAGTCCTTATTGGGGTAAGGTGGAACCTCATAGTTGTTTTAATTTGCATTTCTCTGATGATTAGGGATGATGAACATTTTCTTAGGTGTGTGTTTGCCATTTGTATCTCTTCCTTTGTGAATTGCCTGTTTAACTCTGTGCCCCATTTTGTGAGTGGGGTATTTGTCTTCTTATTGTTTAGACTTTTGAGTTCATTGTAAATTCTAGAGATAAGGCCTCTATCAGTTGGATAACCTGCAAATATTTTCTCCCATTCTGTGGGTATTCTATTGGCTTTGCTTATTATATGCTTGTCTGTAAATAAATAAATAAATAAAGCAAATAGGAAATGTATCTTAAAGTGTTCTCTAAATTTTAATCATATGATCTTAATTGTGACCGAAATTATGGTCACCATTGCAAACATGTAGGAAAATTACAATAGAGCAAGACATAAAGAGGGCCAACATGCAGCTATAGTTCTCCATGGCAGCTTTCCAGCCCATGGTGTTTTCCAAAGGAGAAAATTCTCTGTGTTTGCTACCTTCAAGATTCTTGAAACAGAGCAGGTGCTTACTCTGTGTACATTGTAAAAATAAAACATACATTATATAACATTAATCTCAGAAAGATTATCAATGTCTTCCCTTTTTTAAAGCTATTTACAATTTTTATAGTACACTTTGTTGAATCAAAATTCATGTCTAAATGTTAGAACATCAAGTTCTGTAACAAACATCACATTAACAAAATAATAAATAAATAAAATAAAAGTTTGGGGGAATGACTCAGTGGATAAAGTGCCTGCCACACAAACATGAGGGCCTGAGTTCATATCCTCAAAGCACACGTACAGCCAGGCATTCTAGTGCCAGTGTCTATAATCCCATGATGCCTATGGTGAGAAGGAGATGGAGAATCATTTTGGAAGCTTGTGGGCCACCTGCTCTCACAAACATAGTCTCCATCAAGTCAGACGGTTCAAACTGAAAGCAGGGATTGTCCTCTGACCTTGGGATACATACCATGGAAGGCTTACATCTGCACTCACACACATGAACAGGCATGGAGAGAGAGAGAAAGAGAGAGAGAGAGAGAGAGAGAGAGAGAGAGAGAGAGAGAGGGAGAGAGAAAGAAAGAGAAAGAGAAGAGAAGAGAAGAGAAGAGAAGAGAAGAGAAGAGAAGAGAAGAAAAGGAAAGGAAATAAATTAATAAATTGGAGATGTATGAAAATGTGGTACAGTTGGAGGTCTCCTGCATGATAGTGTGTTTTCTACATTGAGCATTGAACACACATATTCCTTCAAACCCCAATGTTCATGTTTTGTTTTGTTCTGCTTTGCTTTGTGTTTAATTTCATGGCTATTTTCCTCTCATTCTATCTGTGGGCATAGAGAGCGGGAAAGGGAAAGGCAAGTTATAAAGTTATAAAGCAGTTTGGTGTGCTTGGTTTAAAACGACCTTAAGTATTAGGAAGGAAACAGTTAAAAGAAGTGCTGAAATATTGCATATGGAACTGTGGCAAAACTCTTCTGACCATGACAGTGCTCATTTAAGCAATGCACTCATTTCATATCACATTTTACCAAGCAGACCAGCATTTTCCCTTAAACACAAGTGAAAGCAATAAAACTTCTTAGGATCCTAAACTAACATCTCTAAAATGGACATCTAAAATAAGTGTTGTCTAACAAGCTGGAAGAAACAAAGGAGCATATCAGACCTATACTTCTGAAACATCTCTGTGGCTTTAAAATATATTCGCATGCAATATTCTCACTTGTTAAATGATATATTCCAGAATCTCCTTTTGTCATTAGTTTGCATAATTTGTATCTGATTGATCAGTGAAATAATTGTCAATATAAGATTTCTAATTAACATCGATATATCTTTAAAACTAACCATAAATTTTGTTTCAAAAATATAAGTAATTTTAAGAAGAGAATTTGTAGCATTTATAGTAAGAAACCTTGATAACCAGAATAGTGAATTTAGCTTTATTAAATTCACACTGATGCTCACTCCATTTTATTGTTTAAAAGCATCACTTTTGCACTGAATGCAAGGTAAGAAAATAATAGGGTATGAGTCTCATTAAGTCTACCCATAGATAATCTGCTACAAGCCTTATTAGTAACATAAGTTGTATTTGCCTCATTAAAATAGTTTCAAAATAGACATTCTTTTACATGCAGAGAGTGGTGTTATTTATTATATATAATTACCTACTCTAATTATTTTAGTGCCATTATCTGTGAACTGTGGTGCCCCTAACAGAATGTTAGTTGAAGCAAACATATTTTGAGCTCAAAAACTACACATACATTTTTTGCCATTTTATTTCTTTTGCACAAAACATCACATAATTTATTATTACTCATTAGAAAGATTTTTATCCACAGAGTTGATGACTTTAGAAACTTAAAATATGAATATCTTCACTTTCATAACCTGAAATGTAATCATAGATACTATGATAGAAAGTGTATAACTATTCATCTCATGTGTAAAAATAAGCCAAATAAAAGTTTGATAGTATGACAAACAAATTTCATATTTTGAGTAGAGAAGTTTTAAGCCCTAGATTGTTGTGTCCTAAAACTTAGGTATAACTCATATTTTGCATTTGAAATTATAAAATACCTAATACATAATCATGTTTCTTTCATTAATAAAAGAGAAAAGAATAGATATTCTTTCTGTTTATTCTGAAATGTAAGATAATAGGGTGGCATTATATTTTTAACTTCTCTTAGCAGTCTCAATTTCTACTGCTTACAGATGAACATCACAAATTACAAGGCAAATGTCAATGACTCTCCATGTTTATTAAGGGTATTCCCATAAACTCTGGATAATGTCTCAAAAGATAGTAAATGAGGGCTGGACAGATGGCTTAGTCATTAAGGCACTTGCCTGCAAAGCCTAATGACCCAAGTTCGACTCCCCAGAACTCATATAAGCCAGATGTACATGGTGGAGCATATGTCTGGACTTTGTTTGCAGTCACTATAAGCCCTGGTGTTCCCAGTCTCTCCATCTCTCACTATCTCTCTCTGCCTTTCTCTTTCTCTCTCTCATAAATAAATATAAAATATTATAAAACATGGTAAGTTACATTTCCTCTCTATGATTTGTGGTCATAATTATAGCATCTAAATATTCAATATTAGGGGCTGGGAGATGGCTCAGCAGTTAAAAGCACTTGCATGCGAGCCTGTCAGCCTGGGTTCAATTCTCTAGTATTCATGGAAAGCCAGATGCACATAGTGGCACATGTTGCTGGAATTGGCTTGCAGTGGCAAATTGCGATGGTGTTCCCATACCATCTCTCTATTTCTTTCTTTCTCTATTCCTCTCTTTCCCTTTCTCTTTCCCCTCACAAATGAATAAATTAAAAACTAAAATTAATATAAATATTCAAGATTATTTTTAATTCTTGGAGTAAAGCACTTTTATTCACTAATCATACATATGATAGAACTATCTTCTTCAAGAATATCCCAGCTCTTTACCTCAGGTAACTCATACAAAATAGAACAAGGGGAGATTCATCAATACTCCAGTTTTGGTAGTGAGATTAAATCTTGGGTTCAAGCCAGGCATCTTTTTGCTCTCTTTTCCAATTCCCCATTTAATTAGATTTCAAACAGGAGGAATATCTTGGGGTCCCTTGCCTTTAAATAGTTGAATAGACTGTTGGGCTTCTGAGCAATTTACACCCAAACTTCCCCACAGACATATAAATCCCCAAACTGTGTGAGATTCTATCCCCTCCCCTTCCTGTGAGATTAATGACTCCTGTGGGAACAGGGACACTCTTAAATTCTAAGATTTACAAGCATGTCACATTTTCTAAGGTGTAAATTGTGAAGAAAGACCAAAGAACCATGGGACATTTTCACGTGGTGAGTGTCATGTCCCTCTGTCCTGCAGGACAGGGGTTTGTTGAAAAGGGGAAGAGAACAGGGCAGTAACACTTAATGCCCAGCACCTTTCCCAGAGTGTGAAACCCACCACATGTCACCCGAAACTTCTGCCACAGAAAAGCACTCAACTTCCACATTGCTTGTGAGCTTAGAAATGAACAAGATAGACTGTAATATAAAAGAAGTGGACTTAATTATTAAAATCTTGAAACAAATCTTGTCAATAGTTCACTTATTAAAATGCAAGTCATGGTAACATTCTTACTTTATTAAATTGTACAGCATTATTGCTAATTAATATAATAATAGTAACCAGAACTAAAATGGAACTTAAAAATTGGGCCAGAAATATGGTTCATTGGTTAAATGTACTTGCTTGCAAAGCCTGTCAGTCTGGGCTTGATTCTCCAATACCCACGTAAAGCCACATTCACAAAATGTCACATGTACCTGGAGTTCCTATGCAATGACATAAAACCCTGGTGCATCCATTCTCTCTCTCTTCCTCCCTCTTTCTCAGCTTGCAAATAAGTAAATAAGACCTTTTTAAAAATTATCTTACTATAGACATTTCAAGGTCAAACATAAAAACATAAATAGATGGTGCTGAGGAGAAGGCTTGGTGGGTAGAGTACTTATTACAGGAGCATGAGGACATGACACTCACACACAAAGCTGGGCATGGTGAAATAAAAGAAGAAAGGACCCTGAGAGGCTACTTTCCATGGGGATGAGCCCAGTAGTGCATTCTTGAGCAAGGCTTTGCCAGCTCATTTTGACTTCTGGAGTAGTATGCCTTCTCTTGAAAATGTTTCAATACCACCTAAGAGAAGATTTAAATGACCCTGGCTATAAAGATTGTCCTCTGGCCCAAAGATATCCACATACAGTCCAAAATACAGGTGCTATTATCCCTGCACCCAATTTGTGTATGAAGCAGGGCCCCTGAATTTTCTTTGAAAATCATAGTTCCACTAGCCAAATGTATCACCCAAGACTCCCAGGTGGAAGTGTATACATATGTAGAAAATAACCAGCTGGAGCTTAAATATGACTTACATTTAGGTTAATATTGTTGCCTTTGGCTCCTAAATCAATATTTCTCCTTCACTAATTGTGAATAAGTGAAGGTGACAAGTACCATTCCATGTGAAAAAATCTTACCAACACAACTTCTCCATGTTGGAGCCCAACATAGAATAGTTTTTAAATGGTCATATATCTACTTTGTTACCCTTTGTACAGAAATATCAAGACCTAGGTGGACATTGGAGCTTTACAGTTGCAGATTCAGCAACACTGAAAGTAAAGAAGGAAAAAAGAAACATAATTCTGAACATTTTTATACCTAAATAAACACAAAGCCTGGGATCCTGCAGAGAAGGCTCAGCTATAAATGCATTTGTTCATAGCCCCAGAACCCACGTAAAGTTGGATGAAAAGGGGTCTATGAGTTTAATTGCACTGCCCCATGGCAATACAAGGTGAAGTCAGATAATCAGGAAGCTAACTAACCAGCTAGCCTCATCTTTGCACAATGATCAAAAATGAGAAGAGATATCCAATCTCTACTAAGGAAGAAGGGGATACTAACATTTAGAGGTGTCTCCAGACTTTCACCCATATTCAGTGGCACACATGCACTCATAAACACAACACACGAAGCATAAAATAAGTGAAAGAGAGAAGAAACTTAAAACCATGCACAAGTTCTCAATCTTTCTTCGTGTCTTAGTGCCTTGCATTGTCCAGAACTTCAGAACCTTGGGGTCTTCCATCATTTTTGTCATCTCCATGAGGAAAGTTAATGTGCTCATAGATATTACTTTTCTTTGTGTGCTAACCTACGCTAAAACACCAAATTGTAATTGTTTTTAGTGTAAGTAAGCCATATTTCAGTTTTTACTCTCATTATATCTACAAATTTGTTCTTCAGTTTTTCTTTTTAATTACTATTAGAGTTCTTTTTTTTTTTTGCTCTCCTGCTTAAAGTCATCTAGACTAATTTTAAAGTGCATTTAAAAGTTTGTTTCACCTTCCTCATTTCTGTCACTAATCTAGAATCTCCTTGCCATTTTTTTCATATAGATCTTTTGTATTAGTTAACTTATTTTTTATTTTAATTTTATTTATTTATTTATATGACAGAGAAAGAGGAAGGGGAGGAGAGAAGGAGAGAGAGAATGGGTACACCAGGGATTCTAGCCATTTTAAATGAACACCAGATGCATGCACCACCTTGTGCAACTGACTTGTGTGGGTCCTAG
This sequence comes from Jaculus jaculus, assembly GCF_020740685.1. Taxonomy (NCBI): domain Eukaryota; kingdom Metazoa; phylum Chordata; class Mammalia; order Rodentia; family Dipodidae; genus Jaculus; species Jaculus jaculus. The sequence goes on along the minus strand of NC_059113.1, from coordinate 72,148,588 downwards.
GGAAGAATCAAACCTAGGTCCTTTGGTTCTTCAGGCAAGTGCTTTAACTGCTAAGCCATCTGTCCAGCCATTAATTCATATTTTTGACAGAATATCTGATAATATGAAGTTAGGAGATAAGCAATGTGAGCAAATTCCTTGCTATTCACCAATTCTGTTGTTTACTTAATGACTGTAAAGTACATTTCCTTCATCTATTAGACTGAGACAAAAGTAACATCCAGTGCTTTTGTACAAAGAGTCCTCCCTGTGTGGAGTACAAGAAAGCTTTCTCCCAGTAGCATGGTTTCAACTAAGTTCTATCTTTTCTCTTCACAATTCTTGAAAGTTAATGAGCCAAGGCTTTACAGATCACAATTTTCTCTGCATTTTCACACTCTCAACAGAAAAGTCCATAAATATATGCTTACAGAATTACAAGAATTCTCTAGTCAAAAGTACCAAATCCTTCCAAATTTTTCTTACAGACAAGTTCCAAAGACTAAAATCCACATGTTTGGATTCCTGCTACCAATTTTCTGTTTTAGTTACTTTCATGTTTCTGGAACAAATATCCATTCATAAGCAACTTATGGGAACAAAGTGTTTATTTCAGGCACAACTATTCCCAGTGAAGTTTCATCATGGTGGAAGAAGCTGGCTCACTTCCATAGATCCACTACAGAGAGAAAAACTAGCATCAATAAGCATCAACAACTAGAGCTCAAAGTTCTTTATGTACACCCTACATGATTGGACCTTCTCCAGCAGGATTACCAGAGACTCAATTTGTGAGTTTTTATTAAGAGTGCTTAATAAAAGCTAATTCAGTTTGTGGGGGACATATACTCACATTCAAACTACCACTAATAATCCCAAATGTTACATTTTTACCTACATCTACTAATGTCAGTCTCATCTTTTATGTAAATAGAAGCAATGGAAATGAGTATCTGCTTTAACTTAGAGGTGTATGGTAATAACTTTTATAATCAAGGTTAAGCAATAAGTGCTTCAGATTGGTCATAACTGTAGCATATGCATGTAAAGAGCCAAAATGTTTGAAAGAATAACCTCCTCTGATTTCTTATTATGAGCACTTTATTTACTTTCAAGAGTAATTTCTATAGAATTCTACTATATGTGATGAGCTTTCAAGATTTGATAAGTATCTCACTGGGAACACAATAGAAAAAGTCTTAGACTATGTTTTAATTCTAGTCAATATTTAATGGATGAACTTTCATGTTGCAGGCTTTTATAGTCACACAACATCAGTTAGGCTTATGGATACTGAGTTGGATCAAGAGTCTATAGGTGTTTATTTTTATTTTTATTCTCTTTTTAAAATAGACACTATTGTTTGGTTATATTGGATGTGTCATATTTATGATATGCCAATGTTTTGCTATCACAATAAAATAATTTTACATGAAATGTTTAAATTCTTTTATATAGCAATATTTAGTCATTGAGTTAATTTGTATTCATTTAAAACAAAGGTCATAAAATTTACATTTAGTAGATCATAAGATGTTTTTGTTTCTTCTTCTCCTAAAACCTAGGAATAAACAAGACACTCTTCAAAATTAAAGGTGGAGGGTCCATTTTCATTCTTCTGCCTATGGCTACTAGTTTCTCCAGCTCCATTTCTTGAAAATGCTGACTTTACTCCAGCACAGGTTTTGGCCCTTTTACCAAAGAACAGGTGACTGTGGTTGGGCGAACTTATACCAGGATCTTCTTATTTCAACACCATTGATTCACAAGTCTATTTTTATGCCAGTACCAAGCTCTTTTTATTACTATGGCTTTTATGGTGGTTTGATTCAGGTGTTCCCCATAAAGTTAGGTGTTCTTAATGCTTGGTTCCAAGCTAAAGTGGATTTGGGAATTAACACCTCTTGGAGGCAGTGTAGTATTGGGGATAGGCCTATGGGTATTATAGCCAGTTTTCCCTTGATAGTGTTTGGCACAATCTCTGGTTCCTGTTGTCTAACTTACCTCCACCCATGCTTTCATTTTCCTCTGCCCTTCTGGAACTTCCTGAGTCTGTAAGACAAAACAAACCTTTTTCCCTCCACAAGTTGCTCTTGATTCTGACAGCAATGTGAACCTGACTATGACAGTGTAGTTGATACCAAGGAGTGGGATTGCTGCTAGGTACCTGACTGTGTGGCTTTGACCTTTCTGGTCTGATTTTGGAGATAAATATGGAAGGATTTTAAACCTTGGCCTAAGAAATGCCTTACAGTGCTGTAAGTACACCTTGGTGGACTATTATGGTCTGACTTGAAATACTTGAATGTTGTAAGAACTATGGACAGTGAGGTTTGGTTTGTGAGGGTGAGAAAGAGCTTTGCCTGAATTGGGCTAGAAGCAGTTTGTATTAGAGGCTTGCTGTTATGCCTGTGTCCTGAGAACTTATGAAGGGGTGCATTGCATAGAAATGGACTGGTTTGAGCTGAGGAATATGGAACAGAAATGAAATCTTTGGGCTGAAAGTTTTGCCTGTTCAGCTGCAATTATATGAGAGATTATAATTTTTGAGACTTGGCTAGCTGACCTGCACTGGGACAACAGCAAGAATATAGAATCTTTTGAAAGATACTGAATGGTCAAGTAGTGCCCTATTCTTCAAAGTTTGCTTTGTTACCCTCCAGATTAACAAATTGGCACCCCACCTGGTATAGTGTAGCATGAGAAATTAAGGAAAGAGAGGGTCATTGAATTTGCAACATGGTCTTATGTTTTGGAAATGGCCATGGGCACTGTGAATCAGGTTTGCTAGATACCTGCATAGAGACCAGATGGAGCTGTGGGGATGAACCATGAGTTGCAGTGGAGACCCAGCGAAGGTGCCTGATATGAGATGGCTGCCAAGGGAAGCTTCCAGCCCCCAATGAAGTTTTCCAGGACTGTGGGTAGCCTTGCTGCAGGGGCATAATTGGAACTCCAGAGACTTGTTGCTGGTTAGAATTATCAGAACTGGAGACTTGTCACTGACTAGAGTTGTTGGACTTGGAGCTACAGAGTTTGATGTTTGCCCTGGTTGTTTTAAATCTTGTATTGGTTAAATATATCTCTGCTATGCACAGCTCCATCTTTTGCAGTGTGTTTATTCTATGCCATTATGGGTTTGGAGGGGGCTTGGTATTATGGCTCAGTTAAAAGACCTTGGACTATGAGAATGTTTGAACATCATTGGGATTGATAAAAACTTTAAAAGTTGGATGAATGGATTGCACTTTAAATCATATATGTTTATCCATTTATGGGGGTCAGGGCAGAATGTGGTAGTTTGAATCAGGTGTTCTTCATAAACTTAGGTGTTCTGAAGGCTCAGTTCCAAGCTGATGGAAATTTGGGAATTAACACCTCCTGGAGGCAGTGCATTGTTAGAGGCAGGCTTATGAGTATTATAGCCAGTTTCCCCATGCCAGTGTTTGGCACACTCTCCTTTTCCTGTTGTCTACCTGATGTTGGCCAGGAGGTTATGTCTAACCTCTGCTCATGCCATTATTTTCCCCTGCCATTGTGGAGCTTCCCCTCGAGTGTGTAAGCCAAAATAAACCTTTCTTTCCCACAAGCTGCTCTTGGTCATGTATTTTCTGGTAGCAATACAAACCTGACTGCAACAGCTTTACAGTATGCTTTGAAATAAGGTATTGTGATGTCACCATAGGAATTACTTTTGCTGAGGATATTTTTGGCAATCTCAGGCCTTTTGTACTTTTACATATCTTTTGAGGCTATATTTTCCTTTTTTTTAAAAATGTTTTATTTTTATTTATTTATTTGAGAGTGACAGACAGAGAGAGAGAGTCAGAGAGAGAGAGAATGGGCGCACCAGGGCCTCCAGCCACTGCAAACGAACTCCAGACGCGTGCGCCCCCTTGTGCATCTGGCTAACGTGGGACCTGGGGAACTGAGCCTCGAACCGGGGTCCTTAGGCTTCACAGGCAAGCGCTTAACCGCTAAGCCATCTCCCCAGCCCATTGAGGCTATATTTTTCTAATTCTGTGAATAATACTGCTGAAATTTTGATTGGAGTATAGACTGAATTGAATCTGTATCTTTATATTGCTTTTGATAGGATAAGCATTTTCATGATATTAATTCTTCTGACACAGGAACATGTGAAGTTTTTATGTTTTCATTGTACATGTCTTTAACTTCCTTCATTAGGGATATTCCAAGATATTTGTATTTGGGGGTGGCTACTGCCAATAGGAATGCTTCAATACTTTCTTTCTCTATGTGTTTATCATTGGTATATATGAAGGCTACTGGTTTTTGCGTGTTGATTTTATATCTTGCCTCATTGCTGAATTAATGTATTGGTGCTAGGAGTATTTTGGAGTTTTTCAGATCACTGACATAAAGAATGATGTCATCTTCAGATAGGGCTAGTTTGACTTCTTCTTTTCCCATCTGTATCCCATTAATTTATTTCTTTTGTCCTATTGCTTGAGCTGAGACTTCAAATATTTTGTTGAAAAGCAGTGGTGATAGTGTGCACCCTGTCTTGTACCCAACCTTGATGGGAAAGCTTTGAGTCTTTTTTCATTTAGAATATTATAGGACTTAGGTCTGGTATATATAGCCCTTATTATGTTGAGATATGTATCCTCCACCCTTAGTCTCTCCAGTGCTTTAATCATGAAGGGATGTTATAGTTTGTTGAAAACCCTTTGTCATCAATTGAAATTATGTGATGTGTTACATTTATGGATTTTTAAATGTTAAACCATCTCTGCATCCCTGGGATTAAACCTATGTGAGTAAGTTGGATTATACTTTTGATGTATACTTGTAGCTTGTTTATATGAACTCAAGGACCTCCACATAAGAATTGAGACTCTAAAACAACTGGTGGGCAGAACACTCCAAGATATATGTGCAGAGAAAGTCTTTCTGAATAAGAGCTCAGTAGCCAAGGAAATTAGACAGTCAACCACTGGTGTCACATAAAACTCTGAAACCCAAAAGCTATTATATAGAGAAGTAATCCACTAACCAACTGGATCAATAGGCAACCTACATAACAGGAGAAATTATTTTCCAGACATACATTTGTTAGAGGCCTAATATCTAGAGTTTATAAAAATAAACTCAAAAATTAATTAATAAAATGTCAAGAAACTCAATGAAATGGTGAAGAGAATTGAACAGAGTTCTCAAAGGAAGAAAATTAAATGACTAATAATTACCTAAAGAGTAATTCAACATCTTTAGTAATTAGGGAAGTGAAAATTGAAATGAGTTTGAGATTTTCTCACCCCAACCAGAATGGAAATCAACAAAAAATCAAATGACAACAAATACTTGTGGAGATGTAGAGAAAGAAGAGTCCTCATCCACTGATGGTGGGAGTGAAAACTTATGCAACCACTATGGAAATCAATATAGGGGGCCCTCAAAAGGCTGAAAGTATACTTAGCCTTTGGTATACCTACAACACTCATTTGTATATACCCAAAAGACTACTTTTTTTTTTACTAGAGACACTTGCCTAGTGATGTTTGTATCTGGAGTATCCACAATAGCTAGGAACTAGAATCAGTCCAGATGCCCATCAAAAGATGAATGGTTAATGAAGATGTGGGACATACACACAATGGAATTCTCAAAGGTAAGGAAAAATGAAATAATAAAATTTGAAGAAAAATGGATGGATTAGAAAAAAAAAATGATACTAATCAAACTCACACAAACACAGAAAGACAAATGCCACATGTTCTCTCTAATATGTGGTTCCTAGTTTGTTACAGCTTGAGTAGTGGATTCACTTGACAAGCAACTCGAGAGACAAATAATAGTGGGTAGAAGGGTATTGAGGGATTGGGACGGGAGGGTAGTAGGGGAGATCTAAACAAACTGAAGTCAAAATGAATTAGTACCACAGAAACTTTTCTCTTGGATAGGAAACTAAAAGATATAACCCTCATTAGGAGTGAGAGGGGAGCGTCTGGACTGGAGGGCCCCAGAGAGGGTAGGAGGAAATCTAATTCTAAAACTTTGAGCTCTGGATTTTAATTTCCAGTGCCAGAAATGGGTTACATAACACAGTGAGCTGTTGGTCAGAGAGTCCTATGAGGTAACCAAAACAACACAGGCTTCTACCAAAGCACTTGATTACCCATTAGAGCAAAAAGATAAGAGCATACTGCCAAAGACAACACAAGCTTCTGACAAAGGATATCAAGAGATGCTAGAATTTTGAAAGAAGCCAGTGCCCAATGGCTAGCCCATGGTGCTGGAAAGTGCTATATGAGATACTGGTGAAAAATAGTTGCCAACATTGCAAATTATCAGGGTGCCTTTCTAGATACAAAATTAACCATCCAGACAAGATACACACACCTGTTCAATAATTAAACTCAGCCAATGTGGGTAACCAATGGCTCTCTAATAAAATAAGAGGCCTAATCAGTGGAAAAGAACACATAGCTGGTAGTGGGAACTATGTCAGAATCCTACTGAGATGATGACTGTAGACTCCAGAAAGAAACTCCCACTAATGTTGGTCAAAATAAATGACTTACTCAAGTATGCTTATCTCCCTTTAACTCATGATGCTCTCCTTCTTTGTTGGAGAATCTGTTTTGTTCTTTACATAAGGAGGCAAGAACTGGAGAGGACAAAAATAGATCAACATGACAAGAAAAGATAGGTGACATGAAATGAACTACTTCTTGCAGTTCAGCTAGAGTCCAGGTGACATCACAGAGAAAATGGCAAGTTAAACATGAATGCTACTTTTGTGGTAAGCCTAACGACCAGTGTGATGGTGATAATCACTGAAGATACTCAAAAAGTATCAGAGCATAAATCCAGAATTTGCATACTTATAACACACAAGACAGGGCTCAGGGAGTGCTGTAGGAGAAGCGGTAGAAAGATTGTAAGAGCACAAGGTGGGAAGGTGTATGCAGATGCATTGCCCCCTCACGATGATTGACTACTACATTCATAACCCGTGACCCCATGGTAAAAACTAGTAA